>NW_026262846.1:0-655948 GCF_025434085.1 Hippocampus zosterae
TGTTGGAACGCGGCGCGCGTAAATAGAAGCGGCTGGAGGTACCGGGGGCGAAGCCCGCCCCGGCCCGGAGGCCGAGTTAAAAAAATAATAATCCCCGTTCAGTCTCAATGGCGGGGTGCGGGCCGGCCCGGCGGCGAGTGCGGCGGGCAGCAGGCCTCTTGACAGGTTGAGAGATAAAAAAATAATAATTCCGTGCAGTCTCAATGGCGGGGTGCGGGCCGGGGAATAGGCCTCTTGGCCGGGGTGAATATGTTGGAACGCGGCGCGCGTAAATAGAAGCGGCTGGAGGTACCGGGGGCGAAGCCCGCCCCGGCCCGGAGGCCGAGTTAAAAAAAATAATAATCCCGTTCAGTCTCAATGGCGGGGGTGCGGGCCGGCCCGGCGGCGAGTGCGGCGGGCAGCAGGCCTCTTGGACAGGTTGAGAGATAAAAAAATAATAATTCCCGTGCAGTCTCAATGGCGGGTGTGCGGGCCGGGGGAATAGGCCTCTTGGCCGGGTGAATAGTGTTGGAACACGGCCCGCGGAAATAGTAGCGGCTGGAGGTACCGGGGGCGATGCCCGCCCCGGCCCCGGCGGCCAAGTTAAAAAATAAATAATCCCGTTCAGTCTCAATGGCAGGGTGCGGGCCGGCCCGGCGGCGATTGCGGCGGGCAGCAGGCCTCTTGGACAGCTTGAGAGATAAAAAAATAATAATTCCCATGCAGTCTCAATGGCGGGGTGCGGGCCGGGGAATAGGCCTCTTGGCCGGGGTGAATATGTTGGAACGCGGCGCGCGTAAATAGAAGCGGCTGGAGGTACCGGGGGCGAAGCCCGCCCCGGCCCGGAGGCCGAGTTAAAAAAAATAATAATCCCCGTTCAGTCTCAATGGCGGGGTGCGGGCCGGCCCGGCAGCGAGTGCGGCGGGGCAGCAGGCCTCTTGGACAGGTTGAGAGATAAAAAAATAATAATTCCCGTGCAGTCTCAATGGCGGGGTGCGGGCCGGGGAATAGGCCTCTTGGCCGGGGTGAATAGTGTTGGAACACGGCCCGCGGAAATAGTAGCGGCTGGAGGTACCGGGGGCGATGCCCGCCCTGGCCCGGCGGCCAAGTTAAAAAAATAAATAATCCGCGTTCAGTCTCAATGGCAGGGTGCGGGCCGGCCCGGCGGCAATTGCGGCGGGCAGCAGGCCTCTTGGACAGGTTGAGAGATAAAAAAATAATAATTCCCTTGCAGTCTCAATGGCGGGGTGCGGGCCGGGGAATAGGCCTCTTGGCCGGGGTGAATATGTTGGAACGCGGCGCGCGTAAATAGAAGCGGCTGGAGGTACCAGGGGCGAAGCCCGCCCCGGCCCGGAGGCCGAGTTAAAAAAAATAATAATCCCCGTTCAGTCTCAATGGCGGGGTGCGGGCCGGCCCGGCGGCGAGTGCGGCGGGCAGCAGGCCTCTTGGACAGGTTGAGAGATAAAAAAATAATAATTCCCGTGCAGTCTCAATGGCTAGGTGCGGGCCGGGGAATAGGCCTCTTGGCCGGGGTGAATATGTTGGAACGCGGCGCGCGTAAATAGAAGCGGCTGGAGGTACCGGGGGCGAAGCCCGCCCCGGCCCGGAGGCCGAGTTAAAAAAAATAATAATCCCCGTTCAGTCTCAATGGCGGGGTGCGGGCCGGCCCGGCGGCGATTGCGGCGGGCAGCAGGCCTCTTGGACAGGTTGAGAGATAAAAAAATAATAATTCCCGTTCAGTCTCAATGGCAGGGTGCGGGCCGGCCCGGCGGCAATTGCGGCGGGCAGCAGGCCTCTTGGACAGGTTGAGAGATAAAAAAATAATAATTCCCTTGCAGTCTCAATGGCGGGGTGCGGGCCGGGGAATAGGCCTCTTGGCCGGGGTGAATATGTTGGAACGCGGCGCGCGTAAATAGAAGCGGCTGGAGGTACCGGGGGCGAAGCCCGCCCCGGCCCGGAGGCCGAGTTAAAAAAAATAATAATCCCCGTTCAGTCTCAATGGCGGGGTGCGGGCCGGCCCGGCGGCGAGTGCGGCGGGCAGCAGGCCTCTTGGACAGGTTGAGAGATAAAAAAATAATAATTCCCGTGCAGTCTCAATGGCGGGGTGCGGGCCGGGGAATAGGCCTCTTGGCCGGGGTGAATATGTTGGAACGCGGCGCGCGTAAATAGAAGCGGCTGGAGGTACCGGGGGCGAAGCCCGCCCCGGCCCGGAGGCCGAGTTAAAAAAAATAATAATCCCCGTTCAGTCTCAATGGCGGGGTGCGGGCCGGCCCGGCGGCGAGTGCGGCGGGCAGCAGGCCTCTTGGACAGGTTGAGAGATAAAAAAATAATAATTCCCGTTCAGTCTCAATGGCAGGGTGCGGGCCGGCCCGGCGGCAATTGCGGCGGGCAGCAGGCCTCTTGGACAGGTTGAGAGATAAAAAAATAATAATTCCCTTGCAGTCTCAATGGCGGGGTGCGGGCCGGGGAATAGGCCTCTTGGCCGGGGTGAATATGTTGGAACGCGGCGCGCGTAAATAGAAGCGGCTGGAGGTACCGGGGCTGAAGCCCGCCCCGGCCCGGAGGCCGAGTTAAAAAAAATAATAATCCCCGTTCAGTCTCAATGGCAGGGTGCGGGCCGGCCCGGCGGCGAGTGCGGCGGGCAGCAGGCCTCTTGGACAGGTTGAGAGATAAAAAAATAATAATTCCCGTGCAGTCTCAATGGCGGGGTGCGGGCCGGGGAATAGGCCTCTTGGCCGGGGTGAATATGTTGGAACGCGGCGCGCGTAAATAGAAGCGGCTGGAGGTACCGGGGGCGAAGCCCGCCCCGGCCCGGAGGCCGAGTTAAAAAAAATAATAATCCCCGTTCAGTCTCAATGGCGGGGTGCGGGCCGGCCCGGCGGCGAGTGCGGCGGGCAGCAGGCCTCTTGGACAGGTTGAGAGATAAAAAAATAATAATTCCCGTGCAGTCTCAATGGCGGGGTGCGGGCCGGGGAATAGGCCTCTTGGCCGGGGTGAATAGTGTTGGAACACGGCCCGCGGAAATAGTAGCGGCTGGAGGTACCGGGGGCGATGCCCGCCCCGGCCCGGCGGCCAAGTTAAAAAAATAAATAATCCCGTTCAGTCTCAATGGCAGGGTGCGGGCCGGCCCGGCGGCGATTGCGGCGGGCAGCAGTCCTCTTGGACAGGTTGAGAGATAAAAAAATAATAATTCCCATGCAGTCTCAATGGCGGGGTGCGGGCCGGGGAATAGGCCTCTTGGCCGGGGTGAATATGTTGGAACGCGGCGCGCGTAAATAGAAGCGGCTGGAGGTACCGGGGGCGAAGCCCGCCCCGGCCCGGAGGCCGAGTTAAAAAAAATAATAATCCCCGTTCAGTCTCAATGGCGGGGTGCGGGCCGGCCCGGCAGCGAGTGCGGCGGGCAGCAGGCCTCTTGGACAGGTTGAGAGATAAAAAAATAATAATTCCCGTGCAGTCTCAATGGCGGGGTGCGGGCCGGGGAATAGGCCTCTTGGCCGGGGTGAATAGTGTTGGAACACGGCCCGCGGAAATAGTAGCGGCTGGAGGTACCGGGGGCGATGCCCGCCCTGGCCCGGCGGCCAAGTTAAAAAAATAAATAATCCCCGTTCAGTCTCAATGGCAGGGTGCGGGCCGGCCCGGCGGCAATTGCGGCGGGCAGCAGGCCTCTTGGACAGGTTGAGAGATAAAAAAATAATAATTCCCTTGCAGTCTCAATGGCGGGGTGCGGGCCGGGGAATAGGCCTCTTGGCCGGGGTGAATATGTTGGAACGCGGCGCGCGTAAATAGAAGCGGCTGGAGGTACCGGGGGCGAAGCCCGCCCCGGCCCGGAGGCCGAGTTAAAAAAAAAAAATAATCCCCGTTCAGTCTCAATGGCGGGGTGCGGGCCGGCCCGGCGGCGAGTGCGGCGGGCAGCAGGCCTCTTGGACAGGTTGAGAGATAAAAAAATAATAATTCCCGTGCAGTCTCAATGGCGGGGTGCGGGCCGGGGAATAGGCCTCTTGGCCGGGGTGAATATGTTGGAACGCGGCGCGCGTAAATAGAAGCGGCTGGAGGTACCGGGGGCGAAGCCCGCCCCGGCCCGGAGGCCGAGTAAAAAAAAATAATAATCCCCGTTCAGTCTCAATGGCGGGGTGCGGGCCGGCCCGGCGGCGATTGCGGCGGGCAGCAGGCCTCTTGGACAGGTTGAGAGATAAAAAAATAATAATTCCCGTTCAGTCTCAATGGCAGGGTGCGGGCCGGCCCGGCGGCAATTGCGGCGGGCAGCAGGCCTCTTGGACAGGTTGAGAGATAAAAAAATAATAATTCCCTTGCAGTCTCAATGGCGGGGTGCGGGCCGGGGAATAGGCCTCTTGGCCGGGGTGAATATGTTGGAACGCGGCGCGCGTAAATAGAAGCGGCTGGAGGTACCGGGGGCGAAGCCCGCCCCGGCCCGGAGGCCGAGTTAAAAAAAATAATAATCCCCGTTCAGTCTCAATGGCGGGGTGCGGGCCGGCCCGGCGGCGAGTGCGGCGGGCAGCAGGCCTCTTGGACAGGTTGAGAGATAAAAAAATAATAATTCCCGTGCAGTCTCAATGGCGGGGTGCGGGCCGGGGAATAGGCCTCTTGGCCGGGGTGAATATGTTGGAACGCGGCGCGCGTAAATAGAAGCGGCTGGAGGTACCGGGGGCGAAGCCCGCCCCGGCCCGGAGGCCGAGTTAAAAAAAATAATAATCCCCGTTCAGTCTCAATGGCGGGGTGCGGGCCGGCCCGGCGGCGAGTGCGGCGGGCAGCAGGCCTCTTGGACAGGTTGAGAGATAAAAAAATAATAATTCCCGTTCAGTCTCAATGGCAGGGTGCGGGCCGGCCCGGCGGCAATTGCGGCGGGCAGCAGGCCTCTTGGACAGGTTGAGAGATAAAAAAATAATAATTCCCTTGCAGTCTCAATGGCGGGGTGCGGGCCGGGGAATAGGCCTCTTGGCCGGGGTGAATATGTTGGAACGCGGCGCGCGTAAATAGAAGCGGCTGGAGGTACCGGGGCTGAAGCCCGCCCCGGCCCGGAGGCCGAGTTAAAAAAAAAAATAATCCCCGTTCAGTCTCAATGGCAGGGTGCGGGCCGGCCCGGCGGCGAGTGCGGCGGGCAGCAGGCCTCTTGGACAGGTTGAGAGATAAAAAAATAATAATTCCCGTGCAGTCTCAATGGCGGGGTGCGGGCCGGGGAATAGGCCTCTTGGCCGGGGTGAATATGTTGGAACGCGGCGCGCGTAAATAGAAGCGGCTGGAGGTACCGGGGGCGAAGCCCGCCCCGGCCCGGAGGCCGAGTTAAAAAAAATAATAATCCCCGTTCAGTCTCAATGGCGGGGTGCGGGCCGGCCCGGCGGCGAGTGCGGCGGGCAGCAGGCCTCTTGGACAGGTTGAGAGATAAAAAAATAATAATTCCCGTGCAGTCTCAATGGCGGGGTGCGGGCCGGGGAATAGGCCTCTTGGCCGGGGTGAATAGTGTTGGAACACGGCCCGCGGAAATAGTAGCGGCTGGAGGTACCGGGGGCGATGCCCGCCCCGGCCCGGCGGCCAAGTTAAAAAAATAAATAATCCCGTTCAGTCTCAATGGCAGGGTGCGGGCCGGCCCGGCGGCGATTGCGGCGGGCAGCAGTCCTCTTGGACAGGTTGAGAGATAAAAAAATAATAATTCCCATGCAGTCTCAATGGCGGGGTGCGGGCCGGGGAATAGGCCTCTTGGCCGGGGTGAATATGTTGGAACGCGGCGCGCGTAAATAGAAGCGGCTGGAGGTACCGGGGGCGAAGCCCGCCCCGGCCCGGAGGCCGAGTTAAAAAAAATAATAATCCCCGTTCAGTCTCAATGGCGGGGTGCGGGCCGGCCCGGCAGCGAGTGCGGCGGGCAGCAGGCCTCTTGGACAGGTTGAGAGATAAAAAAATAATAATTCCCGTGCAGTCTCAATGGCGGGGTGCGGGCCGGGGAATAGGCCTCTTGGCCGGGGTGAATAGTGTTGGAACACGGCCCGCGGAAATAGTAGCGGCTGGAGGTACCGGGGGCGATGCCCGCCCTGGCCCGGCGGCCAAGTTAAAAAAATAAATAATCCCCGTTCAGTCTCAATGGCAGGGTGCGGGCCGGCCCGGCGGCAATTGCGGCGGGCAGCAGGCCTCTTGGACAGGTTGAGAGATAAAAAAATAATAATTCCCTTGCAGTCTCAATGGCGGGGTGCGGGCCGGGGAATAGGCCTCTTGGCCGGGGTGAATATGTTGGAACGCGGCGCGCGTAAATAGAAGCGGCTGGAGGTACCGGGGGCGAAGCCCGCCCCGGCCCGGAGGCCGAGTTAAAAAAAAAAAATAATCCCCGTTCAGTCTCAATGGCGGGGTGCGGGCCGGCCCGGCGGCGAGTGCGGCGGGCAGCAGGCCTCTTGGACAGGTTGAGAGATAAAAAAATAATAATTCCCGTGCAGTCTCAATGGCGGGGTGCGGGCCGGGGAATAGGCCTCTTGGCCGGGGTGAATATGTTGGAACGCGGCGCGCGTAAATAGAAGCGGCTGGAGGTACCGGGGGCGAAGCCCGCCCCGGCCCGGAGGCCGAGTAAAAAAAAATAATAATCCCCGTTCAGTCTCAATGGCGGGGTGCGGGCCGGCCCGGCGGCGATTGCGGCGGGCAGCAGGCCTCTTGGACAGGTTGAGAGATAAAAAAATAATAATTCCCGTTCAGTCTCAATGGCAGGGTGCGGGCCGGCCCGGCGGCAATTGCGGCGGGCAGCAGGCCTCTTGGACAGGTTGAGAGATAAAAAAATAATAATTCCCTTGCAGTCTCAATGGCGGGGTGCGGGCCGGGGAATAGGCCTCTTGGCCGGGGTGAATATGTTGGAACGCGGCGCGCGTAAATAGAAGCGGCTGGAGGTACCGGGGGCGAAGCCCGCCCCGGCCCGGAGGCCGAGTTAAAAAAAATAATAATCCCCGTTCAGTCTCAATGGCGGGGTGCGGGCCGGCCCGGCGGCGAGTGCGGCGGGCAGCAGGCCTCTTGGACAGGTTGAGAGATAAAAAAATAATAATTCCCGTGCAGTCTCAATGGCGGGGTGCGGGCCGGGGAATAGGCCTCTTGGCCGGGGTGAATATGTTGGAACGCGGCGCGCGTAAATAGAAGCGGCTGGAGGTACCGGGGGCGAAGCCCGCCCCGGCCCGGAGGCCGAGTTAAAAAAAATAATAATCCCCGTTCAGTCTCAATGGCGGGGTGCGGGCCGGCCCGGCGGCGAGTGCGGCGGGCAGCAGGCCTCTTGGACAGGTTGAGAGATAAAAAAATAATAATTCCCGTGCAGTCTCAATGGCGGGGTGCGGGCCGGGGAATAGGCCTCTTGGCCGGGGTGAATAGTGTTGGAACACGGCCCGCGGAAATAGTAGCGGCTGGAGGTACCGGGGGCGATGCCCGCCCCGGCCCGGCGGCCAAGTTAAAAAAATAAATAATCCCGTTCAGTCTCAATGGCAGGGTGCGGGCCGGCCCGGCGGCGATTGCGGCGGGCAGCAGGCCTCTTGGACAGGTTGAGAGATAAAAAAATAATAATTCCCATGCAGTCTCAATGGCGGGGTGCGGGCCGGGGAATAGGCCTCTTGGCCGGGGTGAATATGTTGGAACGCGGCGCGCGTAAATAGAAGCGGCTGGAGGTACCGGGGGCGAAGCCCGCCCCGGCCCGGAGGCCGAGTTAAAAAAAATAATAATCCCCGTTCAGTCTCAATGGCGGGGTGCGGGCCGGCCCGGCGGCGAGTGCGGCGGGCAGCAGGCCTCTTGGACAGGTTGAGAGATAAAAAAATAATAATTCCCGTGCAGTCTCAATGGCGGGGTGCGGGCCGGGGAATAGGCCTCTTGGCCGGGGTGAATATGTTGGAACGCGGCGCGCGTAAATAGAAGCGGCTGGAGGTACCGGGGGCGATGCCCGCCCCGGCCCGGCGGCCAAGTTAAAAAAATAAATAATCCCGTTCAGTCTCAATGGCAGGGTGCGGGCCGGCCCGGCGGCGATTGCGGCGGGCAGCAGGCCTCTTGGACAGGTTGAGAGATAAAAAAATAATAATTCCCATGCAGTCTCAATGGCGGGGTGCGGGCCGGGGAATAGGCCTCTTGGCCGGGGTGAATATGTTGGAACGCGGCGCGTAAATAGAAGCGGCTGGAGGTACCGGGGGCGAAGCCCGCCCCGGCCCGGAGGCCGAGTTAAAAAAAATAATAATCCCCGTTCAGTCTCAATGGCGGGGTGCGGGCCGGCCAGGCGGCGAGTGCGGCGGGCAGCAGGCCTCTTGGACAGGTTGAGAGATAAAAAAATAATAATTCCCGTGCAGTCTCAATGGCGGGGTGCGGGCCGGGGAATAGGCCTCTTGGCCGGGGTGAATAGTGTTGGAACACGGCCCGCGGAAATAGTAGCGGCTGGAGGTACCGGGGGCGATGCCCGCCCCGGCCCGGCGGCCAAGTTAAAAAAATAAATAATCCCGTTCAGTCTCAATGGCAGGGTGCGGGCCGGCCCGGCGGCGATTGCGGCGGGCAGCAGGCCTCTTGGACAGGTTGAGAGATAAAAAAATAATAATTCCCATGCAGTCTCAATGGCGGGGTGCGGGCCGGGGAATAGGCCTCTTGGCCGGGGTGAATATGTTGGAACGCGGCGCGCGTAAATAGAAGCGGCTGGAGGTACCGGGGGCGATGCCCGCCCCGGCCCGGCGGCCAAGTTAAAAAAATTAATAATCCCGTTCAGTCTCAATGGCAGGGTGCGGGCCGGCCCGGCGGCGATTGCGGCGGGCAGCAGGCCTCTTGGACAGGTTGAGAGATAAAAAAATAATAATTCCCATGCAGTCTCAATGGCGGGGTGCGGGCCGGGGAATAGGCCTCTTGGCCGGGGTGAATAGTGTTGGAACACGGCCCGCGGAAATAGTAGCGGCTGGAGGTACCGGGGGCGATGCCCGCCCCGGCCCGGCGGCCAAGTTAAAAAAATAAATAATCCCCGTTCAGTCTCAATGGCAGGGTGCGGGCCGGCCCGGCGGCGAGTGCGGCGGGCAGCAGGCCTCTTGGACAGGTTGAGAGATAAAAAAATAATAATTCCCGTTCAGTCTCAATGGCAGGGTGCGGGCCGGCCCGGCGGCAATTGCGGCGGGCAGCAGGCCTCTTGGACAGGTTGAGAGATAAAAAAAATAATAATTCCCATGCAGTCTCAATGGCGGGGTGCGGGCCGGGGAATAGGCCTCTTGGCCGGGGTGAATATGTTGGAACGCGGCGCGCGTAAATAGAAGCGGCTGGAGGTACCGGGGGCGAAGCCCGCCCCGGCCCGGAGGCCGAGTTAAAAAAAATAATAATCCCTGTTCAGTCTCAATGGCGGGGTGCGGGCCGGCCCGGCGGCGAGTGCGGCGGGCAGCAGGCCTCTTGGACAGGTTGAGAGATAAAAAAATAATAATTCCCGTGCAGTCTCAATGGCGGGGTGCGGGCCGGGGAATAGGCCTCTTGGCCGGGGTGAATATGTTGGAACGCGGCGCGCGTAAATAGAAGCGGCTGGAGGTACCGGGGGCGAAGCCCGCCCCGGCCCGGAGGCCGAGTTAAAAAAAAAAAAAATCCCCGTTCAGTCTCAATGGCGGGGTGCGGGCCGGCCCGGCGGCGAGTGCGGCGGGCAGCAGGCCTCTTGGACAGGTTGAGAGATAAAAAAATAATAATTCCCATGCAGTTTCAATGGCGGGGTGCGGGCCGGGGAATAGGCCTCTTGGCCGGGGTGAATAGTGTTGGAACACGGCCCGCGGAAATAGTAGCGGCTGGAGGTACCGGGGGCGATGCCCGCCCCGGCCCGGCGGCCAAGTTAAAAAAAAAAAAATCCCCGTTCAGTCTCAATGGCAGGGTGCGGGCCGGCCCGGCGGCGATTGCGGCGGGCAGCAGGCCTCTTGGACAGGTTGAGAGATAAAAAAATAATAATTCCCATGCAGTTTCAATGGCGGGGTGCGGGCCGGGGAATAGGCCTCTTGGCCGGGGTGAATAGTGTTGGAACACGGCCCGCGGAAATAGTAGCGGCTGGAGGTACCGGGGGCGATGCCCGTCCCGGGCCGGCGGCCAAGTTAAAAAAATAAATAATCCCCGTTCAGTCTCAATGGCAGGGTGCGGGCCGGCCCGGCGGCGATTGCGGCGGGCAGCAGGCCTCTTGGACAGGTTGAGAGATAAAAAAATAATAATTCCCGTGCAGTCTCAATGGCGGGGTGCGGGCCGGCCCGGCGGACGAGTGTGGCCGGGGAAGAGGCCTCTTTGCCGGGGTGAATATGTTGGAACGCGGCGCGCGTAAATAGAAGCGGCTGGAGGTACCGGGGGCGAAGCCCGCCCCGGCCCGGAGGCCGAGTTAAAAAAAAAAATAATCCCCGTTCAGTCTCAATGGCGGGGTGCGGGCCGGCCCGGCGGCGAGTGCGGCGGGCAGCAGGCCTCTTGGACAGGTTGAGAGATAAAAAAATAATAATTCCCGTGCAGTCTCAATGGCGGGGTGCGGGCCGGCCCGGCGGACGAGTGTGGCCGGGGAAGAGGCCTCTTGGCCGGGGTGAATATGTTGGAACGCGGCGCGCGTAAATAGAAGCGGCTGGAGGTACCGGGGGCGAAGCCCGCCCCGGCCCGGCGGCCGAGTTAAAAAAAATAATAATCCCCGTACAGTCTCAATGGCGGGGTGCGGGCCGGCCCGGCGGCGAGTGCGGCGGGCAGCAGGCCTCTTGGACAGGTTGAGAGATAAAAAAATAATAATTCCCGTGCAGTCTCAATGGCGGGGTGCGGGCCGGGGAATAGGCCTCTTGGCCGGGGTGAATAGTGTTGGAACACGGCCCGCGGAAATAGTAGCGGCTGGAGGTACCGGGGGCGATGCCCGCCCCGGCCCGGCGGCCAAGTTAAAAAAATAAATAATCCCCGTTCAGTCTCAATGGCAGGGTGCGGGCCGGCCCGGCGGCGATTGCGGCGGGCAGCAGGCCTCTTGGACAGGTTGAGAGATTAAAAAAAAAATAATTTCCGTGTAGTCTCAATGGCGGGGTGCGGGCCGGCCCGGCGGACGAGTGTGGCCGGGGAAGAGGCCTCTTGGCCGGGGTGAATATGTTGGAACGCGGCGCGCGTAAATAGAAGCGGCTGGAGGTACCGGGGTCGAAGCCTGCCCCGGCCCGGAGGCCGAGTTAAAAAAAATAATAATCCCCGTTCAGTCTCAATGGCGGGGTGCGGGCCGGCCCGGCGGCGAGTGCGGCGGGCAGCAGGCCTCTTGGACAGGTTGAGAGATAAAAAAATAATAATTCCCGTGCAGTCTCAATGGCGGGGTGCGGGCCGGGGAATAGGCCTCTTGGCCGGGGTGAATATGTTGGAACGCGGCGCGCGTAAATAGAAGCGGCTGGAGGTACCGGGGGCGAAGCCCGCCCCGGCCCGGAGGCCGAGTTAAAAAAAATAATAATCCCCGTTCAGTCTCAATGGCGGGGTGCGGGCCGGCCCGGCAGCGAGTGCGGCGGGCAGCAGGCCTCTTGGACAGGTTGAGAGATAAAAAAATAATAATTCCCGTGCAGTCTCAATGGCGGGGTGCGGGCCGGGGAATAGGCCTCTTGGCCGGGGTGAATAGTGTTGGAACACGGCCCGCGGAAATAGTAGCGGCTGGAGGTACCGGGGGCGATGCCCGCCCTGGCCCGGCGGCCAAGTTAAAAAAATAAATAATCCCGTTCAGTCTCAATGGCAGGGTGCGGGCCGGCCCGGCGGCGATTGCGGCGGGCAGCAGGCCTCTTGGACAGGTTGAGAGATAAAAAAATAATAATTCCCGTTCAGTCTCAATGGCAGGGTGCGGGCCGGCCCGGCGGCAATTGCGGCGGGCAGCAGGCCTCTTGGACAGGTTGAGAGATAAAAAAATAATAATTCCCTTGCAGTCTCAATGGCGGGGTGCGGGCCGGGGAATAGGCCTCTTGGCCGGGGTGAATATGTTGGAACGCGGCGCGCGTAAATAGAAGCGGCTGGAGGTACCGGGGGCGAAGCCCGCCCCGGCCCGGAGGCCGAGTTAAAAAAAATAATAATCCCGTTCAGTCTCAATGGCGGGGTGCGGGCCGGCCCGGCGGCGAGTGCGGCGGGCAGCAGGCCTCTTGGACAGGTTGAGAGATAAAAAAATAATAATTCCCGTGCAGTCTCAATGGCGGGGTGCGGGCCGGGGAATAGGCCTCTTGGCCGGGGTGAATATGTTGGAACGCGGCGCGCGTAAATAGAAGCGGCTGGAGGTACCGGGGGCGAAGCCCGCCCCGGCCCGGAGGCCGAGTTAAAAAAAATAATAATCCCCGTTCAGTCTCAATGGCGGGGTGCGGGCCGGCCCGGCGGCGAGTGCGGCGGGCAGCAGGCCTCTTGGACAGGTTGAGAGATAAAAAAATAATAATTCCCGTGCAGTCTCAATGGCGGGGTGCGGGCCGGGGAATAGGCCTCTTGGCCGGGGTGAATAGTGTTGGAACACGGCCCGCGGAAATAGTAGCGGCTGGAGGTACCGGGGGCGATGCCCGCCCCGGCCCGGCGGCCAAGTTAAAAAAATAAATAATCCCGTTCAGTCTCAATGGCAGGGTGCGGGCCGGCCCGGCGGCGATTGCGGCGGGCAGCAGGCCTCTTGGACAGGTTGAGAGATAAAAAAATAATAATTCCCATGCAGTCTCAATGGCGGGGTGCGGGCCGGGGAATAGGCCTCTTGGCCGGGGTGAATATGTTGGAACGCGGCGCGCGTAAATAGAAGCGGCTGGAGGTACCGGGGGCGAAGCCCGCCCCGGCCCGGAGGCCGAGTTAAAAAAAATAATAATCCCCGTTCAGTCTCAATGGCGGGGTGCGGGCCGGCCCGGCAGCGAGTGCGGCGGGCAGCAGGCCTCTTGGACAGGTTGAGAGATAAAAAAATAATAATTCCCGTGCAGTCTCAATGGCGGGGTGCGGGCCGGGGAATAGGCCTCTTGGCCGGGGTGAATAGTGTTGGAACACGGCCCGCGGAAATAGTAGCGGCTGGAGGTACCGGGGGCGATGCCCGCCCTGGCCCGGCGGCCAAGTTAAAAAAATAAATAATCCCCGTTCAGTCTCAATGGCAGTGTGCGGGCCGGCCCGGCGGCGATTGCGGCGGGCAGCAGGCCTCTTGGACAGGTTGAGAGATAAAAAAATAATAATTCCCGTTCAGTCTCAATGGCAGGGTGCGGGCCGGCCCGGCGGCAATTGCGGCGGGCAGCAGGCCTCTTGGACAGGTTGAGAGATAAAAAAATAATAATTCCCTTGCAGTCTCAATGGCGGGGTGCGGGCCGGGGAATAGGCCTCTTGGCCGGGGTGAATATGTTGGAACGCGGCGCGCGTAAATAGAAGCGGCTGGAGGTACCGGGGGCGAAGCCCGCCCCGGCCCGGAGGCCGAGTTAAAAAAAATAATAATCCCCGTTCAGTCTCAATGGCGGGGTGCGGGCCGGCCCGGCGGCGAGTGCGGCGGGCAGCAGGCCTCTTGGACAGGTTGAGAGATAAAAAAATAATAATTCCCGTGCAGTCTCAATGGCGGGGTGCGGGCCGGGGAATAGGCCTCTTGGCCGGGGTGAATATGTTGGAACGCGGCGCGCGTAAATAGAAGCGGCTGGAGGTACCGGGGGCGAAGCCCGCCCCGGCCCGGAGGCCGAGTTAAAAAAAATAATAATCCCCGTTCAGTCTCAATGGCGGGGTGCGGGCCGGCCCGGCGGCGAGTGCGGCGGGCAGCAGGCCTCTTGGACAGGTTGAGAGATAAAAAAATAATAATTCCCGTGCAGTCTCAATGGCGGGGTGCGGGCCGGGGAATAGGCCTCTTGGCCGGGGTGAATAGTGTTGGAACACGGCCCGCGGAAATAGTAGCGGCTGGAGGTACCGGGGGCGATGCCCGCCCCGGCCCGGCGGCCAAGTTAAAAAAATAAATAATCCCGTTCAGTCTCAATGGCAGGGTGCGGGCCGGCCCGGCGGCGATTGCGGCGGGCAGCAGGCCTCTTGGACAGGTTGAGAGATAAAAAAATAATAATTCCCATGCAGTCTCAATGGCGGGGTGCGGGCCGGGGAATAGGCCTCTTGGCCGGGGTGAATATGTTGGAACGCGGCGCGCGTAAATAGAAGCGGCTGGAGGTACCGGGGGCGAAGCCCGCCCCGGCCCGGAGGCCGAGTTAAAAAAAATAATAATCCCCGTTCAGTCTCAATGGCGGGGTGCGGGCCGGCCCGGCAGCGAGTGCGGCGGGCAGCAGGCCTCTTGGACAGGTTGAGAGATAAAAAAATAATAATTCCCGTGCAGTCTCAATGGCGGGGTGCGGGCCGGGGAATAGGCCTCTTGGCCGGGGTGAATAGTGTTGGAACACGGCCCGCGGAAATAGTAGCGGCTGGAGGTACCGGGGGCGATGCCCGCCCTGGCCCGGCGGCCAAGTTAAAAAATAAATAATCCCCGTTCAGTCTCAATGGCAGGGTGCGGGCCGGCCCGGCGGCGATTGCGGCGGGCAGCAGGCCTCTTGGACAGGTTGAGAGATAAAAAAATAATAATTCCCGTTCAGTCTCAATGGCAGGGTGCGGGCCGGCCCGGCGGCAATTGCGGCGGGCAGCAGGCCTCTTGGACAGGTTGAGAGATAAAAAAATAATAATTCCCTTGCTGTCTCAATGGCGGGGTGCGGGCCGGGGAATAGGCCTCTTGGCCGGGGTGAATATGTTGGAACGCGGCGCGCGTAAATAGAAGCGGCTGGAGGTACCGGGGGCGAAGCCCGCCCCGGCCCGGAGGCCGAGTTAAAAAAAATAATAATCCCCGTTCAGTCTCAATGGCGGGGTGCGGGCCGGCCCGGCGGCGAGTGCGGCGGGCAGCAGGCCTCTTGGACAGGTTGAGAGATAAAAAAATAATAATTCCCGTGCAGTCTCAATGGCGGGGTGCGGGCCGGGGAATAGGCCTCTTGGCCGGGGTGAATATGTTGGAACGCGGCGCGCGTAAATAGAAGCGGCTGGAGGTACCGGGGGCGAAGCCCGCCCCGGCCCGGAGGCCGAGTTAAAAAAAATAATAATCCCCGTTCAGTCTCAATGGCGGGGTGCGGGCCGGCCCGGCGGCGAGTGCGGCGGGCAGCAGGCCTCTTGGACAGGTTGAGAGATAAAAAAATAATAATTCCCGTGCAGTCTCAATGGCGGGGTGCGGGCCGGGGAATAGGCCTCTTGGCCGGGGTGAATAGTGTTGGAACACGGCCCGCGGAAATAGTAGCGGCTGGAGGTACCGGGGGCGATGCCCGCCCCGGCCCGGCGGCCAAGTTAAAAAAATAAATAATCCCGTTCAGTCTCAATGGCAGGGTGCGGGCCGGCCCGGCGGCGATTGCGGCGGGCAGCAGGCCTCTTGGACAGCTTGAGAGATAAAAAAATAATAATTCCCATGCAGTCTCAATGGCGGGGTGCGGGCCGGGGAATAGGCCTCTTGGCCGGGGTGAATATGTTGGAACGCGGCGCGCGTAAATAGAAGCGGCTGGAGGTACCGGGGGCGAAGCCCGCCCCGGCCCGGAGGCCGAGTTAAAAAAAATAATAATCCCCGTTCAGTCTCAATGGCGGGGTGCGGGCCGGCCCGGCAGCGAGTGCGGCGGGCAGCAGGCCTCTTGGACAGGTTGAGAGATAAAAAAATAATAATTCCCGTGCAGTCTCAATGGCGGGGTGCGGGCCGGGGAATAGGCCTCTTGGCCGGGGTGAATAGTGTTGGAACACGGCCCGCGGAAATAGTAGCGGCTGGAGGTACCGGGGGCGATGCCCGCCCTGGCCCGGCGGCCAAGTTAAAAAAATAAATAATCCGCGTTCAGTCTCAATGGCAGGGTGCGGGCCGGCCCGGCGGCAATTGCGGCGGGCAGCAGGCCTCTTGGACAGGTTGAGAGATAAAAAAATAATAATTCCCTTGCAGTCTCAATGGCGGGGTGCGGGCCGGGGAATAGGCCTCTTGGCCGGGGTGAATATGTTGGAACGCGGCGCGCGTAAATAGAAGCGGCTGGAGGTACCAGGGGCGAAGCCCGCCCCGGCCCGGAGGCCGAGTTAAAAAAAATAATAATCCCCGTTCAGTCTCAATGGCGGGGTGCGGGCCGGCCCGGCGGCGAGTGCGGCGGGCAGCAGGCCTCTTGGACAGGTTGAGAGATAAAAAAATAATAATTCCCGTGCAGTCTCAATGGCTAGGTGCGGGCCGGGGAATAGGCCTCTTGGCCGGGGTGAATATGTTGGAACGCGGCGCGCGTAAATAGAAGCGGCTGGAGGTACCGGGGGCGAAGCCCGCCCCGGCCCGGAGGCCGAGTTAAAAAAAATAATAATCCCCGTTCAGTCTCAATGGCGGGGTGCGGGCCGGCCCGGCGGCGATTGCGGCGGGCAGCAGGCCTCTTGGACAGGTTGAGAGATAAAAAAATAATAATTCCCGTTCAGTCTCAATGGCAGGGTGCGGGCCGGCCCGGCGGCAATTGCGGCGGGCAGCAGGCCTCTTGGACAGGTTGAGAGATAAAAAAATAATAATTCCCTTGCAGTCTCAATGGCGGGGTGCGGGCCGGGGAATAGGCCTCTTGGCCGGGGTGAATATGTTGGAACGCGGCGCGCGTAAATAGAAGCGGCTGGAGGTACCGGGGGCGAAGCCCGCCCCGGCCCGGAGGCCGAGTTAAAAAAAATAATAATCCCCGTTCAGTCTCAATGGCGGGGTGCGGGCCGGCCCGGCGGCGAGTGCGGCGGGCAGCAGGCCTCTTGGACAGGTTGAGAGATAAAAAAATAATAATTCCCGTGCAGTCTCAATGGCGGGGTGCGGGCCGGGGAATAGGCCTCTTGGCCGGGGTGAATATGTTGGAACGCGGCGCGCGTAAATAGAAGCGGCTGGAGGTACCGGGGGCGAAGCCCGCCCCGGCCCGGAGGCCGAGTTAAAAAAAATAATAATCCCCGTTCAGTCTCAATGGCGGGGTGCGGGCCGGCCCGGCGGCGAGTGCGGCGGGCAGCAGGCCTCTTGGACAGGTTGAGAGATAAAAAAATAATAATTCCCGTTCAGTCTCAATGGCAGGGTGCGGGCCGGCCCGGCGGCAATTGCGGCGGGCAGCAGGCCTCTTGGACAGGTTGAGAGATAAAAAAATAATAATTCCCTTGCAGTCTCAATGGCGGGGTGCGGGCCGGGGAATAGGCCTCTTGGCCGGGGTGAATATGTTGGAACGCGGCGCGCGTAAATAGAAGCGGCTGGAGGTACCGGGGCTGAAGCCCGCCCCGGCCCGGAGGCCGAGTTAAAAAAAATAATAATCCCCGTTCAGTCTCAATGGCAGGGTGCGGGCCGGCCCGGCGGCGAGTGCGGCGGGCAGCAGGCCTCTTGGACAGGTTGAGAGATAAAAAAATAATAATTCCCGTGCAGTCTCAATGGCGGGGTGCGGGCCGGGGAATAGGCCTCTTGGCCGGGGTGAATATGTTGGAACGCGGCGCGCGTAAATAGAAGCGGCTGGAGGTACCGGGGGCGAAGCCCGCCCCGGCCCGGAGGCCGAGTTAAAAAAAATAATAATCCCCGTTCAGTCTCAATGGCGGGGTGCGGGCCGGCCCGGCGGCGAGTGCGGCGGGCAGCAGGCCTCTTGGACAGGTTGAGAGATAAAAAAATAATAATTCCCGTGCAGTCTCAATGGCGGGGTGCGGGCCGGGGAATAGGCCTCTTGGCCGGGGTGAATAGTGTTGGAACACGGCCCGCGGAAATAGTAGCGGCTGGAGGTACCGGGGGCGATGCCCGCCCCGGCCCGGCGGCCAAGTTAAAAAAATAAATAATCCCGTTCAGTCTCAATGGCAGGGTGCGGGCCGGCCCGGCGGCGATTGCGGCGGGCAGCAGTCCTCTTGGACAGGTTGAGAGATAAAAAAATAATAATTCCCATGCAGTCTCAATGGCGGGGTGCGGGCCGGGGAATAGGCCTCTTGGCCGGGGTGAATATGTTGGAACGCGGCGCGCGTAAATAGAAGCGGCTGGAGGTACCGGGGGCGAAGCCCGCCCCGGCCCGGAGGCCGAGTTAAAAAAAATAATAATCCCCGTTCAGTCTCAATGGCGGGGTGCGGGCCGGCCCGGCAGCGAGTGCGGCGGGCAGCAGGCCTCTTGGACAGGTTGAGAGATAAAAAAATAATAATTCCCGTGCAGTCTCAATGGCGGGGTGCGGGCCGGGGAATAGGCCTCTTGGCCGGGGTGAATAGTGTTGGAACACGGCCCGCGGAAATAGTAGCGGCTGGAGGTACCGGGGGCGATGCCCGCCCTGGCCCGGCGGCCAAGTTAAAAAAATAAATAATCCCCGTTCAGTCTCAATGGCAGGGTGCGGGCCGGCCCGGCGGCAATTGCGGCGGGCAGCAGGCCTCTTGGACAGGTTGAGAGATAAAAAAATAATAATTCCCTTGCAGTCTCAATGGCGGGGTGCGGGCCGGGGAATAGGCCTCTTGGCCGGGGTGAATATGTTGGAACGCGGCGCGCGTAAATAGAAGCGGCTGGAGGTACCGGGGGCGAAGCCCGCCCCGGCCCGGAGGCCGAGTTAAAAAAAAAAAATAATCCCCGTTCAGTCTCAATGGCGGGGTGCGGGCCGGCCCGGCGGCGAGTGCGGCGGGCAGCAGGCCTCTTGGACAGGTTGAGAGATAAAAAAATAATAATTCCCGTGCAGTCTCAATGGCGGGGTGCGGGCCGGGGAATAGGCCTCTTGGCCGGGGTGAATATGTTGGAACGCGGCGCGCGTAAATAGAAGCGGCTGGAGGTACCGGGGGCGAAGCCCGCCCCGGCCCGGAGGCCGAGTAAAAAAAAATAATAATCCCCGTTCAGTCTCAATGGCGGGGTGCGGGCCGGCCCGGCGGCGATTGCGGCGGGCAGCAGGCCTCTTGGACAGGTTGAGAGATAAAAAAATAATAATTCCCGTTCAGTCTCAATGGCAGGGTGCGGGCCGGCCCGGCGGCAATTGCGGCGGGCAGCAGGCCTCTTGGACAGGTTGAGAGATAAAAAAATAATAATTCCCTTGCAGTCTCAATGGCGGGGTGCGGGCCGGGGAATAGGCCTCTTGGCCGGGGTGAATATGTTGGAACGCGGCGCGCGTAAATAGAAGCGGCTGGAGGTACCGGGGGCGAAGCCCGCCCCGGCCCGGAGGCCGAGTTAAAAAAAATAATAATCCCCGTTCAGTCTCAATGGCGGGGTGCGGGCCGGCCCGGCGGCGAGTGCGGCGGGCAGCAGGCCTCTTGGACAGGTTGAGAGATAAAAAAATAATAATTCCCGTGCAGTCTCAATGGCGGGGTGCGGGCCGGGGAATAGGCCTCTTGGCCGGGGTGAATATGTTGGAACGCGGCGCGCGTAAATAGAAGCGGCTGGAGGTACCGGGGGCGAAGCCCGCCCCGGCCCGGAGGCCGAGTTAAAAAAAATAATAATCCCCGTTCAGTCTCAATGGCGGGGTGCGGGCCGGCCCGGCGGCGAGTGCGGCGGGCAGCAGGCCTCTTGGACAGGTTGAGAGATAAAAAAATAATAATTCCCGTTCAGTCTCAATGGCAGGGTGCGGGCCGGCCCGGCGGCAATTGCGGCGGGCAGCAGGCCTCTTGGACAGGTTGAGAGATAAAAAAATAATAATTCCCTTGCAGTCTCAATGGCGGGGTGCGGGCCGGGGAATAGGCCTCTTGGCCGGGGTGAATATGTTGGAACGCGGCGCGCGTAAATAGAAGCGGCTGGAGGTACCGGGGCTGAAGCCCGCCCCGGCCCGGAGGCCGAGTTAAAAAAAAAAATAATCCCCGTTCAGTCTCAATGGCAGGGTGCGGGCCGGCCCGGCGGCGAGTGCGGCGGGCAGCAGGCCTCTTGGACAGGTTGAGAGATAAAAAAATAATAATTCCCGTGCAGTCTCAATGGCGGGGTGCGGGCCGGGGAATAGGCCTCTTGGCCGGGGTGAATATGTTGGAACGCGGCGCGCGTAAATAGAAGCGGCTGGAGGTACCGGGGGCGAAGCCCGCCCCGGCCCGGAGGCCGAGTTAAAAAAAATAATAATCCCCGTTCAGTCTCAATGGCGGGGTGCGGGCCGGCCCGGCGGCGAGTGCGGCGGGCAGCAGGCCTCTTGGACAGGTTGAGAGATAAAAAAATAATAATTCCCGTGCAGTCTCAATGGCGGGGTGCGGGCCGGGGAATAGGCCTCTTGGCCGGGGTGAATAGTGTTGGAACACGGCCCGCGGAAATAGTAGCGGCTGGAGGTACCGGGGGCGATGCCCGCCCCGGCCCGGCGGCCAAGTTAAAAAAATAAATAATCCCGTTCAGTCTCAATGGCAGGGTGCGGGCCGGCCCGGCGGCGATTGCGGCGGGCAGCAGTCCTCTTGGACAGGTTGAGAGATAAAAAAATAATAATTCCCATGCAGTCTCAATGGCGGGGTGCGGGCCGGGGAATAGGCCTCTTGGCCGGGGTGAATATGTTGGAACGCGGCGCGCGTAAATAGAAGCGGCTGGAGGTACCGGGGGCGAAGCCCGCCCCGGCCCGGAGGCCGAGTTAAAAAAAATAATAATCCCCGTTCAGTCTCAATGGCGGGGTGCGGGCCGGCCCGGCAGCGAGTGCGGCGGGCAGCAGGCCTCTTGGACAGGTTGAGAGATAAAAAAATAATAATTCCCGTGCAGTCTCAATGGCGGGGTGCGGGCCGGGGAATAGGCCTCTTGGCCGGGGTGAATAGTGTTGGAACACGGCCCGCGGAAATAGTAGCGGCTGGAGGTACCGGGGGCGATGCCCGCCCTGGCCCGGCGGCCAAGTTAAAAAAATAAATAATCCCCGTTCAGTCTCAATGGCAGGGTGCGGGCCGGCCCGGCGGCAATTGCGGCGGGCAGCAGGCCTCTTGGACAGGTTGAGAGATAAAAAAATAATAATTCCCTTGCAGTCTCAATGGCGGGGTGCGGGCCGGGGAATAGGCCTCTTGGCCGGGGTGAATATGTTGGAACGCGGCGCGCGTAAATAGAAGCGGCTGGAGGTACCGGGGGCGAAGCCCGCCCCGGCCCGGAGGCCGAGTTAAAAAAAAAAAATAATCCCCGTTCAGTCTCAATGGCGGGGTGCGGGCCGGCCCGGCGGCGAGTGCGGCGGGCAGCAGGCCTCTTGGACAGGTTGAGAGATAAAAAAATAATAATTCCCGTGCAGTCTCAATGGCGGGGTGCGGGCCGGGGAATAGGCCTCTTGGCCGGGGTGAATATGTTGGAACGCGGCGCGCGTAAATAGAAGCGGCTGGAGGTACCGGGGGCGAAGCCCGCCCCGGCCCGGAGGCCGAGTAAAAAAAAATAATAATCCCCGTTCAGTCTCAATGGCGGGGTGCGGGCCGGCCCGGCGGCGATTGCGGCGGGCAGCAGGCCTCTTGGACAGGTTGAGAGATAAAAAAATAATAATTCCCGTTCAGTCTCAATGGCAGGGTGCGGGCCGGCCCGGCGGCAATTGCGGCGGGCAGCAGGCCTCTTGGACAGGTTGAGAGATAAAAAAATAATAATTCCCTTGCAGTCTCAATGGCGGGGTGCGGGCCGGGGAATAGGCCTCTTGGCCGGGGTGAATATGTTGGAACGCGGCGCGCGTAAATAGAAGCGGCTGGAGGTACCGGGGGCGAAGCCCGCCCCGGCCCGGAGGCCGAGTTAAAAAAAATAATAATCCCCGTTCAGTCTCAATGGCGGGGTGCGGGCCGGCCCGGCGGCGAGTGCGGCGGGCAGCAGGCCTCTTGGACAGGTTGAGAGATAAAAAAATAATAATTCCCGTGCAGTCTCAATGGCGGGGTGCGGGCCGGGGAATAGGCCTCTTGGCCGGGGTGAATATGTTGGAACGCGGCGCGCGTAAATAGAAGCGGCTGGAGGTACCGGGGGCGAAGCCCGCCCCGGCCCGGAGGCCGAGTTAAAAAAAATAATAATCCCCGTTCAGTCTCAATGGCGGGGTGCGGGCCGGCCCGGCGGCGAGTGCGGCGGGCAGCAGGCCTCTTGGACAGGTTGAGAGATAAAAAAATAATAATTCCCGTGCAGTCTCAATGGCGGGGTGCGGGCCGGGGAATAGGCCTCTTGGCCGGGGTGAATAGTGTTGGAACACGGCCCGCGGAAATAGTAGCGGCTGGAGGTACCGGGGGCGATGCCCGCCCCGGCCCGGCGGCCAAGTTAAAAAAATAAATAATCCCGTTCAGTCTCAATGGCAGGGTGCGGGCCGGCCCGGCGGCGATTGCGGCGGGCAGCAGGCCTCTTGGACAGGTTGAGAGATAAAAAAATAATAATTCCCATGCAGTCTCAATGGCGGGGTGCGGGCCGGGGAATAGGCCTCTTGGCCGGGGTGAATATGTTGGAACGCGGCGCGCGTAAATAGAAGCGGCTGGAGGTACCGGGGGCGAAGCCCGCCCCGGCCCGGAGGCCGAGTTAAAAAAAATAATAATCCCCGTTCAGTCTCAATGGCGGGGTGCGGGCCGGCCCGGCGGCGAGTGCGGCGGGCAGCAGGCCTCTTGGACAGGTTGAGAGATAAAAAAATAATAATTCCCGTGCAGTCTCAATGGCGGGGTGCGGGCCGGGGAATAGGCCTCTTGGCCGGGGTGAATATGTTGGAACGCGGCGCGCGTAAATAGAAGCGGCTGGAGGTACCGGGGGCGATGCCCGCCCCGGCCCGGCGGCCAAGTTAAAAAAATAAATAATCCCGTTCAGTCTCAATGGCAGGGTGCGGGCCGGCCCGGCGGCGATTGCGGCGGGCAGCAGGCCTCTTGGACAGGTTGAGAGATAAAAAAATAATAATTCCCATGCAGTCTCAATGGCGGGGTGCGGGCCGGGGAATAGGCCTCTTGGCCGGGGTGAATATGTTGGAACGCGGCGCGTAAATAGAAGCGGCTGGAGGTACCGGGGGCGAAGCCCGCCCCGGCCCGGAGGCCGAGTTAAAAAAAATAATAATCCCCGTTCAGTCTCAATGGCGGGGTGCGGGCCGGCCAGGCGGCGAGTGCGGCGGGCAGCAGGCCTCTTGGACAGGTTGAGAGATAAAAAAATAATAATTCCCGTGCAGTCTCAATGGCGGGGTGCGGGCCGGGGAATAGGCCTCTTGGCCGGGGTGAATAGTGTTGGAACACGGCCCGCGGAAATAGTAGCGGCTGGAGGTACCGGGGGCGATGCCCGCCCCGGCCCGGCGGCCAAGTTAAAAAAATAAATAATCCCGTTCAGTCTCAATGGCAGGGTGCGGGCCGGCCCGGCGGCGATTGCGGCGGGCAGCAGGCCTCTTGGACAGGTTGAGAGATAAAAAAATAATAATTCCCATGCAGTCTCAATGGCGGGGTGCGGGCCGGGGAATAGGCCTCTTGGCCGGGGTGAATATGTTGGAACGCGGCGCGCGTAAATAGAAGCGGCTGGAGGTACCGGGGGCGATGCCCGCCCCGGCCCGGCGGCCAAGTTAAAAAAATTAATAATCCCGTTCAGTCTCAATGGCAGGGTGCGGGCCGGCCCGGCGGCGATTGCGGCGGGCAGCAGGCCTCTTGGACAGGTTGAGAGATAAAAAAATAATAATTCCCATGCAGTCTCAATGGCGGGGTGCGGGCCGGGGAATAGGCCTCTTGGCCGGGGTGAATAGTGTTGGAACACGGCCCGCGGAAATAGTAGCGGCTGGAGGTACCGGGGGCGATGCCCGCCCCGGCCCGGCGGCCAAGTTAAAAAAATAAATAATCCCCGTTCAGTCTCAATGGCAGGGTGCGGGCCGGCCCGGCGGCGAGTGCGGCGGGCAGCAGGCCTCTTGGACAGGTTGAGAGATAAAAAAATAATAATTCCCGTTCAGTCTCAATGGCAGGGTGCGGGCCGGCCCGGCGGCAATTGCGGCGGGCAGCAGGCCTCTTGGACAGGTTGAGAGATAAAAAAAATAATAATTCCCATGCAGTCTCAATGGCGGGGTGCGGGCCGGGGAATAGGCCTCTTGGCCGGGGTGAATATGTTGGAACGCGGCGCGCGTAAATAGAAGCGGCTGGAGGTACCGGGGGCGAAGCCCGCCCCGGCCCGGAGGCCGAGTTAAAAAAAATAATAATCCCCGTTCAGTCTCAATGGCGGGGTGCGGGCCGGCCCGGCGGCGAGTGCGGCGGGCAGCAGGCCTCTTGGACAGGTTGAGAGATAAAAAAATAATAATTCCCGTGCAGTCTCAATGGCGGGGTGCGGGCCGGGGAATAGGCCTCTTGGCCGGGGTGAATATGTTGGAACGCGGCGCGCGTAAATAGAAGCGGCTGGAGGTACCGGGGGCGAAGCCCGCCCCGGCCCGGAGGCCGAGTTAAAAAAAAAAATAATCCCCGTTCAGTCTCAATGGCGGGGTGCGGGCCGGCCCGGCGGCGAGTGCGGCGGGCAGCAGGCCTCTTGGACAGGTTGAGAGATAAAAAAATAATAATTCCCATGCAGTTTCAATGGCGGGGTGCGGGCCGGGGAATAGGCCTCTTGGCCGGGGTGAATAGTGTTGGAACACGGCCCGCGGAAATAGTAGCGGCTGGAGGTACCGGGGGCGATGCCCGCCCCGGCCCGGCGGCCAAGTTAAAAAAAAAAAAATCCCCGTTCAGTCTCAATGGCAGGGTGCGGGCCGGCCCGGCGGCGATTGCGGCGGGCAGCAGGCCTCTTGGACAGGTTGAGAGATAAAAAAATAATAATTCCCATGCAGTTTCAATGGCGGGGTGCGGGCCGGGGAATAGGCCTCTTGGCCGGGGTGAATAGTGTTGGAACACGGCCCGCGGAAATAGTAGCGGCTGGAGGTACCGGGGGCGATGCCCGTCCCGGGCCGGCGGCCAAGTTAAAAAAATAAATAATCCCCGTTCAGTCTCAATGGCAGGGTGCGGGCCGGCCCGGCGGCGATTGCGGCGGGCAGCAGGCCTCTTGGACAGGTTGAGAGATAAAAAAATAATAATTCCCGTGCAGTCTCAATGGCGGGGTGCGGGCCGGCCCGGCGGACGAGTGTGGCCGGGGAAGAGGCCTCTTTGCCGGGGTGAATATGTTGGAACGCGGCGCGCGTAAATAGAAGCGGCTGGAGGTACCGGGGGCGAAGCCCGCCCCGGCCCGGAGGCCGAGTTAAAAAAAATAATAATCCCCGTTCAGTCTCAATGGCGGGGTGCGGGCCGGCCCGGCGGCGAGTGCGGCGGGCAGCAGGCCTCTTGGACAGGTTGAGAGATAAAAAAATAATAATTCCCGTGCAGTCTCAATGGCGGGGTGCGGGCCGGCCCGGCGGACGAGTGTGGCCGGGGAAGAGGCCTCTTGGCCGGGGTGAATATGTTGGAACGCGGCGCGCGTAAATAGAAGCGGCTGGAGGTACCGGGGGCGAAGCCCGCCCCGGCCCGGCGGCCGAGTTAAAAAAAATAATAATCCCCGTACAGTCTCAATGGCGGGGTGCGGGCCGGCCCGGCGGCGAGTGCGGCGGGCAGCAGGCCTCTTGGACAGGTTGAGAGATAAAAAAATAATAATTCCCGTGCAGTCTCAATGGCGGGGTGCGGGCCGGGGAATAGGCCTCTTGGCCGGGGTGAATAGTGTTGGAACACGGCCCGCGGAAATAGTAGCGGCTGGAGGTACCGGGGGCGATGCCCGCCCCGGCCCGGCGGCCAAGTTAAAAAAATAAATAATCCCCGTTCAGTCTCAATGGCAGGGTGCGGGCCGGCCCGGCGGCGATTGCGGCGGGCAGCAGGCCTCTTGGACAGGTTGAGAGATTAAAAAAAAAATAATTTCCGTGTAGTCTCAATGGCGGGGTGCGGGCCGGCCCGGCGGACGAGTGTGGCCGGGGAAGAGGCCTCTTGGCCGGGGTGAATATGTTGGAACGCGGCGCGCGTAAATAGAAGCGGCTGGAGGTACCGGGGTCGAAGCCTGCCCCGGCCCGGAGGCCGAGTTAAAAAAAATAATAATCCCCGTTCAGTCTCAATGGCGGGGTGCGGGCCGGCCCGGCGGCGAGTGCGGCGGGCAGCAGGCCTCTTGGACAGGTTGAGAGATAAAAAAAATAATAATTCCCGTGCAGTCTCAATGGCGGGGTGCGGGCCGGGGAATAGGCCTCTTGGCCGGGGTGAATAGTGTTGGAACACGGCCCGCGGAAATAGTAGCGGCTGGAGGTACCGGGGGCGATGCCCGCCCCGGCTCGGCGGCCAAGTTAAAAAAATAAATAATCCCCGTTCAGTCTCAATGGCAGGGTGCGTGCCGGCCCGGCGGCAATTGCGGCGGGCAGCAGGCCTCTTGGACAGGTTGAGAGATAAAAAAAATAATAATTCCCGTGCAGTCTCAATGGCGGGGTGCGGGCCGGGGAATAGGCCTCTTGGCCGGGGTGAATAGTGTTGGAACACGGCCCGCGGAAATAGTAGCGGCTGGAGGTACCGGGGGCGATGCCCGCCCCGGCCCGGCGGCCAAGTTAAAAAAATAAATAATCCCGTTCAGTCTCAATGGCAGGGTGCGGGCCGGCCCGGCGGCGATTGCGGCGGGCAGCAGGCCTCTTGGACAGCTTGAGAGATAAAAAAATAATAATTCCCATGCAGTCTCAATGGCGGGGTGCGGGCCGGGGAATAGGCCTCTTGGCCGGGGTGAATATGTTGGAACGCGGCGCGCGTAAATAGAAGCGGCTGGAGGTACCGGGGGCGAAGCCCGCCCCGGCCCGGAGGCCGAGTTAAAAAAAATAATAATCCCCGTTCAGTCTCAATGGCGGGATGCGGGCCGGCCCGGCAGCGAGTGCGGCGGGCAGCAGGCCTCTTGGACAGGTTGAGAGATAAAAAAATAATAATTCCCGTGCAGTCTCAATGGCGGGGTGCGGGCCGGGGAATAGGCCTCTTGGCCGGGGTGAATAGTGTTGGAACACGGCCCGCGGAAATAGTAGCGGCTGGAGGTACCGGGGGCGATGCCCGCCCTGGCCCGGCGGCCAAGTTAAAAAAAATAAATAATCCGCGTTCAGTCTCAATGGCAGGGTGCGGGCCGGCCCGGCGGCAATTGCGGCGGGCAGCAGGCCTCTTGGACAGGTTGAGAGATAAAAAAATAATAATTCCCTTGCAGTCTCAATGGCGGGGTGCGGGCCGGGGAATAGGCCTCTTGGCCGGGGTGAATATGTTGGAACGCGGCGCGCGTAAATAGAAGCGGCTGGAGGTACCAGGGGCGAAGCCCGCCCCGGCCCGGAGGCCGAGTTAAAAAAAATAATAATCCCCGTTCAGTCTCAATGGCGGGGTGCGGGCCGGCCCGGCGGCGAGTGCGGCGGGCAGCAGGCCTCTTGGACAGGTTGAGAGATAAAAAAATAATAATTCCCGTGCAGTCTCAATGGCTAGGTGCGGGCCGGGGAATAGGCCTCTTGGCCGGGGTGAATATGTTGGAACGCGGCGCGCGTAAATAGAAGCGGCTGGAGGTACCGGGGGCGAAGCCCGCCCCGGCCCGGAGGCCGAGTTAAAAAAAATAATAATCCCCGTTCAGTCTCAATGGCGGGGTGCGGGCCGGCCCGGCGGCGATTGCGGCGGGCAGCAGGCCTCTTGGACAGGTTGAGAGATAAAAAAATAATAATTCCCGTTCAGTCTCAATGGCAGGGTGCGGGCCGGCCCGGCGGCAATTGCGGCGGGCAGCAGGCCTCTTGGACAGGTTGAGAGATAAAAAAATAATAATTCCCTTGCAGTCTCAATGGCGGGGTGCGGGCCGGGGAATAGGCCTCTTGGCCGGGGTGAATATGTTGGAACGCGGCGCGCGTAAATAGAAGCGGCTGGAGGTACCGGGGGCGAAGCCCGCCCCGGCCCGGAGGCCGAGTTAAAAAAAATAATAATCCCCGTTCAGTCTCAATGGCGGGGTGCGGGCCGGCCCGGCGGCGAGTGCGGCGGGCAGCAGGCCTCTTGGACAGGTTGAGAGATAAAAAAATAATAATTCCCGTGCAGTCTCAATGGCGGGGTGCGGGCCGGGGAATAGGCCTCTTGGCCGGGGTGAATATGTTGGAACGCGGCGCGCGTAAATAGAAGCGGCTGGAGGTACCGGGGGCGAAGCCCGCCCCGGCCCGGAGGCCGAGTTAAAAAAAATAATAATCCCCGTTCAGTCTCAATGGCGGGGTGCGGGCCGGCCCGGCGGCGAGTGCGGCGGGCAGCAGGCCTCTTGGACAGGTTGAGAGATAAAAAAATAATAATTCCCGTGCAGTCTCAATGGCGGGGTGCGGGCCGGGGAATAGGCCTCTTGGCCGGGGTGAATAGTGTTGGAACACGGCCCGCGGAAATAGTAGCGGCTGGAGGTACCGGGGGCGATGCCCGCCCCGGCTCGGCGGCCAAGTTAAAAAAATAAATAATCCCCGTTCAGTCTCAATGGCAGGGTGCGTGCCGGCCCGGCGGCAATTGCGGCGGGCAGCAGGCCTCTTGGACAGGTTGAGAGATAAAAAAAATAATAATTCCCGTGCAGTCTCAATGGCGGGGTGCGGGCCGGGGAATAGGCCTCTTGGCCGGGGTGAATAGTGTTGGAACACGGCCCGCGGAAATAGTAGCGGCTGGAGGTACCGGGGGCGATGCCCGCCCCGGCCCGGCGGCCAAGTTAAAAAAATAAATAATCCCGTTCAGTCTCAATGGCAGGGTGCGGGCCGGCCCGGCGGCGATTGCGGCGGGCAGCAGGCCTCTTGGACAGCTTGAGAGATAAAAAAATAATAATTCCCATGCAGTCTCAATGGCGGGGTGCGGGCCGGGGAATAGGCCTCTTGGCCGGGGTGAATATGTTGGAACGCGGCGCGCGTAAATAGAAGCGGCTGGAGGTACCGGGGGCGAAGCCCGCCCCGGCCCGGAGGCCGAGTTAAAAAAAATAATAATCCCCGTTCAGTCTCAATGGCGGGATGCGGGCCGGCCCGGCAGCGAGTGCGGCGGGCAGCAGGCCTCTTGGACAGGTTGAGAGATAAAAAAATAATAATTCCCGTGCAGTCTCAATGGCGGGGTGCGGGCCGGGGAATAGGCCTCTTGGCCGGGGTGAATAGTGTTGGAACACGGCCCGCGGAAATAGTAGCGGCTGGAGGTACCGGGGGCGATGCCCGCCCTGGCCCGGCGGCCAAGTTAAAAAAAATAAATAATCCGCGTTCAGTCTCAATGGCAGGGTGCGGGCCGGCCCGGCGGCAATTGCGGCGGGCAGCAGGCCTCTTGGACAGGTTGAGAGATAAAAAAATAATAATTCCCTTGCAGTCTCAATGGCGGGGTGCGGGCCGGGGAATAGGCCTCTTGGCCGGGGTGAATATGTTGGAACGCGGCGCGCGTAAATAGAAGCGGCTGGAGGTACCAGGGGCGAAGCCCGCCCCGGCCCGGAGGCCGAGTTAAAAAAAATAATAATCCCCGTTCAGTCTCAATGGCGGGGTGCGGGCCGGCCCGGCGGCGAGTGCGGCGGGCAGCAGGCCTCTTGGACAGGTTGAGAGATAAAAAAATAATAATTCCCGTGCAGTCTCAATGGCTAGGTGCGGGCCGGGGAATAGGCCTCTTGGCCGGGGTGAATATGTTGGAACGCGGCGCGCGTAAATAGAAGCGGCTGGAGGTACCGGGGGCGAAGCCCGCCCCGGCCCGGAGGCCGAGTTAAAAAAAATAATAATCCCCGTTCAGTCTCAATGGCGGGGTGCGGGCCGGCCCGGCGGCGATTGCGGCGGGCAGCAGGCCTCTTGGACAGGTTGAGAGATAAAAAAATAATAATTCCCGTTCAGTCTCAATGGCAGGGTGCGGGCCGGCCCGGCGGCAATTGCGGCGGGCAGCAGGCCTCTTGGACAGGTTGAGAGATAAAAAAATAATAATTCCCTTGCAGTCTCAATGGCGGGGTGCGGGCCGGGGAATAGGCCTCTTGGCCGGGGTGAATATGTTGGAACGCGGCGCGCGTAAATAGAAGCGGCTGGAGGTACCGGGGGCGAAGCCCGCCCCGGCCCGGAGGCCGAGTTAAAAAAAATAATAATCCCCGTTCAGTCTCAATGGCGGGGTGCGGGCCGGCCCGGCGGCGAGTGCGGCGGGCAGCAGGCCTCTTGGACAGGTTGAGAGATAAAAAAATAATAATTCCCGTGCAGTCTCAATGGCGGGGTGCGGGCCGGGGAATAGGCCTCTTGGCCGGGGTGAATATGTTGGAACGCGGCGCGCGTAAATAGAAGCGGCTGGAGGTACCGGGGGCGAAGCCCGCCCCGGCCCGGAGGCCGAGTTAAAAAAAATAATAATCCCCGTTCAGTCTCAATGGCGGGGTGCGGGCCGGCCCGGCGGCGAGTGCGGCGGGCAGCAGGCCTCTTGGACAGGTTGAGAGATAAAAAAATAATAATTCCCGTGCAGTCTCAATGGCGGGGTGCGGGCCGGGGAATAGGCCTCTTGGCCGGGGTGAATAGTGTTGGAACACGGCCCGCGGAAATAGTAGCGGCTGGAGGTACCGGGGGCGATGCCCGCCCCGGCCCGGCGGCCAAGTTAAAAAAATAAATAATCCCGTTCAGTCTCAATGGCAGGGTGCGGGCCGGCCCGGCGGCGATTGCGGCGGGCAGCAGGCCTCTTGGACAGGTTGAGAGATAAAAAAATAATAATTCCCATGCAGTCTCAATGGCGGGGTGCGGGCCGGGGAATAGGCCTCTTGGCCGGGGTGAATATGTTGGAACGCGGCGCGCGTAAATAGAAGCGGCTGGAGGTACCGGGGGCGAAGCCCGCCCCGGCCCGGAGGCCGAGTTAAAAAAAATAATAATCCCCGTTCAGTCTCAATGGCGGGGTGCGGGCCGGCCCGGCAGCGAGTGCGGCGGGCAGCAGGCCTCTTGGACAGGTTGAGAGATAAAAAAATAATAATTCCCGTGCAGTCTCAATGGCGGGGTGCGGGCCGGGGAATAGGCCTCTTGGCCGGGGTGAATAGTGTTGGAACACGGCCCGCGGAAATAGTAGCGGCTGGAGGTACCGGGGGCGATGCCCGCCCTGGCCCGGCGGCCAAGTTAAAAAAATAAATAATCCCCGTTCAGTCTCAATGGCAGGGTGCGGGCCGGCCCGGCGGCGATTGCGGCGGGCAGCAGGCCTCTTGGACAGGTTGAGAGATAAAAAAATAATAATTCCCGTTCAGTCTCAATGGCAGGGTGCGGGCCGGCCCGGCGGCAATTGCGGCGGGCAGCAGGCCTCTTGGACAGGTTGAGAGATAAAAAAATAATAATTCCCTTGCAGTCTCAATGGCGGGGTGCGGGCCGGGGAATAGGCCTCTTGGCCGGGGTGAATATGTTGGAACGCGGCGCGCGTAAATAGAAGCGGCTGGAGGTACCGGGGCTGAAGCCCGCCCCGGCCCGGAGGCCGAGTTAAAAAAAATAATAATCCCCGTTCAGTCTCAATGGCAGGGTGCGGGCCGGCCCGGCGGCGAGTGCGGCGGGCAGCAGGCCTCTTGGACAGGTTGAGAGATAAAAAAATAATAATTCCCGTGCAGTCTCAATGGCGGGGTGCGGGCCGGGGAATAGGCCTCTTGGCCGGGGTGAATATGTTGGAACGCGGCGCGCGTAAATAGAAGCGGCTGGAGGTACCGGGGGCGAAGCCCGCCCCGGCCCGGAGGCCGAGTTAAAAAAAATAATAATCCCCGTTCAGTCTCAATGGCGGGGTGCGGGCCGGCCCGGCGGCGAGTGCGGCGGGCAGCAGGCCTCTTGGACAGGTTGAGAGATAAAAAAATAATAATTCCCGTGCAGTCTCAATGGCGGGGTGCGGGCCGGGGAATAGGCCTCTTGGCCGGGGTGAATAGTGTTGGAACACGGCCCGCGGAAATAGTAGCGGCTGGAGGTACCGGGGGGCGATGCCCGCCCCGGCCCGGCGGCCAAGTTAAAAAAATAAATAATCCCGTTCAGTCTCAATGGCAGGGTGCGGGCCGGCCCGGCGGCGATTGCGGCGGGCAGCAGTCCTCTTGGACAGGTTGAGAGATAAAAAAATAATAATTCCCATGCAGTCTCAATGGCGGGGTGCGGGCCGGGGAATAGGCCTCTTGGCCGGGGTGAATATGTTGGAACGCGGCGCGCGTAAATAGAAGCGGCTGGAGGTACCGGGGGCGAAGCCCGCCCCGGCCCGGAGGCCGAGTTAAAAAAAATAATAATCCCCGTTCAGTCTCAATGGCGGGGTGCGGGCCGGCCCGGCAGCGAGTGCGGCGGGCAGCAGGCCTCTTGGACAGGTTGAGAGATAAAAAAATAATAATTCCCGTGCAGTCTCAATGGCGGGGTGCGGGCCGGGGAATAGGCCTCTTGGCCGGGGTGAATAGTGTTGGAACACGGCCCGCGGAAATAGTAGCGGCTGGAGGTACCGGGGGCGATGCCCGCCCTGGCCCGGCGGCCAAGTTAAAAAAATAAATAATCCCCGTTCAGTCTCAATGGCAGGGTGCGGGCCGGCCCGGCGGCAATTGCGGCGGGCAGCAGGCCTCTTGGACAGGTTGAGAGATAAAAAAATAATAATTCCCTTGCAGTCTCAATGGCGGGGTGCGGGCCGGGGAATAGGCCTCTTGGCCGGGGTGAATATGTTGGAACGCGGCACGCGTAAATAGAAGCGGCTGGAGGTACCGGGGGCGAAGCCCGCCCCGGCCCGGAGGCCGAGTTAAAAAAAAAAATAATCCCCGTTCAGTCTCAATGGCGGGGTGCGGGCCGGCCCGGCGGCGAGTGCGGCGGGCAGCAGGCCTCTTGGACAGGTTGAGAGATAAAAAAATAATAATTCCCGTGCAGTCTCAATGGCGGGGTGCGGGCCGGGGAATAGGCCTCTTGGCCGGGGTGAATATGTTGGAACGCGGCGCGCGTAAATAGAAGCGGCTGGAGGTACCGGGGGCGAAGCCCGCCCCGGCCCGGAGGCCGAGTAAAAAAAAATAATAATCCCCGTTCAGTCTCAATGGCGGGGTGCGGGCCGGCCCGGCGGCGATTGCGGCGGGCAGCAGGCCTCTTGGACAGGTTGAGAGATAAAAAAATAATAATTCCCGTTCAGTCTCAATGGCAGGGTGCGGGCCGGCCCGGCGGCAATTGCGGCGGGCAGCAGGCCTCTTGGACAGGTTGAGAGATAAAAAAATAATAATTCCCTTGCAGTCTCAATGGCGGGGTGCGGGCCGGGGAATAGGCCTCTTGGCGGGGGTGAATATGTTGGAACGCGGCGCGCGTAAATAGAAGCGGCTGGAGGTACCGGGGGCGAAGCCCGCCCCGGCCCGGAGGCCGAGTTAAAAAAAATTATAATCCCCGTTCAGTCTCAATGGCGGGGTGCGGGCCGGCCCGGCGGCGAGTGCGGCGGGCAGCAGGCCTCTTGGACAGGTTGAGAGATAAAAAAATAATAATTCCCGTGCAGTCTCAATGGCGGGGTGCGGGCCGGGGAATAGGCCTCTTGGCCGGGGTGAATATGTTGGAACGCGGCGCGCGTAAATAGAAGCGGCTGGAGGTACCGGGGGCGAAGCCCGCCCCGGCCCGGAGGCCGAGTTAAAAAAAATAATAATCCCCGTTCAGTCTCAATGGCGGGGTGCGGGCCGGCCCGGCGGCGAGTGCGGCGGGCAGCAGGCCTCTTGGACAGGTTGAGAGATAAAAAAATAATAATTCCCGTGCAGTCTCAATGGCGGGGTGCGGGCCGGGGAATAGGCCTCTTGGCCGGGGTGAATAGTGTTGGAACACGGCCCGCGGAAATAGTAGCGGCTGGAGGTACCGGGGGCGATGCCCGCCCCGGCCCGGCGGCCAAGTTAAAAAAATAAATAATCCCGTTCAGTCTCAATGGCAGGGTGCGGGCCGGCCCGGCGGCGATTGCGGCGGGCAGCAGGCCTCTTGGACAGGTTGAGAGATAAAAAAATAATAATTCCCATGCAGTCTCAATGGCGGGGTGCGGGCCGGGGAATAGGCCTCTTGGCCGGGGTGAATATGTTGGAACGCGGCGCGCGTAAATAGAAGCGGCTGGAGGTACCGGGGGCGAAGCCCGCCCCGGCCCGGAGGCCGAGTTAAAAAAAATAATAATCCCCGTTCAGTCTCAATGGCGGGGTGCGGGCCGGCCCGGCGGCGAGTGCGGCGGGCAGCAGGCCTCTTGGACAGGTTGAGAGATAAAAAAATAATAATTCCCGTGCAGTCTCAATGGCGGGGTGCGGGCCGGGGAATAGGCCTCTTGGCCGGGGTGAATATGTTGGAACGCGGCGCGCGTAAATAGAAGCGGCTGGAGGTACCGGGGGCGATGCCCGCCCCGGCCCGGCGGCCAAGTTAAAAAAATAAATAATCCCGTTCAGTCTCAATGGCAGGGTGCGGGCCGGCCCGGCGGCGATTGCGGCGGGCAGCAGGCCTCTTGGACAGGTTGAGAGATAAAAAAATAATAATTCCCATGCAGTCTCAATGGCGGGGTGCGGGCCGGGGAATAGGCCTCTTGGCCGGGGTGAATATGTTGGAACGCGGCGCGCGTAAATAGAAGCGGCTGGAGGTACCGGGGGCGATGCCCGCCCCGGCCCGGCGGCCAAGTTAAAAAAATTAATAATCCCGTTCAGTCTCAATGGCAGGGTGCGGGCCGGCCCGGCGGCGATTGCGGCGGGCAGCAGGCCTCTTGGACAGGTTGAGAGATAAAAAAATAATAATTCCCATGCAGTCTCAATGGCGGGGTGCGGGCCGGGGAATAGGCCTCTTGGCCGGGGTGAATAGTGTTGGAACACGGCCCGCGGAAATAGTAGCGGCTGGAGGTACCGGGGGCGATGCCCGCCCCGGCCCGGCGGCCAAGTTAAAAAAATAAATAATCCCCGTTCAGTCTCAATGGCAGGGTGCGGGCCGGCCCGGCGGCGAGTGCGGCGGGCAGCAGGCCTCTTGGACAGGTTGAGAGATAAAAAAATAATAATTCCCGTTCAGTCTCAATGGCAGGGTGCGGGCCGGCCCGGCGGCAATTGCGGCGGGCAGCAGGCCTCTTGGACAGGTTGAGAGATAAAAATAATAATAATTCCCAAGCAGTCTCAATGGCGGGGTGCGGGCCGGGGAATAGGCCTCTTGGCCGGGGTGAATATGTTGGAACGCGGCGCGCGTAAATAGAAGCGGCTGGAGGTACCGGGGGCGAAGCCCGCCCCGGCCCGGAGGCCGAGTTAAAAAAAATAATAATCCCCGTTCAGTCTCAATGGCGGGGTGCGGGCCGGCCCGGCGCCGAGTGCGGCGGGCAGCAGGCCTCTTGGACAGGTTGAGAGATAAAAAAATAATAATTCCCGTGCAGTCTCAATGGCGGGGTGCGGGCCGGGGAATAGGCCTCTTGGCCGGGGTGAATATGTTGGAACGCGGCGCGCGTAAATAGAAGCGGCTGGAGGTACCGGGGGCGAAGCCCGCCCCGGCCCGGAGGCCGAGTTAAAAAAAAAAATAATCCCCGTTCAGTCTCAATGGCGGGGTGCGGGCCGGCCCGGCGGCGAGTGCGGCGGGCAGCAGGCCTCTTGGACAGGTTGAGAGATAAAAAAATAATAATTCCCATGCAGTTTCAATGGCGGGGTGCGGGCCGGGGAATAGGCCTCTTGGCCGGGGTGAATAGTGTTGGAACACGGCCCGCGGAAATAGTAGCGGCTGGAGGTACCGGGGGCGATGCCCGCCCCGGCCCGGCGGCCAAGTTAAAAAAAAAAAAATCCCCGTTCAGTCTCAATGGCAGGGTGCGGGCCGGCCCGGCGGCGATTGCGGCGGGCAGCAGGCCTCTTGGACAGGTTGAGAGATAAAAAAATAATAATTCCCATGCAGTTTCAATGGCGGGGTGCGGGCCGGGGAATAGGCCTCTTGGCCGGGGTGAATAGTGTTGGAACACGGCCCGCGGAAATAGTAGCGGCTGGAGGTACCGGGGGCGATGCCCGTCCCGGGCCGGCGGCCAAGTTAAAAAAATAAATAATCCCCGTTCAGTCTCAATGGCAGGGTGCGGGCCGGCCCGGCGGCGATTGCGGCGGGCAGCAGGCCTCTTGGACAGGTTGAGAGATAAAAAAATAATAATTCCCGTGCAGTCTCAATGGCGGGGTGCGGGCCGGCCCGGCGGACGAGTGTGGCCGGGGAAGAGGCCTCTTTGCCGGGGTGAATATGTTGGAACGCGGCGCGCGTAAATAGAAGCGGCTGGAGGTACCGGGGGCGAAGCCCGCCCCGGCCCGGAGGCCGAGTTAAAAAAAATAATAATCCCCGTTCAGTCTCAATGGCGGGGTGCGGGCCGGCCCGGCGGCGAGTGCGGCGGGCAGCAGGCCTCTTGGACAGGTTGAGAGATAAAAAAATAATAATTCCCGTGCAGTCTCAATGGCGGGGTGCGGGCCGGCCCGGCGGACGAGTGTGGCCGGGGAAGAGGCCTCTTGGCCGGGGTGAATATGTTGGAACGCGGCGCGCGTAAATAGAAGCGGCTGGAGGTACCGGGGGCGAAGCCCGCCCCGGCCCGGCGGCCGAGTTAAAAAAAATAATAATCCCCGTACAGTCTCAATGGCGGGGTGCGGGCCGGCCCGGCGGCGAGTGCGGCGGGCAGCAGGCCTCTTGGACAGGTTGAGAGATAAAAAAATAATAATTCCCGTGCAGTCTCAATGGCGGGGTGCGGGCCGGGGAATAGGCCTCTTGGCCGGGGTGAATAGTGTTGGAACACGGCCCGCGGAAATAGTAGCGGCTGGAGGTACCGGGGGCGATGCCCGCCCCGGCCCGGCGGCCAAGTTAAAAAAATAAATAATCCCCGTTCAGTCTCAATGGCAGGGTGCGGGCCGGCCCGGCGGCGATTGCGGCGGGCAGCAGGCCTCTTGGACAGGTTGAGAGATTAAAAAAAAAATAATTTCCGTGTAGTCTCAATGGCGGGGTGCGGGCCGGCCCGGCGGACGAGTGTGGCCGGGGAAGAGGCCTCTTGGCCGGGGTGAATATGTTGGAACGCGGCGCGCGTAAATAGAAGCGGCTGGAGGTACCGGGGTCGAAGCCTGCCCCGGCCCGGAGGCCGAGTTAAAAAAAATAATAATCCCCGTTCAGTCTCAATGGCGGGGTGCGGGCCGGCCCGGCGGCGAGTGCGGCGGGCAGCAGGCCTCTTGGACAGGTTGAGAGATAAAAAAAATAATAATTCCCGTGCAGTCTCAATGGCGGGGTGCGGGCCGGGGAATAGGCCTCTTGGCCGGGGTGAATAGTGTTGGAACACGGCCCGCGGAAATAGTAGCGGCTGGAGGTACCGGGGGCGATGCCCGCCCCGCCCGGCGGCCAAGTTAAAAAAATAAATAATCCCGTTCAGTCTCAATGGCAGGGTGCGGGCCGGCCCGGCGGCGATTGCGGCGGGCAGCAGGCCTCTTGGACAGGTTGAGAGATAAAAAAATAATAATTCCCATGCAGTCTCAATGGCGGGGTGCGGGCCGGGGAATAGGCCTCTTGGCCGGGGTGAATATGTTGGAACGCGGCGCGCGTAAATAGAAGCGGCTGGAGGTACCGGGGGCGAAGCCCGCCCCGGCCCGGAGGCCGAGTTAAAAAAAATAATAATCCCCGTTCAGTCTCAATGGCGGGGTGCGGGCCGGCCCGGCAGCGAGTGCGGCGGGCAGCAGGCCTCTTGGACAGGTTGAGAGATAAAAAAATAATAATTCCCGTGCAGTCTCAATGGCGGGGTGCGGGCCGGGGAATAGGCCTCTTGGCCGGGGTGAATAGTGTTGGAACACGGCCCGCGGAAATAGTAGCGGCTGGAGGTACCGGGGGCGATGCCCGCCCTGGCCCGGCGGCCAAGTTAAAAAAATAAATAATCCCCGTTCAGTCTCAATGGCAGGGTGCGGGCCGGCCCGGCGGCGATTGCGGCGGGCAGCAGGCCTCTTGGACAGGTTGAGAGATAAAAAAATAATAATTCCCGTTCAGTCTCAATGGCAGGGTGCGGGCCGGCCCGGCGGCAATTGCGGCGGGCAGCAGGCCTCTTGGACAGGTTGAGAGATAAAAAAATAATAATTCCCTTGCAGTCTCAATGGCGGGGTGCGGGCCGGGGAATAGGCCTCTTGGCCGAGGTGAATATGTTGGAACGCGGCGCGCGTAAATAGAAGCGGCTGGAGGTACCGGGGGCGAAGCCCGCCCCGGCCCGGAGGCCGAGTTAAAAAAAATAATAATCCCGTTCAGTCTCAATGGCGGGGTGCGGGCCGGCCCGGCGGCGAGTGCGGCGGGCAGCAGGCCTCTTGGACAGGTTGAGAGATAAAAAAATAATAATTCCCGTGCAGTCTCAATGGCGGGGTGCGGGCCGGGGAATAGGCCTCTTGGCCGGGGTGAATATGTTGGAACGCGGCGCGCGTAAATAGAAGCGGCTGGAGGTACCGGGGGCGAAGCCCGCCCCGGCCCGGAGGCCGAGTTAAAAAAAATAATAATCCCCGTTCAGTCTCAATGGCGGGGTGCGGGCCGGCCCGGCGGCGAGTGCGGCGGGCAGCAGGCCTCTTGGACAGGTTGAGAGATAAAAAAATAATAATTCCCGTGCAGTCTCAATGGCGGGGTGCGGGCCGGGGAATAGGCCTCTTGGCCGGGGTGAATAGTGTTGGAACACGGCCCGCGGAAATAGTAGCGGCTGGAGGTACCGGGGGCGATGCCCGCCCCGGCCCGGCGGCCAAGTTAAAAAAATAAATAATCCCGTTCAGTCTCAATGGCAGGGTGCGGGCCGGCCCGGCGGCGATTGCGGCGGGCAGCAGGCCTCTTGGACAGGTTGAGAGATAAAAAAATAATAATTCCCATGCAGTCTCAATGGCGGGGTGCGGGCCGGGGAATAGGCCTCTTGGCCGGGGTGAATATGTTGGAACGCGGCGCGCGTAAATAGAAGCGGCTGGAGGTACCGGGGGCGAAGCCCGCCCCGGCCCGGAGGCCGAGTTAAAAAAAATAATAATCCCCGTTCAGTCTCAATGGCGGGGTGCGGGCCGGCCCGGCAGCGAGTGCGGCGGGCAGCAGGCCTCTTGGACAGGTTGAGAGATAAAAAAATAATAATTCCCGTGCAGTCTCAATGGCGGGGTGCGGGCCGGGGAATAGGCCTCTTGGCCGGGGTGAATAGTGTTGGAACACGGCCCGCGGAAATAGTAGCGGCTGGAGGTACCGGGGGCGATGCCCGCCCTGGCCCGGCGGCCAAGTTAAAAAAATAAATAATCCCCGTTCAGTCTCAATGGCAGGGTGCGGGCCGGCCCGGCGGCGATTGCGGCGGGCAGCAGGCCTCTTGGACAGGTTGAGAGATAAAAAAATAATAATTCCCGTTCAGTCTCAATGGCAGGGTGCGGGCCGGCCCGGCGGCAATTGCGGCGGGCAGCAGGCCTCTTGGACAGGTTGAGAGATAAAAAAATAATAATTCCCTTGCAGTCTCAATGGCGGGGTGCGGGCCGGGGAATAGGCCTCTTGGCCGGGGTGAATATGTTGGAACGCGGCGCGCGTAAATAGAAGCGGCTGGAGGTACCGGGGGCGATGCCCGCCCCGGCCCGGCGGCCAAGTTAAAAAAAATAATAATCCCCGTTCAGTCTCAATGGCGGGGTGCGGGCCGGCCCGGCGGCGAGTGCGGCGGGCAGCAGGCCTCTTGGACAGGTTGAGAGATAAAAAAATAATAATTCCCGTGCAGTCTCAATGGCGGGGTGCGGGCCGGGGAATAGGCCTCTTGGCCGGGGTGAATATGTTGGAACGCGGCGCGCGTAAATAGAAGCGGCTGGAGGTACCGGGGGCGAAGCCCGCCCCGGCCCGGAGGCCGAGTTAAAAAAAATAATAATCCCCGTTCAGTCTCAATGGCGGGGTGCGGGCCGGCCCGGCGGCGAGTGCGGCGGGCAGCAGGCCTCATGGACAGGTTGAGAGATAAAAAAATAATAATTCCCGTGCAGTCTCAATGGCGGGGTGCGGGCCGGGGAATAGGCCTCTTGGCCGGGGTGAATAGTGTTGGAACACGGCCCGCGGAAATAGTAGCGGCTGGAGGTACCGGGGGCGATGCCCGCCCCGGCCCGGCGGCCAAGTTAAAAAAATAAATAATCCCGTTCAGTCTCAATGGCAGGGTGCGGGCCGGCCCGGCGGCGATTGCGGCGGGCAGCAGGCCTCTTGGACAGGTTGAGAGATAAAAAAATAATAATTCCCATGCAGTCTCAATGGCGGGGTGCGGGCCGGGGAATAGGCCTCTTGGCCGGGGTGAATATGTTGGAACGCGGCGCGCGTAAATAGAAGCGGCTGGAGGTACCGGGGGCGAAGCCCGCCCCGGCCCGGCGGCCAAGTTAAAAAAATAAATAATCCCGTTCAGTCTCAATGGCAGGGTGCGGGCCGGCCCGGCGGCGATTGCGGCGGGCAGCAGGCCTCTTGGACAGGTTGAGAGATAAAAAAATAATAATTCCCGTTCAGTCTCAATGGCAGGGTGCGGGCCGGCCCGGCGGCAATTGCGGCGGGCAGCAGGCCTCTTGGACAGGTTGAGAGATAAAAAAATAATAATTCCCTTGCAGTCTCAATGGCGGGGTGCGGGCCGGGGAATAGGCCTCTTGGCCGGGGTGAATATGTTGGAACGCGGCGCGCGTAAATAGAAGCGGCTGGAGGTACCGGGGGCGAAGCCCGCCCCGGCCCGGAGGCCGAGTTAAAAAAAATAATAATCCCCGTTCAGTCTCAATGGCGGGGTGCGGGCCGGCCCGGCGGCGAGTGCGGCGGGCAGCAGTCCTCTTGGACAGGTTGAGAGATAAAAAAATAATAATTCCCGTGCAGTCTCAATGGCGGGGTGCGGGCCGGGGAATAGGCCTCTTGGCCGGGGTGAATATGTTGGAACGCGGCGCGCGTAAATAGAAGCGGCTGGAGGTACCGGGGCGAAGCCCGCCCCGGCCCGGAGGCCGAGTTAAAAAAAATAATAATCCCCGTTCAGTCTCAATGGCGGGGTGCGGGCCGGCCCGGTGGCGAGTGCGGCGGGCAGCAGGCCTCTTGGACAGGTTGAGAGATAAAAAAATAATAATTCCCGTGCAGTCTCAATGGCGGGGTGCGGGCCGGGGAATAGGCCTCTTGGCCGGGGTGAATATGTTGGAACGCGGCGCGCGTAAATAGAAGCGGCTGGAGGTACCGGGGGCGAAGCCCGCCCCGGCCCGGAGGCCGAGTTAAAAAAAATAATAATCCCCGTTCAGTCTCAATGGCGGGGTGCGGGCCGGCCCGGCGGCGAGTGCGGCGGGCAGCAGGCCTCTTGGACAGGTTGAGAGATAAAAAAATAATAATTCCCGTGCAGTCTCAATGGCGGGGTGCGGGCCGGGGAATAGGCCTCTTGGCCGGGGTGAATAGTGTTGGAACACGGCCCGCGGAAATAGTAGCGGCTGGAGGTACCGGGGGCGATGCCCGCCCCGGCCCGGCGGCCAAGTTAAAAAAATAAATAATCCCGTTCAGTCTCAATGGCAGGGTGCGGGCCGGCCCGGCGGCGATTGCGGCGGGCAGCAGGCCTCTTGGACAGGTTGAGAGATAAAAAAATAATAATTCCCATGCAGTCTCAATGGCGGGGTGCGGGCCGGGGAATAGGCCTCTTGGCCGGGGTGAATATGTTGGAACGCGGCGCGCGTAAATAGAAGCGGCTGGAGGTACCGGGGGCGAAGCCCGCCCCGGCCCGGAGGCCGAGTTAAAAAAAATAATAATCCCCGTTCAGTCTCAATGGCGGGGTGCGGGCCGGCCCGGCAGCGAGTGCGGCGGGCAGCAGGCCTCTTGGACAGGTTGAGAGATAAAAAAATAATAATTCCCGTGCAGTCTCAATGGCGGGGTGCGGGCCGGGGAATAGGCCTCTTGGCCGGGGTGAATAGTGTTGGAACACGGCCCGCGGAAATAGTAGCGGCTGGAGGTACCGGGGGCGATGCCCGCCCTGGCCCGGCGGCCAAGTTAAAAAAATAAATAATCCCCGTTCAGTCTCAATGGCAGGGTGCGGGCCGGCCCGGCGGCGATTGCGGCGGGCAGCAGGCCTCTTGGACAGGTTGAGAGATAAAAAAATAATAATTCCCATGCAGTCTCAATGGCGGGGTGCGGGCCGGGGAATAGGCCTCTTGGCCGGGGTGAATATGTTGGAACGCGGCGCGCGTAAATAGAAGCGGCTGGAGGTACCGGGGGCGAAGCCCGCCCCGGCCCGGAGGCCGAGTTAAAAAAAATAATAATCCCGTTCAGTCTCAATGGCGGGGTGCGGGCCGGCCCGGCAGCGAGTGCGGCGGGCAGCAGGCCTCTTGGACAGGTTGAGAGATAAAAAAATAATAATTCCCGTGCAGTCTCAATGGCGGGGTGCGGGCCGGGGAATAGGCCTCTTGGCCGGGGTGAATAGTGTTGGAACACGGCCCGCGGAAATAGTAGCGGCTGGAGGTACCGGGGGCGATGCCCGCCCTGGCCCGGCGGCCAAGTTAAAAAAATAAATAATCCCCGTTCAGTCTCAATGGCAGGGTGCGGGCCGGCCCGGCGGCAATTGCGGCGGGCAGCAGGCCTCTTGGACAGGTTGAGAGATAAAAAAATAATAATTCCCTTGCAGTCTCAATGGCGGGGTGCGGGCCGGGGAATAGGCCTCTTGGCCGGGGTGAATATGTTGGAACGCGGCGCGCGTAAATAGAAGCGGCTGGAGGTACCAGGGGCGAAGCCCGCCCCGGCCCGGAGGCCGAGTTAAAAAAAATAATAATCCCCGTTCAGTCTCAATGGCGGGGTGCGGGCCGGCCCGGCGGCGAGTGCGGCGGGCAGCAGGCCTCTTGGACAGGTTGAGAGATAAAAAAATAATAATTCCCGTGCAGTCTCAATGGCGGGGTGCGGGCCGGGGAATAGGCCTCTTGGCCGGGGTGAATATGTTGGAACGCGGCGCGCGTAAATAGAAGCGGCTGGAGGTACCGGGGGCGAAGCCCGCCCCGGCCCGGAGGCCGAGTTAAAAAAAATAATAATCCCCGTTCAGTCTCAATGGCGGGGTGCGGGCCGGCCCGGCGGCGATTGCAGCGGGCAGCAGGCCTCTTGGACAGGTTGAGAGATAAAAAAATAATAATTCCCGTTCAGTCTCAATGGCAGGGTGCGGGCCGGCCCGGCGGCAATTGCGGCGGGCAGCAGGCCTCTTGGACAGGTTGAGAGATAAAAAAATAATAATTCCCTTGCAGTCTCAATGGCGTGGTGCGGGCCGGGGAATAGGCCTCTTGGCCGGGGTGAATATGTTGGAACGCGGCGCGCGTAAATAGAAGCGGCTGGAGGTACCGGGGGCGAAGCCCGCCCCGGCCCGGAGGCCGAGTTAAAAAAAATAATAATCCCCGTTCAGTCTCAATGGCGGGGTGCGGGCCGGCCCGGCGGCGAGTGCGGCGGGCAGCAGGCCTCTTGGACAGGTTGAGAGATAAAAAAATAATAATTCCCGTGCAGTCTCAATGTCGGGGTGCGGGCCGGGGAATAGGCCTCTTGGCCGGGGTGAATATGTTGGAACGCGGCGCGCGTAAATAGAAGCGGCTGGAGGTACCGGGGGCGAAGCCCGCCCCGGCCCGGAGGCCGAGTTAAAAAAAATAATAATCCCCGTTCAGTCTCAATGGCGGGGTGCGGGCCGGCCCGGCGGCGAGTGCGGCGGGCAGCAGGCCTCTTGGACAGGTTGAGAGATAAAAAAATAATAATTCCCGTGCAGTCTCAATGGCGGGGTGCGGGCCGGGGAATAGGCCTCTTGGCCGGGGTGAATAGTGTTGGAACACGGCCCGCGGAAATAGTAGCGGCTGGAGGTACCGGGGGCGATGCCCGCCCCGGCCCGGCGGCCAAGTTAAAAAAATAAATAATCCCGTTCAGTCTCAATGGCAGGGTGCGGGCCGGCCCGGCGGCGATTGCGGCGGGCAGCAGGCCTCTTGGACAGGTTGAGAGATAAAAAAATAATAATTCCCATGCAGTCTCAATGGCGGGGTGCGGGCCGGGGAATAGGCCTCTTGGCCGGGGTGAATATGTTGGAACGCGGCGCGCGTAAATAGAAGCGGCTGGAGGTACCGGGGGCGAAGCCCGCCCCGGCCCGGCGGCCAAGTTAAAAAAATAAATAATCCCGTTCAGTCTCAATGGCAGGGTGCGGGCCGGCCCGGCGGCGATTGCGGCGGGCAGCAGGCCTCTTGGACAGGTTGAGAGATAAAAAAATAATAATTCCCGTTCAGTCTCAATGGCAGGGTGCGGGCCGGCCCGGCGGCAATTGCGGCGGGCAGCAGGCCTCTTGGACAGGTTGAGAGATAAAAAAATAATAATTCCCTTGCAGTCTCAATGGCGGGGTGCGGGCCGGGGAATAGGCCTCTTGGCCGGGGTGAATATGTTGGAACGCGGCGCGCGTAAATAGAAGCGGCTGGAGGTACCGGGGGCGAAGCCCGCCCCGGCCCGGAGGCCGAGTTAAAAAAAATAATAATCCCCGTTCAGTCTCAATGGCGGGGTGCGGGCCGGCCCGGCGGCGAGTGCGGCGGGCAGCAGGCCTCTTGGACAGGTTGAGAGATAAAAAAATAATAATTCCCGTGCAGTCTCAATGGCGGGGTGCGGGCCGGGGAATAGGCCTCTTGGCCGGGGTGAATATGTTGGAACGCGGCGCGCGTAAATAGAAGCGGCTGGAGGTACCGGGGGCGAAGCCCGCCCCGGCCCGGAGGCCGAGTTAAAAAAAATAATAATCCCTGTTCAGTCTCAATGGCGGGGTGCGGGCCGGCCCGGCGGCGAGTGCGGCGGGCAGCAGGCCTCTTGGACAGGTTGAGAGATAAAAAAATAATAATTCCCGTGCAGTCTCAATGGCGGGGTGTGGGCCGGGGAATAGGCCTCTTGGCCGGGGTGAATATGTTGGAACGCGGCGCGCGTAAATAGAAGCGGCTGGAGGTACCGGGGGCGAAGCCCGCCCCGGCCCGGAGGCCGAGTTAAAAAAAATAATAATCCCCGTTCAGTCTCAATGGCGGGGTGCGGGCCGGCCCGGCGGCGAGTGCGGCGGGCAGCAGGCCTCTTGGACAGGTTGAGAGATAAAAAAATAATAATTCCCGTGCAGTCTCAATGGCGGGGTGCGGGCCGGGGAATAGGCCTCTTGGCCGGGGTGAATAGTGTTGGAACACGGCCCGCGGAAATAGTAGCGGCTGGAGGTACCGGGGGCGATGCCCGCCCCGGCCCGGCGGCCAAGTTAAAAAAATAAATAATCCCGTTCAGTCTCAATGGCAGGGTGCGGGCCGGCCCGGCGGCGATTGCGGCGGGCAGCAGGCCTCTTGGACAGGTTGAGAGATAAAAAAATAATAATTCCCATGCAGTCTCAATGGCGGGGTGCGGGCCGGGGAATAGGCCTCTTGGCCGGGGTGAATATGTTGGAACGCGGCGCGCATAAATAGATGCGGCTGGAGGTACCGGGGGCGAAGCCCGCCCCGGCCCGGAGGCCGAGTTAAAAAAAATAATAATCCCCGTTCAGTCTCAATGGCGGGGTGCGGGCCGGCCCGGCGGCGAGTGCGGCGGGCAGCAGGCCTCTTGGACAGGTTGAGAGATAAAAAAATAATAATTCCCGTGCAGTCTCAATGGCGGGGTGCGGGCCGAGGAATAGGCCTCTTGGCCGGGGTGAATAGTGTTGGAACACGGCCCGCGGAAATAGTAGCGGCTGGAGGTACCGGGGGCGATGCCCACCCCGGCCCGGCGGCCAAGTTAAAAAAAAAAAAAATCCCCGTTCAGTCTCAATGGCAGGGTGCGGGCCGGCCCGGCGGCGATTGCGGCGGGCAGCAGGCCTCTTGGACAGGTTGAGAGATAAAAAAATAATAATTCCCATGCAGTTTCAATGGCGGGTTGCGGGCCGGGGAATAGGCCTCTTGGCCGGGGTGAATAGTGTTGGAACACGGCCCGCGGAAATAGTAGCGGCTGGAGGTACCGGGGGCGATGCCTGTCCCGGGCCGGCGGCCAAGTTAAAAAAATAAATAATCCCCGTTCAGTCTCAATGGCAGGGTGCGGGCCGGCCCGGCGGCGATTGCGGCGGGCAGCAGGCCTCTTGGACAGGTTGAGAGATAAAAAAATAATAATTCCCGTGCAGTCTCAATGGCGTTGTGCGGGCCGGGGAATAGGCCTCTTGGTGTTGATAGTGAATAGTGTTGGAACACGGCCCGCGGAAATAGTAGCGGCTGGAGGTACCGGGGGCGATGCCCGCCCCGGCCCGGCGGCCAAGTTAAAAAAATAAATAATCCCGTTCAGTCTCAATGGCAGGGTGCGGGCCGGCCCGGCGGACGAGTGTGGCCGGGGAAGAGGCCTCTTTGCCGGGGTGAATATGTTGGAACGCGGCGCGCGTAAATAGAAGCGGCTGGAGGTACCGGGGGCGAAGCCCGCCCCGGCCCGGAGGCCGAGTTAAAAAAAATAATAATCCCCGTTCAGTCTCAATGGCGGGGTGCGGGCCGGCCCGGCGGCGAGTGCGGCGGGCAGCAGGCCTCTTGGACAGGTTGAGAGATAAAAAAATAATAATTCCCGTGCAGTCTCAATGGCGGGGTGCGGGCCGGCCCGGCGGACGAGTGTGGCCGGGGAAGAGGCCTCTTGGCCGGGGTGAATATGTTGGAACACGGCCCGCGGAAATAGTAGCGGCTGGAGGTACCGGGGGCGATGCCCGCCCCGGCCCGGCGGCCAAGTTAAAAAAATAAATAATCCCCGTTCAGTCTCAATGGCAGGGTGCGGGCCGGCCCGGCGGCGATTGCGGCTGGCAGCAGGCCTCTTGGACAGGTTGAGAGATAAAAAAATAATAATTCCCATGCAGTCTCAATGGCGGGGTGCGGGCCGGGGAATAGGCCTCTTGGCCGGGGTGAATAGTGTTGGAACACGGCCCGCGGAAATAGTAGCGGCTGGAGGTACCGGGGGCGATGCCCGCCCCGGGCCGGCGGCCAAGTTAAAAAAATAAATAATCCCGTTCAGTCTCAATGGCAGGGTGCGGGCCGGCCCGGCGGCGATTGCGGCGGGCAGCAGGCCTCTTGGACAGGTTGAGAGATATAAAAATAATAATTCCCGTGCAGTCTCAACGGCGGGGTGCGGGCCGGCCCGGCGGACGAGTGTGGCCGGGGAATAGGCCTCTTGGCCGGGGTGAATATGTTGGAACGCGGCGCGCGTAAATAGAAGCGGCTGGAGGTACCGGGGGCGAAGCCCGCCCCGGCCCGGAGGCCGAGTTAAAAAAAATAATAATCCCCGTTCAGTCTCAATGGCTGGGTGCGGGCCGGCCCGGCAGCGAGTGCGGCGGGCAGCAGGCCTCTTGGACAGGTTGAGAGATAAAAAAATAATAATTCCCGTGCAGTCTCAATGGCGGGGTGCGGGCCGGGGAATAGGCCTCTTGGCCGGGGTGAATAGTGTTGGAACACGGCCCGCGGAAATAGTAGCGGCTGGAGGTACCGGGGGCGATGCCCGCCCTGGCCCGGCGGCCAAGTTAAAAAAATAAATAATCCCCGTTCAGTCTCAATGGCAGGGTGCGGGCCGGCCCGGCGGCGATTGCGGCGGGCAGCAGGCCTCTTGGACAGGTTGAGAGATAAAAAAATAATAATTCCCGTTCAGTCTCAATGGCAGGGTGCGGGCCGGCCCGGCGGCAATTGCGGCGGGCAGCAGGCCTCTTGGACAGGTTGAGAGATAAAAAAATAATAATTCCCTTGCAGTCTCAATGGCGGGGTGCGGGCCGGGGAATAGGCCTCTTGGCCGGGGTGAATATGTTGGAACGCGGCGCGCGTAAATAGAAGCGGCTGGAGGTACCGGGGGCGAAGCCCGCCCCGGCCCGGAGGCCGAGTTAAAAAAAATAATAATCCCCGTTCAGTCTCAATGGCGGGGTGCGGGCCGGCCCGGCGGCGAGTGCGGCGGGCAGCAGGCCTCTTGGACAGGTTGAGAGATAAAAAAATAATAATTCCCGTGCAGTCTCAATGGCGGGGTGCGGGCCGGGGAATAGGCCTCTTGGCCGGGGTGAATATGTTGGAACGCGGCGCGCGTAAATAGAAGCGGCTGGAGGTACCGGGGGCGAAGCCCGCCCCGGCCCGGAGGCCGAGTTAAAAAAAATAATAATCCCCGTTCAGTCTCAATGGCGGGGTGCGGGCCGGCCCGGCGGCGAGTGCGGCGGGCAGCAGGCCTCTTGGACAGGTTGAGAGATAAAAAAATAATAATTCCCGTGCAGTCTCAATTGCGGGGTGCGGGCCGGGGAATAGGCCTCTTGGCCGGGGTGAATATGTTGGAACGCGGCGCGCGTAAATAGAAGCGGCTGGAGGTACCGGGGGCGAAGCCCGCCCCGGCCCGGAGGCCGAGTTAAAAAAAATAATAATCCCCGTTCAGTCTCAATGGCGGGGTGCGGGCCGGCCCGGCGGCGAGTGCGGCGGGCAGCAGGCCTCTTGGACAGGTTGAGAGATAAAAAAATAATAATTCCCGTGCAGTCTCAATGGCGGGGTGCGGGCCGGGGAATAGGCCTCTTGGCCGGGGTGAATAGTGTTGGAACACGGCCCGCGGAAATAGTAGCGGCTGGAGGTACCGGGGGCGATGCCCGCCCTGGCCCGGCGGCCAAGTTAAAAAAATAAATAATCCCCGTTCAGTCTCAATGGCAGGGTGCGGGCCGGCCCGGCGGCGATTGCGGCGGGCAGCAGGCCTCTTGGACAGGTTGAGAGATAAAAAAATAATAATTCCCGTTCAGTCTCAATGGCAGGGTGCGGGCCGGCCCGGCGGCAATTGCGGCGGGCAGCAGGCCTCTTGGACAGGTTGAGAGATAAAAAAATAATAATTCCCTTGCAGTCTCAATGGCGGGGTGCGGGCCGGGGAATAGGCCTCTTGGCCGGGGTGAATATGTTGGAACGCGGCGCGCGTAAATAGAAGCGGCTGGAGGTACCGGGGGCGAAGCCCGCCCCGGCCCGGAGGCCGAGTTAAAAAAAATAATAATCCCCGTTCAGTCTCAATGGCGGGGTGCGGGCCGGCCCGGCGGCGAGTGCGGCGGGCAGCAGGCCTCTTGGACAGGTTGAGAGATAAAAAAATAATAATTCCCGTGCAGTCTCAATGGCGGGGTGCGGGCCGGGGAATAGGCCTCTTGGCCGGGGTGAATATGTTGGAACGCGGCGCGCGTAAATAGAAGCGGCTGGAGGTACCGGGGGCGAAGCCCGCCCCGGCCCGGAGGCCGAGTTAAAAAAAATAATAATCCCCGTTCAGTCTCAATGGCGGGGTGCGGGCCGGCCCGGCGGCGAGTGCGGCGGGCAGCAGGCCTCTTGGACAGGTTGAGAGATAAAAAAATAATAATTCCCGTGCAGTCTCAATGGCGGGGTGCGGGCCGGGGAATAGGCCTCTTGGCCGGGGTGAATAGTGTTGGAACACGGCCCGCGGAAATAGTAGCGGCTGGAGGTACCGGGGGCGATGCCCGCCCCGGCCCGGCGGCCAAGTTAAAAAAATAAATAATCCCGTTCAGTCTCAATGGCAGGGTGCGGGCCGGCCCGGCGGCGATTGCGGCGGGCAGCAGGCCTCTTGGACAGGTTGAGAGATAAAAAAATAATAATTCCCATGCAGTCTCAATGGCGGGGTGCGGGCCGGGGAATAGGCCTCTTGGCCGGGGTGAATAGTGTTGGAACACGGCCCGCGGAAATAGTAGTGGCTGGAGGTACCGGGGGCGATGCCCGCCCTGGCCCAGCGGCCAAGTTAAAAAAATAAATAATCCCGTTCAGTCTCAATGGCAGGGTGCGGGCCGGCCCGGCGGCGATTGCGGCGGGCAGCAGGCCTCTTGGACAGGTTGAGAGATAAAAAAATAATAATTCCCGTTCAGTCTCAATGGCAGGGTGCGGGCCGGCCCGGCGGCAATTGCGGCGGGCAGCAGGCCTCTTGGACAGGTTGAGAGATAAAAAAATAATAATTCCCTTGCAGTCTCAATGGCGGGGTGCGGGCCGGGGAATAGGCCTCTTGGCCGGGGTGAATATGTTGGAACGCGGCGCGCGTAAATAGAAGCGGCTGGAGGTACCGGGGGCGAAGCCCGCCCCGGCCCGGAGGCCGAGTTAAAAAAAATAATAATCCCCGTTCAGTCTCAATGGCGGGGTGCGGGACGGCCCGGCGGCGAGTGCGGCGGGCAGCAGGCCTCTTGGACAGGTTGAGAGATAAAAAAATAATAATTCCCGTGCAGTCTCAATGGCGGGGTGCGGGCCGGGGAATAGGCCTCTTGGCCGGGGTGAATAGTGTTGGAACACGGCCCGCGGAAATAGTAGCGGCTGGAGGTACCGGGGGCGATGCCCGCCCCGGCCCGGCGGCCAAATTAAAAAAATAAATAATCCCGTTCAGTCTCAATGGCAGGGTGCGGGCCGGCCCGGCGGCGATTGCGGCGGGCAGCAGGCCTCTTGGACAGGTTGAGAGATAAAAAAATAATAATTCCCGTGCAGTCTCAATGGCGGGGTGCGGGCCGGGGAATAGGCCTCTTGGCCGGGGTGAATAGTGTTGGAACACGGCCCGCGGAAATAGTAGCGGCTGGAGGTACCGGGGGCGATGCCCGCCCTGGCCCGGCGGCCAAGTTAAAAAAATAAATAATCCCCGTTCAGTCTCAATGGCAGGGTGCGGGCCGGCCCGGCGGCAATTGCGGCGGGCAGCAGGCCTCTTGGAAAGGTTGAGAGATAAAAAAATAATAATTCCCTTGCAGTCTCAATGGCGGGGTGCGGGCCGGGGAATAGGCCTCTTGGCCGGGGTGAATATGTTGGAACGCGGCGCGCGTAAATAGAAGCGGCTGGAGGTACCGGGGGCGAAGCCCGCCCCGGCCCGGAGGCCGAGTTAAAAAAAATAATAATCCCCGTTCAGTCTCAATGGCGGGGTGCGGGCCGGCCCGGCGGCGAGTGCGGCGGGCAGCAGGCCTCTTGGACAGGTTGAGAGATAAAAAAATAATAATTCCCGTGCAGTCTCAATGGCGGGGTGCGGGCCGGGGAATAGGCCTCTTGGCCGGGGTGAATATGTTGGAACGCGGCGCGCGTAAATAGAAGCGGCTGGAGGTACCGGGGGCGAAGCCCGCCCCGGCCCGGAGGCCGAGTAAAAAAAAATAATAATCCCCGTTCAGTCTCAATGGCGGGGTGCGGGCCGGCCCGGCGGCGATTGCGGCGGGCAGCAGGCCTCTTGGACAGGTTGAGAGATAAAAAAATAATAATTCCCGTTCAGTCTCAATGGCAGGGTGCGGGCCGGCCCGGCGGCAATTGCGGCGGGCAGCAGGCCTCTTGGACAGGTTGAGAGATAAAAAAATAATAATTCCCTTGCAGTCTCAATGGCGGGGTGCGGGCCGGGGAATAGGCCTCTTGGCCGGGGTGAATATGTTGGAACGCGGCGCGCGTAAATAGAAGCGGCTGGAGGTACCGGGGGCGAAGCCCGCCCCGGCCCGGAGGCCGAGTTAAAAAAAATAATAATCCCCGTTCAGTCTCAATGGCGGGGTGCGGGCCGGCCCGGCGGCGAGTGCGGCGGGCAGCAGGCCTCTTGGACAGGTTGAGAGATAAAAAAATAATAATTCCCGTGCAGTCTCAATGACGGGGTGCGGGCCGGGGAATAGGCCTCTTGGCCGGGGTGAATATGTTGGAACGCGGCGCGCGTAAATAGAAGCGGCTGGAGGTACCGGGGGCGAAGCCCGCCCCGGCCCGGAGGCCGAGTTAAAAAAAATAATAATCCCCGTTCAGTCTCAATGGCGGGGTGCGGGCCGGCCCGGCGGCGAGTGCGGCGGGCAGCAGGCCTCTTGGACAGGTTGAGAGATAAAAAAATAATAATTCCCGTGCAGTCTCAATGGCGGGGTGCGGGCCGGGGAATAGGCCTCTTGGCCGGGGTGAATAGTGTTGGAACACGGCCCGCGGAAATAGTAGCGGCTGGAGGTACCGGGGCCGATGCCCGCCCCGGCCCGGCGGCCAAATTAAAAAAATAAATAATCCCGTTCAGTCTCAATGGCAGGGTGCGGGCCGGCCCGGCGGCGATTGCGGCGGGCAGCAGGCCTCTTGGACAGGTTGAGAGATAAAAAAATAATAATTCCCATGCAGTCTCAATGGCGGGGTGCGGGCCGGGGAATAGGCCTCTTGGCCGGGGTGAATATGTTGGAACGCGGCGCGTGTAAATAGAAGCGGGTGGAGGTACCGGGGGCGAAGCCCGCCCCGGCCCGGAGGCCGAGTTAAAAAAAATAATAATCCCCGTTCAGTCTCAATGGCGGGGTGCGGGCCGGCCCGGCGGCGAGTGCGGCGGGCAGCAGGCCTCTTGGACAGGTTGAGAGATAAAAAAATAATAATTCCCGTGCAGTCTCAATGGCGGGGTGCGGGCCGGGGAATAGGCCTCTTGGCCGGGGTGAATATGTTGGAACGCGGCGCGCGTAAATAGAAGCGGCTGGAGGTACCGGGGGCGATGCCCGCCCCGGCCCGGCGGCCAAGTTAAAAAAATAAATAATCCCGTTCAGTCTCAATGGCAGGGTGCGGGCCGGCCCGGCGGCGATTGCGGCGGGCAGCAGGCCTCTTGGACAGGTTGAGAGATAAAAAAATAATAATTCCCATGCAGTCTCAATGGCGGGGTGCGGGCCGGGGAATAGGCCTCTTGGCCGGGGTGAATATGTTGGAACGCGGCGCGCGTAAATAGAAGCGGCTGGAGGTACCGGGGGCGAAGCCCGCCCCGGCCCGGAGGCCGAGTTAAAAAAAATAATAATCCCCGTTCAGTCTCAACGGCGGGGTGCGGGCCGGCCAGGCGGCGAGTGCGGCGGGCAGCAGGCCTCTTGGACAGGTTGAGAGATAAAAAAATAATAATTCCCGTGCAGTCTCAATGGCGGGGTGCGGGCCGGGGAATAGGCCTCTTGGCCGGGGTGAATAGTGTTGGAACACGGCCCGCGGAAATAGTAGCGGCTGGAGGTACCGGGGGCGATGCCCGCCCCGGCCCGGCGGCCAAGTTAAAAAAATAAATAATCCCGTTCAGTCTCAATGGCAGGGTGCGGGCCGGCCCGGCGGCGATTGCGGCGGGCAGCAGGCCTCTTGGACAGGTTGAGAGATAAAAAAATAATAATTCCCATGCAGTCTCAATGGCGGGGTGCGGGCCGGGGAATAGGCCTCTTGGCCGGGGTGAATATGTTGGAACGCGGCGCGCGTAAATAGAAGCGGCTGGAGGTACCGGGGGCGAAGCCCGCCCCGGCCCGGAGGCCGAGTTAAAAAAAATAATAATCCCCGTTCAGTCTCAATGGCGGGGTGCGGGCCGGCCCGGCGGCGAGTGCGGCGGGCAGCAGGCCTCTTGGACAGGTTGAGAGATAAAAAAATAATAATTCCCGTGCAGTCTCAATGGCGGGGTGCGGGCCGGGGAATAGGCCTCTTGGCCGGGGTGAATAGTGTTGGAACACGGCCCGCGGAAATAGTAGCGGCTGGAGGTACCGGGGGCGATGCCCGCCCCGGCCCGGCGGCCAAGTTAAAAAAATAAATAATCCCGTTCAGTCTCAATGGCAGGGTGCGGGCCGGCCCGGCGGCGATTGCGGCGGGCAGCAGGCCTCTTGGACAGGTTGAGAGATAAAAAAATAATAATTCCCATGCAGTCTCAATGGCGGGGTGCGGGCCGGGGAATAGGCCTCTTGGCCGGGGTGAATAGTGTTGGAACACGGCCCGCGGAAATAGTAGCGGCTGGAGGTACCGGGGGCGATGCCCGCCCCGGCCCGGCGGCCAAGTTAAAAAAATAAATAATCCCCGTTCAGTCTCAATGGCAGGGTGCGGGCCGGCCCGGCGGCGAGTGCGGCGGGCAGCAGGCCTCTTGGACAGGTTGAGAGATAAAAAAATAATAATTCCCGTTCAGTCTCAATGGCAGGGTGCGGGCCGGCCCGGCGGCAATTGCGGCGGGCAGCAGGCCTCTTGGACAGGTTGAGAGATAAAAAAAATAATAATTCCCATGCAGTCTCAATGGCGGGGTGCGGGCCGGGGAATAGGCCTCTTGGCCGGGGTGAATATGTTGGAACGCGGCGCGCGTAAATAGAAGCGGCTGGAGGTACCGGGGGCGATGCCCGCCCCGGCCCGGCGGCCAAGTTAAAAAAATAAATAATCCCGTTCAGTCTCAATGGCAGGGTGCGGGCCGGCCCGGCGGCGATTGCGGCGGGCAGCAGGCCTCTTGGACAGGTTGAGAGATAAAAAAATAATAATTCCCATGCAGTCTCAATGGCGGGGTGCGGGCCGGGGAATAGGCCTCTTGGCCGGGGTGAATATGTTGGAACGCGGCGCGCGTAAATAGAAGCGGCTGGAGGTACCGGGGGCGAAGCCCGCCCCGGCCCGGAGGCCGAGTTAAAAAAAATAATAATCCCCGTTCAGTCTCAACGGCGGGGTGCGGGCCGGCCAGGCGGCGAGTGCGGCGGGCAGCAGGCCTCTTGGACAGGTTGAGAGATAAAAAAATAATAATTCCCGTGCAGTCTCAATGGCGGGGTGCGGGCCGGGGAATAGGCCTCTTGGCCGGGGTGAATAGTGTTGGAACACGGCCCGCGGAAATAGTAGCGGCTGGAGGTACCGGGGGCGATGCCCGCCCCGGCCCGGCGGCCAAGTTAAAAAAATAAATAATCCCGTTCAGTCTCAATGGCAGGGTGCGGGCCGGCCCGGCGGCGATTGCGGCGGGCAGCAGGCCTCTTGGACAGGTTGAGAGATAAAAAAATAATAATTCCCATGCAGTCTCAATGGCGGGGTGCGGGCCGGGGAATAGGCCTCTTGGCCGGGGTGAATATGTTGGAACGCGGCGCGCGTAAATAGAAGCGGCTGGAGGTACCGGGGGCGAAGCCCGCCCCGGCCCGGAGGCCGAGTTAAAAAAAATAATAATCCCCGTTCAGTCTCAATGGCGGGGTGCGGGCCGGCCCGGCGGCGAGTGCGGCGGGCAGCAGGCCTCTTGGACAGGTTGAGAGATAAAAAAATAATAATTCCCGTGCAGTCTCAATGGCGGGGTGCGGGACGGGGAATAGGCCTCTTGGCCGGGGTGAATAGTGTTGGAACACGGCCCGCGGAAATAGTAGCGGCTGGAGGTACCGGGGGCGATGCCCGCCCCGGCCCGGCGGCCAAGTTAAAAAAATAAATAATCCCGTTCAGTCTCAATGGCAGGGTGCGGGCCGGCCCGGCGGCGATTGCGGCGGGCAGCAGGCCTCTTGGACAGGTTGAGAGATAAAAAAATAATAATTCCCATGCAGTCTCAATGGCGGGGTGCGGGCCGGGGAATAGGCCTCTTGGCCGGGGTGAATAGTGTTGGAACACGGCCCGCGGAAATAGTAGCGGCTGGAGGTACCGGGGGCGATGCCCGCCCCGGCCCGGCGGCCAAGTTAAAAAAATAAATAATCCCCGTTCAGTCTCAATGGCAGGGTGCGGGCCGGCCCGGCGGCGAGTGCGGCGGGCAGCAGGCCTCTTGGACAGGTTGAGAGATAAAAAAATAATAATTCCCGTTCAGTCTCAATGGCAGGGTGCGGGCCGGCCCGGCGGCAATTGCGGCGGGCAGCAGGCCTCTTGGACAGGTTGAGAGATAAAAAAAATAATAATTCCCATGCAGTCTCAATGGCGGGGTGCGGGCCGGGGAATAGGCCTCTTGGCCGGGGTGAATATGTTGGAACGCGGCGCGCGTAAATAGAAGCGGCTGGAGGTACCGGGGGCGAAGCCCGCCCCGGCCCGGAGGCCGAGTTAAAAAAAATAATAATCCCCGTTCAGTCTCAATGGCGGGGTGCGGGCCGGCCCGGCGGCGAGTGCGGCGGGCAGCAGGCCTCTTGGACAGGTTGAGAGATAAAAAAATAATAATTCCCGTGCAGTCTCAATGGCGGGGTGCGGGCCGGGGAATAGGCCTCTTGGCCGGGGTGAATAGTGTTGGAACACGGCCCGCGGAAATAGTAGCGGCTGGAGGTACCGGGGGCGATGCCCGCCCTGGCCCGGCGGCCAAGTTAAAAAAATAAATAATCCCCGTTCAGTCTCAATGGCAGGGTGCGGGCCGGCCCGGCGGCGATTGCGGCGGGCAGCAGGCCTCTTGGACAGGTTGAGAGATAAAAAAATAATAATTCCCGTTCAGTCTCAATGGCAGGGTGCGGGCCGGCCCGGCGGCAATTGCGGCGGGCAGCAGGCCTCTTGGACAGGTTGAGAGATAAAAAAATAATAATTCCCTTGCAGTCTCAATGGCGGGGTGCGGGCCGGGGAATAGGCCTCTTGGCCGGGGTGAATATGTTGGAACGCGGCGCGCGTAAATAGAAGCGGCTGGAGGTACCGGGGGCGAAGCCCGCCCCGGCCCGGAGGCCGAGTTAAAAAAAATAATAATCCCCGTTCAGTCTCAATGGCGGGGTGCGGGCCGGCCCGGCGGCGAGTGCGGCGGGCAGCAGGCCTCTTGGACAGGTTGAGAGATAAAAAAATAATAATTCCCGTGCAGTCTCAATGGCGGGGTGCGGGCCGGGGAATAGGCCTCTTGGCCGGGGTGAATATGTTGGAACGCGGCGCGCGTAAATAGAAGCGGCTGGAGGTACCGGGGGCGAAGCCCGCCCCGGCCCGGAGGCCGAGTTAAAAAAAATAATAATCCCCGTTCAGTCTCAATGGCGGGGTGCGGGCCGGCCCGGCGGCGAGTGCGGCGGGCAGCAGGCCTCTTGGACAGGTTGAGAGATAAAAAAATAATAATTCCCGTGCAGTCTCAATGGCGGGGTGCGGGCCGGGGAATAGGCCTCTTGGCCGGGGTGAATAGTGTTGGAACACGGCCCGCGGAAATAGTAGCGGCTGGAGGTACCGGGGGCGATGCCCGCCCTGGCCCGGCGGCCAAGTTAAAAAAATAAATAATCCCCGTTCAGTCTCAATGGCAGGGTGCGGGCCGGCCCGGCGGCAATTGCGGCGGGCAGCAGGCCTCTTGGACAGGTTGAGAGATAAAAAAATAATAATTCCCTTGCAGTCTCAATGGCGGGGTGCGGGCCGGGGAATAGGCCTCTTGGCCGGGGTGAATATGTTGGAACGCGGCGCGCGTAAATAGAAGCGGCTGGAGGTACCAGGGGCGAAGCCCGCCCCGGTCCGGAGGCCGAGTTAAAAAAAATAATAATCCCCGTTCAGTCTCAATGGCGGGGTGCGGGCCGGCCCGGCGGCGAGTGCGGCGGGCAGCAGGCCTCTTGGACAGGTTGAGAGATAAAAAAAATAATAATTCCCGTGCAGTCTCAATGGCGGGGTGCGGGCCGGGGAATAGGCCTCTTGGCCGGGGTGAATATGTTGGAACGCGGCGCGCGTAAATAGAAGCGGCTGGAGGTACCGGGGGCGAAGCCCGCCCCGGCCCGGAGGCCGAGTTAAAAAAAATAATAATCCCCGTTCAGTCTCAATGGCGGGGTGCGGGCCGGCCCGGCGGCGATTGCGGCGGGCAGCAGGCCTCTTGGACAGGTTGAGAGATAAAAAAATAATAATTCCCGTTCAGTCTCAATGGCAGGGTGCGGGCCGGCCCGGCGGCAATTGCGGCGGGCAGCAGGCCTCTTGGACAGGTTGAGAGATAAAAAAATAATAATTCCCTTGCAGTCTCAATGGCGTGGTGCGGGCCGGGGAATAGGCCTCTTGGCCGGGGTGAATATGTTGGAACGCGGCGCGCGTAAATAGAAGCGGCTGGAGGTACCGGGGGCGAAGCCCGCCCCGGCCCGGCGGCCAAGTTAAAAAAATAAATAATCCCGTTCAGTCTCAATGGCAGGGTGCGGGCCGGCCCGGCGGCGATTGCGGCGGGCAGCAGGCCTCTTGGACAGGTTGAGAGATAAAAAAATAATAATTCCCGTTCAGTCTCAATGGCAGGGTGCGGGCCGGCCCGGCGGCAATTGCGGCGGGCAGCAGGCCTCTTGGACAGGTTGAGAGATAAAAAATTAATAATTCCCGTGCAGTCTCAATGGCGGGGTGCGGGCCGGGGAATAGGCCTCTTGGCCTGGGTGAATATGTTGGAACGCGGCGCGCGTAAATAGAAGCGGCTGGAGGTACCGGGGGCGAAGCCCGCCCCGGCCCGGAGGCCGAGTTAAAAAAAATAATAATCCCCGTTCAGTCTCAATGGCGGGGTGCGGGCCGGCCCGGCGGCGAGTGCGGCGGGCAGCAGGCCTCTTGGACAGGTTGAGAGATAAAAAAATAATAATTCCCGTGCAGTCTCAATGGCGGGGTGCGGGCCGGGGAATAGGCCTCTTGGCCGGGGTGAATATGTTGGAACGCGGCGCGCGTAAATAGAAGCGGCTGGAGGTACCGGGGGCGAAGCCCGCCCCGGCCCGGAGGCCGAGTTAAAAAAAATAATAATCCCTGTTCAGTCTCAATGGCGGGGTGCGGGCCGGCCCGGCGGCGAGTGCGGCGGGCAGCAGGCCTCTTGGACAGGTTGAGAGATAAAAAAATAATAATTCCCGTGCAATCTCAATGGCGGGGTGCGGGCCGGGGAATAGGCCTCTTGGCCGGGGTGAATATGTTGGAACGCGGCGCGCGTAAATAGAAGCGGCTGGAGGTACCGGGGGCGAAGCCCGCCCCGGCCCGGAGGCCGAGTTAAAAAAAATAATAATTCCCGTTCAGTCTCAATGGCGGGGTGCGGGCCGGCCCGGCGGCGAGTGCGGCGGGCAGCAGGCCTCTTGGACAGGTTGAGAGATAAAAAAATAATAATTCCCGTGCAGTCTCAATGGCGGGGTGCGGGCCGGGGAATAGGCCTCTTGGCCGGGGTGAATAGTGTTGGAACACGGCCCGCGGAAATAGTAGCGGCTGGAGGTACCGGGGGCGATGCCCGCCCCGGCCCGGCGGCCAAGTTAAAAAAATAAATAATCCCGTTCAGTCTCAATGGCAGGGTGCGGGCCGGCCCGGCGGCGATTGCGGCGGGCAGCAGGCCTCTTGGACAGGTTGAGAGATAAAAAAATAATAATTCCCATGCAGTCTCAATGGCGGGGTGCGGGCCGGGGAATAGGCCTCTTGGCCGGGGTGAATATGTTGGAACGCGGCGCGCATAAATAGAAGCGGCTGGAGGTACCGGGGGCGAAGCCCGCCCCGGCCCGGAGGCCGAGTTAAAAAAAAAAATAATCCCCGTTCAGTCTCAATGGCGGGGTGCGGGCCGGCCCGGCGGCGAGTGCGGCGGGCAGCAGGCCTCTTGGACAGGTTGAGAGATAAAAAAATAATAATTCCCGTGCAGTCTCAATGGCGGGGTGCGGGCCGAGGAATAGGCCTCTTGGCCGGGGTGAATAGTGTTGGAACACGGCCCGCGGAAATAGTAGCGGCTGGAGGTACCGGGGGCGATGCCCACCCCGGCCCGGCGGCCAAGTTAAAAAAAAAAAAAAATCCCCGTTCAGTCTCAATGGCAGGGTGCGGGCCGGCCCGGCGGCGATTGCGGCGGGCAGCAGGCCTCTTGGACAGGTTGAGAGATAAAAAAATAATAATTCCCATGCAGTTTCAATGGCGGGTTGCGGGCCGGGGAATAGGCCTCTTGGCCGGGGTGAATAGTGTTGGAACACGGCCCGCGGAAATAGTAGCGGCTGGAGGTACCGGGGGCGATGCCCGCCCGGGCCCGGCGGCCAAGTTAAAAAAATAAATAATCCCGTTCAGTCTCAATGGCAGGGTGCGGGCCGGCCCGGCGGCGATTGCGGCGGGCAGCAGGCCTCTTGGACAGGTTGAGAGATAAAAAAATAATAATTCCCATGCAGTCTCAATGGCGGGGTGCGGGCCGGGGAATAGGCCTCTTGGCCGGGGTGAATATGTTGGAACGCGGCGCGCATAAATAGAAGCGGCTGGAGGTACCGGGGGCGAAGCCCGCCCCGGCCCGGAGGCCGAGTTAAAAAAAATAATAATCCCCGTTCAGTCTCAATGGCGGGGTGCGGGCCGGCCCGGCGGCGAGTGCGGCGGGCAGCAGGCCTCTTGGACAGGTTGAGAGATAAAAAAATAATAATTCCCGTGCAGTCTCAATGGCGGGGTGCGGGCCAGGGAATATGCCTCTTGGCCGGGGTGAATAGTGTTGGAACACGGCCCGCGGAAATAGTAGCGGCTGGAGGTACCGGGGGCGATGCCCACCCCGGCCCGGCGGCCAAGTTAAAAAAAAAAAAAATCCCCGTTCAGTCTCAATGGCAGGGTGCGGGCCGGCCCGGCGGCGATTGCGGCGGGCAGCAGGCCTCTTGGACAGGTTGAGAGATAAAAAAATAATAATTCCCATGCAGTTTCAATGGCGGGTTGCGGGCCGGGGAATAGGCCTCTTGGCCGGGGTGAATAGTGTTGGAACACGGCCCGCGGAAATAGTAGCGGCTGGAGGTACCGGGGGCGATGCCCGTCCCGGGCCGGCGGCCAAGTTAAAAAAATAAATAATCCCCGTTCAGTCTCAATGGCAGGGTGCGGGCCGGCCCGGCGGCGATTGCGGCGGGCAGCAGGCCTCTTGGACAGGTTGAGAGATAAAAAAATAATAATTCCCGTGCAGTCTCAATGGCGGGGTGCGGGCCGGCCCGGCGGACGAGTGTGGCCGGGGAAGAGGCCTCTTTGCCGGGGTGAATATGTTGGAACGCGGCGCGCGTAAATAGAAGCGGCTGGAGGTACCGGGGGCGAAGCCCGCCCCGGCCCGGAGGCCGAGTTAAAAAAAATAATAATCCCCGTTCAGTCTCAATGGCGGGGTGCGGGCCGGCCCGGCGGCGAGTGCGGTGGGCAGCAGGCCTCTTGGACAGGTTGAGAGATAAAAAAATAATAATTCCCGTGCAGTCTCAATGGCGGGGTGCGGGCCGGCCCGGCGGACGAGTGTGGCCGGGGAAGAGGCCACTTGGCCGGGGTGAATATGTTGGAACGCGGCGCGCGTAAATAGAAGCGGCTGGAGGTACCGGGGGCGAAGCCCGCCCCGGCCCGGCGGCCGAGTTAAAAAAAATAATAATCCCGTACAGTCTCAATGGCGGGGTGCGGGCCGGCCCGGCGGCGAGTGCGGCGGGCAGCAGGCCTCTTGGACAGGTTGAGAGATAAAAAAATAATAATTCCCGTGCAGTCTCAATGGCGGGGTGCGGGCCGGGGAATAGGCCTCTTGGCCGGGGTGAATAGTGTTGGAACACGGCCCGCGGACATAGTAGCGGCTGGAGGTACCGGGGGCGATGCCCGCCCCGGCCCGGCGGCCAAGTTAAAAAAATAAATAATCCCCGTTCAGTCTCAATGGCAGGGTGCGGGCCGGCCCGGCGGCGATTGCGGCGGGCAGCAGGCCTCTTGGACAGGTTGAGAGATAAAAAAATAATAATTCCCATGCAGTCTCAATGGCGGGGTGCGGGCCGGGGAATAGGCCTCTTGGCCGGGGTGAATAGTGTTGGAACACGGCCCGCGGAAATAGTAGCGGCTGGAGGTACCGGGGGCGATGCCCGCCCCGGGCCGGCGGCCAAGTTAAAAAAATAAATAATCCCGTTCAGTCTCAATGGCAGGGTGCGGGCCGGCCCGGCGGCGATTGCGGCGGGCAGCAGGCCTCTTGGACAGGTTGCGAGATATAAAAATAATAATTCCCGTGCAGTCTCAACGGCGGGGTGCGGGCCGGCCCGGCGGACGAGTGTGGCCGGGGAATAGGCCTCTTGGCCGGGGTGAATATGTTGGAACGCGGCGCGCGTAAATAGAAGCGGCTGGAGGTACCGGGGGCGAAGCCCGCCCCGGCCCGGAGGCCGAGTTAAAAAAAATAATAATCCCCGTTCAGTCTCAATGGCGGGGTGCGGGCCGGCCCGGCAGCGAGTGCGGCGGGCAGCAGGCCTCTTGGACAGGTTGAGAGATAAAAAAATAATAATTCCCGTGCAGTCTCAATGGCGGGGTGCGGGCCGGGGAATAGGCCTCTTGGCCGGGGTGAATAGTGTTGGAACACGGCCCGCGGAAATAGTAGCGGCTGGAGGTACCGGGGGCGATGCCCGCCCTGGCCCGGCGGCCAAGTTAAAAAAATAAATAATCCCCGTTCAGTCTCAATGGCAGGGTGCGGGCCGGCCCGGCGGCGATTGCGGCGGGCAGCAGGCCTCTTGGACAGGTTGAGAGATAAAAAAATAATAATTCCCGTTCAGTCTCAATGGCAGGGTGCGGGCCGGCCCGGCGGCAATTGCGGCGGGCAGCAGGCCTCTTGGACAGGTTGAGAGATAAAAAAATAATAATTCCCTTGCAGTCTCAATGGCGGGGTGCGGGCCGGGGAATAGGCCTCTTGGCCGGGGTGAATATGTTGGAACGCGGCGCGCGTAAATAGAAGCGGCTGGAGGTACCGGGGGCGAAGCCCGCCCCGGCCCGGAGGCCGAGTTAAAAAAAATAATAATCCCCGTTCAGTCTCAATGGCGGGGTGCGGGCCGGCCCGGCGGCGAGTGCGGCGGGCAGCAGGCCTCTTGGACAGGTTGAGAGATAAAAAAATAATAATTCCCGTGCAGTCTCAATGGCGGGGTGCGGGCCGGGGAATAGGCCTCTTGGCCGGGGTGAATATGTTGGAACGCGGCGCGCGTAAATAGAAGCGGCTGGAGGTACCGGGGGCGAAGCCCGCCCCGGCCCGGAGGCCGAGTTAAAAAAAATAATAATCCCCGTTCAGTCTCAATGGCGGGGTGCGGGCCGGCCCGGCGGCGAGTGCGGCGGGCAGCAGGCCTCTTGGACAGGTTGAGAGATAAAAAAATAATAATTCCCGTGCAGTCTCAATGGCGGGGTGCGGGCCGGGGAATAGGCCTCTTGGCCGGGGTGAATAGTGTTGGAACACGGCCCGCGGAAATAGTAGCGGCTGGAGGTACCGGGGGCGATGCCCGCCCCGGCCCGGCGGCCAAGTTAAAAAAATAAATAATCCCGTTCAGTCTCAATGGCAGGGTGCGGGCCGGCCCGGCGGCGATTGCGGCGGGCAGCAGGCCTCTTGGACAGGTTGAGAGATAAAAAAATAATAATTCCCATGCAGTCTCAATGGCGGGGTGCGGGCCGGGGAATAGGCCTCTTGGCCGGGGTGAATATGTTGGAACGCGGCGCGCGTAAATAGAAGCGGCTGGAGGTACCGGGGGCGAAGCCCGCCCCGGCCCGGAGGCCGAGTTAAAAAAAATAATAATCCCCGTTCAGTCTCAATGGCGGGGTGCGGGCCGGCCCGGCAGCGAGTGCGGCGGGCAGCAGGCCTCTTGGACAGGTTGAGAGATAAAAAAATAATAATTCCCGTGCAGTCTCAATGGCGGGGTGCGGGCCGGGGAATAGGCCTCTTGGCCGGGGTGAATAGTGTTGGAACACGGCCCGCGGAAATAGTAGCGGCTGGAGGTACCGGGGGCGATGCCCGCCCTGGCACGGCGGCCAAGTTAAAAAAATAAATAATCCCCGTTCAGTCTCAATGGCAGGGTGCTGGCCGGCCCGGCGGCGATTGCGGCGGGCAGCAGGCCTCTTGGACAGGTTGAGAGATAAAAAAATAATAATTCCCATGCAGTCTCAATGGCGGGGTGCGGGCCGGGGAATAGGCCTCTTGGCCGGGGTGAATAGTGTTGGAACACGGCCCGCGGAAATAGTAGCGGCTGGAGGTACCGGGGGCGATGCCCGCCCCGGGCCGGCGGCCAAGTTAAAAAAATAAATAATCCCGTTCAGTCTCAATGGCAGGGTGCGGGCCGGCCCGGCGGCGATTGCGGCGGGCAGCAGGCCTCTTGGACAGGTTGAGAGATATAAAAATAATAATTCCCGTGCAGTCTCAACGGCGGGGTGCGGGCCGGCCCGGCGGACGAGTGTGGCCGGGGAATAGGCCTCTTGGCCGGGGTGAATATGTTGGAACGCGGCGCGCGTAAATAGAAGCGGCTGGAGGTACCGGGGGCGAAGCCCGCCCCGGCCCGGAGGCCGAGTTAAAAAAAATAATAATCCCCGTTCAGTCTCAATGGCGGGGTGCGGGCCGGCCCGGCAGCGAGTGCGGCGGGCAGCAGGCCTCTTGGACAGGTTGAGAGATAAAAAAATAATAATTCCCGTGCAGTCTCAATGGCGGGGTGCGGGCCGGGGAATAGGCCTCTTGGCCGGGGTGAATAGTGTTGGAACACGGCCCGCGGAAATAGTAGCGGCTGGAGGTACCGGGGGCGATGCCCGCCCTGGCCCGGCGGCCAAGTTAAAAAAATAAATAATCCCCGTTCAGTCTCAATGGCAGGGTGCGGGCCGGCCCGGCGGCAATTGCGGCGGGCAGCAGGCCTCTTGGACAGGTTGAGAGATAAAAAAATAATAATTCCCTTGCAGTCTCAATGGCGGGGTGCGGGCCGGGGAATAGGCCTCTTGGCCGGGGTGAATATGTTGGAACGCGGCGCGCGTAAATAGAAGCGGCTGGAGGTACCGGGGGCGAAGCCCGCCCCGGCCCGGAGGCCGAGTTAAAAAAAATAATAATTCCCGTTCAGTCTCAATGGCGGGGTGCGGGCCGGCCCGGCGGCGAGTGCGGCGGGCAGCAGGCCTCTTGGACAGGTTGAGAGATAAAAAAATAATAATTCCCGTGCAGTCTCAATGGCGGGGTGCGGGCCGGGGAATAGGCCTCTTGGCCGGGGTGAATATGTTGGAACGCGGCGCGCGTAAATAGAAGCGGCTGGAGGTACCGGGGGCGAAGCCCGCCCCGGCCCGGAGGCCGAGTTAAAAAAAATAATAATCCCCGTTCAGTCTCAATGGCGGGGTGCGGGCCGGCCCGGCGGCGAGTGCGGCGGGCAGCAGGCCTCTTGGACAGGTTGAGAGATAAAAAAATAATAATTCCCGTGCAGTCTCAATGGCGGGGTGCGGGCCGGGGAATAGGCCTCTTGGCCGGGGTGAATAGTGTTGGAACACGGCCCGCGGAAATAGTAGCGGCTGGAGGTACCGGGGGCGATGCCCGCCCCGGCCCGGCGGCCAAGTTAAAAAAATAAATAATCCCGTTCAGTCTCAATGGCAGGGTGCGGGCCGGCCCGGCGGCGATTGCGGCGGGCAGCAGGCCTCTTGGACAGGTTGAGAGATAAAAAAATAATAATTCCCATGCAGTCTCAATGGCGGGGTGCGGGCCGGGGAATAGGCCTCTTGGCCGGGGTGAATATGTTGGAACGCGGCGCGCGTAAATAGAAGCGGCTGGAGGTACCGGGGGCGAAGCCCGCCCCGGCCCGGAGGCCGAGTTAAAAAAAATAATAATCCCCGTTCAGTCTCAATGGCGGGGTGCGGGCCGGCCCGGCAGCGAGTGCGGCGGGCAGCAGGCCTCTTGGACAGGTTGAGAGATAAAAAAATAATAATTCCCGTGCAGTCTCAATGGCGGGGTGCGGGCCGGGGAATAGGCCTCTTGGCCGGGGTGAATAGTGTTGGAACACGGCCCGCGGAAATAGTAGCGGCTGGAGGTACCGGGGGCGATGCCCGCCCTGGCCCGGCGGCCAAGTTAAAAAAATAAATAATCCCCGTTCAGTCTCAATGGCAGGGTGCTGGCCGGCCCGGCGGCGATTGCGGCGGGCAGCAGGCCTCTTGGACAGGTTGAGAGATAAAAAAATAATAATTCCCATGCAGTCTCAATGGCGGGGTGCGGGCCGGGGAATAGGCCTCTTGGCCGGGGTGAATAGTGTTGGAACACGGCCCGCGGAAATAGTAGCGGCTGGAGGTACCGGGGGCGATGCCCGCCCCGGGCCGGCGGCCAAGTTAAAAAAATAAATAATCCCGTTCAGTCTCAATGGCAGGGTGCGGGCCGGCCCGGCGGCGATTGCGGCGGGCAGCAGGCCTCTTGGACAGGTTGAGAGATATAAAAATAATAATTCCCGTGCAGTCTCAACGGCGGGGTGCGGGCCGGCCCGGCGGACGAGTGTGGCCGGGGAATAGGCCTCTTGGCCGGGGTGAATATGTTGGAACGCGGCGCGCGTAAATAGAAGCGGCTGGAGGTACCGGGGGCGAAGCCCGCCCCGGCCCGGAGGCCGAGTTAAAAAAAATAATAATCCCCGTTCAGTCTCAATGGCGGGGTGCGGGCCGGCCCGGCAGCGAGTGCGGCGGGCAGCAGGCCTCTTGGACAGGTTGAGAGATAAAAAAATAATAATTCCCGTGCAGTCTCAATGGCGGGGTGCGGGCCGGGGAATAGGCCTCTTGGCCGGGGTGAATAGTGTTGGAACACGGCCCGCGGAAATAGTAGCGGCTGGAGGTACCGGGGGCGATGCCCGCCCTGGCCCGGCGGCCAAGTTAAAAAAATAAATAATCCCCGTTCAGTCTCAATGGCAGGGTGCGGGCCGGCCCGGCGGCAATTGCGGCGGGCAGCAGGCCTCTTGGACAGGTTGAGAGATAAAAAAATAATAATTCCCTTGCAGTCTCAATGGCGGGGTGCGGGCCGGGGAATAGGCCTCTTGGCCGGGGTGAATATGTTGGAACGCGGCGCGCGTAAATAGAAGCGGCTGGAGGTACCGGGGGCGAAGCCCGCCCCGGCCCGGAGGCCGAGTTAAAAAAAATAATAATCCCCGTTCAGTCTCAATGGCGGGGTGCGGGCCGGCCCGGCGGCGATTGCGGCGGGCAGCAGGCCTCTTGGACAGGTTGAGAGATAAAAAAATAATAATTCCCGTTCAGTCTCAATGGCAGGGTGCGGGCCGGCCCGGCGGCAATTGCGGCGGGCAGCAGGCCTCTTGGACAGGTTGAGAGATAAAAAAATAATAATTCCCTTGCAGTCTCAATGGCTGGTGCGGGCCGGGGAATAGGCCTCTTGGCCGGGGTGAATATGTTGGAACGCGGCGCGCGTAAATAGAAGCGGCTGGAGGTACCGGGGGCGAAGCCCGCCCCGGCCCGGCGGCCAAGTTAAAAAAATAAATAATCCCGTTCAGTCTCAATGGCAGGGTGCGGGCCGGCCCGGCGGCGATTGCGGCGGGCAGCAGGCCTCTTGGACAGGTTGAGAGATAAAAAAATAATAATTCCCGTTCAGTCTCAATGGCAGGGTGCGGGCCGGCCCGGCGGCAATTGCGGCGGGCAGCAGGCCTCTTGGACAGGTTGAGAGATAAAAAATTAATAATTCCCTTGCAGTCTCAATGGCGGGGTGCGGGCCGGGGAATAGGCCTCTTGGCCGGGGTGAATATGTTGGAACGCGGCGCGCGTAAATAGAAGCGGCTGGAGGTACCGGGGGCGAAGCCCGCCCCGGCCCGGAGGCCGAGTTAAAAAAAATAATAATCCCCGTTCAGTCTCAATGGCGGGGTGCGGGCCGGCCCGGCGGCGAGTGCGGCGGGCAGCAGGCCTCTTGGACAGGTTGAGAGATAAAAAAATAATAATTCCCGTGCAGTCTCAATGGCGGGGTGCGGGCCGGGGAATAGGCCTCTTGGCCGGGGTGAATATGTTGGAACGCGGCGCGCGTAAATAGAAGCGGCTGGAGGTACCGGGGGCGAAGCCCGCCCCGGCCCGGAGGCCGAGTTAAAAAAAATAATAATCCCTGTTCAGTCTCAATGGCGGGGTGCGGGCCGGCCCGGCGGCGAGTGCGGCGGGCAGCAGGCCTCTTGGACAGGTTGAGAGATAAAAAAATAATAATTCCCGTGCAGTCTCAATGGCGGGGTGCGGGCCGGGGAATAGGCCTCTTGGCCGGGGTGAATATGTTGGAACGCGGCGCGCGTAAATAGAAGCGGCTGGAGGTACCGGGGGCGAAGCCCGCCCCGGCCCGGAGGCCGAGTTAAAAAAAATAATAATTCCCGTTCAGTCTCAATGGCGGGGTGCGGGCCGGCCCGGCGGCGAGTGCGGCGGGCAGCAGGCCTCTTGGACAGGTTGAGAGATAAAAAAATAATAATTCCCGTGCAGTCTCAATGGCGGGGTGCGGGCCGGGGAATAGGCCTCTTGGCCGGGGTGAATAGTGTTGGAACACGGCCCGCGGAAATAGTAGCGGCTGGAGGTACCGGGGGCGATGCCCGCCCCGGCCCGGCGGCCAAGTTAAAAAAATAAATAATCCCGTTCAGTCTCAATGGCAGGGTGCGGGCCGGCCCGGCGGCGATTGCGGCGGGCAGCAGGCCTCTTGGACAGGTTGAGAGATAAAAAAATAATAATTCCCATGCAGTCTCAATGGCGGGGTGCGGGCCGGGGAATAGGCCTCTTGGCCGGGGTGAATATGTTGGAACGCGGCGCGCATAAATAGAAGCGGCTGGAGGTACCGGGGGCGAAGCCCGCCCCGGCCCGGAGGCCGAGTTAAAAAAAATAATAATCCCCGTTCAGTCTCAATGGCGGGGTGCGGGCCGGCCCGGCGGCGAGTGCGGCGGGCAGCAGGCCTCTTGGACAGGTTGAGAGATAAAAAAATAATAATTCCCGTGCAGTCTCAATGGCGGGGTGCGGGCCGAGGAATAGGCCTCTTGGCCGGGGTGAATAGTGTTGGAACACGGCCCGCGGAAATAGTAGCGGCTGGAGGTACCGGGGGCGATGCCCACCCCGGCCCGGCGGCCAAGTTAAAAAAAAAAAAAATCCCCGTTCAGTCTCAATGGCAGGGTGCGGGCCGGCCCGGCGGCGATTGCGGCGGGCAGCAGGCCTCTTGGACAGGTTGAGAGATAAAAAAATAATAATTCCCATGCAGTTTCAATGGCGGGTTGCGGGCCGGGGAATAGGCCTCTTGGCCGGGGTGAATAGTGTTGGAACACGGCCCGCGGAAATAGTAGCGGCTGGAGGTACCGGGGGCGATGCCCGCCCGGGCCCGGCGGCCAAGTTAAAAAAATAAATAATCCCGTTCAGTCTCAATGGCAGGGTGCGGGCCGGCCCGGCGGCGATTGCGGCGGGCAGCAGGCCTCTTGGACAGGTTGAGAGATAAAAAAATAATAATTCCCATGCAGTCTCAATGGCGGGGTGCGGGCCGGGGAATAGGCCTCTTGGCCGGGGTGAATAGTGTTGGAACACGGCCCGCGGAAATAGTAGCGGCTGGAGGTACCGGGGGCGATGCCCACCCCGGCCCGGCGGCCAAGTTAAAAAAAAAAAAATCCCCGTTCAGTCTCAATGGCAGGGTGCGGGCCGGCCCGGCGGCGATTGCGGCGGGCAGCAGGCCTCTTGGACAGGTTGAGAGATAAAAAAATAATAATTCATATGCAGTTTCAATGGCGGGTTGCGGGCCGGGGAATAGGCCTCTTGGCCGGGGTGAATAGTGTTGGAACACGGCCCGCGGAAATAGTAGCGGCTGGAGGTACCGGGGGCGATGCCCGTCCCGGGCCGGCGGCCAAGTTAAAAAAATAAATAATCCCCGTTCAGTCTCAATGGCAGGGTGCGGGCCGGCCCGGCGGCGATTGCGGCGGGCAGCAGGCCTCTTGGACAGGTTGAGAGATAAAAAAATAATAATTCCCGTGCAGTCTCAATGGCGGGGTGCGGGCCGGCCCGGCGGACGAGTGTGGCCGGGGAAGAGGCCTCTTTGCCGGGGTGAATATGTTGGAACGCGGCGCGCGTAAATAGAAGCGGCTGGAGGTACCGGGGGCGAAGCCCGCCCCGGCCCGGAGGCCGAGTTAAAAAAAATAATAATCCCCGTTCAGTCTCAATGGCGGGGTGCGGGCCGGCCCGGCGGCGAGTGCGGCGGGCAGCAGGCCTCTTGGACAGGTTGAGAGATAAAAAAATAATAATTCCCGTGCAGTCTCAATGGCGGGGTGCGGGCCGGCCCGGCGGACGAGTGTGGCCGGGGAAGAGGCCTCTTGGCCGGGGTGAATATGTTGGAACGCGGCGCGCGTAAATAGAAGCGGCTGGAGGTACCGGGGGCGAAGCCCGCCCCGGCCCGGCGGCCGAGTTAAAAAAAATAATAATCCCGTACAGTCTCAATGGCGGGGTGCGGGCCGGCCCGGCGGCGAGTGCGGCGGGCAGCAGGCCTCTTGGACAGGTTGAGAGATAAAAAAATAATAATTCCCGTGCAGTCTCAATGGCGGGGTGCGGGCCGGGGAATAGGCCTCTTGGCCGGGGTGAATAGTGTTGGAACACGGCCCGCGGACATAGTAGCGGCTGGAGGTACCGGGGGCGATGCCAGCCCCGGCCCGGCGGCCAAGTTAAAAAAATAAATAATCCCCGTTCAGTCTCAATGGCAGGGTGCGGGCCGGCCCGGCGGCGATTGCGGCGGGCAGCAGGCCTCTTGGACAGGTTGAGAGATAAAAAAATAATAATTCCCATGCAGTCTCAATGGCGGGGTGCGGGCCGGGGAATAGGCCTCTTGGCCGGGGTGAATAGTGTTGGAACACGGCCCGCGGAAATAGTAGCGGCTGGAGGTACCGGGGGCGATGCCCGCCCCGGGCCGGCGGCCAAGTTAAAAAAATAAATAATCCCGTTCAGTCTCAATGGCAGGGTGCGGGCCGGCCCGGCGGCGATTGCGGCGGGCAGCAGGCCTCTTGGACAGGTTGAGAGATATAAAAATAATAATTCCCGTGCAGTCTCAACGGCGGGGTGCGGGCCGGCCCGGCGGACGAGTGTGGCCGGGGAATAGGCCTCTTGGCCGGGGTGAATATGTTGGAACGCGGCGCGCGTAAATAGAAGCGGCTGGAGGTACCGGGGGCGAAGCCCGCCCCGGCCCGGAGGCCGAGTTAAAAAAAATAATAATCCCCGTTCAGTCTCAATGGCGGGGTGCGGGCCGGCCCGGCAGCGAGTGCGGCGGGCAGCAGGCCTCTTGGACAGGTTGAGAGATAAAAAAATAATAATTCCCGTGCAGTCTCAATGGCGGGGTGCGGGCCGGGGAATAGGCCTCTTGGCCGGGGTGAATAGTGTTGGAACACGGCCCGCGGAAATAGTAGCGGCTGGAGGTACCGGGGGCGATGCCCGCCCTGGCCCGGCGGCCAAGTTAAAAAAATAAATAATCCCCGTTCAGTCTCAATGGCAGGGTGCGGGCCGGCCCGGCGGCGATTGCGGCGGGCAGCAGGCCTCTTGGACAGGTTGAGAGATAAAAAAATAATAATTCCCGTTCAGTCTCAATGGCAGGGTGCGGGCCGGCCCGGCGGCAATTGCGGCGGGCAGCAGGCCTCTTGGACAGGTTGAGAGATAAAAAAATAATAATTCCCTTGCAGTCTCAATGGCGGGGTGCGGGCCGGGTAATAGGCCTCTTGGCCGGGGTGAATATGTTGGAACGCGGCGCGCGTAAATAGAAGCGGCTGGAGGTACCGGGGGCGAAGCCCGCCCCGGCCCGGAGGCCGAGTTAAAAAAAATAATAATCCCCGTTCAGTCTCAATGGCGGGGTGCGGGCCGGCCCGGCGGCGAGTGCGGCGGGCAGCAGGCCTCTTGGACAGGTTGAGAGATAAAAAAATAATAATTCCCGTGCAGTCTCAATGGCGGGGTGCGGGCCGGGGAATAGGCCTCTTGGCCGGGGTGAATAGTGTTGGAACACGGCCCCGCGGAAATAGTAGCGGCTGGAGGTACCGGGGGCGATGCCCGCCGCGGCCCGGCGGCCAAGTTAAAAAAATAAATAATCCTGGTCAGTCTCAATGGCAGGGTGCGGGCCGGCCCGGCGGCGATTGCGGCGGGCAGCAGGCCTCTTGGACAGGTTGAGAGATAAAAAAATAATAATTCCCATGCAGTCTCAATGGCGGGGTGCGGGCCGGGGAATAGGCCTCTTGGCCGGGGTGAATATGTTGGAACGCGGCGCGCGTAAATAGAAGCGGCTGGAGGTACCGGGGGCGAAGCCCGCCCCGGCCCGGAGGCCGAGTTAAAAAAAATAATAATCCCCGTTCAGTCTCAATGGCGGGGTGCGGGCCGGCCCGGCAGCGAGTGCGGCGGGCAGCAGGCCTCTTGGACAGGTTGAGAGATAAAAAAATAATAATTCCCGTGCAGTCTCAATGGCGGGGTGCGGGCCGGGGAATAGGCCTCTTGGCCGGGGTGAATAGTGTTGGAACACGGCCCGCGGAAATAGTAGCGGCTGGAGGTACCGGGGGCGATGCCCGCCCTGGCCCGGCGGCCAAGTTAAAAAAATAAATAATCCCCGTTCAGTCTCAATGGCAGGGTGCTGGCCGGCCCGGCGGCGATTGCGGCGGGCAGCAGGCCTCTTGGACAGGTTGAGAGATAAAAAAATAATAATTCCCATGCAGTCTCAATGGCGGGGTGCGGGCCGGGGAATAGGCCTCTTGGCCGGGGTGAATAGTGTTGGAACACGGCCCGCGGAAATAGTAGCGGCTGGAGGTACCGGGGGCGATGCCCGCCCCGGGCCGGCGGCCAAGTTAAAAAAATAAATAATCCCGTTCAGTCTCAATGGCAGGGTGCGGGCCGGCCCGGCGGCGATTGCGGCGGGCAGCAGGCCTCTTGGACAGGTTGAGAGATATAAAAATAATAATTCCCGTGCAGTCTCAACGGCGGGGTGCGGGCCGGCCCGGCGGACGAGTGTGGCCGGGGAATAGGCCTCTTGGCCGGGGTGAATATGTTGGAACGCGGCGCGCGTAAATAGAAGCGGCTGGAGGTACCGGGGGCGAAGCCCGCCCCGGCCCGGAGGCCGAGTTAAAAAAAATAATAATCCCCGTTCAGTCTCAATGGCGGGGTGCGGGCCGGCCCGGCAGCGAGTGCGGCGGGCAGCAGGCCTCTTGGACAGGTTGAGAGATAAAAAAATAATAATTCCCGTGCAGTCTCAATGGCGGGGTGCGGGCCGGGGAATAGGCCTCTTGGCCGGGGTGAATAGTGTTGGAACACGGCCCGCGGAAATAGTAGCGGCTGGAGGTACCGGGGGCGATGCCCGCCCTGGCCCGGCGGCCAAGTTAAAAAAATAAATAATCCCCGTTCAGTCTCAATGGCAGGGTGCGGGCCGGCCCGGCGGCGATTGCGGCGGGCAGCAGGCCTCTTGGACAGGTTGAGAGATAAAAAAATAATAATTCCCGTTCAGTCTCAATGGCAGGGTGCGGGCCGGCCCGGCGGCAATTGCGGCGGGCAGCAGGCCTCTTGGACAGGTTGAGAGATAAAAAAATAATAATTCCCTTGCAGTCTCAATGGCGGGGTGCGGGCCGGGGAATAGGCCTCTTGGCCGGGGTGAATATGTTGGAACGCGGCGCGCGTAAATAGAAGCGGCTGGAGGTACCGGGGGCGAAGCCCGCCCCGGCCCGGAGGCCGAGTTAAAAAAAATAATAATCCCCGTTCAGTCTCAATGGCGGGGTGCGGGCCGGCCCGGCGGCGAGTGCGGCGGGCAGCAGGCCTCTTGGACAGGTTGAGAGATAAAAAAATAATAATTCCCGTGCAGTCTCAATGGCGGGGTGCGGGCCGGGGAATAGGCCTCTTGGCCGGGGTGAATATGTTGGAACGCGGCGCGCGTAAATAGAAGCGGCTGGAGGTACCGGGGGCGAAGCCCGCCCCGGCCCGGAGGCCGAGTTAAAAAAAATAATAATCCCCGTTCAGTCTCAATGGCAGGGTGCGGGCCGGCCCGGCGGCGAGTGCGGCGGGCAGCAGGCCTCTTGGACAGGTTGAGAGATAAAAAAATAATAATTCCCGTGCAGTCTCAATGGCGGGGTGCGGGCCGGGGAATAGGCCTCTTGGCCGGGGTGAATAGTGTTGGAACACGGCCCGCGGAAATAGTAGCGGCTGGAGGTACCGGGGGCGATGCCCGCCCTGGCCCGGCGGCCAAGTTAAAAAAATAAATAATCCCCGTTCAGTCTCAATGGCAGGGTGCGGGCCGGCCCGGCGGCGATTGCGGCGGGCAGCAGGCCTCTTGGACAGGTTGAGAGATAAAAAAATAATAATTCCCGTTCAGTCTCAATGGCAGGGTGCGGGCCGGCCCGGCGGCAATTGCGGCGGGCAGCAGGCCTCTTGGACAGGTTGAGAGATAAAAAAATAATAATTCCCTTGCAGTCTCAATGGCGGGGTGCGGGCCGGGGAATAGGCCTCTTGGCCGGGGTGAATATGTTGGAACGCGGCGCGCGTAAATAGAAGCGGCTGGAGGTACCGGGGGCGAAGCCCGCCCCGGCCCGGAGGCCGAGTTAAAAAAAATAATAATCCCCGTTCAGTCTCAATGGCGGGGTGCGGGCCGGCCCGGCGGCGAGTGCGGCGGGCAGCAGGCCTCTTGGACAGGTTGAGAGATAAAAAAATAATAATTCCCGTGCAGTCTCAATGGCGGGGTGCGGGCCGGGGAATAGGCCTCTTGGCCGGGGTGAATATGTTGGAACGCGGCGCGCGTAAATAGAAGCGGCTGGAGGTACCGGGGGCGAAGCCCGCCCCGGCCCGGAGGCCGAGTTAAAAAAAATAATAATCCCCGTTCAGTCTCAATGGCGGGGTGCGGGCCGGCCCGGCAGCGAGTGCGGCGGGCAGCAGGCCTCTTGGACAGGTTGAGAGATAAAAAAATAATAATTCCCGTGCAGTCTCAATGGCGGGGTGCGGGCCGGGGAATAGGCCTCTTGGCCGGGGTGAATAGTGTTGGAACACGGCCCGCGGAAATAGTAGCGGCTGGAGGTACCGGGGGCGATGCCCGCCCTGGCCCGGCGGCCAAGTTAAAAAAATAAATAATCCGCGTTCAGTCTCAATGGCAGGGTGCGGGCCGGCCCGGCGGCAATTGCGGCGGGCAGCAGGCCTCTTGGACAGGTTGAGAGATAAAAAAATAATAATTCCCTTGCAGTCTCAATGGCGGGGTGCGGGCCGGGGAATAGGCCTCTTGGCCGGGGTGAATATGTTGGAACGCGGCGCGCGTAAATAGAAGCGGCTGGAGGTACCAGGGGCGAAGCCCGCCCCGGCCCGGAGGCCGAGTTAAAAAAAATAATAATCCCCGTTCAGTCTCAATGGCGGGGTGCGGGCCGGCCCGGCGGCGAGTGCGGCGGGCAGCAGGCCTCTTGGACAGGTTGAGAGATAAAAAAATAATAATTCCCGTGCAGTCTCAATGGCTAGGTGCGGGCCGGGGAATAGGCCTCTTGGCCGGGGTGAATATGTTGGAACGCGGCGCGCGTAAATAGAAGCGGCTGGAGGTACCGGGGGCGAAGCCCGCCCCGGCCCGGAGGCCGAGTTAAAAAAAATAATAATCCCCGTTCAGTCTCAATGGCGGGGTGCGGGCCGGCCCGGCGGCGATTGCGGCGGGCAGCAGGCCTCTTGGACAGGTTGAGAGATAAAAAAATAATAATTCCCGTTCAGTCTCAATGGCAGGGTGCGGGCCGGCCCGGCGGCAATTGCGGCGGGCAGCAGGCCTCTTGGACAGGTTGAGAGATAAAAAAATAATAATTCCCTTGCAGTCTCAATGGCGGGGTGCGGGCCGGGGAATAGGCCTCTTGGCCGGGGTGAATATGTTGGAACGCGGCGCGCGTAAATAGAAGCGGCTGGAGGTACCGGGGGCGAAGCCCGCCCCGGCCCGGAGGCCGAGTTAAAAAAAATAATAATCCCCGTTCAGTCTCAATGGCGGGGTGCGAGCCGGCCCGGCGGCGAGTGCGGCGGGCAGCAGGCCTCTTGGACAGGTTGAGAGATAAAAAAATAATAATTCCCGTGCAGTCTCAATGGCGGGGTGCGGGCCGGGGAATAGGCCTCTTGGCCGGGGTGAATATGTTGGAACGCGGCGCGCGTAAATAGAAGCGGCTGGAGGTACCGGGGGCGAAGCCCGCCCCGGCCCGGAGGCCGAGTTAAAAAAAATAATAATCCCCGTTCAGTCTCAATGGCGGGGTGCGGGCCGGCCCGGCGGCGAGTGCGGCGGGCAGCAGGCCTCTTGGACAGGTTGAGAGATAAAAAAATAATAATTCCCGTGCAGTCTCAATGGCGGGGTGCGGGCCGGGGAATAGGCCTCTTGGCCGGGGTGAATAGTGTTGGAACACGGCCCGCGGAAATAGTAGCGGCTGGAGGTACCGGGGGCGATGCCCGCCCCGGCCCGGCGGCCAAGTTAAAAAAATAAATAATCCCGTTCAGTCTCAATGGCAGGGTGCGGGCCGGCCCGGCGGCGATTGCGGCGGGCAGCAGGCCTCTTGGACAGGTTGAGAGATAAAAAAATAATAATTCCCATGCAGTCTCAATGGCGGGGTGCGGGCCGGGGAATAGGCCTCTTGGCCGGGGTGAATATGTTGGAACGCGGCGCGCGTAAATAGAAGCGGCTGGAGGTACCGGGGGCGAAGCCCGCCCCGGCCCGGAGGCCGAGTTAAAAAAAATAATAATCCCCGTTCAGTCTCAATGGCGGGGTGCGGGCCGGCCCGGCAGCGAGTGCGGCGGGCAGCAGGCCTCTTGGACAGGTTGAGAGATAAAAAAATAATAATTCCCGTGCAGTCTCAATGGCGGGGTGCGGGCCGGGGAATAGGCCTCTTGGCCGGGGTGAATAGTGTTGGAACACGGCCCGCGGAAATAGTAGCGGCTGGAGGTACCGGGGGCGATGCCCGCCCTGGCCCGGCGGCCAAGTTAAAAAAATAAATAATCCCCGTTCAATCTCAATGGCAGGGTGCGGGCCGGCCCGGCGGCGATTGCGGCGGGCAGCAGGCCTCTTGGACAGGTTGAGAGATAAAAAAATAATAATTCCCGTTCAGTCTCAATGGCAGGGTGCGGGCCGGCCCGGCGGCAATTGCGGCGGGCAGCAGGCCTCTTGGACAGGTTGAGAGATAAAAAAATAATAATTCCCTTGCAGTCTCAATGGCGGGGTGCGGGCCGGGGAATAGGCCTCTTGGCCGGGGTGAATATGTTGGAACGCGGCGCGCGTAAATAGAAGCGGCTGGAGGTACCGGGGGCGAAGCCCGCCCCGGCCCGGAGGCCGAGTTAAAAAAAATAATAATCCCCGTTCAGTCTCAATGGCAGGGTGCGGGCCGGCCCGGCGGCGAGTGCGGCGGGCAGCAGGCCTCTTGGACAGGTTGAGAGATAAAAAAATAATAATTCCCGTGCAGTCTCAATGGCGGGGTGCGGGCCGGGGAATAGGCCTCTTGGCCGGGGTGAATATGTTGGAACGCGGCGCGCGTAAATAGAAGCGGCTGGAGGTACCGGGGGCGAAGCCCGCCCCGGCCCGGAGGCCGAGTTAAAAAAAATAATAATCCCCGTTCAGTCTCAATGGCGGGGTGCGGGCCGGCCCGGCGGCGAGTGCGGCGGGCAGCAGGCCTCTTGGACAGGTTGAGAGATAAAAAAATAATAATTCCCGTGCAGTCTCAATGGCGGGGTGCGGGCCGGGGAATAGGCCTCTTGGCCGGGGTGAATAGTGTTGGAACACGGCCCGCGGAAATAGTAGCGGCTGGAGGTACCGGGGGCGATGCCCGCCCCGGCCCGGCGGCCAAGTTAAAAAAATAAATAATCCCGTTCAGTCTCAATGGCAGGGTGCGGGCCGGCCCGGCGGCGATTGCGGCGGGCAGCAGTCCTCTTGGACAGGTTGAGAGATAAAAAAATAATAATTCCCATGCAGTCTCAATGGCGGGGTGCGGGCCGGGGAATAGGCCTCTTGGCCGGGGTGAATATGTTGGAACGCGGCGCGCGTAAATAGAAGCGGCTGGAGGTACCGGGGGCGAAGCCCGCCCCGGCCCGGAGGCCGAGTTAAAAAAAATAATAATCCCCGTTCAGTCTCAATGGCGGGGTGCGGGCCGGCCCGGCAGCGAGTGCGGCGGGCAGCAGGCCTCTTGGACAGGTTGAGAGATAAAAAAATAATAATTCCCGTGCAGTCTCAATGGCGGGGTGCGGGCCGGGGAATAGGCCTCTTGGCCGGGGTGAATAGTGTTGGAACACGGCCCGCGGAAATAGTAGCGGCTGGAGGTACCGGGGGCGATGCCCGCCCTGGCCCGGCGGCCAAGTTAAAAAAATAAATAATCCCCGTTCAGTCTCAATGGCAGGGTGCGGGCCGGCCCGGCGGCAATTGCGGCGGGCAGCAGGCCTCTTGGACAGGTTGAGAGATAAAAAAATAATAATTCCCTTGCAGTCTCAATGGCGGGGTGCGGGCCGGGGAATAGGCCTCTTGGCCGGGGTGAATATGTTGGAACGCGGCGCGCGTAAATAGAAGCGGCTGGAGGTACCGGGGGCGAAGCCCGCCCCGGCCCGGAGGCCGAGTTAAAAAAAAAAATAATCCCCGTTCAGTCTCAATGGCGGGGTGCGGGCCGGCCCGGCGGCGAGTGCGGCGGGCAGCAGGCCTCTTGGACAGGTTGAGAGATAAAAAAATAATAATTCCCGTGCAGTCTCAATGGCGGGGTGCGGGCCGGGGAATAGGCCTCTTGGCCGGGGTGAATATGTTGGAACGCGGCGCGCGTAAATAGAAGCGGCTGGAGGTACCGGGGGCGAAGCCCGCCCCGGCCCGGAGGCCGAGTAAAAAAAAATAATAATCCCCGTTCAGTCTCAATGGCGGGGTGCGGGCCGGCCCGGCGGCGATTGCGGCGGGCAGCAGGCCTCTTGGACAGGTTGAGAGATAAAAAAATAATAATTCCCGTTCAGTCTCAATGGCAGGGTGCGGGCCGGCCCGGCGGCAATTGCGGCGGGCAGCAGGCCTCTTGGACAGGTTGAGAGATAAAAAAATAATAATTCCCTTGCAGTCTCAATGGCGGGGTGCGGGCCGGGGAATAGGCCTCTTGGCCGGGGTGAATATGTTGGAACGCGGCGCGCGTAAATAGAAGCGGCTGGAGGTACCGGGGGCGAAGCCCGCCCCGGCCCGGAGGCCGAGTTAAAAAAAATAATAATCCCCGTTCAGTCTCAATGGCGGGGTGCGGGCCGGCCCGGCGGCGAGTGCGGCGGGCAGCAGGCCTCTTGGACAGGTTGAGAGATAAAAAAATAATAATTCCCGTGCAGTCTCAATGGCGGGGTGCGGGCCGGGGAATAGGCCTCTTGGCCGGGGTGAATATGTTGGAACGCGGCGCGCGTAAATAGAAGCGGCTGGAGGTACCGGGGGCGAAGCCCGCCCCGGCCCGGAGGCCGAGTTAAAAAAAATAATAATCCCCGTTCAGTCTCAATGGCGGGGTGCGGGCCGGCCCGGCGGCGAGTGCGGCGGGCAGCAGGCCTCTTGGACAGGTTGAGAGATAAAAAAATAATAATTCCCGTGCAGTCTCAATGGCGGGGTGCGGGCCGGGGAATAGGCCTCTTGGCCGGGGTGAATAGTGTTGGAACACGGCCCGCGGAAATAGTAGCGGCTGGAGGTACCGGGGGCGATGCCCGCCCCGGCCCGGCGGCCAAGTTAAAAAAATAAATAATCCCGTTCAGTCTCAATGGCAGGGTGCGGGCCGGCCCGGCGGCGATTGCGGCGGGCAGCAGGCCTCTTGGACAGGTTGAGAGATAAAAAAATAATAATTCCCATGCAGTCTCAATGGCGGGGTGCGGGCCGGGGAATAGGCCTCTTGGCCGGGGTGAATATGTTGGAACGCGGCGCGCGTAAATAGAAGCGGCTGGAGGTACCGGGGGCGAAGCCCGCCCCGGCCCGGAGGCCGAGTTAAAAAAAATAATAATCCCCGTTCAGTCTCAATGGCGGGGTGCGGGCCGGCCCGGCGGCGAGTGCGGCGGGCAGCAGGCCTCTTGGACAGGTTGAGAGATAAAAAAATAATAATTCCCGTGCAGTCTCAATGGCGGGGTGCGGGCCGGGGAATAGGCCTCTTGGCCGGGGTGAATATGTTGGAACGCGGCGCGCGTAAATAGAAGCGGCTGGAGGTACCGGGGGCGATGCCCGCCCCGGCCCGGCGGCCAAGTTAAAAAAATAAATAATCCCGTTCAGTCTCAATGGCAGGGTGCGGGCCGGCCCGGCGGCGATTGCGGCGGGCAGCAGGCCTCTTGGACAGGTTGAGAGATAAAAAAATAATAATTCCCATGCAGTCTCAATGGCGGGGTGCGGGCCGGGGAATAGGCCTCTTGGCCGGGGTGAATATGTTGGAACGCGGCGCGTAAATAGAAGCGGCTGGAGGTACCGGGGGCGAAGCCCGCCCCGGCCCGGAGGCCGAGTTAAAAAAAATAATAATCCCCGTTCAGTCTCAATGGCGGGGTGCGGGCCGGCCAGGCGGCGAGTGCGGCGGGCAGCAGGCCTCTTGGACAGGTTGAGAGATAAAAAAATAATAATTCCCGTGCAGTCTCAATGGCGGGGTGCGGGCCGGGGAATAGGCCTCTTGGCCGGGGTGAATAGTGTTGGAACACGGCCCGCGGAAATAGTAGCGGCTGGAGGTACCGGGGGCGATGCCCGCCCCGGCCCGGCGGCCAAGTTAAAAAAATAAATAATCCCGTTCAGTCTCAATGGCAGGGTGCGGGCCGGCCCGGCGGCGATTGCGGCGGGCAGCAGGCCTCTTGGACAGGTTGAGAGATAAAAAAATAATAATTCCCATGCAGTCTCAATGGCGGGGTGCGGGCCGGGGAATAGGCCTCTTGGCCGGGGTGAATATGTTGGAACGCGGCGCGCGTAAATAGAAGCGGCTGGAGGTACCGGGGGCGATGCCCGCCCCGGCCCGGCGGCCAAGTTAAAAAAATTAATAATCCCGTTCAGTCTCAATGGCAGGGTGCGGGCCGGCCCGGCGGCGATTGCGGCGGGCAGCAGGCCTCTTGGACAGGTTGAGAGATAAAAAAATAATAATTCCCATGCAGTCTCAATGGCGGGGTGCGGGCCGGGGAATAGGCCTCTTGGCCGGGGTGAATAGTGTTGGAACACGGCCCGCGGAAATAGTAGCGGCTGGAGGTACCGGGGGCGATGCCCGCCCCGGCCCGGCGGCCAAGTTAAAAAAATAAATAATCCCCGTTCAGTCTCAATGGCAGGGTGCGGGCCGGCCCGGCGGCGAGTGCGGCGGGCAGCAGGCCTCTTGGACAGGTTGAGAGATGAAAAAATAATAATTCCCGTTCAGTCTCAATGGCAGGGTGCGGGCCGGCCCGGCGGCAATTGCGGCGGGCAGCAGGCCTCTTGGACAGGTTGAGAGATAAAAAAAATAATAATTCCCATGCAGTCTCAATGGCGGGGTGCGGGCCGGGGAATAGGCCTCTTGGCCGGGGTGAATATGTTGGAACGCGGCGCGCGTAAATAGAAGCGGCTGGAGGTACCGGGGGCGAAGCCCGCCCCGGCCCGGAGGCCGAGTTAAAAAAAATAATAATCCCCGTTCAGTCTCAATGGCGGGGTGCGGGCCGGCCCGGCGGCGAGTGCGGCGGGCAGCAGGCCTCTTGGACAGGTTGAGAGATAAAAAAATAATAATTCCCGTGCAGTCTCAATGGCGGGGTGCGGGCCGGGGAATAGGCCTCTTGGCCGGGGTGAATATGTTGGAACGCGGCGCGCGTAAATAGAAGCGGCTGGAGGTACCGGGGGCGAAGCCCGCCCCTCCGGGCCGAGTTAAAAAAAAAAATAATCCCCGTTCAGTCTCAATGGCGGGGTGCGGGCCGGCCCGGCGGCGAGTGCGGCGGGCAGCAGGCCTCTTGGACAGGTTGAGAGATAAAAAAATAATAATTCCCATGCAGTTTCAATGGCGGGGTGCGGGCCGGGGAATAGGCCTCTTGGCCGGGGTGAATAGTGTTGGAACACGGCCCGCGGAAATAGTAGCGGCTGGAGGTACCGGGGGCGATGCCCGCCCCGGCCCGGCGGCCAAGTTAAAAAAAAAAAAATCCCCGTTCAGTCTCAATTGCAGGGTGCGGGCCGGCCCGGCGGCGATTGCGGCGGGCAGCAGGCCTCTTGGACAGGTTGAGAGATAAAAAAATAATAATTCCCATGCAGTTTCAATGGCGGGGTGCGGGCCGGGGAATAGGCCTCTTGGCCGGGGTGAATAGTGTTGGAACACGGCCCGCGGAAATAGTAGCGGCTGGAGGTACCGGGGGCGATGCCCGTCCCGGGCCGGCGGCCAAGTTAAAAAAATAAATAATCCCCGTTCAGTCTCAATGGCAGGGTGCGGGCCGGCCCGGCGGCGATTGCGGCGGGCAGCAGGCCTCTTGGACAGGTTGAGAGATAAAAAAATAATAATTCCCGTGCAGTCTCAATGGCGGGGTGCGGGCCGGCCCGGCGGACGAGTGTGGCCGGGGAAGAGGCCTCTTTGCCGGGGTGAATATGTTGGAACGCGGCGCGCGTAAATAGAAGCGGCTGGAGGTACCGGGGGCGAAGCCCGCCCCGGCCCGGAGGCCGAGTTAAAAAAAATAATAATCCCCGTTCAGTCTCAATGGCGGGGTGCGGGCCGGCCCGGCGGCGAGTGCGGCGGGCAGCAGGCCTCTTGGACAGGTTGAGAGATAAAAAAATAATAATTCCCGTGCAGTCTCAATGGCGGGGTGCGGGCCGGCCCGGCGGACGAGTGTGGCCGGGGAAGAGGCCTCTTGGCCGGGGTGAATATGTTGGAACGCGGCGCGCGTAAATAGAAGCGGCTGGAGGTACCGGGGGCGAAGCCCGCCCCGGCCCGGCGGCCGAGTTAAAAAAAATAATAATCCCCGTACAGTCTCAATGGCGGGGTGCGGGCCGGCCCGGCGGCGAGTGCGGCGGGCAGCAGGCCTCTTGGACAGGTTGAGAGATAAAAAAATAATAATTCCCGTGCAGTCTCAATGGCGGGGTGCGGGCCGGGGAATAGGCCTCTTGGCCGGGGTGAATAGTGTTGGAACACGGCCCGCGGAAATAGTAGCGGCTGGAGGTACCGGGGGCGATGCCCGCCCCGGCCCGGCGGCCAAGTTAAAAAAATAAATAATCCCCGTTCAGTCTCAATGGCAGGGTGCGGGCCGGCCCGGCGGCGATTGCGGCGGGCAGCAGGCCTCTTGGACAGGTTGAGAGATTAAAAAAAAAATAATTTCCGTGTAGTCTCAATGGCGGGGTGCGGGCCGGCCCGGCGGACGAGTGTGGCCGGGGAAGAGGCCTCTTGGCCGGGGTGAATATGTTGGAACGCGGCGCGCGTAAATAGAAGCGGCTGGAGGTACCGGGGTCGAAGCCTGCCCCGGCCCGGAGGCCGAGTTAAAAAAAATAATAATCCCCGTTCAGTCTCAATGGCGGGGTGCGGGCCGGCCCGGCGGCGAGTGCGGCGGGCAGCAGGCCTCTTGGACAGGTTGAGAGATAAAAAAAATAATAATTCCCGTGCAGTCTCAATGGCGGGGTGCGGGCCGGGGAATAGGCCTCTTGGCCGGGGTGAATAGTGTTGGAACACGGCCCGCGGAAATAGTAGCGGCTGGAGGTACCGGGGGCGATGCCCGCCCCGGCCCGGCGGCCAAGTTAAAAAAATAAATAATCCCCGTTCAGTCTCAATGGCAGGGTGCGTGCCGGCCCGGCGGCAATTGCGGCGGGCAGCAGGCCTCTTGGACAGGTTGAGAGATAAAAAAAATAATAATTCCCGTGCAGTCTCAATGGCGGGGTGCGGGCCGGGGAATAGGCCTCTTGGCCGGGGTGAATAGTGTTGGAACACGGCCCGCGGAAATAGTAGCGGCTGGAGGTACCGGGGGCGATGCCCGCCCCGGCCCGGCGGCCAAGTTAAAAAAATAAATAATCCCGTTCAGTCTCAATGGCAGGGTGCGGGCCGGCCCGGCGGCGATTGCGGCGGGCAGCAGGCCTCTTGGACAGCTTGAGAGATAAAAAAATAATAATTCCCATGCAGTCTCAATGGCGGGGTGCGGGCCGGGGAATAGGCCTCTTGGCCGGGGTGAATATGTTGGAACGCGGCGCGCGTAAATAGAAGCGGCTGGAGGTACCGGGGGCGAAGCCCGCCCCGGCCCGGAGGCCGAGTTAAAAAAAATAATAATCCCCGTTCAGTCTCAATGGCGGGGTGCGGGCCGGCCCGGCAGCGAGTGCGGCGGGCAGCAGGCCTCTTGGACAGGTTGAGAGATAAAAAAATAATAATTCCCGTGCAGTCTCAATGGCGGGGTGCGGGCCGGGGAATAGGCCTCTTGGCCGGGGTGAATAGTGTTGGAACACGGCCCGCGGAAATAGTAGCGGCTGGAGGTACCGGGGGCGATGCCCGCCCTGGCCCGGCGGCCAAGTTAAAAAAATAAATAATCCGCGTTCAGTCTCAATGGCAGGGTGCGGGCCGGCCCGGCGGCAATTGCGGCGGGCAGCAGGCCTCTTGGACAGGTTGAGAGATAAAAAAATAATAATTCCCTTGCAGTCTCAATGGCGGGGTGCGGGCCGGGGAATAGGCCTCTTGGCCGGGGTGAATATGTTGGAACGCGGCGCGCGTAAATAGAAGCGGCTGGAGGTACCAGGGGCGAAGCCCGCCCCGGCCCGGAGGCCGAGTTAAAAAAAATAATAATCCCCGTTCAGTCTCAATGGCGGGGTGCGGGCCGGCCCGGCGGCGAGTGCGGCGGGCAGCAGGCCTCTTGGACAGGTTGAGAGATAAAAAAATAATAATTCCCGTGCAGTCTCAATGGCTAGGTGCGGGCCGGGGAATAGGCCTCTTGGCCGGGGTGAATATGTTGGAACGCGGCGCGCGTAAATAGAAGCGGCTGGAGGTACCGGGGGCGAAGCCCGCCCCGGCCCGGAGGCCGAGTTAAAAAAAATAATAATCCCCGTTCAGTCTCAATGGCGGGGTGCGGGCCGGCCCGGCGGCGATTGCGGCGGGCAGCAGGCCTCTTGGACAGGTTGAGAGATAAAAAAATAATAATTCCCGTTCAGTCTCAATGGCAGGGTGCGGGCCGGCCCGGCGGCAATTGCGGCGGGCAGCAGGCCTCTTGGACAGGTTGAGAGATAAAAAAATAATAATTCCCTTGCAGTCTCAATGGCGGGGTGCGGGCCGGGGAATAGGCCTCTTGGCCGGGGTGAATATGTTGGAACGCGGCGCGCGTAAATAGAAGCGGCTGGAGGTACCGGGGGCGAAGCCCGCCCCGGCCCGGAGGCCGAGTTAAAAAAAATAATAATCCCCGTTCAGTCTCAATGGCGGGGTGCGGGCCGGCCCGGCGGCGAGTGCGGCGGGCAGCAGGCCTCTTGGACAGGTTGAGAGATAAAAAAATAATAATTCCCGTGCAGTCTCAATGGCGGGGTGCGGGCCGGGGAATAGGCCTCTTGGCCGGGGTGAATATGTTGGAACGCGGCGCGCGTAAATAGAAGCGGCTGGAGGTACCGGGGGCGAAGCCCGCCCCGGCCCGGAGGCCGAGTTAAAAAAAATAATAATCCCCGTTCAGTCTCAATGGCGGGGTGCGGGCCGGCCCGGCGGCGAGTGCGGCGGGCAGCAGGCCTCTTGGACAGGTTGAGAGATAAAAAAATAATAATTCCCGTGCAGTCTCAATGGCGGGGTGCGGGCCGGGGAATAGGCCTCTTGGCCGGGGTGAATAGTGTTGGAACACGGCCCGCGGAAATAGTAGCGGCTGGAGGTACCGGGGGCGATGCCCGCCCCGGCCCGGCGGCCAAGTTAAAAAAATAAATAATCCCGTTCAGTCTCAATGGCAGGGTGCGGGCCGGCCCGGCGGCGATTGCGGCGGGCAGCAGGCCTCTTGGACAGGTTGAGAGATAAAAAAATAATAATTCCCATGCAGTCTCAATGGCGGGGTGCGGGCCGGGGAATAGGCCTCTTGGCCGGGGTGAATATGTTGGAACGCGGCGCGCGTAAATAGAAGCGGCTGGAGGTACCGGGGGCGAAGCCCGCCCCGGCCCGGAGGCCGAGTTAAAAAAAATAATAATCCCCGTTCAGTCTCAATGGCGGGGTGCGGGCCGGCCCGGCAGCGAGTGCGGCGGGCAGCAGGCCTCTTGGACAGGTTGAGAGATAAAAAAATAATAATTCCCGTGCAGTCTCAATGGCGGGGTGCGGGCCGGGGAATAGGCCTCTTGGCCGGGGTGAATAGTGTTGGAACACGGCCCGCGGAAATAGTAGCGGCTGGAGGTACCGGGGGCGATGCCCGCCCTGGCCCGGCGGCCAAGTTAAAAAAATAAATAATCCCCGTTCAGTCTCAATGGCAGGGTGCGGGCCGGCCCGGCGGCGATTGCGGCGGGCAGCAGGCCTCTTGGACAGGTTGAGAGATAAAAAAATAATAATTCCCGTTCAGTCTCAATGGCAGGGTGCGGGCCGGCCCGGCGGCAATTGCGGCGGGCAGCAGGCCTCTTGGACAGGTTGAGAGATAAAAAAATAATAATTCCCTTGCAGTCTCAATGGCGGGGTGCGGGCCGGGGAATAGGCCTCTTGGCCGGGGTGAATATGTTGGAACGCGGCGCGCGTAAATAGAAGCGGCTGGAGGTACCGGGGGCGAAGCCCGCCCCGGCCCGGAGGCCGAGTTAAAAAAAATAATAATCCCCGTTCAGTCTCAATGGCAGGGTGCGGGCCGGCCCGGCGGCGAGTGCGGCGGGCAGCAGGCCTCTTGGACAGGTTGAGAGATAAAAAAATAATAATTCCCGTGCAGTCTCAATGGCGGGGTGCGGGCCGGGGAATAGGCCTCTTGGCCGGGGTGAATATGTTGGAACGCGGCGCGCGTAAATAGAAGCGGCTGGAGGTACCGGGGGCGAAGCCCGCCCCGGCCCGGAGGCCGAGTTAAAAAAAATAATAATCCCCGTTCAGTCTCAATGGCGGGGTGCGGGCCGGCCCGGCGGCGAGTGCGGCGGGCAGCAGGCCTCTTGGACAGGTTGAGAGATAAAAAAATAATAATTCCCGTGCAGTCTCAATGGCGGGGTGCGGGCCGGGGAATAGGCCTCTTGGCCGGGGTGAATAGTGTTGGAACACGGCCCGCGGAAATAGTAGCGGCTGGAGGTACCGGGGGCGATGCCCGCCCCGGCCCGGCGGCCAAGTTAAAAAAATAAATAATCCCGTTCAGTCTCAATGGCAGGGTGCGGGCCGGCCCGGCGGCGATTGCGGCGGGCAGCAGTCCTCTTGGACAGGTTGAGAGATAAAAAAATAATAATTCCCATGCAGTCTCAATGGCGGGGTGCGGGCCGGGGAATAGGCCTCTTGGCCGGGGTGAATATGTTGGAACGCGGCGCGCGTAAATAGAAGCGGCTGGAGGTACCGGGGGCGAAGCCCGCCCCGGCCCGGAGGCCGAGTTAAAAAAAATAATAATCCCCGTTCAGTCTCAATGGCGGGGTGCGGGCCGGCCCGGCGGCGAGTGCGGCGGGCAGCAGGCCTCTTGGACAGGTTGAGAGATAAAAAAATAATAATTCCCGTGCAGTCTCAATGGCGGGGTGCGGGCCGGGGAATAGGCCTCTTGGCCGGGGTGAATAGTGTTGGAACACGGCCCGCGGAAATAGTAGCGGCTGGAGGTACCGGGGGCGATGCCCGCCCTGGCCCGGCGGCCAAGTTAAAAAAATAAATAATCCCCGTTCAGTCTCAATGGCAGGGTGCGGGCCGGCCCGGCGGCAATTGCGGCGGGCAGCAGGCCTCTTGGACAGGTTGAGAGATAAAAAAATAATAATTCCCTTGCAGTCTCAATGGCGGGGTGCGGGCCGGGGAATAGGCCTCTTGGCCGGGGTGAATATGTTGGAACGCGGCGCGCGTAAATAGAAGCGGCTGGAGGTACCGGGGGCGAAGCCCGCCCCGGCCCGGAGGCCGAGTTAAAAAAAAAAATAATCCCCGTTCAGTCTCAATGGCGGGGTGCGGGCCGGCCCGGCGGCGAGTGCGGCGGGCAGCAGGCCTCTTGGACAGGTTGAGAGATAAAAAAATAATAATTCCCGTGCAGTCTCAATGGCGGGGTGCGGGCCGGGGAATAGGCCTCTTGGCCGGGGTGAATATGTTGGAACGCGGCGCGCGTAAATAGAAGCGGCTGGAGGTACCGGGGGCGAAGCCCGCCCCGGCCCGGAGGCCGAGTAAAAAAAAATAATAATCCCCGTTCAGTCTCAATGGCGGGGTGCGGGCCGGCCCGGCGGCGATTGCGGCGGGCAGCAGGCCTCTTGGACAGGTTGAGAGATAAAAAAATAATAATTCCCGTTCAGTCTCAATGGCAGGGTGCGGGCCGGCCCGGCGGCAATTGCGGCGGGCAGCAGGCCTCTTGGACAGGTTGAGAGATAAAAAAATAATAATTCCCTTGCAGTCTCAATGGCGGGGTGCGGGCCGGGGAATAGGCCTCTTGGCCGGGGTGAATATGTTGGAACGCGGCGCGCGTAAATAGAAGCGGCTGGAGGTACCGGGGGCGAAGCCCGCCCCGGCCCGGAGGCCGAGTTAAAAAAAATAATAATCCCCGTTCAGTCTCAATGGCGGGGTGCGGGCCGGCCCGGCGGCGAGTGCGGCGGGCAGCAGGCCTCTTGGACAGGTTGAGAGATAAAAAAATAATAATTCCCGTGCAGTCTCAATGGCGGGGTGCGGGCTGGGGAATAGGCCTCTTGGCCGGGGTGAATATGTTGGAACGCGGCGCGCGTAAATAGAAGCGGCTGGAGGTACCGGGGGCGAAGCCCGCCCCGGCCCGGAGGCCGAGTTAAAAAAAATAATAATCCCCGTTCAGTCTCAATGGCGGGGTGCGGGCCGGCCCGGCGGCGAGTGCGGCGGGCAGCAGGCCTCTTGGACAGGTTGAGAGATAAAAAAATAATAATTCCCGTGCAGTCTCAATGGCGGGGTGCGGGCCGGGGAATAGGCCTCTTGGCCGGGGTGAATAGTGTTGGAACACGGCCCGCGGAAATAGTAGCGGCTGGAGGTACCGGGGGCGATGCCCGCCCCGGCCCGGCGGCCAAGTTAAAAAAATAAATAATCCCGTTCAGTCTCAATGGCAGGGTGCGGGCCGGCCCGGCGGCGATTGCGGCGGGCAGCAGGCCTCTTGGACAGGTTGAGAGATAAAAAAATAATAATTCCCATGCAGTCTCAATGGCGGGGTGCGGGCCGGGGAATAGGCCTCTTGGCCGGGGTGAATATGTTGGAACGCGGCGCGCGTAAATAGAAGCGGCTGGAGGTACCGGGGGCGAAGCCCGCCCCGGCCCGGAGGCCGAGTTAAAAAAAATAATAATCCCCGTTCAGTCTCAATGGCGGGGTGCGGGCCGGCCCGGCGGCGAGTGCGGCGGGCAGCAGGCCTCTTGGACAGGTTGAGAGATAAAAAAATAATAATTCCCGTGCAGTCTCAATGGCGGGGTGCGGGCCGGGGAATAGGCCTCTTGGCCGGGGTGAATATGTTGGAACGCGGCGCGCGTAAATAGAAGCGGCTGGAGGTACCGGGGGCGATGCCCGCCCCGGCCCGGCGGCCAAGTTAAAAAAATAAATAATCCCGTTCAGTCTCAATGGCAGGGTGCGGGCCGGCCCGGCGGCGATTGCGGCGGGCAGCAGGCCTCTTGGACAGGTTGAGAGATAAAAAAATAATAATTCCCATGCAGTCTCAATGGCGGGGTGCGGGCCGGGGAATAGGCCTCTTGGCCGGGGTGAATATGTTGGAACGCGGCGCGTAAATAGAAGCGGCTGGAGGTACCGGGGGCGAAGCCCGCCCCGGCCCGGAGGCCGAGTTAAAAAAAATAATAATCCCCGTTCAGTCTCAATGGCGGGGTGCGGGCCGGCCAGGCGGCGAGTGCGGCGGGCAGCAGGCCTCTTGGACAGGTTGAGAGATAAAAAAATAATAATTCCCGTGCAGTCTCAATGGCGGGGTGCGGGCCGGGGAATAGGCCTCTTGGCCGGGGTGAATAGTGTTGGAACACGGCCCGCGGAAATAGTAGCGGCTGGAGGTACCGGGGGCGATGCCCGCCCCGGCCCGGCGGCCAAGTTAAAAAAATAAATAATCCCGTTCAGTCTCAATGGCAGGGTGCGGGCCGGCCCGGCGGCGATTGCGGCGGGCAGCAGGCCTCTTGGACAGGTTGAGAGATAAAAAAATAATAATTCCCATGCAGTCTCAATGGCGGGGTGCGGGCCGGGGAATAGGCCTCTTGGCCGGGGTGAATATGTTGGAACGCGGCGCGCGTAAATAGAAGCGGCTGGAGGTACCGGGGGCGATGCCCGCCCCGGCCCGGCGGCCAAGTTAAAAAAATTAATAATCCCGTTCAGTCTCAATGGCAGGGTGCGGGCCGGCCCGGCGGCGATTGCGGCGGGCAGCAGGCCTCTTGGACAGGTTGAGAGATAAAAAAATAATAATTCCCATGCAGTCTCAATGGCGGGGTGCGGGCCGGGGAATAGGCCTCTTGGCCGGGGTGAATAGTGTTGGAACACGGCCCGCGGAAATAGTAGCGGCTGGAGGTACCGGGGGCGATGCCCGCCCCGGCCCGGCGGCCAAGTTAAAAAAATAAATAATCCCCGTTCAGTCTCAATGGCAGGGTGCGGGCCGGCCCGGCGGCGAGTGCGGCGGGCAGCAGGCCTCTTGGACAGGTTGAGAGATAAAAAAATAATAATTCCCGTTCAGTCTCAATGGCAGGGTGCGGGCCGGCCCGGCGGCAATTGCGGCGGGCAGCAGGCCTCTTGGACAGGTTGAGAGATAAAAAAAATAATAATTCCCATGCAGTCTCAATGGCGGGGTGCGGGCCGGGGAATAGGCCTCTTGGCCGGGGTGAATATGTTGGAACGCGGCGCGCGTAAATAGAAGCGGCTGGAGGTACCGGGGGCGAAGCCCGCCCCGGCCCGGAGGCCGAGTTAAAAAAAATAATAATCCCCGTTCAGTCTCAATGGCGGGGTGCGGGCCGGCCCGGCGGCGAGTGCGGCGGGCAGCAGGCCTCTTGGACAGGTTGAGAGATAAAAAAATAATAATTCCCGTGCAGTCTCAATGGCGGGGTGCGGGCCGGGGAATAGGCCTCTTGGCCGGGGTGAATATGTTGGAACGCGGCGCGCGTAAATAGAAGCGGCTGGAGGTACCGGGGGCGAAGCCCGCCCCGGCCCGGAGGCCGAGTTAAAAAAAAAAATAATCCCCGTTCAGTCTCAATGGCGGGGTGCGGGCCGGCCCGGCGGCGAGTGCGGCGGGCAGCAGGCCTCTTGGACAGGTTGAGAGATAAAAAAATAATAATTCCCATGCAGTTTCAATGGCGGGGTGCGGGCCGGGGAATAGGCCTCTTGGCCGGGGTGAATAGTGTTGGAACACGGCCCGCGGAAATAGTAGCGGCTGGAGGTACCGGGGGCGATGCCCGCCCCGGCCCGGCGGCCAAGTTAAAAAAAAAAAAATCCCCGTTCAGTCTCAATGGCAGGGTGCGGGCCGGCCCGGCGGCGATTGCGGCGGGCAGCAGGCCTCTTGGACAGGTTGAGAGATAAAAAAATAATAATTCCCATGCAGTTTCAATGGCGGGGTGCGGGCCGGGGAATAGGCCTCTTGGCCGGGGTGAATAGTGTTGGAACACGGCCCGCGGAAATAGTAGCGGCTGGAGGTACCGGGGGCGATGCCCGTCCCGGGCCGGCGGCCAAGTTAAAAAAATAAATAATCCCCGTTCAGTCTCAATGGCAGGGTGCGGGCCGGCCCGGCGGCGATTGCGGCGGGCAGCAGGCCTCTTGGACAGGTTGAGAGATAAAAAAATAATAATTCCCGTGCAGTCTCAATGGCGGGGTGCGGGCCGGCCCGGCGGACGAGTGTGGCCGGGGAAGAGGCCTCTTTGCCGGGGTGAATATGTTGGAACGCGGCGCGCGTAAATAGAAGCGGCTGGAGGTACCGGGGGCGAAGCCCGCCCCGGCCCGGAGGCCGAGTTAAAAAAAATAATAATCCCCGTTCAGTCTCAATGGCGGGGTGCGGGCCGGCCCGGCGGCGAGTGCGGCGGGCAGCAGGCCTCTTGGACAGGTTGAGAGATAAAAAAATAATAATTCCCGTGCAGTCTCAATGGCGGGGTGCGGGCCGGCCCGGCGGACGAGTGTGGCCGGGGAAGAGGCCTCTTGGCCGGGGTGAATATGTTGGAACGCGCAGCGCGTAAATAGAAGCGGCTGGAGGTACCGGGGGCGAAGCCCGCCCCGGCCCGGCGGCCGAGTTAAAAAAAATAATAATCCCCGTACAGTCTCAATGGCGGGGTGCGGGCCGGCCCGGCGGCGAGTGCGGCGGGCAGCAGGCCTCTTGGACAGGTTGAGAGATAAAAAAATAATAATTCCCGTGCAGTCTCAATGGCGGGGTGCGGGCCGGGGAATAGGCCTCTTGGCCGGGGTGAATAGTGTTGGAACACGGCCCGCGGAAATAGTAGCGGCTGGAGGTACCGGGGGCGATGCCCGCCCCGGCCCGGCGGCCAAGTTAAAAAAATAAATAATCCCCGTTCAGTCTCAATGGCAGGGTGCGGGCCGGCCCGGCGGCGATTGCGGCGGGCAGCAGGCCTCTTGGACAGGTTGAGAGATTAAAAAAAAAATAATTTCCGTGTAGTCTCAATGGCGGGGTGCGGGCCGGCCCGGCGGACGAGTGTGGCCGGGGAAGAGGCCTCTTGGCCGGGGTGAATATGTTGGAACGCGGCGCGCGTAAATAGAAGCGGCTGGAGGTACCGGGGTCGAAGCCTGCCCCGGCCCGGAGGCCGAGTTAAAAAAAATAATAATCCCCGTTCAGTCTCAATGGCGGGGTGCGGGCCGGCCCGGCGGCGAGTGCGGCGGGCAGCAGGCCTCTTGGACAGGTTGAGAGATAAAAAAAATAATAATTCCCGTGCAGTCTCAATGGCGGGGTGCGGGCCGGGGAATAGGCCTCTTGGCCGGGGTGAATAGTGTTGGAACACGGCCCGCGGAAATAGTAGCGGCTGGAGGTACCGGGGGCGATGCCCGCCCCGCCCGGCGGCCAAGTTAAAAAAATAAATAATCCCGTTCAGTCTCAATGGCAGGGTGCGGGCCGGCCCGGCGGCGATTGCGGCGGGCAGCAGGCCTCTTGGACAGGTTGAGAGATAAAAAAATAATAATTCCCATGCAGTCTCAATGGCGGGGTGCGGGCCGGGGAATAGGCCTCTTGGCCGGGGTGAATATGTTGGAACGCGGCGCGCGTAAATAGAAGCGGCTGGAGGTACCGGGGGCGAAGCCCGCCCCGGCCCGGAGGCCGAGTTAAAAAAAATAATAATCCCCGTTCAGTCTCAATGGCGGGGTGCGGGCCGGCCCGGCAGCGAGTGCGGCGGGCAGCAGGCCTCTTGGACAGGTTGAGAGATAAAAAAATAATAATTCCCGTGCAGTCTCAATGGCGGGGTGCGGGCCGGGGAATAGGCCTCTTGGCCGGGGTGAATAGTGTTGGAACACGGCCCGCGGAAATAGTAGCGGCTGGAGGTACCGGGGGCGATGCCCGCCCTGGCCCGGCGGCCAAGTTAAAAAAATAAATAATCCCCGTTCAGTCTCAATGGCAGGGTGCGGGCCGGCCCGGCGGCGATTGCGGCGGGCAGCAGGCCTCTTGGACAGGTTGAGAGATAAAAAAATAATAATTCCCGTTCAGTCTCAATGGCAGGGTGCGGGCCGGCCCGGCGGCAATTGCGGCGGGCAGCAGGCCTCTTGGACAGGTTGAGAGATAAAAAAATAATAATTCCCTTGCAGTCTCAATGGCGGGGTGCGGGCCGGGGAATAGGCCTCTTGGCCGGGGTGAATATGTTGGAACGCGGCGCGCGTAAATAGAAGCGGCTGGAGGTACCGGGGGCGAAGCCCGCCCCGGCCCGGAGGCCGAGTTAAAAAAAATAATAATCCCGTTCAGTCTCAATGGCGGGGTGCGGGCCGGCCCGGCGGCGAGTGCGGCGGGCAGCAGGCCTCTTGGACAGGTTGAGAGATAAAAAAATAATAATTCCCGTGCAGTCTCAATGGCGGGGTGCGGGCCGGGGAATAGGCCTCTTGGCCGGGGTGAATATGTTGGAACGCGGCGCGCGTAAATAGAAGCGGCTGGAGGTACCGGGGGCGAAGCCCGCCCCGGCCCGGAGGCCGAGTTAAAAAAAATAATAATCCCCGTTCAGTCTCAATGGCGGGGTGCGGGCCGGCCCGGCGGCGAGTGCGGCGGGCAGCAGGCCTCTTGGACAGGTTGAGAGATAAAAAAATAATAATTCCCGTGCAGTCTCAATGGCGGGGTGCGGGCCGGGGAATAGGCCTCTTGGCCGGGGTGAATATGTTGGAACGCGGCGCGCGTAAATAGAAGCGGCTGGAGGTACCGGGGGCGAAGCCCGCCCCGGCCCGGAGGCCGAGTTAAAAAAAATAATAATCCCCGTTCAGTCTCAATGGCGGGGTGCGGGCCGGCCCGGCAGCGAGTGCGGCGGGCAGCAGGCCTCTTGGACAGGTTGAGAGATAAAAAAATAATAATTCCCGTGCAGTCTCAATGGCGGGGTGCGGGCCGGGGAATAGGCCTCTTGGCCGGGGTGAATAGTGTTGGAACACGGCCCGCGGAAATAGTAGCGGCTGGAGGTACCGGGGGCGATGCCCGCCCTGGCCCGGCGGCCAAGTTAAAAAAATAAATAATCCCCGTTCAGTCTCAATGGCAGGGTGCGGGCCGGCCCGGCGGCGATTGCGGCGGGCAGCAGGCCTCTTGGACAGGTTGAGAGATAAAAAAATAATAATTCCCGTTCAGTCTCAATGGCAGGGTGCGGGCCGGCCCGGCGGCAATTGCGGCGGGCAGCAGGCCTCTTGGACAGGTTGAGAGATAAAAAAATAATAATTCCCTTGCAGTCTCAATGGCGGGGTGCGGGCCGGGGAATAGGCCTCTTGGCCGGGGTGAATATGTTGGAACGCGGCGCGCGTAAATAGAAGCGGCTGGAGGTACCGGGGGCGAAGCCCGCCCCGGCCCGGAGGCCGAGTTAAAAAAAATAATAATCCCCGTTCAGTCTCAATGGCGGGGTGCGGGCCGGCCCGGCGGCGAGTGCGGCGGGCAGCAGGCCTCTTGGACAGGTTGAGAGATAAAAAAATAATAATTCCCGTGCAGTCTCAATGGCGGGGTGCGGGCCGGGGAATAGGCCTCTTGGCCGGGGTGAATATGTTGGAACGCGGCGCGCGTAAATAGAAGCGGCTGGAGGTACCGGGGGCGAAGCCCGCCCCGGCCCGGAGGCCGAGTTAAAAAAAATAATAATCCCCGTTCAGTCTCAATGGCGGGGTGCGGGCCGGCCCGGCGGCGAGTGCGGCGGGCAGCAGGCCTCTTGGACAGGTTGAGAGATAAAAAAATAATAATTCCCGTGCAGTCTCAATGGCGGGGTGCGGGCCGGGGAATAGGCCTCTTGGCCGGGGTGAATAGTGTTGGAACACGGCCCGCGGAAATAGTAGCGGCTGGAGGTACCGGGGGCGATGCCCGCCCCGGCCCGGCGGCCAAGTTAAAAAAATAAATAATCCCGTTCAGTCTCAATGGCAGGGTGCGGGCCGGCCCGGCGGCGATTGCGGCGGGCAGCAGGCCTCTTGGACAGGTTGAGAGATAAAAAAATAATAATTCCCATGCAGTCTCAATGGCGGGGTGCGGGCCGGGGAATAGGCCTCTTGGCCGGGGTGAATATGTTGGAACGCGGCGCGCGTAAATAGAAGCGGCTGGAGGTACCGGGGGCGAAGCCCGCCCCGGCCCGGAGGCCGAGTTAAAAAAAATAATAATCCCCGTTCAGTCTCAATGGCGGGGTGCGGGCCGGCCCGGCAGCGAGTGCGGCGGGCAGCAGGCCTCTTGGACAGGTTGAGAGATAAAAAAATAATAATTCCCGTGCAGTCTCAATGGCGGGGTGCGGGCCGGGGAATAGGCCTCTTGGCCGGGGTGAATAGTGTTGGAACACGGCCCGCGGAAATAGTAGCGGCTGGAGGTACCGGGGGCGATGCCCGCCCTGGCCCGGCGGCCAAGTTAAAAAAATAAATAATCCCCGTTCAGTCTCAATGGCAGGGTGCGGGCCGGCCCGGCGGCGATTGCGGCGGGCAGCAGGCCTCTTGGACAGGTTGAGAGATAAAAAAATAATAATTCCCGTTCAGTCTCAATGGCAGGGTGCGGGCCGGCCCGGCGGCAATTGCGGCGGGCAGCAGGCCTCTTGGACAGGTTGAGAGATAAAAAAATAATAATTCCCTTGCAGTCTCAATGGCGGGGTGCGGGCCGGGGAATAGGCCTCTTGGCCGGGGTGAATATGTTGGAACGCGGCGCGCGTAAATAGAAGCGGCTGGAGGTACCGGGGGCGAAGCCCGCCCCGGCCCGGAGGCCGAGTTAAAAAAAATAATAATCCCCGTTCAGTCTCAATGGCGGGGTGCGGGCCGGCCCGGCGGCGAGTGCGGCGGGCAGCAGGCCTCTTGGACAGGTTGAGAGATAAAAAAATAATAATTCCCGTGCAGTCTCAATGGCGGGGTGCGGGCCGGGGAATAGGCCTCTTGGCCGGGGTGAATATGTTGGAACGCGGCGCGCGTAAATAGAAGCGGCTGGAGGTACCGGGGGCGAAGCCCGCCCCGGCCCGGAGGCCGAGTTAAAAAAAATAATAATCCCCGTTCAGTCTCAATGGCGGGGTGCGGGCCGGCCCGGTGGCGAGTGCGGCGGGCAGCAGGCCTCTTGGACAGGTTGAGAGATAAAAAAATAATAATTCCCGTGCAGTCTCAATGGCGGGGTGCGGGCCGGGGAATAGGCCTCTTGGCCGGGGTGAATAGTGTTGGAACACGGCCCGCGGAAATAGTAGCGGCTGGAGGTACCGGGGGCGATGCCCGCCCCGGCCCGGCGGCCAAGTTAAAAAAATAAATAATCCCGTTCAGTCTCAATGGCAGGGTGCGGGCCGGCCCGGCGGCGATTGCGGCGGGCAGCAGGCCTCTTGGACAGGTTGAGAGATAAAAAAATAATAATTCCCATGCAGTCTCAATGGCGGGGTGCGGGCCGGGGAATAGGCCTCTTGGCCGGGGTGAATATGTTGGAACGCGGCGCGCGTAAATAGAAGCGGCTGGAGGTACCGGGGGCGAAGCCCGCCCCGGCCCGGCGGCCAAGTTAAAAAAATAAATAATCCCGTTCAGTCTCAATGGCAGGGTGCGGGCCGGCCCGGCGGCGATTGCGGCGGGCAGCAGGCCTCTTGGACAGGTTGAGAGATAAAAAAATAATAATTCCCGTTCAGTCTCAATGGCAGGGTGCGGGCCGGCCCGGCGGCAATTGCGGCGGGCAGCAGGCCTCTTGGACAGGTTGAGAGATAAAAAAATAATAATTCCCTTGCAGTCTCAATGGCGGGGTGCGGGCCGGGGAATAGGCCTCTTGGCCGGGGTGAATATGTTGGAACGCGGCGCGCGTAAATAGAAGCGGCTGGAGGTACCGGGGGCGAAGCCCGCCCCGGCCCGGAGGCCGAGTTAAAAAAAATAATAATCCCCGTTCAGTCTCAATGGCGGGGTGCGGGCCGGCCCGGCGGCGAGTGCGGCGGGCAGCAGGCCTCTTGGACAGGTTGAGAGATAAAAAAATAATAATTCCCGTGCAGTCTCAATGGCGGGGTGCGGGCCGGGGAATAGGCCTCTTGGCCGGGGTGAATATGTTGGAACGCGGCGCGCGTAAATAGAAGCGGCTGGAGGTACCGGGGGCGAAGCCCGCCCCGGCCCGGAGGCCGAGTTAAAAAAAATAATAATCCCCGTTCAGTCTCAATGGCGGGGTGCGGGCCGGCCCGGCGGCGAGTGCGGCGGGCAGCAGGCCTCTTGGACAGGTTGAGAGATAAAAAAATAATAATTCCCGTGCAGTCTCAATGGCGGGGTGCGGGCCGAGGAATAGGCCTCTTGGCCGGGGTGAATAGTGTTGGAACACGGCCCGCGGAAATAGTAGCGGCTGGAGGTATCGGGGGCGATGCCCACCCCGGCCCGGCGGCCAAGTTAAAAAAAAAAAAATCCCCGTTCAGTCTCAATGGCAGGGTGCGGGCCGGCCCGGCGGCGATTGCGGCGGGCAGCAGGCCTCTTGGACAGGTTGAGAGATAAAAAAATAATAATTCCCATGCAGTTTCAATGGCGGGTTGCGGGCCGGGGAATAGGCCTCTTGGCCGGGGTGAATAGTGTTGGAACACGGCCCGCGGAAATAGTAGCGGCTGGAGGTACCGGGGGCGATGCCCGTCCCGGGCCGGCGGCCAAGTTAAAAAAATAAATAATCCCCGTTCAGTCTCAATGGCAGGGTGCGGGCCGGCCCGGCGGCGATTGCGGCGGGCAGCAGGCCTCTTGGACAGGTTGAGAGATAAAAAAATAATAATTCCCGTGCAGTCTCAATGGCGGGGTGCGGGCCGGCCCGGCGGACGAGTGTGGCCGGGGAAGAGGCCTCTTTGCCGGGGTGAATATGTTGGAACGCGGCGCGCGTAAATAGAAGCGGCTGGAGGTACCGGGGGCGAAGCCCGCCCCGGCCCGGAGGCCGAGTTAAAAAAAATAATAATCCCCGTTCAGTCTCAATGGCGGGGTGCGGGCCGGCCCGGCGGCGAGTGCGGCGGGCAGCAGGCCTCTTGGACAGGTTGAGAGATAAAAAAATAATAATTCCCGTGCAGTCTCAATGGCGGGGTGCGGGCCGGCCCGGCGGACGAGTGTGGCCGGGGAAGAGGCCTCTTGGCCGGGGTGAATATGTTGGAACGCGGCGCGCGTAAATAGAAGCGGCTGGAGGTACCGGGGGCGAAGCCCGCCCCGGCCCGGCGGCCGAGTTAAAAAAAATAATAATCCCCGTACAGTCTCAATGGCCGGGTGCGGGCCGGCCCGGCGGCGAGTGCGGCGGGCAGCAGGCCTCTTGGACAGGTTGAGAGATAAAAAAATAATAATTCCCGTGCAGTCTCAATGGCGGGGTGCGGGCCGGGGAATAGGCCTCTTGGCCGGGGTGAATAGTGTTGGAACACGGCCCGCGGAAATAGTAGCGGCTGGAGGTACCGGGGGCGATGCCCGCCCCGGCCCGGCGGCCAAGTTAAAAAAATAAATAATCCCCGTTCAGTCTCAATGGCAGGGTGCGGGCCGGCCCGGCGGCGATTGCGGCGGGCAGCAGGCCTCTTGGACAGGTTGAGAGATAAAAAAATAATAATTCCCATGCAGTCTCAATGGCGGGGTGCGGGCCGGGGAATAGGCCTCTTGGCCGGGGTGAATAGTGTTGGAACACGGCCCGCGGAAATAGTAGCGGCTGGAGGTACCGGGGGCGATGCCCGCCCCGGGCCGGCGGCCAAGTTAAAAAAATAAATAATCCCGTTCAGTCTCAATGGCAGGGTGCGGGCCGGCCCGGCGGCGATTGCGGCGGGCAGCAGGCCTCTTGGACAGGTTGAGAGATATAAAAATAATAATTCCCGTGCAGTCTCAACGGCAGGGTGCGGGCCGGCCCGGCGGACGAGTGTGGCCGGGGAATAGGCCTCTTGGCCGGGGTGAATATGTTGGAACGCGGCGCGCGTAAATAGAAGCGGCTGGAGGTACCGGGGGCGAAGCCCGCCCCGGCCCGGAGGCCGAGTTAAAAAAAATAATAATCCCCGTTCAGTCTCAATGGCGGGGTGCGGGCCGGCCCGGCAGCGAGTGCGGCGGGCAGCAGGCCTCTTGGACAGGTTGAGAGATAAAAAAATAATAATTCCCGTGCAGTCTCAATGGCGGGGTGCGGGCCGGGGAATAGGCCTCTTGGCCGGGGTGAATAGTGTTGGAACACGGCCCGCGGAAATAGTAGCGGCTGGAGGTACCGGGGGCGATGCCCGCCCTGGCCCGGCGGCCAAGTTAAAAAAATAAATAATCCCCGTTCAGTCTCAATGGCAGGGTGCGGGCCGGCCCGGCGGCGATTGCGTCGGGCAGCAGGCCTCTTGGACAGGTTGAGAGATAAAAAAATAATAATTCCCGTTCAGTCTCAATGGCAGGGTGCGGGCCGGCCCGGCGGCAATTGCGGCGGGCAGCAGGCCTCTTGGACAGGTTGAGAGATAAAAAAATAATAATTCCCTTGCAGTCTCAATGGCGGGGTGCGGGCCGGGGAATAGGCCTCTTGGCCGGGGTGAATATGTTGGAACGCGGCGCGCGTAAATAGAAGCGGCTGGAGGTACCGGGGGCGAAGCCCGCCCCGGCCCGGAGGCCGAGTTAAAAAAAATAATAATCCCCGTTCAGTCTCAATGGCGGGGTGCGGGCCGGCCCCGCGGCGAGTGCGGCGGGCAGCAGGCCTCTTGGACAGGTTGAGAGATAAAAAAATAATAATTCCCGTGCAGTCTCAATGGCGGGGTGCGGGCCGGGGAATAGGCCTCTTGGCCGGGGTGAATATGTTGGAACGCGGCGCGCGTAAATAGAAGCGGCTGGAGGTACCGGGGGCGAAGCCCGCCCCGGCCCGGAGGCCGAGTTAAAAAAAATAATAATCCCCGTTCAGTCTCAATGGCGGGGTGCGGGCCGGCCCGGCGGCGAGTGCGGCGGGCAGCAGGCCTCTTGGACAGGTTGAGAGATAAAAAAATAATAATTCCCGTGCAGTCTCAATTGCGGGGTGCGGGCCGGGGAATAGGCCTCTTGGCCGGGGTGAATATGTTGGAACGCGGCGCGCGTAAATAGAAGCGGCTGGAGGTACCGGGGGCGAAGCCCGCCCCGGCCCGGAGGCCGAGTTAAAAAAAATAATAATCCCCGTTCAGTCTCAATGGCGGGGTGCGGGCCGGCCCGGCGGCGAGTGCGGCGGGCAGCAGGCCTCTTGGACAGGTTGAGAGATAAAAAAATAATAATTCCCGTGCAGTCTCAATGGCGGGGTGCGGGCCGGGGAATAGGCCTCTTGGCCGGGGTGAATAGTGTTGGAACACGGCCCGCGGAAATAGTAGCGGCTGGAGGTACCGGGGGCGATGCCCGCCCCGGCCCGGCGGCCAAGTTAAAAAAATAAATAATCCCGTTCAGTCTCAATGGCAGGGTGCGGGCCGGCCCGGCGGCGATTGCGGCGGGCAGCAGGCCTCTTGGACAGGTTGAGAGATAAAAAAATAATAATTCCCATGCAGTCTCAATGGCGGGGTGCGGGCCGGGGAATAGGCCTCTTGGCCGGGGTGAATATGTTGGAACGCGGCGCGCGTAAATAGAAGCGGCTGGAGGTACCGGGGGCGAAGCCCGCCCCGGCCCGGAGGCCGAGTTAAAAAAAATAATAATCCCCGTTCAGTCTCAATGGCGGGGTGCGGGCCGGCCCGGCAGCGAGTGCGGCGGGCAGCAGGCCTCTTGGACAGGTTGAGAGATAAAAAAATAATAATTCCCGTGCAGTCTCAATGGCGGGGTGCGGGCCGGGGAATAGGCCTCTTGGCCGGGGTGAATAGTGTTGGAACACGGCCCGCGGAAATAGTAGCGGCTGGAGGTACCGGGGGCGATGCCCGCCCTGGCCCGGCGGCCAAGTTAAAAAAATAAATAATCCCCGTTCAGTCTCAATGGCAGGGTGCGGGCCGGCCCGGCGGCGATTGCGGCGGGCAGCAGGCCTCTTGGACAGGTTGAGAGATAAAAAAATAATAATTCCCGTTCAGTCTCAATGGCAGGGTGCGGGCCGGCCCGGCGGCAATTGCGGCGGGCAGCAGGCCTCTTGGACAGGTTGAGAGATAAAAAAATAATAATTCCCTTGCAGTCTCAATGGCGGGGTGCGGGCCGGGGAATAGGCCTCTTGGCCGGGGTGAATATGTTGGAACGCGGCGCGCGTAAATAGAAGCGGCTGGAGGTACCGGGGGCGAAGCCCGCCCCGGCCCGGAGGCCGAGTTAAAAAAAATAATAATCCCCGTTCAGTCTCAATGGCGGGGTGCGGGCCGGCCCGGCGGCGAGTGCGGCGGGCAGCAGGCCTCTTGGACAGGTTGAGAGATAAAAAAATAATAATTCCCGTGCAGTCTCAATGGCGGGGTGCGGGCCGGGGAATAGGCCTCTTGGCCGGGGTGAATATGTTGGAACGCGGCGCGCGTAAATAGAAGCGGCTGGAGGTACCGGGGGCGAAGCCCGCCCCGGCCCGGAGGCCGAGTTAAAAAAAATAATAATCCCCGTTCAGTCTCAATGGCGGGGTGCGGGCCGGCCCGGCGGCGAGTGCGGCGGGCAGCAGGCCTCTTGGACAGGTTGAGAGATAAAAAAATAATAATTCCCGTGCAGTCTCAATTGCGGGGTGCGGGCCGGGGAATAGGCCTCTTGGCCGGGGTGAATATGTTGGAACGCGGCGCGCGTAAATAGAAGCGGCTGGAGGTACCGGGGGCGAAGCCCGCCCCGGCCCGGAGGCCGAGTTAAAAAAAAAAATAATCCCCGTTCAGTCTCAATGGCGGGGTGCGGGCCGGCCCGGCGGCGAGTGCGGCGGGCAGCAGGCCTCTTGGACAGGTTGAGAGATAAAAAAATAATAATTCCCGTGCAGTCTCAATGGCGGGGTGCGGGCCGGGGAATAGGCCTCTTGGCCGGGGTGAATAGTGTTGGAACACGGCCCGCGGAAATAGTAGCGGCTGGAGGTACCGGGGGCGATGCCCGCCCCGGCCCGGCGGCCAAGTTAAAAAAATAAATAATCCCGTTCAGTCTCAATGGCAGGGTGCGGGCCGGCCCGGCGGCGATTGCGGCGGGCAGCAGGCCTCTTGGACAGGTTGAGAGATAAAAAAATAATAATTCCCATGCAGTCTCAATGGCGGGGTGCGGGCCGGGGAATAGGCCTCTTGGCCGGGGTGAATATGTTGGAACGCGGCGCGCGTAAATAGAAGCGGCTGGAGGTACCGGGGGCGAAGCCCGCCCCGGCCCGGAGGCCGAGTTAAAAAAAATAATAATCCCCGTTCAGTCTCAATGGCAGGGTGCGGGCCGGCCCGGCGGCGATTGCGGCGGGCAGCAGGCCTCTTGGACAGGTTGAGAGATAAAAAAATAATAATTCCCATGCAGTCTCAATGGCGGGGTGCGGGCCGGGGAATAGGCCTCTTGGCCGGGGTGAATAGTGTTGGAACACGGCCCGCGGAAATAGTAGCGGCTGGAGGTACCGGGGGCGATGCCCGCCCCGGGCCGGCGGCCAAGTTAAAAAAATAAATAATCCCGTTCAGTCTCAATGGCAGGGTGCGGGCCGGCCCGGCGGCGATTGCGGCGGGCAGCAGGCCTCTTGGACAGGTTGAGAGATATAAAAATAATAATTCCCGTGCAGTCTCAATGGCGGGGTGCGGGCCGGGGAATAGGCCTCTTGGCCGGGGTGAATAGTGTTGGAACACGGCCCGCGGAAATAGTAGCGGCTGGAGGTACCGGGGGCGATGCCCGCCCTGGCCCGGCGGCCAAGTTAAAAAAATAAATAATCCCCGTTCAGTCTCAATGGCAGGGTGCGGGCCGGCCCGGTGGCGATTGCGGCGGGCAGCAGGCCTCTTGGACAGGTTGAGAGATAAAAAAATAATAATTCCCGTTCAGTCTCAATGGCAGGGTGCGGGCCGGCCCGGCGGCAATTGCGGCGGGCAGCAGGCCTCTTGGACAGGTTGAGAGATAAAAAAATAATAATTCCCTTGCAGTCTCAATGGCGGGGTGCGGGCCGGGGAATAGGCCTCTTGGCCGGGGTGAATATGTTGGAACGCGGCGCGCGTAAATAGAAGCGGCTGGAGGTACCGGGGGCGAAGCCCGCCCCGGCCCGGAGGCCGAGTTAAAAAAAATAATAATCCCCGTTCAGTCTCAATGGCGGGGTGCGGGCCGGCCCGGCGGCGAGTGCGGCGGGCAGCAGGCCTCTTGGACAGGTTGAGAGATAAAAAAATAATAATTCCCGTGCAGTCTCAATGGCGGGGTGCGGGCCGGGGAATAGGCCTCTTGGCCGGGGTGAATAGTGTTGGAACACGGCCCGCGGAAATAGTAGCGGCTGGAGGTACCGGGGGCGATGCCCGCCCCGGCCCGGCGGCCAAGTTAAAAAAATAAATAATCCCGTTCAGTCTCAATGGCAGGGTGCGGGCCGGCCCGGCGGCGATTGCGGCGGGCAGCAGGCCTCTTGGACAGGTTGAGAGATAAAAAAATAATAATTCCCATGCAGTCTCAATGGCGGGGTGCGGGCCGGGGAATAGGCCTCTTGGCCGGGGTGAATATGTTGGAACGCGGCGCGCGTAAATAGAAGCGGCTGGAGGTACCGGGGGCGAAGCCCGCCCCGGCCCGGAGGCCGAGTTAAAAAAAATAATAATCCCCGTTCAGTCTCAATGGCGGGGTGCGGGCCGGCCCGGCAGCGAGTGCGGCGGGCAGCAGGCCTCTTGGACAGGTTGAGAGATAAAAAAATAATAATTCCCGTGCAGTCTCAATGGCGGGGTGCGGGCCGGGGAATAGGCCTCTTGGCCGGGGTGAATAGTGTTGGAACACGGCCCGCGGAAATAGTAGCGGCTGGAGGTACCGGGGGCGATGCCCGCCCTGGCCCGGCGGCCAAGTTAAAAAAATAAATAATCCCCGTTCAGTCTCAATGGCAGGGTGCGGGCCGGCCCGGCGGCGATTGCGGCGGGCAGCAGGCCTCTTGGACAGGTTGAGAGATAAAAAAATAATAATTCCCATGCAGTCTCAATGGCGGGGTGCGGGCCGGGGAATAGGCCTCTTGGGGTGAATAGTGTTGGAACACGGCCCGCGGAAATAGTAGCGGCTGGAGGTACCGGGGGCGATGCCCGCCCCGGCCCGGCGGCCAAGTTAAAAAAATAAATAATCCCGTTCAGTCTCAATGGCAGGGTGCGGGCCGGCCCGGCGGCGATTGCGGCGGGCAGCAGGCCTCTTGGACAGGTTGAGAGATAAAAAAATAATAATTCCCATGCAGTCTCAATGGCGGGGTGCGGGCCGGGGAATAGGCCTCTTGGCCGGGGTGAATATGTTGGAACGCGGCGCGCGTAAATAGAAGCGGCTGGAGGTACCGGGGGCGAAGCCCGCCCCGGCCCGGAGGCCGAGTTAAAAAAAATAATAATCCCGTTCAGTCTCAATGGCGGGGTGCGGGCCGGCCCGGCAGCGAGTGCGGCGGGCAGCAGGCCTCTTGGACAGGTTGAGAGATAAAAAAATAATAATTCCCGTGCAGTCTCAATGGCGGGGTGCGGGCCGGGGAATAGGCCTCTTGGCCGGGGTGAATAGTGTTGGAACACGGCCCGCGGAAATAGTAGCGGCTGGAGGTACCGGGGGCGATGCCCGCCCTGGCCCGGCGGCCAAGTTAAAAAAATAAATAATCCCCGTTCAGTCTCAATGGCAGGGTGCGGGCCGGCCCGGCGGCAATTGCGGCGGGCAGCAGGCCTCTTGGACAGGTTGAGAGATAAAAAAATAATAATTCCCTTGCAGTCTCAATGGCGGGGTGCGGGCCGGGGAATAGGCCTCTTGGCCGGGGTGAATATGTTGGAACGCGGCGCGCGTAAATAGAAGCGGCTGGAGGTACCAGGGGCGAAGCCCGCCCCGGCCCGGAGGCCGAGTTAAAAAAAATAATAATCCCCGTTCAGTCTCAATGGCGGGGTGCGGGCCGGCCCGGCGGCGAGTGCGGCGGGCAGCAGGCCTCTTGGACAGGTTGAGAGATAAAAAAATAATAATTCCCGTGCAGTCTCAATGGCGGGGTGCGGGCCGGGGAATAGGCCTCTTGGCCGGGGTGAATATGTTGGAACGCGGCGCGCGTAAATAGAAGCGGCTGGAGGTACCGGGGGCGAAGCCCGCCCCGGCCCGGAGGCCGAGTTAAAAAAAATAATAATCCCCGTTCAGTCTCAATGGCGGGGTGCGGGCCGGCCCGGCGGCGATTGCGGCGGGCAGCAGGCCTCTTGGACAGGTTGAGAGATAAAAAAATAATAATTCCCGTTCAGTCTCAATGGCAGGGTGCGGGCCGGCCCGGCGGCAATTGCGGCGGGCAGCAGGCCTCTTGGACAGGTTGAGAGATAAAAAAATAATAATTCCCTTGCAGTCTCAATGGCGTGGTGCGGGCCGGGGAATAGGCCTCTTGGCCGGGGTGAATATGTTGGAACGCGGCGCGCGTAAATAGAAGCGGCTGGAGGTACCGGGGGCGAAGCCCGCCCCGGCCCGGAGGCCGAGTTAAAAAAAATAATAATCCCCGTTCAGTCTCAATGGCGGGGTGCGGGCCGGCCCGGCGGCGAGTGCGGCGGGCAGCAGGCCTCTTGGACAGGTTGAGAGATAAAAAAATAATAATTCCCGTGCAGTCTCAATGGCGGGGTGCGGGCCGGGGAATAGGCCTCTTGGCCGGGGTGAATAGTGTTGGAACACGGCCCGCGGAAATAGTAGCGGCTGGAGGTACCGGGGGCGATGCCCGCCCCGGCCCGGCGGCCAAGTTAAAAAAATAAATAATCCCGTTCAGTCTCAATGGCAGGGTGCGGGCCGGCCCGGCGGCGATTGCGGCGGGCAGCAGGCCTCTTGGACAGGTTGAGAGATAAAAAAATAATAATTCCCATGCAGTCTCAATGGCGGGGTGCGGGCCGGGGAATAGGCCTCTTGGCCGGGGTGAATATGTTGGAACGCGGCGCGCGTAAATAGAAGCGGCTGGAGGTACCGGGGGCGAAGCCCGCCCCGGCCCGGCGGCCAAGTTAAAAAAATAAATAATCCCGTTCAGTCTCAATGGCAGGGTGCGGGCCGGCCCGGCGGCGATTGCGGCGGGCAGCAGGCCTCTTGGACAGGTTGAGAGATAAAAAAATAATAATTCCCGTTCAGTCTCAATGGCAGGGTGCGGGCCGGCCCGGCGGCAATTGCGGCGGGCAGCAGGCCTCTTGGACAGGTTGAGAGATAAAAAAATAATAATTCCCTTGCAGTCTCAATGGCGGGGTGCGGGCCGGGGAATAGGCCTCTTGGCCGGGGTGAATATGTTGGAACGCGGCGCGCGTAAATAGAAGCGGCTGGAGGTACCGGGGGCGAAGCCCGCCCCGGCCCGGAGGCCGAGTTAAAAAAAATAATAATCCCCGTTCAGTCTCAATGGCGGGGTGCGGGCCGGCCCGGCGGCGAGTGCGGCGGGCAGCAGGCCTCTTGGACAGGTTGAGAGATAAAAAAATAATAATTCCCGTGCAGTCTCAATGGCGGGGTGCGGGCCGGGGAATAGGCCTCTTGGCCGGGGTGAATATGTTGGAACGCGGCGCGCGTAAATAGAAGCGGCTGGAGGTACCGGGGGCGAAGCCCGCCCCGGCCCGGAGGCCGAGTTAAAAAAAATAATAATCCCTGTTCAGTCTCAATGGCGGGGTGCGGGCCGGCCCGGCGGCGAGTGCGGCGGGCAGCAGGCCTCTTGGACAGGTTGAGAGATAAAAAAATAATAATTCCCGTGCAGTCTCAATGGCGGGGTGCGGGCCGGGGAATAGGCCTCTTGGCCGGGGTGAATATGTTGGAACGCGGCGCGCGTAAATAGAAGCGGCTGGAGGTACCGGGGGCGAAGCCCGCCCCGGCCCGGAGGCCGAGTTAAAAAAAATAATAATCCCCGTTCAGTCTCAATGGCGGGGTGCGGGCCGGCCCGGCGGCGAGTGCGGCGGGCAGCAGGCCTCTTGGACAGGTTGAGAGATAAAAAAATAATAATTCCCGTGCAGTCTCAATGGCGGGGTGCGGGCCGGGGAATAGGCCTCTTGGCCGGGGTGAATAGTGTTGGAACACGGCCCGCGGAAATAGTAGCGGCTGGAGGTACCGGGGGCGATGCCCGCCCCGGCCCGGCGGCCAAGTTAAAAAAATAAATAATCCCGTTCAGTCTCAATGGCAGGGTGCGGGCCGGCCCGGCGGCGATTGCGGCGGGCAGCAGGCCTCTTGGACAGGTTGAGAGATAAAAAAATAATAATTCCCATGCAGTCTCAATGGCGGGGTGCGGGCCGGGGAATAGGCCTCTTGGCCGGGGTGAATATGTTGGAACGCGGCGCGCATAAATAGAAGCGGCTGGAGGTACCGGGGGCGAAGCCCGCCCCGGCCCGGAGGCCGAGTTAAAAAAAATAATAATCCCCGTTCAGTCTCAATGGCGGGGTGCGGGCCGGCCCGGCGGCGAGTGCGGCGGGCAGCAGGCCTCTTGGACAGGTTGAGAGATAAAAAAATAATAATTCCCGTGCAGTCTCAATGGCGGGGTGCGGGCCGAGGAATAGGCCTCTTGGCCGGGGTGAATAGTGTTGGAACACGGCCCGCGGAAATAGTAGCGGCTGGAGGTACCGGGGGCGATGCCCACCCCGGCCCGGCGGCCAAGTTAAAAAAAAAAAAATCCCCGTTCAGTCTCAATGGCAGGGTGCGGGCCGGCCCGGCGGCGATTGCGGCGGGCAGCAGGCCTCTTGGACAGGTTGAGAGATAAAAAAATAATAATTCCCATGCAGTTTCAATGGCGGGTTGCGGGCCGGGGAATAGGCCTCTTGGCCGGGGTGAATAGTGTTGGAACACGGCCCGCGGAAATAGTAGCGGCTGGAGGTACCGGGGGCGATGCCTGTCCCGGGCCGGCGGCCAAGTTAAAAAAATAAATAATCCCCGTTCAGTCTCAATGGCAGGGTGCGGGCCGGCCCGGCGGCGATTGCGGCGGGCAGCAGGCCTCTTGGACAGGTTGAGAGATAAAAAAATAATAATTCCCGTGCAGTCTCAATGGCGTTGTGCGGGCCGGGGAATAGGCCTCTTGGCCGGGGTGAATAGTGTTGGAACACGGCCCGCGGAAATAGTAGCGGCTGGAGGTACCGGGGGCGATGCCCGCCCCGGCCCGGCGGCCAAGTTAAAAAAATAAATAATCCCGTTCAGTCTCAATGGCAGGGTGCGGGCCGGCCCGGCGGCGATTGCGGCGGGCAGCAGGCCTCTTGGACAGGTTGAGAGATAAAAAAATAATAATTCCCATGCAGTCTCAATGGCGGGGTGCGGGCCGGGGAATAGGCCTCTTGGCCGGGGTGAATATGTTGGAACGCGGCGCGCATAAATAGAAGCGGCTGGAGGTACCGGGGGCGAAGCCCGCCCCGGCCCGGAGGCCGAGTTAAAAAAAATAATAATCCCCGTTCAGTCTCAATGGCGGGGTGCGGGCCGGCCCGGCGGCGAGTGCGGCGGGCAGCAGGCCTCTTGGACAGGTTGAGAGATAAAAAAATAATAATTCCCGTGCAGTCTCAATGGCGGGGTGCGGGCCAGGGAATAGGCCTCTTGGCCGGGGTGAATAGTGTTGGAACACGGCCCGCGGAAATAGTAGCGGCTGGAGGTACCGGGGGCGATGCCCACCCCGGCCCGGCGGCCAAGTTAAAAAAAAAAAAATCCCCGTTCAGTCTCAATGGCAGGGTGCGGGCCGGCCCGGCGGCGATTGCGGCGGGCAGCAGGCCTCTTGGACAGGTTGAGAGATAAAAAAATAATAATTCCCATGCAGTTTCAATGGCGGGTTGCGGGCCGGGGAATAGGCCTCTTGGCCGGGGTGAATAGTGTTGGAACACGGCCCGCGGAAATAGTAGCGGCTGGAGGTACCGGGGGCGATGCCCGTCCCGGGCCGGCGGCCAATTTAAAAAAATAAATAATCCCCGTTCAGTCTCAATGGCAGGGTGCGGGCCGGCCCGGCGGCGATTGCGGCGGGCAGCAGGCCTCTTGGACAGGTTGAGAGATAAAAAAATAATAATTCCCGTGCAGTCTCAATGGCGGGGTGCGGGCCGGCCCGGCGGACGAGTGTGGCCGGGGAAGAGGCCTCTTTGCCGGGGTGAATATGTTGGAACGCGGCGCGCGTAAATAGAAGCGGCTGGAGGTACCGGGGGCGAAGCCCGCCCCGGCCCGGAGGCCGAGTTAAAAAAAATAATAATCCCCGTTCAGTCTCAATGGCGGGGTGCGGGCCGGCCCGGCGGCGAGTGCGGCGGGCAGCAGGCCTCTTGGACAGGTTGAGAGATAAAAAAATAATAATTCCCGTGCAGTCTCAATGGCGGGGTGCGGGCCGGCCCGGCGGACGAGTGTGGCCGGGGAAGAGGCCTCTTGGCCGGGGTGAATATGTTGGAACGCGGCGCGCGTAAATAGAAGCGGCTGGAGGTACCGGGGGCGAAGCCCGCCCCGGCCCGGCGGCCGAGTTAAAAAAAATAATAATCCCCGTACAGTCTCAATGGCCGGGTGCGGGCCGGCCCGGCGGCGAGTGCGGCGGGCAGCAGGCCTCTTGGACAGGTTGAGAGATAAAAAAATAATAATTCCCGTGCAGTCTCAATGGCGGGGTGCGGGCCGGGGAATAGGCCTCTTGGCCGGGGTGAATAGTGTTGGAACACGGCCCGCGGAAATAGTAGCGGCTGGAGGTACCGGGGGCGATGCCCGCCCCGGCCCGGCGGCCAAGTTAAAAAAATAAATAATCCCCGTTCAGTCTCAATGGCAGGGTGCGGGCCGGCCCGGCGGCGATTGCGGCGGGCAGCAGGCCTCTTGGACAGGTTGAGAGATAAAAAAATAATAATTCCCATGCAGTCTCAATGGCGGGGTGCGGGCCGGGGAATAGGCCTCTTGGCCGGGGTGAATAGTGTTGGAACACGGCCCGCGGAAATAGTAGCGGCTGGAGGTACCGGGGGCGATGCCCGCCCCGGGCCGGCGGCCAAGTTAAAAAAATAAATAATCCCGTTCAGTCTCAATGGCAGGGTGCGGGCCGGCCCGGCGGCGATTGCGGCGGGCAGCAGGCCTCTTGGACAGGTTGAGAGATATAAAAATAATAATTCCCGTGCAGTCTCAACGGCGGGGTGCGGGCCGGCCCGGCGGACGAGTGTGGCCGGGGAATAGGCCTCTTGGCCGGGGTGAATATGTTGGAACGCGGCGCGCGTAAATAGAAGCGGCTGGAGGTACCGGGGGCGAAGCCCGCCCCGGCCCGGAGGCCGAGTTAAAAAAAATAATAATCCCCGTTCAGTCTCAATGGCGGGGTGCGGGCCGGCCCGGCAGCGAGTGCGGCGGGCAGCAGGCCTCTTGGACAGGTTGAGAGATAAAAAAATAATAATTCCCGTGCAGTCTCAATGGCGGGGTGCGGGCCGGGGAATAGGCCTCTTGGCCGGGGTGAATAGTGTTGGAACACGGCCCGCGGAAATAGTAGCGGCTGGAGGTACCGGGGGCGATGCCCGCCCTGGCCCGGCGGCCAAGTTAAAAAAATAAATAATCCCCGTTCAGTCTCAATGGCAGGGTGCGGGCCGGCCCGGCGGCGATTGCGGCGGGCAGCAGGCCTCTTGGACAGGTTGAGAGATAAAAAAATAATAATTCCCGTTCAGTCTCAATGGCAGGGTGCGGGCCGGCCCGGCGGCAATTGCGGCGGGCAGCGGGCCTTTTGGACAGGTTGAGAGATAAAAAAATAATAATTCCCTTGCAGTCTCAATGGCGGGGTGCGGGCCGGGGAATAGGCCTCTTGGCCGGGGTGAATATGTTGGAACGCGGCGCGCGTAAATAGAAGCGGCTGGAGGTACCGGGGGCGAAGCCCGCCCCGGCCCGGAGGCCGAGTTAAAAAAAATAATAATCCCCGTTCAGTCTCAATGGCGGGGTGCGGGCCGGCCCCGCGGCGAGTGCGGCGGGCAGCAGGCCTCTTGGACAGGTTGAGAGATAAAAAAATAATAATTCCCGTGCAGTCTCAATGGCGGGGTGCGGGCCGGGGAATAGGCCTCTTGGCCGGGGTGAATATGTTGGAACGCGGCGCGCGTAAATAGAAGCGGCTGGAGGTACCGGGGGCGAAGCCCGCCCCGGCCCGGAGGCCGAGTTAAAAAAAATAATAATCCCCGTTCAGTCTCAATGGCGGGGTGCGGGCCGGCCCGGCAGCGAGTGCGGCGGGCAGCAGGCCTCTTGGACAGGTTGAGAGATAAAAAAATAATAATTCCCGTGCAGTCTCAATGGCGGGGTGCGGGCCGGGGAATAGGCCTCTTGGCCGGGGTGAATAGTGTTGGAACACGGCCCGCGGAAATAGTAGCGGCTGGAGGTACCGGGGGCGATGCCCGCCCCGGGCCGGCGGCCAAGTTAAAAAAATAAATAATCCCGTTCAGTCTCAATGGCAGGGTGCGGGCCGGCCCGGCGGCGATTGCGGCGGGCAGCAGGCCTCTTGGACAGGTTGAGAGATATAAAAATAATAATTCCCGTGCAGTCTCAACGGCGGGGTGCGGGCCGGCCCGGCGGACGAGTGTGGCCGGGGAATAGGCCTCTTGGCCGGGGTGAATATGTTGGAACGCGGCGCGCGTAAATAGAAGCGGCTGGAGGTACCGGGGGCGAAGCCCGCCCCGGCCCGGAGGCCGAGTTAAAAAAAATAATAATCCCCGTTCAGTCTCAATGGCGGGGTGCGGGCCGGCCCGGCGGCGAGTGCGGCGGGCAGCAGGCCTCTTGGACAGGTTGAGAGATAAAAAAATAATAATTCCCGTGCAGTCTCAATGGCGGGGTGCGGGCCGGGGAATAGGCCTCTTGGCCGGGGTGAATATGTTGGAACGCGGCGCGCGTAAATAGAAGCGGCTGGAGGTACCGGGGGCGAAGCCCGCCCCGGCCCGGAGGCCGAGTTAAAAAAAATAATAATCCCCGTTCAGTCTCAATGGCGGGGTGCGGGCCGGCCCGGCGGCGAGTGCGGCGGGCAGCAGGCCTCTTGGACAGGTTGAGAGATAAAAAAATAATAATTCCCGTGCAGTCTCAATGGCGGGGTGCGGGCCGGGGAATAGGCCTCTTGGCCGGGGTGAATAGTGTTGGAACACGGCCCGCGGAAATAGTAGCGGCTGGAGGTACCGGGGGCGATGCCCGCCCCGGCCCGGCGGCCAAGTTAAAAAAATAAATAATCCCGTTCAGTCTCAATGGCAGGGTGCGGGCCGGCCCGGCGGCGATTGCGGCGGGCAGCAGGCCTCTTGGACAGGTTGAGAGATAAAAAAATAATAATTCCCATGCAGTCTCAATGGCGGGGTGCGGGCCGGGGAATAGGCCTCTTGGCCGGGGTGAATATGTTGGAACGCGGCGCGCGTAAATAGAAGCGGCTGGAGGTACCGGGGGCGAAGCACGCCCCGGCCCGGAGGCCGAGTTAAAAAAAATAATAATCCCCGTTCAGTCTCAATGGCGGGGTGCGGGCCGGCCCGGCAGCGAGTGCGGCGGGCAGCAGGCCTCTTGGACAGGTTGAGAGATAAAAAAATAATAATTCCCGTGCAGTCTCAATGGCGGGGTGCGGGCCGGGGAATAGGCCTCTTGGCCGGGGTGAATAGTGTTGGAACACGGCCCGCGGAAATAGTAGCGGCTGGAGGTACCGGGGGCGATGCCCGCCCTGGCCCGGCGGCCAAGTTAAAAAAATAAATAATCCCCGTTCAGTCTCAATGGCAGGGTGCGGGCCGGCCCGGCGGCAATTGCGGCGGGCAGCAGGCCTCTTGGACAGGTTGAGAGATAAAAAAATAATAATTCCCTTGCAGTCTCAATGGCGGGGTGCGGGCCGGGGAATAGGCCTCTTGGCCGGGGTGAATATGTTGGAACGCGGCGCGCGTAAATAGAAGCGGCTGGAGGTACCAGGGGCGAAGCCCGCCCCGGCCCGGAGGCCGAGTTAAAAAAAATAATAATCCCCGTTCAGTCTCAATGGCGGGGTGCGGGCCGGCCCGGCGGCGAGTGCGGCGGGCAGCAGGCCTCTTGGACAGGTTGAGAGATAAAAAAATAATAATTCCCGTGCAGTCTCAATGGCGGGGTGCGGGCCGGGGAATAGGCCTCTTGGCCGGGGTGAATATGTTGGAACGCGGCGCGCGTAAATAGAAGCGGCTGGAGGTACCGGGGGCGAAGCCCGCCCCGGCCCGGAGGCCGAGTTAAAAAAAATAATAATCCCCGTTCAGTCTCAATGGCGGGGTGCGGGCCGGCCCGGCGGCGATTGCGGCGGGCAGCAGGCCTCTTGGACAGGTTGAGAGATAAAAAAATAATAATTCCCGTGCAGTCTCAATGGCGGGGTGCGGGCCGGGGAATAGGCCTCTTGGCCGGGGTGAATATGTTGGAACGCGGCGCGCGTAAATAGAAGCGGCTGGAGGTACCGGGGGCGAAGCCCGCCCCGGCCCGGAGGCCGAGTTAAAAAAAATAATAATCCCTGTTCAGTCTCAATGGCGGGGTGCGGGCCGGCCCGGCGGCGAGTGCGGCGGGCAGCAGGCCTCTTGGACAGGTTGAGAGATAAAAAAATAATAATTCCCGTGCAGTCTCAATGGCGGGGTGCGGGCCGGGGAATAGGCCTCTTGGCCGGGGTGAATATGTTGGAACGCTGCGCGCGTAAATAGAAGCGGCTGGAGGTACCGGGGGCGAAGCCCGCCCCGGCCCGGAGGCCGAGTTAAAAAAAATAATAATCCCCGTTCAGTCTCAATGGCGGGGTGCGGGCCGGCCCGGCGGCGAGTCCGGCGGGCAGCAGGCCTCTTGGACAGGTTGAGAGATAAAAAAATAATAATTCCCGTGCAGTCTCAATGGCGGGGTGCGGGCCGGGGAATAGGCCTCTTGGCCGGGGTGAATAGTGTTGGAACACGGCCCGCGGAAATAGTAGCGGCTGGAGGTACCGGGGGCGATGCCCGCCCCGGCCCGGCGGCCAAGTTAAAAAAATAAATAATCCCGTTCAGTCTCAATGGCAGGGTGCGGGCCGGCCCGGCGGCGATTGCGGCGGGCAGCAGGCCTCTTGGACAGGTTGAGAGATAAAAAAATAATAATTCCCATGCAGTCTCAATGGCGGGGTGCGGGCCGGGGAATAGGCCTCTTGGCCGGGGTGAATAGTGTTGGAACACGGCCCGCGGAAATAGTAGTGGCTGGAGGTACCGGGGGCGATGCCCGCCCTGGCCCGGCGGCCAAGTTAAAAAAATAAATAATCCCGTTCAGTCTCAATGGCAGGGTGCGGGCCGGCCCGGCGGCGATTGCGGCGGGCAGCAGGCCTCTTGGACAGGTTGAGAGATAAAAAAATAATAATTCCCGTTCAGTCTCAATGGCAGGGTGCGGGCCGGCCCGGCGGCAATTGCGGCGGGCAGCAGGCCTCTTGGACAGGTTGAGAGATAAAAAAATAATAATTCCCTTGCAGTCTCAATGGCGGGGTGCGGGCCGGGGAATAGGCCTCTTGGCCGGGGTGAATATGTTGGAACGCGGCGCGCGTAAATAGAAGCGGCTGGAGGTACCGGGGGCGAAGCCCGCCCCGGCCCGGAGGCCGAGTTAAAAAAAATAATAATCCCCGTTCAGTCTCAATGGCGGGGTGCGGGACGGCCCGGCGGCGAGTGCGGCGGGCAGCAGGCCTCTTGGACAGGTTGAGAGATAAAAAAATAATAATTCCCGTGCAGTCTCAATGGCGGGGTGCGGGCCGGGGAATAGGCCTCTTGGCCGGGGTGAATAGTGTTGGAACACGGCCCGCGGAAATAGTAGCGGCTGGAGGTACCGGGGGCGATGCCCGCCCCGGCCCGGCGGCCAAATTAAAAAAATAAATAATCCCGTTCAGTCTCAATGGCAGGGTGCGGGCCGGCCCGGCGGCGATTGCGGCGGGCAGCAGGCCTCTTGGACAGGTTGAGAGATAAAAAAATAATAATTCCCGTGCAGTCTCAATGGCGGGGTGCGGGCCGGGGAATAGGCCTCTTGGCCGGGGTGAATAGTGTTGGAACACGGCCCGCGGAAATAGTAGCGGCTGGAGGTACCGGGGGCGATGCCCGCCCTGGCCCGGCGGCCAAGTTAAAAAAATAAATAATCCCCGTTCAGTCTCAATGGCAGGGTGCGGGCCGGCCCGGCGGCAATTGCGGCGGGCAGCAGGCCTCTTGGACAGGTTGAGAGATAAAAAAATAATAATTCCCTTGCAGTCTCAATGGCGGGCTGCGGGCCGGGGAATAGGCCTCTTGGCCGGGGTGAATATGTTGGAACGCGGCGCGCGTAAATAGAAGCGGCTGGAGGTACCGGGGGCGAAGCCCGCCCCGGCCCGGAGGCCGAGTTAAAAAAAATAATAATCCCCGTTCAGTCTCAATGGCGGGGTGCGGGCCGGCCCGGCGGCGAGTGCGGCGGGCAGCAGGCCTCTTGGACAGGTTGAGAGATAAAAAAATAATAATTCCCGTGCAGTCTCAATGTCGGTGTGCGGGCCGGGGAATAGGCTTCTTGGCCGGGGTGAATATGTTGGAACGCGGCGCGCGTAAATAGAAGCGGCTGGAGGTACCGGGGGCGAAGCCCGCCCCGGCCCGGAGGCCGAGTAAAAAAAAATAATAATCCCCGTTCAGTCTCAATGGCGGGGTGCGGGCCGGCCCGGCGGCGATTGCGGCGGGCAGCAGGCCTCTTGGACAGGTTGAGAGATAAAAAAATAATAATTCCCGTTCAGTCTCAATGGCAGGGTGCGGGCCGGCCCGGCGGCAATTGCGGCGGGCAGCAGGCCTCTTGGACAGGTTGAGAGATAAAAAAATAATAATTCCCTTGCAGTCTCAATGGCGGGGTGCGGGCCGGGGAATAGGCCTCTTGGCCGGGGTGAATATGTTGGAACGCGGCGCGCGTAAATAGAAGCGGCTGGAGGTACCGGGGGCGAAGCCCGCCCCGGCCCGGAGGCCGAGTTAAAAAAAATAATAATCCCCGTTCAGTCTCAATGGCGGGGTGCGGGCCGGCCCGGCGGCGAGTGCGGCGGGCAGCAGGCCTCTTGGACAGGTTGAGAGATAAAAAAATAATAATTCCCGTGCAGTCTCAATGACGGGGTGCGGGCCGGGGAATAGGCCTCTTGGCCGGGGTGAATATGTTGGAACGCGGCGCGCGTAAATAGAAGCGGCTGGAGGTACCGGGGGCGAAGCCCGCCCCGGCCCGGAGGCCGAGTTAAAAATAATAATAATCCCCGTTCAGTCTCAATGGCGGGGTGCGGGCCGGCCCGGCGGCGAGTGCGGCGGGCAGCAGGCCTCTTGGACAGGTTGAGAGATAAAAAAATAATAATTCCCGTGCAGTCTCAATGGCGGGGTGCGGGCCGGGGAATAGGCCTCTTGGCCGGGGTGAATAGTGTTGGAACACGGCCCGCGGAAATAGTAGCGGCTGGAGGTACCGGGGCCGATGCCCGCCCCGGCCCGGCGGCCAAATTAAAAAAATAAATAATCCCGTTCAGTCTCAATGGCAGGGTGCGGGCCGGCCCGGCGGCGATTGCGGCGGGCAGCAGGCCTCTTGGACAGGTTGAGAGATAAAAAAATAATAATTCCCATGCAGTCTCAATGGCGGGGTGCGGGCCGGGGAATAGGCCTCTTGGCCGGGGTGAATATGTTGGAACGCGGCGCGCGTAAATAGAAGCGGGTGGAGGTACCGGGGGCGAAGCCCGCCCCGGCCCGGAGGCCGAGTTAAAAAAAATAATAATCCCCGTTCAGTCTCAATGGCGGGGTGCGGGCCGGCCCGGCGGCGAGTGCGGCGGGCAGCAGGCCTCTTGGACAGGTTGAGAGATAAAAAAATAATAATTCCCGTGCAGTCTCAATGGCGGGGTGCGGGCCGGGGAATAGGCCTCTTGGCCGGGGTGAATATGTTGGAACGCGGCGCGCGTAAATAGAAGCGGCTGGAGGTACCGGGGGCGATGCCCGCCCCGGCCCGGCGGCCAAGTTAAAAAAATAAATAATCCCGTTCAGTCTCAATGGCAGGGTGCGGGCCGGCCCGGCGGCGATTGCGGCGGGCAGCAGGCCTCTTGGACAGGTTGAGAGATAAAAAAATAATAATTCCCATGCAGTCTCAATGGCGGGGTGCGGGCCGGGGAATAGGCCTCTTGGCCGGGGTGAATATGTTGGAACGCGGCGCGCGTAAATAGAAGCGGCTGGAGGTACCGGGGGCGAAGCCCGCCCCGGCCCGGAGGCCGAGTTAAAAAAAATAATAATCCCCGTTCAGTCTCAATGGCGGGGTGCGGGCCGGCCAGGCGGCGAGTGCGGCGGGCAGCAGGCCTCTTGGACAGGTTGAGAGATAAAAAAATAATAATTCCCGTGCAGTCTCAATGGCGGGGTGCGGGCCGGGGAATAGGCCTCTTGGCCGGGGTGAATAGTGTTGGAACACGGCCCGCGGAAATAGTAGCGGCTGGAGGTACCGGGGGCGATGCCCGCCCCGGCCCGGCGGCCAAGTTAAAAAAATAAATAATCCCGTTCAGTCTCAATGGCAGGGTGCGGGCCGGCCCGGCGGCGATTGCGGCGGGCAGCAGGCCTCTTGGACAGGTTGAGAGATAAAAAAATAATAATTCCCATGCAGTCTCAATGGCGGGGTGCGGGCCGGGGAATAGGCCTCTTGGCCGGGGTGAATATGTTGGAACGCGGCGCGCGTAAATAGAAGCGGCTGGAGGTACCGGGGGCGAAGCCCGCCCCGGCCCGGAGGCCGAGTTAAAAAAAATAATAATCCCCGTTCAGTCTCAATGGCGGGGTGCGGGCCGGCCCGGCGGCGAGTGCGGCGGGCAGCAGGCCTCTTGGACAGGTTGAGAGATAAAAAAATAATAATTCCCGTGCAGTCTCAATGGCGGGGTGCGGGCCGGGGAATAGGCCTCTTGGCCGGGGTGAATAGTGTTGGAACACGGCCCGCGGAAATAGTAGCGGCTGGAGGTACCGGGGGCGATGCCCGCCCCGGCCCGGCGGCCAAGTTAAAAAAATAAATAATCCCGTTCAGTCTCAATGGCAGGGTGCGGGCCGGCCCGGCGGCGATTGCGGCGGGCAGCAGGCCTCTTGGACAGGTTGAGAGATAAAAAAATAATAATTCCCATGCAGTCTCAATGGCGGGGTGCGGGCCGGGGAATAGGCCTCTTGGCCGGGGTGAATAGTGTTGGAACACGGCCCGCGGAAATAGTAGCGGCTGGAGGTACCGGGGGCGATGCCCGCCCCGGCCCGGCGGCCAAGTTAAAAAAATAAATAATCCCCGTTCAGTCTCAATGGCAGGGTGCGGGCCGGCCCGGCGGCGATTGCGGCGGGCAGCAGGCCTCTTGGACAGGTTGAGAGATAAAAAAATAATAATTCCCATGCAGTCTCAATGGCGGGGTGCGGGCCGGGGAATAGGCCTCTTGGCCGGGGTGAATAGTGTTGGAACACGGCCCGCGGAAATAGTAGCGGCTGGAGGTACCGGGGGCGATGCCCGCCCTGGCCCGGCGGCCAAGTTAAAAAAATAAATAATCCCCGTTCAGTCTCAATGGCAGGGTGCGGGCCGGCCCGGCGGCGATTGCGGCGGGCAGCAGGCCTCTTGGACAGGTTGAGAGATAAAAAAATAATAATTCCCGTTCAGTCTCAATGGCAGGGTGCGGGCCGGCCCGGCGGCAATTGCGGCGGGCAGCAGGCCTCTTGGACAGGTTGAGAGATAAAAAAATAATAATTCCCTTGCAGTCTCAATGGCGGGGTGCGGGCCGGGGAATAGGCCTCTTGGCCGGGGTGAATATGTTGGAACGCGGCGCGCGTAAATAGAAGCGGCTGGAGGTACCGGGGGCGAAGCCCGCCCCGGCCCGGAGGCCGAGTTAAAAAAAATAATAATCCCCGTTCAGTCTCAATGGCGGGGTGCGGGCCGGCCCCGCGGCGAGTGCGGCGGGCAGCAGGCCTCTTGGACAGGTTGAGAGATAAAAAAATAATAATTCCCGTGCAGTCTCAATGGCGGGGTGCGGGCCGGGGAATAGGCCTCTTGGCCGGGGTGAATATGTTGGAACGCGGCGCGCGTAAATAGAAGCGGCTGGAGGTACCGGGGGCGAAGCCCGCCCCGGCCCGGAGGCCGAGTTAAAAAAAATAATAATCCCCGTTCAGTCTCAATGGCGGGGTGCGGGCCGGCCCGGCAGCGAGTGCGGCGGGCAGCAGGCCTCTTGGACAGGTTGAGAGATAAAAAAATAATAATTCCCGTGCAGTCTCAATGGCGGGGTGCGGGCCGGGGAATAGGCCTCTTGGCCGGGGTGAATAGTGTTGGAACACGGCCCGCGGAAATAGTAGCGGCTGGAGGTACCGGGGGCGATGCCCGCCCCGGGCCGGCGGCCAAGTTAAAAAAATAAATAATCCCGTTCAGTCTCAATGGCAGGGTGCGGGCCGGCCCGGCGGCGATTGCGGCGGGCAGCAGGCCTCTTGGACAGGTTGAGAGATATAAAAATAATAATTCCCGTGCAGTCTCAACGGCGGGGTGCGGGCCGGCCCGGCGGACGAGTGTGGCCGGGGAATAGGCCTCTTGGCCGGGGTGAATATGTTGGAACGCGGCGCGCGTAAATAGAAGCGGCTGGAGGTACCGGGGGCGAAGCCCGCCCCGGCCCGGAGGCCGAGTTAAAAAAAATAATAATCCCCGTTCAGTCTCAATGGCGGGGTGCGGGCCGGCCCGGCGGCGAGTGCGGCGGGCAGCAGGCCTCTTGGACAGGTTGAGAGATAAAAAAATAATAATTCCCGTGCAGTCTCAATGGCGGGGTGCGGGCCGGGGAATAGGCCTCTTGGCCGGGGTGAATATGTTGGAACGCGGCGCGCGTAAATAGAAGCGGCTGGAGGTACCGGGGGCGAAGCCCGCCCCGGCCCGGAGGCCGAGTTAAAAAAAATAATAATCCCCGTTCAGTCTCAATGGCGGGGTGCGGGCCGGCCCGGCGGCGAGTGCGGCGGGCAGCAGGCCTCTTGGACAGGTTGAGAGATAAAAAAATAATAATTCCCGTGCAGTCTCAATGGCGGGGTGCGGGCCGGGGAATAGGCCTCTTGGCCGGGGTGAATAGTGTTGGAACACGGCCCGCGGAAATAGTAGCGGCTGGAGGTACCGGGGGCGATGCCCGCCCCGGCCCGGCGGCCAAGTTAAAAAAATAAATAATCCCGTTCAGTCTCAATGGCAGGGTGCGGGCCGGCCCGGCGGCGATTGCGGCGGGCAGCAGGCCTCTTGGACAGGTTGAGAGATAAAAAAATAATAATTCCCATGCAGTCTCAATGGCGGGGTGCGGGCCGGGGAATAGGCCTCTTGGCCGGGGTGAATATGTTGGAACGCGGCGCGCGTAAATAGAAGCGGCTGGAGGTACCGGGGGCGAAGCACGCCCCGGCCCGGAGGCCGAGTTAAAAAAAATAATAATCCCCGTTCAGTCTCAATGGCGGGGTGCGGGCCGGCCCGGCAGCGAGTGCGGCGGGCAGCAGGCCTCTTGGACAGGTTGAGAGATAAAAAAATAATAATTCCCGTGCAGTCTCAATGGCGGGGTGCGGGCCGGGGAATAGGCCTCTTGGCCGGGGTGAATAGTGTTGGAACACGGCCCGCGGAAATAGTAGCGGCTGGAGGTACCGGGGGCGATGCCCGCCCTGGCCCGGCGGCCAAGTTACTGTAAAAAAATAAATAATCCCCGTTCAGTCTCAATGGCAGGGTGCGGGCCGGCCCGGCGGCAATTGCGGCGGGCAGCAGGCCTCTTGGACAGGTTGAGAGATAAAAAAATAATAATTCCCTTGCAGTCTCAATGGCGGGGTGCGGGCCGGGGAATAGGCCTCTTGGCCGGGGTGAATATGTTGGAACGCGGCGCGCGTAAATAGAAGCGGCTGGAGGTACCAGGGGCGAAGCCCGCCCCGGCCCGGAGGCCGAGTTAAAAAAAATAATAATCCCCGTTCAGTCTCAATGGCGGGGTGCGGGCCGGCCCGGCGGCGAGTGCGGCGGGCAGCAGGCCTCTTGGACAGGTTGAGAGATAAAAAAATAATAATTCCCGTGCAGTCTCAATGGCGGGGTGCGGGCCGGGGAATAGGCCTCTTGGCCGGGGTGAATATGTTGGAACGCGGCGCGCGTAAATAGAAGCGGCTGGAGGTACCGGGGGCGAAGCCCGCCCCGGCCCGGAGGCCGAGTTAAAAAAAATAATAATCCCCGTTCAGTCTCAATGGCGGGGTGCGGGCCGGCCCGGCGGCGATTGCGGCGGGCAGCAGGCCTCTTGGACAGGTTGAGAGATAAAAAAATAATAATTCCCGTGCAGTCTCAATGGCGGGGTGCGGGCCGGGGAATAGGCCTCTTGGCCGGGGTGAATATGTTGGAACGCGGCGCGCGTAAATAGAAGCGGCTGGAGGTACCGGGGGCGAAGCCCGCCCCGGCCCGGAGGCCGAGTTAAAAAAAATAATAATCCCTGTTCAGTCTCAATGGCGGGGTGCGGGCCGGCCCGGCGGCGAGTGCGGCGGGCAGCAGGCCTCTTGGACAGGTTGAGAGATAAAAAAATAATAATTCCCGTGCAGTCTCAATGGCGGGGTGCGGGCCGGGGAATAGGCCTCTTGGCCGGGGTGAATATGTTGGAACGCTGCGCGCGTAAATAGAAGCGGCTGGAGGTACCGGGGGCGAAGCCCGCCCCGGCCCGGAGGCCGAGTTAAAAAAAATAATAATCCCCGTTCAGTCTCAATGGCGGGGTGCGGGCCGGCCCGGCGGCGAGTGCGGCGGGCAGCAGGCCTCTTGGACAGGTTGAGAGATAAAAAAATAATAATTCCCGTGCAGTCTCAATGGCGGGGTGCGGGCCGGGGAATAGGCCTCTTGGCCGGGGTGAATAGTGTTGGAACACGGCCCGCGGAAATAGTAGCGGCTGGAGGTACCGGGGGCGATGCCCGCCCCGGCCCGGCGGCCAAGTTAAAAAAATAAATAATCCCGTTCAGTCTCAATGGCAGGGTGCGGGCCGGCCCGGCGGCGATTGCGGCGGGCAGCAGGCCTCTTGGACAGGTTGAGAGATAAAAAAATAATAATTCCCATGCAGTCTCAATGGCGGGGTGCGGGCCGGGGAATAGGCCTCTTGGCCGGGGTGAATAGTGTTGGAACACGGCCCGCGGAAATAGTAGTGGCTGGAGGTACCGGGGGCGATGCCCGCCCTGGCCCGGCGGCCAAGTTAAAAAAATAAATAATCCCGTTCAGTCTCAATGGCAGGGTGCGGGCCGGCCCGGCGGCGATTGCGGCGGGCAGCAGGCCTCTTGGACAGGTTGAGAGATAAAAAAATAATAATTCCCGTTCAGTCTCAATGGCAGGGTGCGGGCCGGCCCGGCGGCAATTGCGGCGGGCAGCAGGCCTCTTGGACAGGTTGAGAGATAAAAAAATAATAATTCCCGTTCAGTCTCAATGGCAGGGTGCGGGCCGGCCCGGCGGCGATTGCGGCGGGCAGCAGGCCTCTTGGACAGGTTGAGAGATATAAAAATAATAATTCCCGTGCAGTCTCAACGGCGGGGTGCGGGCCGGCCCGGCGGACGAGTGTGGCCGGGGAATAGGCCTCTTGGCCGGGGTGAATATGTTGGAACGCGGCGCGCGTAAATAGAAGCGGCTGGAGGTACCGGGGGCGAAGCCCGCCCCGGCCCGGAGGCCGAGTTAAAAAAAATAATAATCCCCGTTCAGTCTCAATGGCGGGGTGCGGGCCGGCCCGGCGGCGAGTGCGGCGGGCAGCAGGCCTCTTGGACAGGTTGAGAGATAAAAAAATAATAATTCCCGTGCAGTCTCAATGGCGGGGTGCGGGCCGGGGAATAGGCCTCTTGGCCGGGGTGAATATGTTGGAACGCGGCGCGCGTAAATAGAAGCGGCTGGAGGTACCGGGGGTGAAGCCCGCCCCGGCCCGGAGGCCGAGTTAAAAAAAATAATAATCCCCGTTCAGTCTCAATGGCGGGGTGCGGGCCGGCCCGGCGGCGAGTGCGGCGGGCAGCAGGCCTCTTGGACAGGTTGAGAGATAAAAAAATAATAATTCCCGTGCAGTCTCAATGGCGGGGTGCGGGCCGGGGAATAGGCCTCTTGGCCGGGGTGAATAGTGTTGGAACACGGCCCGCGGAAATAGTAGCGGCTGGAGGTACCGGGGGCGATGCCCGCCCCGGCCCGGCGGCCAAGTTAAAAAAATAAATAATCCCGTTCAGTCTCAATGGCAGGGTGCGGGCCGGCCCGGCGGCGATTGCGGCGGGCAGCAGGCCTCTTGGACAGGTTGAGAGATAAAAAAATAATAATTCCCATGCAGTCTCAATGGCGGGGTGCGGGCCGGGGAATAGGCCTCTTGGCCGGGGTGAATATGTTGGAACGCGGCGCGCGTAAATAGAAGCGGCTGGAGGTACCGGGGGCGAAGCACGCCCCGGCCCGGAGGCCGAGTTAAAAAAAATAATAATCCCCGTTCAGTCTCAATGGCGGGGTGCGGGCCGGCCCGGCAGCGAGTGCGGCGGGCAGCAGGCCTCTTGGACAGGTTGAGAGATAAAAAAATAATAATTCCCGTGCAGTCTCAATGGCGGGGTGCGGGCCGGGGAATAGGCCTCTTGGCCGGGGTGAATAGTGTTGGAACACGGCCCGCGGAAATAGTAGCGGCTGGAGGTACCGGGGGCGATGCCCGCCCTGGCCCGGCGGCCAAGTTAAAAAAATAAATAATCCCCGTTCAGTCTCAATGGCAGGGTGCGGGCCGGCCCGGCGGCAATTGCGGCGGGCAGCAGGCCTCTTGGACAGGTTGAGAGATAAAAAAATAATAATTCCCTTGCAGTCTCAATGGCGGGGTGCGGGCCGGGGAATAGGCCTCTTGGCCGGGGTGAATATGTTGGAATGCGGCGCGCGTAAATAGAAGCGGCTGGAGGTACCAGGGGCGAAGCCCGCCCCGGCCCGGAGGCCGAGTTAAAAAAAATAATAATCCCCGTTCAGTCTCAATGGCGGGGTGCGGGCCGGCCCGGCGGCGAGTGCGGCGGGCAGCAGGCCTCTTGGACAGGTTGAGAGATAAAAAAATAATAATTCCCGTGCAGTCTCAATGGCGGGGTGCGGGCCGGGGAATAGGCCTCTTGGCCGGGGTGAATATGTTGGAACGCGGCGCGCGTAAATAGAAGCGGCTGGAGGTACCGGGGGCGAAGCCCGCCCCGGCCCGGAGGCCGAGTTAAAAAAAATAATAATCCCCGTTCAGTCTCAATGGCGGGGTGCGGGCCGGCCCGGCGGCGATTGCGGCGGGCAGCAGGCCTCTTGGACAGGTTGAGAGATAAAAAAATAATAATTCCCGTGCAGTCTCAATGGCGGGGTGCGGGCCGGGGAATAGGCCTCTTGGCCGGGGTGAATATGTTGGAACGCGGCGCGCGTAAATAGAAGCGGCTGGAGGTACCGGGGGCGAAGCCCGCCCCGGCCCGGAGGCCGAGTTAAAAAAAATAATAATCCCTGTTCAGTCTCAATGGCGGGGTGCGGGCCGGCCCGGCGGCGAGTGCGGCGGGCAGCAGGCCTCTTGGACAGGTTGAGAGATAAAAAAATAATAATTCCCGTGCAGTCTCAATGGCGGGGTGCGGGCCGGGGAATAGGCCTCTTGGCCGGGGTGAATATGTTGGAACGCTGCGCGCGTAAATAGAAGCGGCTGGAGGTACCGGGGGCGAAGCCCGCCCCGGCCCGGAGGCCGAGTTAAAAAAAATAATAATCCCCGTTCAGTCTCAATGGCGGGGTGCGGGCCGGCCCGGCGGCGAGTGCGGCGGGCAGCAGGCCTCTTGGACAGGTTGAGAGATAAAAAAATAATAATTCCCGTGCAGTCTCAATGGCGGGGTGCGGGCCGGGGAATAGGCCTCTTGGCCGGGGTGAATAGTGTTGGAACACGGCCCGCGGAAATAGTAGCGGCTGGAGGTACCGGGGGCGATGCCCGCCCCGGCCCGGCGGCCAAGTTAAAAAAATAAATAATCCCGTTCAGTCTCAATGGCAGGGTGCGGGCCGGCCCGGCGGCGATTGCGGCGGGCAGCAGGCCTCTTGGACAGGTTGAGAGATAAAAAAATAATAATTCCCATGCAGTCTCAATGGCGGGGTGCGGGCCGGGGAATAGGCCTCTTGGCCGGGGTGAATAGTGTTGGAACACGGCCCGCGGAAATAGTAGTGGCTGGAGGTACCGGGGGCGATGCCCGCCCTGGCCCGGCGGCCAAGTTAAAAAAATAAATAATCCCGTTCAGTCTCAATGGCAGGGTGCGGGCCGGCCCGGCGGCGATTGCGGCGGGCAGCAGGCCTCTTGGACAGGTTGAGAGATAAAAAAATAATAATTCCCGTTCAGTCTCAATGGCAGGGTGCGGGCCGGCCCGGCGGCAATTGCGGCGGGCAGCAGGCCTCTTGGACAGGTTGAGAGATAAAAAAATAATAATTCCCTTGCAGTCTCAATGGCGGGGTGCGGGCCGGGGAATAGGCCTCTTGGCCGGGGTGAATATGTTGGAACGCGGCGCGCGTAAATAGAAGCGGCTGGAGGTACCGGGGGCGAAGCCCGCCCCGGCCCGGAGGCCGAGTTAAAAAAAATAATAATCCCCGTTCAGTCTCAATGGCGGGGTGCGGGACGGCCCGGCGGCGAGTGCGGCGGGCAGCAGGCCTCTTGGACAGGTTGAGAGATAAAAAAATAATAATTCCCGTGCAGTCTCAATGGCGGGGTGCGGGCCGGGGAATAGGCCTCTTGGCCGGGGTGAATAGTGTTGGAACACGGCCCGCGGAAATAGTAGCGGCTGGAGGTACCGGGGGCGATGCCCGCCCCGGCCCGGCGGCCAAATTAAAAAAATAAATAATCCCGTTCAGTCTCAATGGCAGGGTGCGGGCCGGCCCGGCGGCGATTGCGGCGGGCAGCAGGCCTCTTGGACAGGTTGAGAGATAAAAAAATAATAATTCCCGTGCAGTCTCAATGGCGGGGTGCGGGCCGGGGAATAGGCCTCTTGGCCGGGGTGAATAGTGTTGGAACACGGCCCGCGGAAATAGTAGCGGCTGGAGGTACCGGGGGCGATGCCCGCCCTGGCCCGGCGGCCAAGTTAAAAAAATAAATAATCCCCGTTCAGTCTCAATGGCAGGGTGCGGGCCGGCCCGGCGGCAATTGCGGCGGGCAGCAGGCCTCTTGGACAGGTTGAGAGATAAAAAAATAATAATTCCCTTGCAGTCTCAATGGCGGGGTGCGGGCCGGGGAATAGGCCTCTTGGCCGGGGTGAATATGTTGGAACGCGGCGCGCGTAAATAGAAGCGGCTGGAGGTACCGGGGGCGAAGCCCGCCCCGGCCCGGAGGCCGAGTTAAAAAAAATAATAATCCCCGTTCAGTCTCAATGGCGGGGTGCGGGCCGGCCCGGCGGCGAGTGCGGCGGGCAGCAGGCCTCTTGGACAGGTTGAGAGATAAAAAAATAATAATTCCCGTGCAGTCTCAATGTCGGTGTGCGGGCCGGGGAATAGGCCTCTTGGCCGGGGTGAATATGTTGGAACGCGGCGCGCGTAAATAGAAGCGGCTGGAGGTACCGGGGGCGAAGCCCGCCCCGGCCCGGAGGCCGAGTAAAAAAAAATAATAATCCCCGTTCAGTCTCAATGGCGGGGTGCGGGCCGGCCCGGCGGCGATTGCGGCGGGCAGCAGGCCTCTTGGACAGGTTGAGAGATAAAAAAATAATAATTCCCGTTCAGTCTCAATGGCAGGGTGCGGGCCGGCCCGGCGGCAATTGCGGCGGGCAGCAGGCCTCTTGGACAGGTTGAGAGATAAAAAAATAATAATTCCCTTGCAGTCTCAATGGCGGGGTGCGGGCCGGGGAATAGGCCTCTTGGCCGGGGTGAATATGTTGGAACGCGGCGCGCGTAAATAGAAGCGGCTGGAGGTACCGGGGGCGAAGCCCGCCCCGGCCCGGAGGCCGAGTTAAAAAAAATAATAATCCCCGTTCAGTCTCAATGGCGGGGTGCGGGCCGGCCCGGCGGCGAGTGCGGCGGGCAGCAGGCCTCTTGGACAGGTTGAGAGATAAAAAAATAATAATTCCCGTGCAGTCTCAATGACGGGGTGCGGGCCGGGGAATAGGCCTCTTGGCCGGGGTGAATATGTTGGAACGCGGCGCGCGTAAATAGAAGCGGCTGGAGGTACCGGGGGCGAAGCCCGCCCCGGCCCGGAGGCCGAGTTAAAAATAATAATAATCCCCGTTCAGTCTCAATGGCGGGGTGCGGGCCGGCCCGGCGGCGAGTGCGGCGGGCAGCAGGCCTCTTGGACAGGTTGAGAGATAAAAAAATAATAATTCCCGTGCAGTCTCAATGGCGGGGTGCGGGCCGGGGAATAGGCCTCTTGGCCGGGGTGAATAGTGTTGGAACACGGCCCGCGGAAATAGTAGCGGCTGGAGGTACCGGGGCCGATGCCCGCCCCGGCCCGGCGGCCAAATTAAAAAAATAAATAATCCCGTTCAGTCTCAATGGCAGGGTGCGGGCCGGCCCGGCGGCGATTGCGGCGGGCAGCAGGCCTCTTGGACAGGTTGAGAGATAAAAAAATAATAATTCCCATGCAGTCTCAATGGCGGGGTGCGGGCCGGGGAATAGGCCTCTTGGCCGGGGTGAATATGTTGGAACGCGGCGCGCGTAAATAGAAGCGGGTGGAGGTACCGGGGGCGAAGCCCGCCCCGGCCCGGAGGCCGAGTTAAAAAAAATAATAATCCCCGTTCAGTCTCAATGGCGGGGTGCGGGCCGGCCCGGCGGCGAGTGCGGCGGGCAGCAGGCCTCTTGGACAGGTTGAGAGATAAAAAAATAATAATTCCCGTGCAGTCTCAATGGCGGGGTGCGGGCCGGGGAATAGGCCTCTTGGCCGGGGTGAATATGTTGGAACGCGGCGCGCGTAAATAGAAGCGGCTGGAGGTACCGGGGGCGATGCCCGCCCCGGCCCGGCGGCCAAGTTAAAAAAATAAATAATCCCGTTCAGTCTCAATGGCAGGGTGCGGGCCGGCCCGGCGGCGATTGCGGCGGGCAGCAGGCCTCTTGGACAGGTTGAGAGATAAAAAAATAATAATTCCCATGCAGTCTCAATGGCGGGGTGCGGGCCGGGGAATAGGCCTCTTGGCCGGGGTGAATATGTTGGAACGCGGCGCGCGTAAATAGAAGCGGCTGGAGGTACCGGGGGCGAAGCCCGCCCCGGCCCGGAGGCCGAGTTAAAAAAAATAATAATCCCCGTTCAGTCTCAATGGCGGGGTGCGGGCCGGCCAGGCGGCGAGTGCGGCGGGCAGCAGGCCTCTTGGACAGGTTGAGAGATAAAAAAATAATAATTCCCGTGCAGTCTCAATGGCGGGGTGCGGGCCGGGGAATAGGCCTCTTGGCCGGGGTGAATAGTGTTGGAACACGGCCCGCGGAAATAGTAGCGGCTGGAGGTACCGGGGGCGATGCCCGCCCCGGCCCGGCGGCCAAGTTAAAAAAATAAATAATCCCGTTCAGTCTCAATGGCAGGGTGCGGGCCGGCCCGGCGGCGATTGCGGCGGGCAGCAGGCCTCTTGGACAGGTTGAGAGATAAAAAAATAATAATTCCCATGCAGTCTCAATGGCGGGGTGCGGGCCGGGGAATAGGCCTCTTGGCCGGGGTGAATATGTTGGAACGCGGCGCGCGTAAATAGAAGCGGCTGGAGGTACCGGGGGCGAAGCCCGCCCCGGCCCGGAGGCCGAGTTAAAAAAAATAATAATCCCCGTTCAGTCTCAATGGCGGGGTGCGGGCCGGCCCGGCGGCGAGTGCGGCGGGCAGCAGGCCTCTTGGACAGGTTGAGAGATAAAAAAATAATAATTCCCGTGCAGTCTCAATGGCGGGGTGCGGGCCGGGGAATAGGCCTCTTGGCCGGGGTGAATAGTGTTGGAACACGGCCCGCGGAAATAGTAGCGGCTGGAGGTACCGGGGGCGATGCCCGCCCCGGCCCGGCGGCCAAGTTAAAAAAATAAATAATCCCGTTCAGTCTCAATGGCAGGGTGCGGGCCGGCCCGGCGGCGATTGCGGCGGGCAGCAGGCCTCTTGGACAGGTTGAGAGATAAAAAAATAATAATTCCCATGCAGTCTCAATGGCGGGGTGCGGGCCGGGGAATAGGCCTCTTGGCCGGGGTGAATAGTGTTGGAACACGGCCCGCGGAAATAGTAGCGGCTGGAGGTACCGGGGGCGATGCCCGCCCCGGCCCGGCGGCCAAGTTAAAAAAATAAATAATCCCCGTTCAGTCTCAATGGCAGGGTGCGGGCCGGCCCGGCGGCGAGTGCGGCGGGCAGCAGGCCTCTTGGACAGGTTGAGAGATAAAAAAATAATAATTCCCGTTCAGTCTCAATGGCAGGGTGCGGGCCGGCCCGGCGGCAATTGCGGCGGGCAGCAGGCCTCTTGGACAGGTTGAGAGATAAAAAAAATAATAATTCCCATGCAGTCTCAATGGCGGGGTGCGGGCCGGGGAATAGGCCTCTTGGCCGGGGTGAATATGTTGGAACGCGGCGCGCGTAAATAGAAGCGGCTGGAGGTACCGGGGGCGAAGCCCGCCCCGGCCCGGAGGCCGAGTTAAAAAAAATAATAATCCCCGTTCAGTCTCAATGGCGGGGTGCGGGCCGGCCCGGCGGCGAGTGCGGCGGGCAGCAGGCCTCTTGGACAGGTTGAGAGATAAAAAAATAATAATTCCCGTGCAGTCTCAATGGCGGGGTGCGGGCCGGGGAATAGGCCTCTTGGCCGGGGTGAATAGTGTTGGAACACGGCCCGCGGAAATAGTAGCGGCTGGAGGTACCGGGGGCGATGCCCGCCCTGGCCCGGCGGCCAAGTTAAAAAAATAAATAATCCCCGTTCAGTCTCAATGGCAGGGTGCGGGCCGGCCCGGCGGCGATTGCGGCGGGCAGCAGGCCTCTTGGACAGGTTGAGAGATAAAAAAATAATAATTCCCGTTCAGTCTCAATGGCAGGGTGCGGGCCGGCCCGGCGGCAATTGCGGCGGGCAGCAGGCCTCTTGGACAGGTTGAGAGATAAAAAAATAATAATTCCCTTGCAGTCTCAATGGCGGGGTGCGGGCCGGGGAATAGGCCTCTTGGCCGGGGTGAATATGTTGGAACGCGGCGCGCGTAAATAGAAGCGGCTGGAGGTACCGGGGGCGAAGCCCGCCCCGGCCCGGAGGCCGAGTTAAAAAAAATAATAATCCCCGTTCAGTCTCAATGGCGGGGTGCGGGCCGGCCCGGCGGCGAGTGCGGCGGGCAGCAGGCCTCTTGGACAGGTTGAGAGATAAAAAAATAATAATTCCCGTGCAGTCTCAATGGCGGGGTGCGGGCCGGGGAATAGGCCTCTTGGCCGGGGTGAATAGTGTTGGAACACGGCCCGCGGAAATAGTAGCGGCTGGAGGTACCGGGGGCGATGCCCGCCCTGGCCCGGCGGCCAAGTTAAAAAAATAAATAATCCCCGTTCAGTCTCAATGGCAGGGTGCGGGCCGGCCCGGCGGCAATTGCGGCGGGCAGCAGGCCTCTTGGACAGGTTGAGAGATAAAAAAATAATAATTCCCTTGCAGTCTCAATGGCGGGGTGCGGGCCGGGGAATAGGCCTCTTGGCCGGGGTGAATATGTTGGAACGCGGCGCGCGTAAATAGAAGCGGCTGGAGGTACCAGGGGCGAAGCCCGCCCCGGTCCGGAGGCCGAGTTAAAAAAAATAATAATCCCCGTTCAGTCTCAATGGCGGGGTGCGGGCCGGCCCGGCGGCGAGTGCGGCGGGCAGCAGGCCTCTTGGACAGGTTGAGAGATAAAAAAAATAATAATTCCCGTGCAGTCTCAATGGCGGGGTGCGGGCCGGGGAATAGGCCTCTTGGCCGGGGTGAATATGTTGGAACGCGGCGCGCGTAAATAGAAGCGGCTGGAGGTACCGGGGGCGAAGCCCGCCCCGGCCCGGAGGCCGAGTTAAAAAAAATAATAATCCCCGTTCAGTCTCAATGGCGGGGTGCGGGCCGGCCCGGCGGCGATTGCGGCGGGCAGCAGGCCTCTTGGACAGGTTGAGAGATAAAAAAATAATAATTCCCGTTCAGTCTCAATGGCAGGGTGCGGGCCGGCCCGGCGGCAATTGCGGCGGGCAGCAGGCCTCTTGGACAGGTTGAGAGATAAAAAAATAATAATTCCCTTGCAGTCTCAATGGCGTGGTGCGGGCCGGGGAATAGGCCTCTTGGCCGGGGTGAATATGTTGGAACGCGGCGCGCGTAAATAGAAGCGGCTGGAGGTACCGGGGGCGAAGCCCGCCCCGGCCCGGCGGCCAACTTAAAAAAATAAATAATCCCGTTCAGTCTCAATGGCAGGGTGCGGGCCGGCCCGGCGGCGATTGCGGCGGGCAGCAGGCCTCTTGGACAGGTTGAGAGATAAAAAAATAATAATTCCCGTTCAGTCTCAATGGCAGGGTGCGGGCCGGCCCGGCGGCAATTGCGGCGGGCAGCAGGCCTCTTGGACAGGTTGAGAGATAAAAAATTAATAATTCCCGTGCAGTCTCAATGGCGGGGTGCGGGCCGGGGAATAGGCCTCTTGGCCGGGGTGAATATGTTGGAACGCGGCGCGCGTAAATAGAAGCGGCTGGAGGTACCGGGGGCGAAGCCCGCCCCGGCCCGGAGGCCGAGTTAAAAAAAATAATAATCCCCGTTCAGTCTCAATGGCGGGGTGCGGGCCGGCCCGGCGGCGAGTGCGGCGGGCAGCAGGCCTCTTGGACAGGTTGAGAGATAAAAAAATAATAATTCCCGTGCAGTCTCAATGGCGGGGTGCGGGCCGGGGAATAGGCCTCTTGGCCGGGGTGAATATGTTGGAACGCGGCGCGCGTAAATAGAAGCGGCTGGAGGTACCGGGGGCGAAGCCCGCCCCGGCCCGGAGGCCGAGTTAAAAAAAATAATAATCCCTGTTCAGTCTCAATGGCGGGGTGCGGGCCGGCCCGGCGGCGAGTGCGGCGGGCAGCAGGCCTCTTGGACAGGTTGAGAGATAAAAAAATAATAATTCCCGTGCAATCTCAATGGCGGGGTGCGGGCCGGGGAATAGGCCTCTTGGCCGGGGTGAATATGTTGGAACGCGGCGCGCGTAAATAGAAGCGGCTGGAGGTACCGGGGGCGAAGCCCGCCCCGGCCCGGAGGCCGAGTTAAAAAAAATAATAATTCCCGTTCAGTCTCAATGGCGGGGTGCGGGCCGGCCCGGCGGCGAGTGCGGCGGGCAGCAGGCCTCTTGGACAGGTTGAGAGATAAAAAAATAATAATTCCCGTGCAGTCTCAATGGCGGGGTGCGGGCCGGGGAATAGGCCTCTTGGCCGGGGTGAATAGTGTTGGAACACGGCCCGCGGAAATAGTAGCGGCTGGAGGTACCGGGGGCGATGCCCGCCCCGGCCCGGCGGCCAAGTTAAAAAAATAAATAATCCCGTTCAGTCTCAATGGCAGGGTGCGGGCCGGCCCGGCGGCGATTGCGGCGGGCAGCAGGCCTCTTGGACAGGTTGAGAGATAAAAAAATAATAATTCCCATGCAGTCTCAATGGCGGGGTGCGGGCCGGGGAATAGGCCTCTTGGCCGGGGTGAATATGTTGGAACGCGGCGCGCATAAATAGAAGCGGCTGGAGGTACCGGGGGCGAAGCCCGCCCCGGCCCGGAGGCCGAGTTAAAAAAAATAATAATCCCCGTTCAGTCTCAATGGCGGGGTGCGGGCCGGCCCGGCGGCGAGTGCGGCGGGCAGCAGGCCTCTTGGACAGGTTGAGAGATAAAAAAATAATAATTCCCGTGCAGTCTCAATGGCGGGGTGCGGGCCGAGGAATAGGCCTCTTGGCCGGGGTGAATAGTGTTGGAACACGGCCCGCGGAAATAGTAGCGGCTGGAGGTACCGGGGGCGATGCCCACCCCGGCCCGGCGGCCAAGTTAAAAAAAAAAAAAAATCCCCGTTCAGTCTCAATGGCAGGGTGCGGGCCGGCCCGGCGGCGATTGCGGCGGGCAGCAGGCCTCTTGGACAGGTTGAGAGATAAAAAAATAATAATTCCCATGCAGTTTCAATGGCGGGTTGCGGGCCGGGGAATAGGCCTCTTGGCCGGGGTGAATAGTGTTGGAACACGGCCCGCGGAAATAGTAGCGGCTGGAGGTACCGGGGGCGATGCCCGCCCGGGCCCGGCGGCCAAGTTAAAAAAATAAATAATCCCGTTCAGTCTCAATGGCAGGGTGCGGGCCGGCCCGGCGGCGATTGCGGCGGGCAGCAGGCCTCTTGGACAGGTTGAGAGATAAAAAAATAATAATTCCCATGCAGTCTCAATGGCGGGGTGCGGGCCGGGGAATAGCCCTCTTGGCCGGGGTGAATATGTTGGAACGCGGCGCGCATAAATAGAAGCGGCTGGAGGTACCGGGGGCGAAGCCCGCCCCGGCCCGGAGGCCGAGTTAAAAAAAATAATAATCCCCGTTCAGTCTCAATGGCGGGGTGCGGGCCGGCCCGGCGGCGAGTGCGGCGGGCAGCAGGCCTCTTGGACAGGTTGAGAGATAAAAAAATAATAATTCCCGTGCAGTCTCAATGGCGGGGTGCGGGCCAGGGAATATGCCTCTTGGCCGGGGTGAATAGTGTTGGAACACGGCCCGCGGAAATAGTAGCGGCTGGAGGTACCGGGGGCGATGCCCACCCCGGCCCGGCGGCCAAGTTAAAAAAAAAAAAAAATCCCCGTTCAGTCTCAATGGCAGGGTGCGGGCCGGCCCGGCGGCGATTGCGGCGGGCAGCAGGCCTCTTGGACAGGTTGAGAGATAAAAAAATAATAATTCCCATGCAGTTTCAATGGCGGGTTGCGGGCCGGGGAATAGGCCTCTTGGCCGGGGTGAATAGTGTTGGAACACGGCCCGCGGAAATAGTAGCGGCTGGAGGTACCGGGGGCGATGCCCGTCCCGGGCCGGCGGCCAAGTTAAAAAAATAAATAATCCCCGTTCAGTCTCAATGGCAGGGTGCGGGCCGGCCCGGCGGCGATTGCGGCGGGCAGCAGGCCTCTTGGACAGGTTGAGAGATAAAAAAATAATAATTCCCGTGCAGTCTCAATGGCGGGGTGCGGGCCGGCCCGGCGGACGAGTGTGGCCGGGGAAGAGGCCTCTTTGCCGGGGTGAATATGTTGGAACGCGGCGCGCGTAAATAGAAGCGGCTGGAGGTACCGGGGGCGAAGCCCGCCCCGGCCCGGAGGCCGAGTTAAAAAAAATAATAATCCCCGTTCAGTCTCAATGGCGGGGTGCGGGCCGGCCCGGCGGCGAGTGCGGTGGGCAGCAGGCCTCTTGGACAGGTTGAGAGATAAAAAAATAATAATTCCCGTGCAGTCTCAATGGCGCGGTGCGGGCCGGCCCGGCGGACGAGTGTGGCCGGGGAAGAGGCCTCTTGGCCGGGGTGAATATGTTGGAACGCGGCGCGCGTAAATAGAAGCGGCTGGAGGTACCGGGGGCGAAGCCCGCCCCGGCCCGGCGGCCGAGTTAAAAAAAATAATAATCCCGTACAGTCTCAATGGCGGGGTGCGGGCCGGCCCGGCGGCGAGTGCGGCGGGCAGCAGGCCTCTTGGACAGGTTGAGAGATAAAAAAATAATAATTCCCGTGCAGTCTCAATGGCGGGGTGCGGGCCGGGGAATAGGCCTCTTGGCCGGGGTGAATAGTGTTGGAACACGGCCCGCGGACATAGTAGCGGCTGGAGGTACCGGGGGCGATGCCCGCCCCGGCCCGGCGGCCAAGTTAAAAAAATAAATAATCCCCGTTCAGTCTCAATGGCAGGGTGCGGGCCGGCCCGGCGGCGATTGCGGCGGGCAGCAGGCCTCTTGGACAGGTTGAGAGATAAAAAAATAATAATTCCCATGCAGTCTCAATGGCGGGGTGCGGGCCGGGGAATAGGCCTCTTGGCCGGGGTGAATAGTGTTGGAACACGGCCCGCGGAAATAGTAGCGGCTGGAGGTACCGGGGGCGATGCCCGCCCCGGGCCGGCGGCCAAGTTAAAAAAATAAATAATCCCGTTCAGTCTCAATGGCAGGGTGCGGGCCGGCCCGGCGGCGATTGCGGCGGGCAGCAGGCCTCTTGGACAGGTTGAGAGATATAAAAATAATAATTCCCGTGCAGTCTCAACGGCGGGGTGCGGGCCGGCCCGGCGGACGAGTGTGGCCGGGGAATAGGCCTCTTGGCCGGGGTGAATATGTTGGAACGCGGCGCGCGTAAATAGAAGCGGCTGGAGGTACCGGGGGCGAAGCCCGCCCCGGCCCGGAGGCCGAGTTAAAAAAAATAATAATCCCCGTTCAGTCTCAATGGCGGGGTGCGGGCCGGCCCGGCAGCGAGTGCGGCGGGCAGCAGGCCTCTTGGACAGGTTGAGAGATAAAAAAATAATAATTCCCGTGCAGTCTCAATGGCGGGGTGCGGGCCGGGGAATAGGCCTCTTGGCCGGGGTGAATAGTGTTGGAACACGGCCCGCGGAAATAGTAGCGGCTGGAGGTACCGGGGGCGATGCCCGCCCTGGCCCGGCGGCCAAGTTAAAAAAATAAATAATCCCCGTTCAGTCTCAATGGCAGGGTGCGGGCCGGCCCGGCGGCGATTGCGGCGGGCAGCAGGCCTCTTGGACAGGTTGAGAGATAAAAAAATAATAATTCCCGTTCAGTCTCAATGGCAGGGTGCGGGCCGGCCCGGCGGCAATTGCGGCGGGCAGCAGGCCTCTTGGACAGGTTGAGAGATAAAAAAATAATAATTCCCTTGCAGTCTCAATGGCGGGGTGCGGGCCGGGGAATAGGCCTCTTGGCCGGGGTGAATATGTTGGAACGCGGCGCGCGTAAATAGAAGCGGCTGGAGGTACCGGGGGCGAAGCCCGCCCCGGCCCGGAGGCCGAGTTAAAAAAAATAATAATCCCCGTTCAGTCTCAATGGCGGGGTGCGGGCCGGCCCGGCGGCGAGTGCGGCGGGCAGCAGGCCTCTTGGACAGGTTGAGAGATAAAAAAATAATAATTCCCGTGCAGTCTCAATGGCGGGGTGCGGGCCGGGGAATAGGCCTCTTGGCCGGGGTGAATATGTTGGAACGCGGCGCGCGTAAATAGAAGCGGCTGGAGGTACCGGGGGCGAAGCCCGCCCCGGCCCGGAGGCCGAGTTAAAAAAAATAATAATCCCCGTTCAGTCTCAATGGCGGGGTGCGGGCCGGCCCGGCGGCGAGTGCGGCGGGCAGCAGGCCTCTTGGACAGGTTGAGAGATAAAAAAATAATAATTCCCGTGCAGTCTCAATGGCGGGGTGCGGGCCGGGGAATAGGCCTCTTGGCCGGGGTGAATAGTGTTGGAACACGGCCCGCGGAAATAGTAGCGGCTGGAGGTACCGGGGGCGATGCCCGCCCCGGCCCGGCGGCCAAGTTAAAAAAATAAATAATCCCGTTCAGTCTCAATGGCAGGGTGCGGGCCGGCCCGGCGGCGATTGCGGCGGGCAGCAGGCCTCTTGGACAGGTTGAGAGATAAAAAAATAATAATTCCCATGCAGTCTCAATGGCGGGGTGCGGGCCGGGGAATAGGCCTCTTGGCCGGGGTGAATATGTTGGAACGCGGCGCGCGTAAATAGAAGCGGCTGGAGGTACCGGGGGCGAAGCCCGCCCCGGCCCGGAGGCCGAGTTAAAAAAAATAATAATCCCCGTTCAGTCTCAATGGCGGGGTGCGGGCCGGCCCGGCAGCGAGTGCGGCGGGCAGCAGGCCTCTTGGACAGGTTGAGAGATAAAAAAATAATAATTCCCGTGCAGTCTCAATGGCGGGGTGCGGGCCGGGGAATAGGCCTCTTGGCCGGGGTGAATAGTGTTGGAACACGGCCCGCGGAAATAGTAGCGGCTGGAGGTACCGGGGGCGATGCCCGCCCTGGCCCGGCGGCCAAGTTAAAAAAATAAATAATCCCCGTTCAGTCTCAATGGCAGGGTGCTGGCCGGCCCGGCGGCGATTGCGGCGGGCAGCAGGCCTCTTGGACAGGTTGAGAGATAAAAAAATAATAATTCCCATGCAGTCTCAATGGCGGGGTGCGGGCCGGGGAATAGGCCTCTTGGCCGGGGTGAATAGTGTTGGAACACGGCCCGCGGAAATAGTAGCGGCTGGAGGTACCGGGGGCGATGCCCGCCCCGGGCCGGCGGCCAAGTTAAAAAAATAAATAATCCCGTTCAGTCTCAATGGCAGGGTGCGGGCCGGCCCGGCGGCGATTGCGGCGGGCAGCAGGCCTCTTGGACAGGTTGAGAGATATAAAAATAATAATTCCCGTGCAGTCTCAACGGCGGGGTGCGGGCCGGCCCGGCGGACGAGTGTGGCCGGGGAATAGGCCTCTTGGCCGGGGTGAATATGTTGGAACGCGGCGCGCGTAAATAGAAGCGGCTGGAGGTACCGGGGGCGAAGCCCGCCCCGGCCCGGAGGCCGAGTTAAAAAAAATAATAATCCCCGTTCAGTCTCAATGGCGGGGTGCGGGCCGGCCCGGCAGCGAGTGCGGCGGGCAGCAGGCCTCTTGGACAGGTTGAGAGATAAAAAAATAATAATTCCCGTGCAGTCTCAATGGCGGGGTGCGGGCCGGGGAATAGGCCTCTTGGCCGGGGTGAATAGTGTTGGAACACGGCCCGCGGAAATAGTAGCGGCTGGAGGTACCGGGGGCGATGCCCGCCCTGGCCCGGCGGCCAAGTTAAAAAAATAAATAATCCCCGTTCAGTCTCAATGGCAGGGTGCGGGCCGGCCCGGCGGCGATTGCGGCGGGCAGCAGGCCTCTTGGACAGGTTGAGAGATAAAAAAATAATAATTCCCGTTCAGTCTCAATGGCAGGGTGCGGGCCGGCCCGGCGGCAATTGCGGCGGGCAGCAGGCCTCTTGGACAGGTTGAGAGATAAAAAAATAATAATTCCCTTGCAGTCTCAATGGCGGGGTGCGGGCCGGGGAATAGGCCTCTTGGCCGGGGTGAATATGTTGGAACGCGGCGCGCGTAAATAGAAGCGGCTGGAGGTACCGGGGGCGAAGCCCGCCCCGGCCCGGAGGCCGAGTTAAAAAAAATAATAATCCCCGTTCAGTCTCAATGGCGGGGTGCGGGCCGGCCCGGCGGCGAGTGCGGCGGGCAGCAGGCCTCTTGGACAGGTTGAGAGATAAAAAAATAATAATTCCCGTGCAGTCTCAATGGCGGGGTGCGGGCCGGGGAATAGGCCTCTTGGCCGGGGTGAATATGTTGGAACGCGGCGCGCGTAAATAGAAGCGGCTGGAGGTACCGGGGGCGAAGCCCGCCCCGGCCCGGAGGCCGAGTTAAAAAAAATAATAATCCCCGTTCAGTCTCAATGGCGGGGTGCGGGCCGGCCCGGCGGCGAGTGCGGCGGGCAGCAGGCCTCTTGGACAGGTTGAGAGATAAAAAAATAATAATTCCCGTGCAGTCTCAATGGCGGGGTGCGGGCCGGGGAATAGGCCTCTTGGCCGGGGTGAATAGTGTTGGAACACGGCCCGCGGAAATAGTAGCGGCTGGAGGTACCGGGGGCGATGCCCGCCCCGGCCCGGCGGCCAAGTTAAAAAAATAAATAATCCCGTTCAGTCTCAATGGCAGGGTGCGGGCCGGCCCGGCGGCGATTGCGGCGGGCAGCAGGCCTCTTGGACAGGTTGAGAGATAAAAAAATAATAATTCCCATGCAGTCTCAATGGCGGGGTGCGGGCCGGGGAATAGGCCTCTTGGCCGGGGTGAATATGTTGGAACGCGGCGCGCGTAAATAGAAGCGGCTGGAGGTACCGGGGGCGAAGCCCGCCCCGGCCCGGAGGCCGAGTTAAAAAAAATAATAATCCCCGTTCAGTCTCAATGGCGGGGTGCGGGCCGGCCCGGCAGCGAGTGCGGCGGGCAGCAGGCCTCTTGGACAGGTTGAGAGATAAAAAAATAATAATTCCCGTGCAGTCTCAATGGCGGGGTGCGGGCCGGGGAATAGGCCTCTTGGCCGGGGTGAATAGTGTTGGAACACGGCCCGCGGAAATAGTAGCGGCTGGAGGTACCGGGGGCGATGCCCGCCCTGGCCCGGCGGCCAAGTTAAAAAAATAAATAATCCCCGTTCAGTCTCAATGGCAGGGTGCGGGCCGGCCCGGCGGCGATTGCGGCGGGCAGCAGGCCTCTTGGACAGGTTGAGAGATAAAAAAATAATAATTCCCGTTCAGTCTCAATGGCAGGGTGCGGGCCGGCCCGGCGGCAATTGCGGCGGGCAGCAGGCCTCTTGGACAGGTTGAGAGATAAAAAAATAATAATTCCCTTGCAGTCTCAATGGCGGGGTGCGGGCCGGGGAATAGGCCTCTTGGCCGGGGTGAATATGTTGGAACGCGGCGCGCGTAAATAGAAGCGGCTGGAGGTACCGGGGGCGAAGCCCGCCCCGGCCCGGAGGCCGAGTTAAAAAAAATAATAATCCCCGTTCAGTCTCAATGGCGGGGTGCGGGCCGGCCCGGCGGCGAGTGCGGCGGGCAGCAGGCCTCTTGGACAGGTTGAGAGATAAAAAAATAATAATTCCCGTGCAGTCTCAATGGCGGGGTGCGGGCCGGGGAATAGGCCTCTTGGCCGGGGTGAATATGTTGGAACGCGGCGCGCGTAAATAGAAGCGGCTGGAGGTACCGGGGGCGAAGCCCGCCCCGGCCCGGAGGCCGAGTTAAAAAAAATAATAATCCCCGTTCAGTCTCAATGGCGGGGTGCGGGCCGGCCCGGCGGCGAGTGCGGCGGGCAGCAGGCCTCTTGGACAGGTTGAGAGATAAAAAAATAATAATTCCCGTGCAGTCTCAATTGCGGGGTGCGGGCCGGGGAATAGGCCTCTTGGCCGGGGTGAATATGTTGGAACGCGGCGCGCGTAAATAGAAGCGGCTGGAGGTACCGGGGGCGAAGCCCGCCCCGGCCCGGAGGCCGAGTTAAAAAAAATAATAATCCCCGTTCAGTCTCAATTGCGGGGTGCGGGCCGGCCCGGCGGCGAGTGCGGCGGGCAGCAGGCCTCTTGGACAGGTTGAGAGATAAAAAAATAATAATTCCCGTGCAGTCTCAATGGCGGGGTGCGGGCCGGGGAATAGGCCTCTTGGCCGGGGTGAATAGTGTTGGAACACGGCCCGCGGAAATAGTAGCGGCTGGAGGTACCGGGGGCGATGCCCGCCCCGGCCCGGCGGCCAAGTTAAAAAAATAAATAATCCCGTTCAGTCTCAATGGCAGGGTGCGGGCCGGCCCGGCGGCGATTGCGGCGGGCAGCAGGCCTCTTGGACAGGTTGAGAGATAAAAAAATAATAATTCCCATGCAGTCTCAATGGCGGGGTGCGGGCCGGGGAATAGGCCTCTTGGCCGGGGTGAATATGTTGGAACGCGGCGCGCGTAAATAGAAGCGGCTGGAGGTACCGGGGGCGAAGCCCGCCCCGGCCCGGAGGCCGAGTTAAAAAAAATAATAATCCCCGTTCAGTCTCAATGGCAGGGTGAGGGCCGGCCCGGCGGCGATTGCGGCGGGCAGCAGGCCTCTTGGACAGGTTGAGAGATAAAAAAATAATAATTCCCATGCAGTCTCAATGGCGGGGTGCGGGCCGGGGAATAGGCCTCTTGGCCGGGGTGAATAGTGTTGGAACACGGCCCGCGGAAATAGTAGCGGCTGGAGGTACCGGGGGCGATGCCCGCCCCGGGCCGGCGGCCAAGTTAAAAAAATAAATAATCCCGTTCAGTCTCAATGGCAGGGTGCGGGCCGGCCCGGCGGCGATTGCGGCGGGCAGCAGGCCTCTTGGACAGGTTGAGAGATATAAAAATAATAATTCCCGTGCAGTCTCAACGGCGGGGTGCGGGCCGGCCCGGCGGACGAGTGTGGCCGGGGAATAGGCCTCTTGGCCGGGGTGAATATGTTGGAACGCGGCGCGCGTAAATAGAAGCGGCTGGAGGTACCGGGGGCGAAGCCCGCCCCGGCCCGGAGGCCGAGTTAAAAAAAATAATAATCCCCGTTCAGTCTCAATGGCGGGGTGCGGGCCGGCCCGGCAGCGAGTGCGGCGGGCAGCAGGCCTCTTGGACAGGTTGAGAGATAAAAAAATAATAATTCCCGTGCAGTCTCAATGGCGGGGTGCGGGCCGGGGAATAGGCCTCTTGGCCGGGGTGAATAGTGTTGGAACACGGCCCGCGGAAATAGTAGCGGCTGGAGGTACCGGGGGCGATGCCCGCCCTGGCCCGGCGGCCAAGTTAAAAAAATAAATAATCCCCGTTCAGTCTCAATGGCAGGGTGCGGGCCGGCCCGGCGGCGATTGCGGCGGGCAGCAGGCCTCTTGGACAGGTTGAGAGATAAAAAAATAATAATTCCCGTTCAGTCTCAATGGCAGGGTGCGGGCCGGCTCGGCGGCAATTGCGGCGGGAAGCAGGCCTCTTGGACAGGTTGAGAGATAAAAAAAATAATAATTCCCTTGCAGTCTCAATGGCGGGGTGCGGGCCGGGGAATAGGCCTCTTGGCCGGGGTGAATATGTTGGAACGCGGCGCGCGTAAATAGAAGCGGCTGGAGGTACCGGGGGCGAAGCCCGCCCCGGCCCGGAGGCCGAGTTAAAAAAAATAATAATCCCCGTTCAGTCTCAATGGCGGGGTGCGGGCCGGCCCGGCGGCGAGTGCGGCGGGCAGCAGGCCTCTTGGACAGGTTGAGAGATAAAAAAATAATAATTCCCGTGCAGTCTCAATGGCGGGGTGCGGGCCGGGGAATAGGCCTCTTGGCCGGGGTGAATATGTTGGAACGCGGCGCGCGTAAATAGAAGCGGCTGGAGGTACCGGGGGCGAAGCCCGCCCCGGCCCGGAGGCCGAGTTAAAAAAAATAATAATCCCCGTTCAGTCTCAATGGCGGGGTGCGGGCCGGCCCGGCGGCGAGTGCGGCGGGCAGCAGGCCTCTTGGACAGGTTGAGAGATAAAAAAATAATAATTCCCGTGCAGTCTCAATTGCGGGGTGCGGGCCGGGGAATAGGCCTCTTGGCCGGGGTGAATATGTTGGAACGCGGCGCGCGTAAATAGAAGCGGCTGGAGGTACCGGGGGCGAAGCCCGCCCCGGCCCGGAGGCCGAGTTAAAAAAAATAATAATCCCCGTTCAGTCTCAATGGCGGGGTGCGGGCCGGCCCGGCGGCGAGTGCGGCGGGCAGCAGGCCTCTTGGACAGGTTGAGAGATAAAAAAATAATAATTCCCGTGCAGTCTCAATGGCGGGGTGCGGGCCGGGGAATAGGCCTCTTGGCCGGGGTGAATAGTGTTGGAACACGGCCCGCGGAAATAGTAGCGGCTGGAGGTACCGGGGGCGATGCCCGCCCTGGCCCGGCGGCCAAGTTAAAAAAATAAATAATCCCCGTTCAGTCTCAATGGCAGGGTGCGGGCCGGCCCGGCGGCGATTGCGGCGGGCAGCAGGCCTCTTGGACAGGTTGAGAGATAAAAAAATAATAATTCCCGTTCAGTCTCAATGGCAGGGTGCGGGCCGGCCCGGCGGCAATTGCGGCGGGCAGCAGGCCTCTTGGACAGGTTGAGAGATAAAAAAATAATAATTCCCTTGCAGTCTCAATGGCGGGGTGCGGGCCGGGGAATAGGCCTCTTGGCCGGGGTGAATATGTTGGAACGCGGCGCGCGTAAATAGAAGCGGCTGGAGGTACCGGGGGCGAAGCCCGCCCCGGCCCGGAGGCCGAGTTAAAAAAAATAATAATCCCCGTTCAGTCTCAATGGCGGGGTGCGGGCCGGCCCGGCGGCGAGTGCGGCGGGCAGCAGGCCTCTTGGACAGGTTGAGAGATAAAAAAATAATAATTCCCGTGCAGTCTCAATGGCGGGGTGCGGGCCGGGGAATAGGCCTCTTGGCCGGGGTGAATATGTTGGAACGCGGCGCGCGTAAATAGAAGCGGCTGGAGGTACCGGGGGCGAAGCCCGCCCCGGCCCGGAGGCCGAGTTAAAAAAAATAATAATCCCCGTTTAGTCTCAATGGCGGGGTGCGGGCCGGCCCGGCGGCGAGTGCGGCGGGCAGCAGGCCTCTTGGACAGGTTGAGAGATAAAAAAATAATAATTCCCGTGCAGTCTCAATGGCGGGGTGCGGGCCGGGGAATAGGCCTCTTGGCCGGGGTGAATAGTGTTGGAACACGGCCCGCGGAAATAGTAGCGGCTGGAGGTACCGGGGGCGATGCCCGCCCCGGCCCGGCGGCCAAGTTAAAAAAATAAATAATCCCGTTCAGTCTCAATGGCAGGGTGCGGGCCGGCCCGGCGGCGATTGCGGCGGGCAGCAGGCCTCTTGGACAGGTTGAGAGATAAAAAAATAATAATTCCCATGCAGTCTCAATGGCGGGGTGCGGGCCGGGGAATAGGCCTCTTGGCCGGGGTGAATATGTTGGAACGCGGCGCGCGTAAATAGAAGCGGCTGGAGGTACCGGGGGCGAAGCCCGCCCCGGCCCGGAGGCCGAGTTAAAAAAAATAATAATCCCCGTTCAGTCTCAATGGCGGGGTGCGGGCCGGCCCGGCAGCGAGTGCGGCGGGCAGCAGGCCTCTTGGACAGGTTGAGAGATAAAAAAATAATAATTCCCGTGCAGTCTCAATGGCGGGGTGCGGGCCGGGGAATAGGCCTCTTGGCCGGGGTGAATAGTGTTGGAACACGGCCCGCGGAAATAGTAGCGGCTGGAGGTACCGGGGGCGATGCCCGCCCTGGCCCGGCGGCCAAGTTAAAAAAATAAATAATCCCCGTTCAGTCTCAATGGCAGGGTGCGGGCCGGCCCGGCGGCAATTGCGGCGGGCAGCAGGCCTCTTGGACAGGTTGAGAGATAAAAAAATAATAATTCCCTTGCAGTCTCAATGGCGGGGTGCGGGCCGGGGAATAGGCCTCTTGGCCGGGGTGAATATGTTGGAACGCGGCGCGCGTAAATAGAAGCGGCTGGAGGTACCAGGGGCGAAGCCCGCCCCGGCCCGGAGGCCGAGTTAAAAAAAATAATAATCCCCGTTCAGTCTCAATGGCGGGGTGCGGGCCGGCCCGGCGGCGAGTGCGGCGGGCAGCAGGCCTCTTGGACAGGTTGAGAGATAAAAAAATAATAATTCCCGTGCAGTCTCAATGGCGGGGTGCGGGCCGGGGAATAGGCCTCTTGGCCGGGGTGAATATGTTGGAACGCGGCGCGCGTAAATAGAAGCGGCTGGAGGTACCGGGGGCGAAGCCCGCCCCGGCCCGGAGGCCGAGTTAAAAAAAATAATAATCCCCGTTCAGTCTCAATGGCGGGGTGCGGGCCGGCCCGGCGGCGAGTGCGGCGGGCAGCAGGCCTCTTGGACAGGTTGAGAGATAAAAAAATAATAATTCCCGTGCAGTCTCAATGGCGGGGTGCGGGCCGGGGAATAGGCCTCTTGGCCGGGGTGAATATGTTGGAACGCGGCGCGCGTAAATAGAAGCGGCTGGAGGTACCGGGGGCGAAGCCCGCCCCGGCCCGGAGGCCGAGTTAAAAAAAATAATAATCCCTGTTCAGTCTCAATGGCGGGGTGCGGGCCGGCCCGGCGGCGAGTGCGGCGGGCAGCAGGCCTCTTGGACAGGTTGAGAGATAAAAAAATAATAATTCCCGTGCAGTCTCAATGGCGGGGTGCGGGCCGGGGAATAGGCCTCTTGGCCGGGGTGAATATGTTGGAACGCGGCGCGCGTAAATAGAAGCGGCTGGAGGTACCGGGGGCGAAGCCCTCCCCGGCCCGGAGGCCGAGTTAAAAAAAATAATAATCCCCGTTCAGTCTCAATGGCGGGGTGCGGGCCGGCCCGGCGGCGAGTGCGGCGGGCAGCAGGCCTCTTGGACAGGTTGAGAGATAAAAAAATAATAATTCCCGTGCAGTCTCAATGGCGGGGTGCGGGCCGGGGAATAGGCCTCTTGGCCGGGGTGAATAGTGTTGGAACACGGCCCGCGGAAATAGTAGCGGCTGGAGGTACCGGGGGCGATGCCCGCCCCGGCCCGGCGGCCAAGTTAAAAAAATAAATAATCCCGTTCAGTCTCAATGGCAGGGTGCGGGCCGGCCCGGCGGCGATTGCGGCGGGCAGCAGGCCTCTTGGACAGGTTGAGAGATAAAAAAATAATAATTCCCATGCAGTCTCAATGGCGGGGTGCGGGCCGGGGAATAGGCCTCTTGGCCGGGGTGAATAGTGTTGGAACACGGCCCGCGGAAATAGTAGTGGCTGGAGGTACCGGGGGCGATGCCCGCCCTGGCCCGGCGGCCAAGTTAAAATAATAAATAATCCCCGTTCAGTCTCAATGGCAGGGTGCGGGCCGGCCCGGCGGCGATTGCGGCGGGCAGCAGGCCTCTTGGACAGGTTGAGAGATAAAAAAATAATAATTCCCGTTCAGTCTCAATGGCAGGGTGCGGGCCGGCCCGGCGGCAATTGCGGCGGGCAGCAGGCCTCTTGGACAGGTTGAGAGATAAAAAAATAATAATTCCCTTGCAGTCTCAATGGCGGGGTGCGGGCCGGGGAATAGGCCTCTTGGCCGGGGTGAATATGTTGGAACGCGGCGCGCGTAAATAGAAGCGGCTGGAGGTACCGGGGGCGAAGCCCGCCCCGGCCCGGAGGCCGAGTTAAAAAAAATAATAATCCCCGTTGAGTCTCAATGGCGGGGTGCGGGCCGGCCCGGCGGCGAGTGCGGCGGGCAGCAGGCCTCTTGGACAGGTTGAGAGATAAAAAAATAATAATTCCCGTGCAGTCTCAATGGCGAGGTGCGGGCCGGGGAATAGGCCTCTTGGCCGGGGTGAATAGTGTTGGAACACGGCCCGCGGAAATAGTAGCGGCTGGAGGTACCGGGGGCGAAGCCCGCCCCGGCCCGGAGGCCGAGTTAAAAAAAATAATAATCCCCGTTCAGTCTCAATGGCGGAGTGCGGGCCGGCCCGGCGGCGAGTGCGGCGGGCAGCAGGCCTCTTGGACAGGTTGAGAGATAAAAAAATAATAATTCCCGTGCAGTCTCAATGGCGGGGTGCGGGCCGGGGAATAGGCCTCTTGGCCGGGGTGAATATGTTGGAACGCGGCGCGCGTAAATAGAAGCGGCTGGAGGTACCGGGGGCGAAGCCCGCCCCGGCCCGGAGGCCGAGTAAAAAAAAATAATAATCCCCGTTCAGTCTCAATGGCGGGGTGCGGGCCGGCCCGGCGGCGATTGCGGCGGGCAGCAGGCCTCTTGGACAGGTTGAGAGATAAAAAAATAATAATTCCCGTTCAGTCTCAATGGCAGGGTGCGGGCCGGCCCGGCGGCAATTGCGGCGGGCAGCAGGCCTCTTGGACAGGTTGAGAGATAAAAAAATAATAATTCCCTTGCAGTCTCAATGGCGGGGTGCGGGCCGGGGAATAGGCCTCTTGGCCGGGGTGAATATGTTGGAACGCGGCGCGCGTAAATAGAAGCGGCTGGAGGTACCGGGGGCGAAGCCCGCCCCGGCCCGGAGGCCGAGTTAAAAAAAATAATAATCCCCGTTCAGTCTCAATGGCGGGGTGCGGGCCGGCCCGGCGGCGAGTGCGGCGGGCAGCAGGCCTCTTGGACAGGTTGAGAGATAAAAAAATAATAATTCCCGTGCAGTCTCAATGACGGGGTGCGGGCCGGGGAATAGGCCTCTTGGCCGGGGTGAATATGTTGGAACGCGGCGCGCGTAAATAGAAGCGGCTGGAGGTACCGGGGGCGAAGCCCGCCCCGGCCCGGAGGCCGAGTTAAAAAAAATAATAATCCCCGTTCAGTCTCAATGGCGGGGTGCGGGCCGGCCCGGCGGCGAGTGCGGCGGGCAGCAGGCCTCTTGGACAGGTTGAGAGATAAAAAAATAATAATTCCCGTGCAGTCTCAATGGCGGGGTGCGGGCCGGGGAATAGGCCTCTTGGCCGGGGTGAATAGTGTTGGAACACGGCCCGCGGAAATAGTAGCGGCTGGAGGTACCGGGGGCGATGCCCGCCCCGGCCCGGCGGCCAAATTAAAAAAATAAATAATCCCGTTCAGTCTCAATGGCAGGGTGCGGGCCGGCCCGGCGGCGATTGCGGCGGGCAGCAGGCCTCTTGGACAGGTTGAGAGATAAAAAATAATAATTCCCATGCAGTCTCAATGGCGGGGTGCGGGCCGGGGAATAGGCCTCTTGGCCGGGGTGAATATGTTGGAACGCGGCGCGCGTAAATAGAAGCGGCTGGAGGTACCGGGGGCGAAGCCCGCCCCGGCCCGGAGGCCGAGTTAAAAAAAATAATAATCCCCGTTCAGTCTCAATGGCGGGGTGCGGGCCGGCCCGGCGGCGAGTGCGGCGGGCAGCAGGCCTCTTGGACAGGTTGAGAGATAAAAAAATAATAATTCCCGTGCAGTCTCAATGGCGGGGTGCGGGCCGGGGAATAGGCCTCTTGGCCGGGGTGAATATGTTGGAACGCGGCGCGCGTAAATAGAAGCGGCTGGAGGTACCGGGGGCGATGCCCGCCCCGGCCCGGCGGCCAAGTTAAAAAAATAAATAATCCCGTTCAGTCTCAATGGCAGGGTGCGGGCCGGCCCGGCGGCGATTGCGGCGGGCAGCAGGCCTCTTGGACAGGTTGAGAGATAAAAAAATAATAATTCCCATGCAGTCTCAATGGCGGGGTGCGGGCCGGGGAATAGGCCTCTTGGCCGGGGTGAATATGTTGGAACGCGGCGCGCGTAAATAGAAGCGGCTGGAGGTACCGGGGGCGAAGCCCGCCCCGGCCCGGAGGCCGAGTTAAAAAAAATAATAATCCCCGTTCAGTCTCAATGGCGGGGTGCGGGCCGGCCAGGCGGCGAGTGCGGCGGGCAGCAGGCCTCTTGGACAGGTTGAGAGATAAAAAAATAATAATTCCCGTGCAGTCTCAATGGCGGGGTGCGGGCCGGGGAATAGGCCTCTTGGCCGGGGTGAATAGTGTTGGAACACGGCCCGCGGAAATAGTAGCGGCTGGAGGTACCGGGGGCGATGCCCGCCCCGGCCCGGCGGCCAAGTTAAAAAAATAAATAATCCCGTTCAGTCTCAATGGCAGGGTGCGGGCCGGCCCGGCGGCGATTGCGGCGGGCAGCAGGCCTCTTGGACAGGTTGAGAGATAAAAAAATAATAATTCCCATGCAGTCTCAATGGCGGGGTGCGGGCCGGGGAATAGGCCTCTTGGCCGGGGTGAATATGTTGGAACGCGGCGCGCGTAAATAGAAGCGGCTGGAGGTACCGGGGGCGAAGCCCGCCCCGGCCCGGAGGCCGAGTTAAAAAAAATAATAATCCCCGTTCAGTCTCAATGGCGGGGTGCGGGCCGGCCCGGCGGCGAGTGCGGCGGGCAGCAGGCCTCTTGGACAGGTTGAGAGATAAAAAAATAATAAATCCCGTGCAGTCTCAATGGCGGGGTGCGGGCCGGGGAATAGGCCTCTTGGCCGGGGTGAATAGTGTTGGAACACGGCCCGCGGAAATAGTAGCGGCTGGAGGTACCGGGGGCGATGCCCGCCCCGGCCCGGCGGCCAAGTTAAAAAAATAAATAATCCCGTTCAGTCTCAATGGCAGGGTGCGGGCCGGCCCGGCGGCGATTGCGGCGGGCAGCAGGCCTCTTGGACAGGTTGGGAGATAAAAAAATAATAATTCCCATGCAGTCTCAATGGCGGGGTGCGGGCCGGGGAATAGGCCTCTTGGCCGGGGTGAATAGTGTTGGAACACGGCCCGCGGAAATAGTAGCGGCTGGAGGTACCGGGGGCGATGCCCGCCCCGGCCCGGCGGCCAAGTTAAAAAAATAAATAATCCCCGTTCAGTCTCAATGGCAGGGTGCGGGCCGGCCCGGCGGCGAGTGCGGCGGGCAGCAGGCCTCTTGGACAGGTTGAGAGATAAAAAAATAATAATTCCCGTTCAGTCTCAATGGCAGGGTGCGGGCCGGCCCGGCGGCAATTGCGGCGGGCAGCAGGCCTCTTGGACAGGTTGAGAGATAAAAAAAATAATAATTCCCATGCAGTCTCAATGGCGGGGTGCGGGCCGGGGAATAGGCCTCTTGGCCGGGGTGAATATGTTGGAACGCGGCGCGCGTAAATAGAAGCGGCTGGAGGTACCGGGGGCGAAGCCCGCCCCGGCCCGGAGGCCGAGTTAAAAAAAATAATAATCCCCGTTCAGTCTCAATGGCGGGGTGCGGGCCGGCCCGGCGGCGAGTGCGGCGGGCAGCAGGCCTCTTGGACAGGTTGAGAGATAAAAAAATAATAATTCCCGTGCAGTCTCAATGGCGGGGTGCGGGCCGGGGAATAGGCCTCTTGGCCGGGGTGAATAGTGTTGGAACACGGCCCGCGGAAATAGTAGCGGCTGGAGGTACCGGGGGCGATGCCCGCCCTGGCCCGGCGGCCAAGTTAAAAAAATAAATAATCCCCGTTCAGTCTCAATGGCAGGGTGCGGGCCGGCCCGGCGGCGATTGCGGCGGGCAGCAGGCCTCTTGGACAGGTTGAGAGATAAAAAAATAATAATTCCCGTTCAGTCTCAATGGCAGGGTGCGGGCCGGCCCGGCGGCAATTGCGGCGGGCAGCAGGCCTCTTGGACAGGTTGAGAGATAAAAAAATAATAATTCCCTTGCAGTCTCAATGGCGGGGTGCGGGCCGGGGAATAGGCCTCTTGGCCGGGGTGAATATGTTGGAACGCGGCGCGCGTAAATAGAAGCGGCTGGAGGTACCGGGGGCGAAGCCCGCCCCGGCCCGGAGGCCGAGTTAAAAAAAATAATAATCCCCGTTCAGTCTCAATGGCGGGGTGCGGGCCGGCCCGGCGGCGAGTGCGGCGGGCAGCAGGCCTCTTGGACAGGTTGAGAGATAAAAAAATAATAATTCCCGTGCAGTCTCAATGGCGGGGTGCGGGCCGGGGAATAGGCCTCTTGGCCGGGGTGAATATGTTGGAACGCGGCGCGCGTAAATAGAAGCGGCTGGAGGTACCGGGGGCGAAGCCCGCCCCGGCCCGGAGGCCGAGTTAAAAAAAATAATAATCCCCGTTCAGTCTCAATGGCGGGGTGCGGGCCGGCCCGGCGGCGAGTGCGGCGGGCAGCAGGCCTCTTGGACAGGTTGAGAGATAAAAAAATAATAATTCCCGTGCAGTCTCAATGGCGGGGTGCGGGCCGGGGAATAGGCCTCTTGGCCTGGGTGAATAGTGTTGGAACACGGCCCGCGGAAATAGTAGCGGCTGGAGGTACCGGGGGCGATGCCCGCCCTAGCCCGGCGGCCAAGTTAAAAAAATAAATAATCCCCGTTCAGTCTCAATGGCAGGGTGCGGGCCGGCCCGGCGGCAATTGCGGCGGGCAGCAGGCCTCTTGGACAGGTTGAGAGATAAAAAAATAATAATTCCCTTGCAGTCTCAATGGCGGGGTGCGGGCCGGGGAATAGGCCTCTTGGCCGGGGTGAATATGTTGGAACGCGGCGCGCGTAAATAGAAGCGGCTGGAGGTACCAGGGGCGAAGCCCGCCCCGGTCCGGAGGCCGAGTTAAAAAAAATAATAATCCCCGTTCAGTCTCAATGGCGGGGTGCGGGCCGGCCCGGCGGCGAGTGCGGCGGGCAGCAGGCCTCTTGGACAGGTTGAGAGATAAAAAAAATAATAATTCCCGTGCAGTCTCAATGGCGGGGTGCGGGCCGGGGAATAGGCCTCTTGGCCGGGGTGAATATGTTGGAACGCGGCGCGCGTAAATAGAAGCGGCTGGAGGTACCGGGGGCGAAGCCCGCCCCGGCCCGGAGGCCGAGTTAAAAAAAATAATAATCCCCGTTCAGTCTCAATGGCGGGGTGCGGGCCGGCCCGGCGGCGATTGCGGCGGGCAGCAGGCCTCTTGGACAGGTTGAGAGATAAAAAAATAATAATTCCCGTTCAGTCTCAATGGCAGGGTGCGGGCCGGCCCGGCGGCAATTGCGGCGGGCAGCAGGCCTCTTGGACAGGTTGAGAGATAAAAAAATAATAATTCCCTTGCAGTCTCAATGGCGTGGTGCGGGCCGGGGAATAGGCCTCTTGGCCGGGGTGAATATGTTGGAACGCGGCGCGCGTAAATAGAAGCGGCTGGAGGTACCGGGGGCGAAGCCCGCCCCGGCCCGGCGGCCAAGTTAAAAAAATAAATAATCCCGTTCAGTCTCAATGGCAGGGTGCGGGCCGGCCCGGCGGCGATTGCGGCGGGCAGCAGGCCTCTTGGACAGGTTGAGAGATAAAAAAATAATAATTCCCGTTCAGTCTCAATGGCAGGGTGCGGGCCGGCCCGGCGGCAATTGCGGCGGGCAGCAGGCCTCTTGGACAGGTTGAGAGATAAAAAATTAATAATTCCCTTGCAGTCTCAATGGCGGGGTGCGGGCCGGGGAATAGGCCTCTTGGCCGGGGTGAATATGTTGGAACGCGGCGCGCGTAAATAGAAGCGGCTGGAGGTACCGGGGGCGAAGCCCGCCCCGGCCCGGAGGCCGAGTTAAAAAAAATAATAATCCCCGTTCAGTCTCAATGGCGGGGTGCGGGCCGGCCCGGCGGCGAGTGCGGCGGGCAGCAGGCCTCTTGGACAGGTTGAGAGATAAAAAAATAATAATTCCCGTGCAGTCTCAATGGCGGGGTGCGGGCCGGGGAATAGGCCTCTTGGCCGGGGTGAATATGTTGGAACGCGGCGCGCGTAAATAGAAGCGGCTGGAGGTACCGGGGGCGAAGCCCGCCCCGGCCCGGAGGCCGAGTTAAAAAAAATAATAATCCCTGTTCAGTCTCAATGGCGGGGTGCGGGCCGGCCCGGCGGCGAGTGCGGCGGGCAGCAGGCCTCTTGGACAGGTTGAGAGATAAAAAAATAATAATTCCCGTGCAGTCTCAATGGCGGGGTGCGGGCCGGGGAATAGGCCTCTTGGCCGGGGTGAATATGTTGGAACGCGGCGCGCGTAAATAGAAGCGGCTGGAGGTACCGGGGGCGAAGCCCGCCCCGGCCCGGAGGCCGAGTTAAAAAAAATAATAATTCCCGTTCAGTCTCAATGGCGGGGTGCGGGCCGGCCCGGCGGCGAGTGCGGCGGGCAGCAGGCCTCTTGGACAGGTTGAGAGATAAAAAAATAATAATTCCCGTGCAGTCTCAATGGCGGGGTGCGGGCCGGGGAATAGGCCTCTTGGCCGGGGTGAATAGTGTTGGAACACGGCCCGCGGAAATAGTAGCGGCTGGAGGTACCGGGGGCGATGCCCGCCCCGGCCCGGCGGCCAAGTTAAAAAAATAAATAATCCCGTTCAGTCTCAATGGCAGGGTGCGGGCCGGCCCGGCGGCGATTGCGGCGGGCAGCAGGCCTCTTGGACAGGTTGAGAGATAAAAAAATAATAATTCCCATGCAGTCTCAATGGCGGGGTGCGGGCCGGGGAATAGGCCTCTTGGCCGGGGTGAATATGTTGGAACGCGGCGCGCATAAATAGAAGCGGCTGGAGGTACCGGGGGCGAAGCCCGCCCCGGCCCGGAGGCCGAGTTAAAAAAAATAATAATCCCCGTTCAGTCTCAATGGCGGGGTGCGGGCCGGCCCGGCGGCGAGTGCGGCGGGCAGCAGGCCTCTTGGACAGGTTGAGAGATAAAAAAATAATAATTCCCGTGCAGTCTCAATGGCGGGGTGCGGGCCGAGGAATAGGCCTCTTGGCCGGGGTGAATAGTGTTGGAACACGGCCCGCGGAAATAGTAGCGGCTGGAGGTACCGGGGGCGATGCCCACCCCGGCCCGGCGGCCAAGTTAAAAAAAAAAAAAATCCCCGTTCAGTCTCAATGGCAGGGTGCGGGCCGGCCCGGCGGCGATTGCGGCGGGCAGCAGGCCTCTTGGACAGGTTGAGAGATAAAAAAATAATAATTCCCATGCAGTTTCAATGGCGGGTTGCGGGCCGGGGAATAGGCCTCTTGGCCGGGGTGAATAGTGTTGGAATACGGCCCGCGGAAATAGTAGCGGCTGGAGGTACCGGGGGCGATGCCCGCCCGGGCCCGGCGGCCAAGTTAAAAAAATAAATAATCCCGTTCAGTCTCAATGGCAGGGTGCGGGCCGGCCCGGCGGCGATTGCGGCATGCAGCAGGCCTCTTGGACAGGTTGAGAGATAAAAAAATAATAATTCCCATGCAGTCTCAATGGCGGGGTGCGGGCCGGGGAATAGGCCTCTTGGCCGGGGTGAATATGTTGGAACGCGGCGCGCATAAATAGAAGCGGCTGGAGGTACCGGGGGCGAAGCCCGCCCCGGCCCGGAGGCCGAGTTAAAAAAAATAATAATCCCCGTTCAGTCTCAATGGCGGGGTGCGGGCCGGCCCGGCGGCGAGTGCGGCGGGCAGCAGGCCTCTTGGACAGGTTGAGAGATAAAAAAATAATAATTCCCGTGCAGTCTCAATGGCGGGGTGCGGGCCAGGGAATAGGCCTCTTGGCCGGGGTGAATAGTGTTGGAACACGGCCCGCGGAAATAGTAGCGGCTGGAGGTACCGGGGGCGATGCCCACCCCGGCCCGGCGGCCAAGTTAAAAAAAAAAAAAATCCCCGTTCAGTCTCAATGGCAGGGTGCGGGCCGGCCCGGCGGCGATTGCGGCGGGCAGCAGGCCTCTTGGACAGGTTGAGAGATAAAAAAATAATAATTCCCATGCAGTTTCAATGGCGGGTTGCGGGCCGGGGAATAGGCCTCTTGGCCGGGGTGAATAGTGTTGGAACACGGCCCGCGGAAATAGTAGCGGCTGGAGGTACCGGGGGCGATGCCCGTCCCGGGCCGGCGGCCAAGTTAAAAAAATAAATAATCCCCGTTCAGTCTCAATGGCAGGGTGCGGGCCGGCCCGGCGGCGATTGCGGCGGGCAGCAGGCCTCTTGGACAGGTTGAGAGATAAAAAAATAATAATTCCCGTGCAGTCTCAATGGCGGGGTGCGGGCCGGCCCGGCGGACGAGTGTGGCCGGGGAAGAGGCCTCTTTGCCGGGGTGAATATGTTGGAACGCGGCGCGCGTAAATAGAAGCGGCTGGAGGTACCGGGGGCGAAGCCCGCCCCGGCCCGGAGGCCGAGTTAAAAAAAATAATAATCCCCGTTCAGTCTCAATGGCGGGGTGCGGGCCGGCCTGGCGGCGAGTGCGGCGGGCAGCAGGCCTCTTGGACAGGTTGAGAGATAAAAAAATAATAATTCCCGTGCAGTCTCAATGGCGGGGTGCGGGCCGGCCCGGCGGACGAGTGTGGCCGGGGAAGAGGCCTCTTGGCCGGGGTGAATATGTTGGAACGCGGCGCGCGTAAATAGAAGCGGCTGGAGGTACCGGGGGCGAAGCCCGCCCCGGCCCGGCGGCCGAGTTAAAAAAAATAATAATCCCGTACAGTCTCAATGGCGGGGTGCGGGCCGGCCCGGCGGCGAGTGCGGCGGGCAGCAGGCCTCTTGGACAGGTTGAGAGATAAAAAAATAATAATTCCCGTGCAGTCTCAATGGCGGGGTGCGGGCCGGGGAATAGGCCTCTTGGCCGGGGTGAATAGTGTTGGAACACGGCCCGCGGACATAGTAGCGGCTGGAGGTACCGGGGGCGATGCCCGCCCCGGCCCGGCGGCCAAGTTAAAAAAATAAATAATCCCCGTTCAGTCTCAATGGCAGGGTGCGGGCCGGCCCGGCGGCGATTGCGGCGGGCAGCAGGCCTCTTGGACAGGTTGAGAGATAAAAAAATAATAATTCCCATGCAGTCTCAATGGCGGGGTGCGGGCCGGGGAATAGGCCTCTTGGCCGGGGTGAATAGTGTTGGAACACGGCCCGCGGAAATAGTAGCGGCTGGAGGTACCGGGGGCGATGCCCGCCCCGGGCCGGCGGCCAAGTTAAAAAAATAAATAATCCCGTTCAGTCTCAATGGCAGGGTGCGGGCCGGCCCGGCGGCGATTGCGGCGGGCAGCAGGCCTCTTGGACAGGTTGAGAGATATAAAAATAATAATTCCCGTGCAGTCTCAACGGCGGGGTGCGGGCCGGCCCGGCGGACGAGTGTGGCCGGGGAATAGGCCTCTTGGCCGGGGTGAATATGTTGGAACGCGGCGCGCGTAAATAGAAGCGGCTGGAGGTACCGGGGGCGAAGCCCGCCCCGGCCCGGAGGCCGAGTTAAAAAAAATAATAATCCCCGTTCAGTCTCAATGGCGGGGTGCGGGCCGGCCCGGCAGCGAGTGCGGCGGGCAGCAGGCCTCTTGGACAGGTTGAGAGATAAAAAAATAATAATTCCCGTGCAGTCTCAATGGCGGGGTGCGGGCCGGGGAATAGGCCTCTTGGCCGGGGTGAATAGTGTTGGAACACGGCCCGCGGAAATAGTAGCGGCTGGAGGTACCGGGGGCGATGCCCGCCCTGGCCCGGCGGCCAAGTTAAAAAAATAAATAATCCCCGTTCAGTCTCAATGGCAGGGTGCGGGCCGGCCCGGCGGCGATTGCGGCGGGCAGCAGGCCTCTTGGACAGGTTGAGAGATAAAAAAATAATAATTCCCGTTCAGTCTCAATGGCAGGGTGCGGGCCGGCCCGGCGGCAATTGCGGCGGGCAGCAGGCCTCTTGGACAGGTTGAGAGATAAAAAAATAATAATTCCCTTGCAGTCTCAATGGCGGGGTGCGGGCCGGGGAATAGGCCTCTTGGCCGGGGTGAATATGTTGGAACGCGGCGCGCGTAAATAGAAGCGGCTGGAGGTACCGGGGGCGAAGCCCGCCCCGGCCCGGAGGCCGAGTTAAAAAAAATAATAATCCCCGTTCAGTCTCAATGGCGGGGTGCGGGCCGGCCCGGCGGCGAGTGCGGCGGGCAGCAGGCCTCTTGGACAGGTTGAGAGATAAAAAAATAATAATTCCCGTGCAGTCTCAATGGCGGGGTGCGGGCCGGGGAATAGGCCTCTTGGCCGGGGTGAATATGTTGGAACGCGGCGCGCGTAAATAGAAGCGGCTGGAGGTACCGGGGGCGAAGCCCGCCCCGGCCCGGAGGCCGAGTTAAAAAAAATAATAATCCCCGTTCAGTCTCAATGGCGGGGTGCGGGCCGGCCCGGCGGCGAGTGCGGCGGGCAGCAGGCCTCTTGGACAGGTTGAGAGATAAAAAAATAATAATTCCCGTGCAGTCTCAATGGCGGGGTGCGGGCCGGGGAATAGGCCTCTTGGCCGGGGTGAATAGTGTTGGAACACGGCCCGCGGAAATAGTAGCGGCTGGAGGTACCGGGGGCGATGCCCGCCCCGGCCCGGCGGCCAAGTTAAAAAAATAAATAATCCCGTTCAGTCTCAATGGCAGGGTGCGGGCCGGCCCGGCGGCGATTGCGGCGGGCAGCAGGCCTCTTGGACAGGTTGAGAGATAAAAAAATAATAATTCCCATGCAGTCTCAATGGCGGGGTGCGGGCCGGGGAATAGGCCTCTTGGCCGGGGTGAATATGTTGGAACGCGGCGCGCGTAAATAGAAGCGGCTGGAGGTACCGGGGGCGAAGCCCGCCCCGGCCCGGAGGCCGAGTTAAAAAAAATAATAATCCCCGTTCAGTCTCAATGGCGGGGTGCGGGCCGGCCCGGCAGCGAGTGCGGCGGGCAGCAGGCCTCTTGGACAGGTTGAGAGATAAAAAAATAATAATTCCCGTGCAGTCTCAATGGCGGGGTGCGGGCCGGGGAATAGGCCTCTTGGCCGGGGTGAATAGTGTTGGAACACGGCCCGCGGAAATAGTAGCGGCTGGAGGTACCGGGGGCGATGCCCGCCCTGGCCCGGCGGCCAAGTTAAAAAAATAAATAATCCCCGTTCAGTCTCAATGGCAGGGTGCTGGCCGGCCCGGCGGCGATTGCGGCGGGCAGCAGGCCTCTTGGACAGGTTGAGAGATAAAAAAATAATAATTCCCATGCAGTCTCAATGGCGGGGTGCGGGCCGGGGAATAGGCCTCTTGGCCGGGGTGAATAGTGTTGGAACACGGCCCGCGGAAATAGTAGCGGCTGGAGGTACCGGGGGCGATGCCCGCCCCGGGCCGGCGGCCAAGTTAAAAAAATAAATAATCCCGTTCAGTCTCAATGGCAGGGTGCGGGCCGGCCCGGCGGCGATTGCGGCGGGCAGCAGGCCTCTTGGACAGGTTGAGAGATATAAAAATAATAATTCCCGTGCAGTGTCAACGGCGGGGTGCGGGCCGGCCCGGCGGACGAGTGTGGCCGGGGAATAGGCCTCTTGGCCGGGGTGAATATGTTGGAACGCGGCGCGCGTAAATAGAAGCGGCTGGAGGTACCGGGGGCGAAGCCCGCCCCGGCCCGGAGGCCGAGTTAAAAAAAATAATAATCCCCGTTCAGTCTCAATGGCGGGGTGCGGGCCGGCCCGGCAGCGAGTGCGGCGGGCAGCAGGCCTCTTGGACAGGTTGAGAGATAAAAAAATAATAATTCCCGTGCAGTCTCAATGGCGGGGTGCGGGCCGGGGAATAGGCCTCTTGGCCGGGGTGAATAGTGTTGGAACACGGCCCGCGGAAATAGTAGCGGCTGGAGGTACCGGGGGCGATGCCCGCCCTGGCCCGGCGGCCAAGTTAAAAAAATAAATAATCCCCGTTCAGTCTCAATGGCAGGGTGCGGGCCGGCCCGGCGGCGATTGCGGCGGGCAGCAGGCCTCTTGGACAGGTTGAGAGATAAAAAAATAATAATTCCCGTTCAGTCTCAATGGCAGGGTGCGGGCCGGCCCGGCGGCAATTGCGGCGGGCAGCAGGCCTCTTGGACAGGTTGAGAGATAAAAAAATAATAATTCCCTTGCAGTCTCAATGGCGGGGTGCGGGCCGGGGAATAGGCCTCTTGGCCGGGGTGAATATGTTGGAACGCGGCGCGCGTAAATAGAAGCGGCTGGAGGTACCGGGGGCGAAGCCCGCCCCGGCCCGGAGGCCGAGTTAAAAAAAATAATAATCCCCGTTCAGTCTCAATGGCGGGGTGCGGGCCGGCCCGGCGGCGAGTGCGGCGGGCAGCAGGCCTCTTGGACAGGTTGAGAGATAAAAAAATAATAATTCCCGTGCAGTCTCAATGGCGGGGTGCGGGCCGGGGAATAGGCCTCTTGGCCGGGGTGAATATGTTGGAACGCGGCGCGCGTAAATAGAAGCGGCTGGAGGTACCGGGGGCGAAGCCCGCCCCGGCCCGGAGGCCGAGTTAAAAAAAATAATAATCCCCGTTCAGTCTCAATGGCGGGGTGCGGGCCGGCCAGGCGGCGAGTGCGGCGGGCAGCAGGCCTCTTGGACAGGTTGAGAGATAAAAAAATAATAATTCCCGTGCAGTCTCAATGGCGGGGTGCGGGCCGGGGAATAGGCCTCTTGGTCGGGGTGAATAGTGTTGGAACACGGCCCGCGGAAATAGTAGCGGCTGGAGGTACCGGGGGCGATGCCCGCCCCGGCCCGGCGGCCAAGTTAAAAAAATAAATAATCCCGTTCAGTCTCAATGGCAGGGTGCGGGCCGGCCCGGCGGCGATTGCGGCGGGCAGCAGTCCTCTTGGACAGGTTGAGAGATAAAAAAATAATAATTCCCATGCAGTCTCAATGGCGGGGTGCGGGCCGGGGAATAGGCCTCTTGGCCGGGGTGAATATGTTGGAACGCGGCGCGCGTAAATAGAAGCGGCTGGAGGTACCGGGGGCGAAGCCCGCCCCGGCCCGGAGGCCGAGTTAAAAAAAATAATAATCCCCGTTCAGTCTCAATGGCGGGGTGCGGGCCGGCCCGGCAGCGAGTGCGGCGGGCAGCAGGCCTCTTGGACAGGTTGAGAGATAAAAAAATAATAATTCCCGTGCAGTCTCAATGGCGGGGTGCGGGCCGGGGAATAGGCCTCTTGGCCGGGGTGAATAGTGTTGGAACACGGCCCGCGGAAATAGTAGCGGCTGGAGGTACCGGGGGCGATGCCCGCCCTGGCCCGGCGGCCAAGTTAAAAAAATAAATAATCCCCGTTCAGTCTCAATGGCAGGGTGCGGGCCGGCCCGGCGGCAATTGCGGCGGGCAGCAGGCCTCTTGGACAGGTTGAGAGATAAAAAAATAATAATTCCCTTGCAGTCTCAATGGCGGGGTGCGGGCCGGGGAATAGGCCTCTTGGCCGGGGTGAATATGTTGGAACGCGGCGCGCGTAAATAGAAGCGGCTGGAGGTACCGGGGGCGAAGCCCGCCCCGGCCCGGAGGCCGAGTTAAAAAAAAAAATAATCCCCGTTCAGTCTCAATGGCGGGGTGCGGGCCGGCCCGGCGGCGAGTGCGGCGGGCAGCAGGCCTCTTGGACAGGTTGAGAGATAAAAAAATAATAATTCCCGTGCAGTCTCAATGGCGGGGTGCGGGCCGGGGAATAGGCCTCTTGGCCGGGGTGAATATGTTGGAACGCGGCGCGCGTAAATAGAAGCGGCTGGAGGTACCGGGGGCGAAGCCCGCCCCGGCCCGGAGGCCGAGTAAAAAAAAATAATAATCCCCGTTCAGTCTCAATGGCGGGGTGCGGGCCGGCCCGGCGGCGATTGCGGCGGGCAGCAGGCCTCTTGGACAGGTTGAGAGATAAAAAAATAATAATTCCCGTTCAGTCTCAATGGCAGGGTGCGGGCCGGCCCGGCGGCAATTGCGGCGGGCAGCAGGCCTCTTGGACAGGTTGAGAGATAAAAAAATAATAATTCCCTTGCAGTCTCAATGGCGGGGTGCGGGCCGGGGAATAGGCCTCTTGGCCGGGGTGAATATGTTGGAACGCGGCGCGCGTAAATAGAAGCGGCTGGAGGTACCGGGGGCGAAGCCCGCCCCGGCCCGGAGGCCGAGTTAAAAAAAATAATAATCCCCGTTCAGTCTCAATGGCGGGGTGCGGGCCGGCCCGGCGGCGAGTGCGGCGGGCAGCAGGCCTCTTGGACAGGTTGAGAGATAAAAAAATAATAATTCCCGTGCAGTCTCAATGGCGGGGTGCGGGCCGGGGAATAGGCCTCTTGGTCGGGGTTAATATGTTGGAACGCGGCGCGCGTAAATAGAAGCGGCTGGAGGTACCGGGGGCGAAGCCCGCCCCGGCCCGGAGGCCGAGTTAAAAAAAATAATAATCCCCGTTCAGTCTCAATGGCGGGGTGCGGGCCGGCCCGGCAGCGAGTGCGGCGGGCAGCAGGCCTCTTGGACAGGTTGAGAGATAAAAAAATAATAATTCCCGTGCAGTCTCAATGGCGGGGTGCGGGCCGGGGAATAGGCCTCTTGGCCGGGGTGAATAGTGTTGGAACACGGCCCGCGGAAATAGTAGCGGCTGGAGGTACCGGGGGCGATGCCCGCCCTGGCCCGGCGGCCAAGTTAAAAAAATAAATAATCCCCGTTCAGTCTCAATGGCAGGGTGCGGGCCGGCCCGGCGGCGATTGCGGCGGGCAGCAGGCCTCTTGGACAGGTTGAGAGATAAAAAAATAATAATTCCCGTTCAGTCTCAATGGCAGGGTGCGGGCCGGCCCGGCGGCAATTGCGGCGGGCAGCAGGCCTCTTGGACAGGTTGAGAGATAAAAAAATAATAATTCCCTTGCAGTCTCAATGGCGGGGTGCGGGCCGGGGAATAGGCCTCTTGGCCGGGGTGAATATGTTGGAACGCGGCGCGCGTAAATAGAAGCGGCTGGAGGTACCGGGGGCGAAGCCCGCCCCGGCCCGGAGGCCGAGTTAAAAAAAATAATAATCCCCGTTCAGTCTCTGTCACGTTCTGTCCGAAGCGATAGCTATCGCTTCGTGCAGAACAAATGAAATAAAGGTTGGATCCCCGGAGAACAGACAACGAAAAAATCTTGTCAACGAAAAAGTGTCTTTAATGACAAAAGAACAGAAAGAGCCCGACAGGGAAAAACGGTAACACAAAACGCTGGTCAAATAAGGACCAGGAAATAACAAGAAGGGTACTCTAACAGAATACGCTCGCGGAAAACAACACGACGCGAGGAGGACCTGAATTTGGCGGAGATAAGAGCAATACAACAACTAGGAGCAAAACGCGAATAACGGCCGTAAGGCAAAAAGGCAACGGGTCAATTGACAATAGCGAGATCGAGCGCGGGTGCAATATGGCACGGCATGGAATTCTCCGGCAGTGAGATGACTGCCGGAGTCGCTTGATAAAGGCAGGTGATCAGCCCGAAATTAACAACAGGTGTGCAGTCGGGGAAAAGAAAGCCCGCCCCCTGCAGGCAGGCACGGAACGTGACAGTACCCCCCCCTCAACGGACGCCTCCCGGCGGACCTCCCGGTTTGGAAGGGTGAGCGGTGTGGAAGTCGCGCAGAAGGGACGGGTCAAGGATCCAGGAGCGAGGCACCCACTGCCGCTCCTCAGGCCCGTAGCCCTCCCAATCGACCAGGTATTGGAAGCCCTTGCCCCTGCGCCGAGAGTCCAGGATGGCACGAACCGTGTACACCGGGTCACCGTCGACGACCCGCGGAGGGGGCGGCGGCGTGGGAGGAGGAGCCAAGTCACTTGAAGAGACGGGTTTGAGAAGTTAGACGTGGAAGACGGGGTGGACCTTCATGGTAGGAGGTAGACGGAGCCTGACAGCAGCCGGGTTGATGACGGCCTCAACCTCGAAGGGACCAGTGAATCGAGGACCCAGTTTCGCCGAGGAGCCGGCCAGGCGAAGGTCCCGAGTAGCCAGCCATACCTTCTGCCCCACCAGATAGGAGGGGGCCGGGCGCCGACGACGATCCGCGATTTGACGATTCCGGGACGCCGTGCGGGACAATGCCGCCCGGGCCTCCCTCCACACACGATGGGCCCGCTTGAGATGATGCTGGACGGAAGGGACCTCCACCTGCCCCTCCTGTGACGGGAACAGCGGCGGCTGGTAGCCGTAGGCAGACATGAACGGTGACCGGCCGGTTGCGGAGGAGACGAGGGTGTTGTGCGCATACTCCACCCATGGCAAGTGGTCGACCCATGATGCGGGACGGTGGAGACACACACAGCGGAGGGCCGCCCCCAGATCCTGGTTGGCGCGCTCCGCCTGTCCGTTAGACTGGGGGTGGTAGCCGGAGGTCAGGCTGGCAGTGGCTCCGAGGGACCGGCAGAACCGCTTCCAGACGCGAGACACGAACTGGGGCCCCCGATCAGACACAATGTCCGTCGGAATGCCGTGGAGGCGGAAAACGTGTTCGACCAGGAGGTCGGCGGTCTCCAGCGCCGACGGTAACCTGGACAAGGGCACAAAATGATTCGCCTTGGAGAAGCGGTCCACGATCGTGAGCACGACCGTACGGCCCCGGGAGGGGGGAAGGCCCGTGACGAAGTCCAGAGCGATGTGGGACCAGGGGCGTGGCGGAACGGGCAACGGTTGGAGCAATCCCGCCGGAGGTTGACGGGAAGACTTGCCGCATGCGCAGGAGGTGCAGGCCCTGACGAACTCCGTCACGTCGCTCCGGAGCTCCGGCCACCAGAACCGCTGGGAGACGAGTTGCACCGTCCGGCTCACCCCCGGATGGCATGCCACCTTGGATCCATGCCCCCACTGCAGGACCTCCGAGCGCAGGGACGGAGGCACGAACAGTCTCCCCGCCGGACACCCCGCCGGCACCTGAACCCCCTCCAGGGCAGTCTGGATCCGCTGCTCAACCTCCCACTGGACGACCCCCACGATGCACTGAGCTGGGAGGATGGTTTCCGGGGGCCGGTCCCCTCCCGTGGGGTCGTGGAGACGGGAGAGGGCGTCGGGCTTGGTGTTCTTCGACCCGGGGGAGTAGGTGAGAATAAAGTCGAACCTGGTGAGAAACAAGGCCCACCGGGCCTGACGGGGGTTTAGTCTTTTGGCGGTACGGAGGTAAGCAAGGTTCTTGTGGTCGGTGTAAACGGTAAAAGGTTCCTTTGCCCCCTCGAGCCAGTGCCGCCACTCCTGCAAGGCGGAGACAACAGCTAACAGTTCGCGGTTGCCCACGTCGTAGTTGGATTCGGCCGCTGTGAGTCGACGAGAGAAGAAGGCGCAGGGGTGCAGCTTCTGGTCGATGGGCGAGCGTTGAGACAGCACCGCCCCCACCCCTGAATCCGAGGCGTCCACCTCTACAATAAAGGGAAGATCAGGGTCAGGATGTTGAAGTACAGGGGGACTGGTAAACGCCGCCTTTAAGTCTGTGAACGCAGCGTCCGCGGTGGAATCCCACTTGAACGGGGTCTTAATAGACGTCAGGCGGGTCAAGGGGAGCGCCCTCTGGCTATAGGCCCGGATAAACCGTCTATAGAAATTGGCAAACCCCAGGAAACGCTGCAGTTCTTTACGATTAGTGGGAACCGGCCAGTTCGTGACTGCCTGTGTCTTGATGGGGTCTGCTCGTAACCTACCCCGCTCAATGATAAACCCCAGAAAGGAGATTACGGGAACATGGAATTCACACTTCTCTGCCTTGACGAAGAGCCGGTTTTCTAATAGGCGCTGTAGCACCCGCCTAACATGTTGCTTGTGCTCCTGTAACGACCGGGAGAAAATCAATATATCGTCCAAGTAGACAAAACAGAAGATGTTGATCATGTCTCTTAGCACGTCATTTATGAGGTTTTGGAAGACGGCAGGAGCGTTAGTGAGACCGAAAGGCATCACTAAGTACTCAAAATGGCCTAGAGGGGTCTTGAAAGCGGTCTTCCATTCATCTCCCTCTCTGATACGGACCAAGTGATAAGCGCTGCGCAAATCTAACTTGGAGAAAATGGTGGCGGATTGCAATGGGGCGAAGGCGGAATCTAACAAAGGTAGTGGGTATTTATTCTTTATGGTTATCTCGTTTAACCCACGATAGTCGACGCAGGGTCGCAGGGACTTTCCCACGAAAAAAAACCCCGCCCCTAACGGTGAACGCGAAGGTCTAATGAGACCTGCGGCGAGCGAGCTGTTAATGTACTCCGTCAACGCCTCGCGTTCAGGCCGAGACACCTGATACAGCCTCGAGGTCGGCAACGGAGCGCCCGCCTGCAGGTCTATTGCGCAATCATAGGGGCGGTGTGGAGGTAAGGAGCGCGCGCGGTCCTCGCTAAAAGCCCCCTTGAGGTCCCGATAGCAATCCGGCACTCCGTCAAGGCAGATATCCTCGGGGGGTGTGACGCGTTTATACCCCCCGACGGCTGACTGTAAACAGTGCTGATAACAGTACGGACTCCAACTATCTATTGCTGGGCGCGCCCAGGAAATTACGGGGTTGTGTACCCTAAGCCAGGGTAACCCAAGGATAATAGGAGCGTTGCGGGACCGCATTACCAGAAAACGCCGATGCTCGACATGGTTACCCGAAAGTTGCAGTTTCAATGGCTCCGTTCTGTGCGTAACGACCGCCAGGAGACGCCCATCGAGATCGCGAACCCGCTTTCTATCAATAAGCTCCTCCAAGAAACAACCCAACTCGGAGGCGAGCTCGGTGTCCATCAGACAATCGTCTGCTCCTGAGTCTACCAGGGCCCGAACCCGCCTCGACCGGGAGTCACCAAATATCTCCCCCTCAAGTTCCAGTCTGTTGGGGTGTCCCGATCGCGCGTCGGCTTGTCTAGGCTCGGGGGTTAACGCGCGGGATCGTGACTCACAGTACTCGGGATAGACGTGAAAAGATGATCCCGGAAGGCTGGTTGTGGCGTGAGGAGAGGTTTGGGTGTTGTCTCTGGTCGTACGACGGCTGGCACGGCGACTTCCTTCCTCTCCGCCAACGTCCTTGCCACCCAGCTGCATAGGTTCCGCCGCGGGTGCCGTCTCCCGGAATACTCCCCGATGTTCCTCACGATGTGGAGAGTGTCGATACGGGAAACGATTTCCCCCACGCTCCCGGCCCCGCTCCCTCAAGCGATTGTCCATGAGGAGAGCGAGGTCAATCAGCTCCTCCAGGTCGGTGCTGTGGTCGCGGGTCGCCAGCTCGTCCTTGAGCTGAGAGTTCAGGCCGCGTCGAAACAGTCCACACAATGCTCGATCACCGTATCCGCTCTGTGCTGCCAGAATCCGGAACTCGATCGAGTAGTCGGCGACCGATCGTCTTCCCTGGTGGAGGGCAAGTAGCCGACCTTCTGCCTCTCGGCCCCGCACGGGATGGTGGAACACCCGGCGAAAGGCTGTCACGAATTCAGGGAACGATGATCGGAGACTCGGCTTGGATTCGCTGGTCGCAATCGCCCATGACGCCGCCGGACCTGTTAACAAACTCATGATATAGGCCACTTTGGCAGCATCATTAGCGTAGGCAGACGGCTGTTGGTCGAATACGAGTGAGCACTGGTGAAGGAAGTGACCACACTGCCCATGCTCACCCCCATAGCGAGGGGGGTGTGGAAGCGATGGTTCCCTCGACATAATGGTATGAGAGGGGAACGCTTCCGGGGTGGCTGGATGGCCCCCGGAGGAATGGGGTCTCCGTTCCTCCACCCGTGTTAGACGAGGCTCGTAATCGTCGAGCCGATGAGCCGGAGGCCGAGTTAAAAAAAAAAATAATCCCCGTTCAGTCTCAATGGCGGGGTGCGGGCCGGCCCGGCGGCGAGTGCGGCGGGCAGCAGGCCTCTTGGACAGGTTGAGAGATAAAAAAATAATAATTCCCGTGCAGTCTCAATGGCGGGGTGCGGGCCGGCCCGGCGGCGATTGCGGCGGGCAGCAGGCCTCTTGGACAGGTTGAGAGATAAAAAAATAATAATTCCCGTTCAGTCTCAATGGCAGGGTGCGGGCCGGCCCGGCGGCGATTGCGGCGGGCAGCAGGCCTCTTGGACAGGTTGAGAGATAAAAAAATAATAATTCCCATGCAGTCTCAATGGCGGGGTGCGGGCCGGGGAATATGCCTCTTGGCCGGGGTGAATAGTGTTGGAACACGGCCCGCGGAAATAGTAGCGGCTGGAGGTACCGGGGGCGATGCCCGCCCGGGCCCGGCGGCCAAGTTAAAAAAATAAATAATCCCGTTCAGTCTCAATGGCAGGGTGCGGGCCGGCCCGGCGGCAATTGCGGCGGGCAGCAGGCCTCTTGGACAGGTTGAGAGATAAAAAAATAATAATTCCCATGCAGTCTCAATGGCGGGGTGCGGGCCGGGGAATATGCCTCTTGGCCGGGGTGAATAGTGTTGGAACACGGCCCGCGGAAATAGTAGCGGCTGGAGGTACCGGGGGCGATGCCCGCCCCGGCCCGGCGGCCAAGTTAAAAAAATAAATAATCCCCGTTCAGTCTCAATGGCAGGGTGCGGGCCGGCCCGGCGGCGAGTGCGGCGGGCAGCAGGCCTCTTGGACAGGTTGAGAGATAAAAAAATAATAATTCCCGTTCAGTCTCAATGGCAGGGTGCGGGCCGGCCCGGCGGCAATTGCGGCGGGCAGCAGGCCTCTTGGACAGGTTGAGAGATAAAAAAATAATAATTCCCATGCAGTCTCAATGGCGGGGTGCGGGCCGGGGAATAGGCCTCTTGGCCGGGGTGAATATGTTGGAACGCGGCGCGCGTAAATAGTAGCGGCTGGAGGTACCGGGGGCGAAGCCCGCCCCGGCCCGGAGGCCGAGTTAAAAAAAATAATAATCCCCGTTCAGTCTCAATGGCGGGGTGCGGGCCGGCCCGGCGGCGAGTGCGGCGGGCAGCAGGCCTCTTGGACAGGTTGAGAGATAAAAAAATAATAATTCCCGTGCAGTCTCAATGGCGGGGTGCGGGCCGGGGAATAGGCCTCTTGGCCGGGGTGAATATGTTGGAACGCGGCGCGCGTAAATAGAAGCGGCTGGAGGTACCGGGGGCGAAGCCCGCCCCGGCCCGGAGGCCGAGTTAAAAAAAATAATAATCCCCGTTCAGTCTCAATGGCGGGGTGCGGGCCGGCCCGGCGGCGAGTGCGGCGGGCAGCAGGCCTCTTGGACAGGTTGAGAGATAAAAAAATAATAATTCCCATGCAGTTTCAATGGCGGGGTGCGGGCCGGGGAATAGGCCTCTTGGCCGGGGTGAATAGTGTTGGAACACGGCCCGCGGAAATAGTAGCGGCTGGAGGTACCGGGGGCGATGCCCGCCCCGGCCCGGCGGCCAAGTTAAAAAAAAAAAAAAATCCCCGTTCAGTCTCAATGGCAGGGTGCGGGCCGGCCCGGCGGCGATTGCGGCGGGCAGCAGGCCTCTTGGACAGGTTGAGAGATAAAAAAATAATAATTCCCATGCAGTTTCAATGGCGGGGTGCGGGCCGGGGAATAGGCCTCTTGGCCGGGGTGAATAGTGTTGGAACACGGCCCGCGGAAATAGTAGCGGCTGGAGGTACCGGGGACGATGCCCGCCCCGGGCCGGCGGCCAAGTTAAAAAAATAAATAATCCCCGTTCAGTCTCAATGGCAGGGTGCGGGCCGGCCCCGGCGGCGATTGCGGCGGGCAGCAGGCCTCTTGGACAGGTTGAGAGATAAAAAAAAAAATAATTCCCGTGTAGTCTCAATGGCGGGGTGCGGGCCGGCCCGGCGGACGAGTGTGGCCGGGGAAGAGGCCTCTTGGCCGGGGTGAATATGTTGGAACGCGGCGCGCGTAAATAGAAGCGGCTGGAGGTACCGGGGTCGAAGCCTGCCCCGGCCCGGAGGCCGAGTTAAAAAAAATAATAATCCCCGTTCAGTCTCAATGGCGGGGTGCGGGCCGGCCCGGCGGCGAGTGCGGCGGGCAGCAGGCCTCTTGGACAGGTTGAGAGATAAAAAAATAATAATTCCCATGCAGTCTCAATGGCGGGGTGCGGGCCGGGGAATAGGCCTCTTGGCCGGGGTGAATAGTGTTGGAACACGGCCCGCGGAAATAGTAGCGGCTGGAGGTACCGGGGCGATGCCCGCCCCGGGCCGGCGGCCAAGTTAAAAAAATAAATAATCCCCGTTCAGTCTCAATGGCAGGGTGCGGGCCGGCCCGGCGGCGATTGCGGCGGGCAGCAGGCCTCTTGGACAGGTTGAGAGATAAAAAAATAATAATTCCCATGCAGTCTCAATGGCGGGGTGCGGGCCGGGGAATGGGCCTCTTGGCCGGGGTGAATAGTGTTGGAACACGGCCCGCGGAAATAGTAGCGGCTGGAGGTACCGGGGGCGATGCCCGCCCCGGGCCGGCGGCCAAGTTAAAAAAATAAATAATCCCCGTTCAGTCTCAATGGCAGGGTGCGGGCCGGCCCGGCGGCGATTGCGGCGGGCAGCAGGCCTCTTGGACAGGTTGAGAGATAAAAAAATAATAATTCCCATGCAGTCTCAATGGCGGGGTGCGGGCCGGGGAATAGGCCTCTTGGCCGGGGTGAATAGTGTTGGAACACGGCCCGCGGAAATAGTAGCGGCTGGAGTTACCGGGGGCGATGCCCGCCCCGGCCCGGCGGCCAAGTTAAAAAAAATAAATAATCCCCGTTCAGTCTCAATGGCGGGGTGCGGGCCGGCCCGGCGGCGATTGCGGCGGGCAGCAGGCCTCTTGGACAGGTTGAGAGATAAAAAAATAATAATTCCCGTTCAGTCTCAATGGCAGGGTGCGGGCCGGCCCGGCGGCAATTGCGGCGGGCAGCAGGCCTCTTGGACAGGTTGAGAGATAAAAAAATAATAATTCCCTTGCAGTCTCAATGGCGGGGTGCGGGCCGGGGAATAGGCCTCTTGGCCGGGGTGAATATGTTGGAACGCGGCGCGCGTAAATAGAAGCGGCTGGAGGTACCGGGGGCGAAGCCCGCCCCGGCCCGGAGGCCGAGTTAAAAAAAATAATAATCCCCGTTCAGTCTCAATGGCGGGGTGCGGGCCGGCCCGGCAGCGAGTGCGGCGGGCAGCAGGCCTCTTGGACAGGTTGAGAGATAAAAAAATAATAATTCCCGTGCAGTCTCAATGGCGGGGTGCGGGCCGGGGAATAGGCCTCTTGGCCGGGGTGAATAGTGTTGGAACACGGCCCGCGGAAATAGTAGCGGCTGGAGGTACCGGGGGCGATGCCCGCCCTGGCCCGGCGGCCAAGTTAAAAAAATAAATAATCCCCGTTCAGTCTCAATGGCAGGGTGCGGGCCGGCCCGGCGGCAATTGCGGCGGGCAGCAGGCCTCTTGGACAGGTTGAGAGATAAAAAAATAATAATTCCCTTGCAGTCTCAATGGCGGGGTGCGGGCCGGGGAATAGGCCTCTTGGCCGGGGTGAATATGTTGGAACGCGGCGCGCGTAAATAGAAGCGGCTGGAGGTACCGGGGGCGAAGCCCGCCCCGGCCCGGAGGCCGAGTTAAAAAAAAAAATAATCCCCGTTCAGTCTCAATGGCGGGGTGCGGGCCGGCCCGGCGGCGAGTGCGGCGGGCAGCAGGCCTCTTGGACAGGTTGAGAGATAAAAAAATAATAATTCCCGTGCAGTCTCAATGGCGGGGTGCGGGCCGGCCCGGCGGCGATTGCGGCGGGCAGCAGGCCTCTTGGACAGGTTGAGAGATAAAAAAATAATAATTCCCGTTCAGTCTCAATGGCAGGGTGCGGGCCGGCCCGGCGGCGATTGCGGCGGGCAGCAGGCCTCTTGGACAGGTTGAGAGATAAAAAAATAATAATTCCCATGCAGTCTCAATGGCGGGGTGCGGGCCGGGGAATATGCCTCTTGGCCGGGGTGAATAGTGTTGGAACACGGCCCGCGGAAATAGTAGCGGCTGGAGGTACCGGGGGCGATGCCCGCCCCGGCCCGGCGGCCAAGTTAAAAAAATAAATAATCCCGTTCAGTCTCAATGGCAGGGTGCGGGCCGGCCCGGCGGCAATTGCGGCGGGCAGCAGGCCTCTTGGACAGGTTGAGAGATAAAAAAATAATAATTCCCATGCAGTCTCAATGGCGGGGTGCGGGCCGGGGAATATGCCTCTTGGCCGGGGTGAATAGTGTTGGAACACGGCCCGCGGAAATAGTAGCGGCTGGAGGTACCGGGGGCGATGCCCGCCCCGGCCCGGCGGCCAAGTTAAAAAAATAAATAATCCCCGTTCAGTCTCAATGGCAGGGTGCGGGCCGGCCCGGCGGCGAGTGCGGCGGGCAGCAGGCCTCTTGGACAGGTTGAGAGATAAAAAAATAATAATTCCCGTTCAGTCTCAATGGCAGGGTGCGGGCCGGCCCGGCGGCAATTGCGGCGGGCAGCAGGCCTCTTGGACAGGTTGAGAGATAAAAAAATAATAATTCCCATGCAGTCTCAATGGCGGGGTGCGGGCCGGGGAATAGGCCTCTTGGCCGGGGTGAATATGTTGGAACGCGGCGCGCGTAAATAGTAGCGGCTGGAGGTACCGGGGGCGAAGCCCGCCCCGGCCCGGAGGCCGAGTTAAAAAAAATAATAATCCCCGTTCAGTCTCAATGGCGGGGTGCGGGCCGGCCCGGCGGCGAGTGCGGCGGGCAGCAGGCCTCTTGGACAGGTTGAGAGATAAAAAAATAATAATTCCCGTGCAGTCTCAATGGCGGGGTGCGGGCCGGGGAATAGGCCTCTTGGCCGGGGTGAATATGTTGGAACGCGGCGCGCGTAAATAGAAGCGGCTGGAGGTACCGGGGGCGAAGCCCGCCCCGGCCCGGAGGCCGAGTTAAAAAAAATAATAATCCCCGTTCAGTCTCAATGGCGGGGTGCGGGCCGGCCCGGCGGCGAGTGCGGCGGGCAGCAGGCCTCTTGGACAGGTTGAGAGATAAAAAAATAATAATTCCCATGCAGTTTCAATGGCGGGGTGCGGGCCGGGGAATAGGCCTCTTGGCCGGGGTGAATAGTGTTGGAACACGGCCCGCGGAAATAGTAGCGGCTGGAGGTACCGGGGGCGATGCCCGCCCCGGCCCGGCGGCCAAGTTAAAAAAAAAAAAAAATCCCCGTTCAGTCTCAATGGCAGGGTGCGGGCCGGCCCGGCGGCGATTGCGGCGGGCAGCAGGCCTCTTGGACAGGTTGAGAGATAAAAAAATAATAATTCCCATGCAGTTTCAATGGCGGGGTGCGGGCCGGGGAATAGGCCTCTTGGCCGGGGTGAATAGTGTTGGAACACGGCCCGCGGAAATAGTAGCGGCTGGAGGTACCGGGGACGATGCCCGCCCCGGGCCGGCGGCCAAGTTAAAAAAATAAATAATCCCCGTTCAGTCTCAATGGCAGGGTGCGGGCCGGCCCCGGCGGCGATTGCGGCGGGCAGCAGGCCTCTTGGACAGGTTGAGAGATAAAAAAAAAAATAATTCCCGTGTAGTCTCAATGGCGGGGTGCGGGCCGGCCCGGCGGACGAGTGTGGCCGGGGAAGAGGCCTCTTGGCCGGGGTGAATATGTTGGAACGCGGCGCGCGTAAATAGAAGCGGCTGGAGGTACCGGGGTCGAAGCCTGCCCCGGCCCGGAGGCCGAGTTAAAAAAAATAATAATCCCCGTTCAGTCTCAATGGCGGGGTGCGGGCCGGCCCGGCGGCGAGTGCGGCGGGCAGCAGGCCTCTTGGACAGGTTGAGAGATAAAAAAATAATAATTCCCATGCAGTCTCAATGGCGGGGTGCGGGCCGGGGAATAGGCCTCTTGGCCGGGGTGAATAGTGTTGGAACACGGCCCGCGGAAATAGTAGCGGCTGGAGGTACCGGGGCGATGCCCGCCCCGGGCCGGCGGCCAAGTTAAAAAAATAAATAATCCCCGTTCAGTCTCAATGGCAGGGTGCGGGCCGGCCCGGCGGCGATTGCGGCGGGCAGCAGGCCTCTTGGACAGGTTGAGAGATAAAAAAATAATAATTCCCATGCAGTCTCAATGGCGGGGTGCGGGCCGGGGAATGGGCCTCTTGGCCGGGGTGAATAGTGTTGGAACACGGCCCGCGGAAATAGTAGCGGCTGGAGGTACCGGGGGCGATGCCCGCCCCGGGCCGGCGGCCAAGTTAAAAAAATAAATAATCCCCGTTCAGTCTCAATGGCAGGGTGCGGGCCGGCCCGGCGGCGATTGCGGCGGGCAGCAGGCCTCTTGGACAGGTTGAGAGATAAAAAAATAATAATTCCCATGCAGTCTCAATGGCGGGGTGCGGGCCGGGGAATAGGCCTCTTGGCCGGGGTGAATAGTGTTGGAACACGGCCCGCGGAAATAGTAGCGGCTGGAGTTACCGGGGGCGATGCCCGCCCCGGCCCGGCGGCCAAGTTAAAAAAAATAAATAATCCCCGTTCAGTCTCAATGGCGGGGTGCGGGCCGGCCCGGCGGCGATTGCGGCGGGCAGCAGGCCTCTTGGACAGGTTGAGAGATAAAAAAATAATAATTCCCGTTCAGTCTCAATGGCAGGGTGCGGGCCGGCCCGGCGGCAATTGCGGCGGGCAGCAGGCCTCTTGGACAGGTTGAGAGATAAAAAAATAATAATTCCCTTGCAGTCTCAATGGCGGGGTGCGGGCCGGGGAATAGGCCTCTTGGCCGGGGTGAATATGTTGGAACGCGGCGCGCGTAAATAGAAGCGGCTGGAGGTACCGGGGGCGAAGCCCGCCCCGGCCCAGAGGCCGAGTTAAAAAAAATAATAATCCCCGTTCAGTCTCAATGGCGGGGTGCGGGCCGGCCCGGCAGCGAGTGCGGCGGGCAGCAGGCCTCTTGGACAGGTTGAGAGATAAAAAAATAATAATTCCCGTGCAGTCTCAATGGCGGGGTGCGGGCCGGGGAATAGGCCTCTTGGCCGGGGTGAATAGTGTTGGAACACGGCCCGCGGAAATAGTAGCGGCTGGAGGTACCGGGGGCGATGCCCGCCCTGGCCCGGCGGCCAAGTTAAAAAAATAAATAATCCCCGTTCAGTCTCAATGGCAGGGTGCGGGCCGGCCCGGCGGCAATTGCGGCGGGCAGCAGGCCTCTTGGACAGGTTGAGAGATAAAAAAATAATAATTCCCTTGCAGTCTCAATGGCGGGGTGCGGGCCGGGGAATAGGCCTCTTGGCCGGGGTGAATATGTTGGAACGCGGCGCGCGTAAATAGAAGCGGCTGGAGGTACCGGGGGCGAAGCCCGCCCCGGCCCGGAGGCCGAGTTAAAAAAAAAAATAATCCCCGTTCAGTCTCAATGGCGGGGTGCGGGCCGGCCCGGCGGCGAGTGCGGCGGGCAGCAGGCCTCTTGGACAGGTTGAGAGATAAAAAAATAATAATTCCCGTGCAGTCTCAATGGCGGGGTGCGGGCCGGCCCGGCGGCGATTGCGGCGGGCAGCAGGCCTCTTGGACAGGTTGAGAGATAAAAAAATAATAATTCCCGTTCAGTCTCAATGGCAGGGTGCGGGCCGGCCCGGCGGCGATTGCGGCGGGCAGCAGGCCTCTTGGACAGGTTGAGAGATAAAAAAATAATAATTCCCATGCAGTCTCAATGGCGGGGTGCGGGCCGGGGAATATGCCTCTTGGCCGGGGTGAATAGTGTTGGAACACGGCCCGCGGAAATAGTAGCGGCTGGAGGTACCGGGGGCGATGCCCGCCCCGGCCCGGCGGCCAAGTTAAAAAAATAAATAATCCCGTTCAGTCTCAATGGCAGGGTGCGGGCCGGCCCGGCGGCAATTGCGGCGGGCAGCAGGCCTCTTGGACAGGTTGAGAGATAAAAAAATAATAATTCCCATGCAGTCTCAATGGCGGGGTGCGGGCCGGGGAATATGCCTCTTGGCCGGGGTGAATAGTGTTGGAACACGGCCCGCGGAAATAGTAGCGGCTGGAGGTACCGGGGGCGATGCCCGCCCCGGCCCGGCGGCCAAGTTAAAAAAATAAATAATCCCCGTTCAGTCTCAATGGCAGGGTGCGGGCCGGCCCGGCGGCGAGTGCGGCGGGCAGCAGGCCTCTTGGACAGGTTGAGAGATAAAAAAATAATAATTCCCGTTCAGTCTCAATGGCAGGGTGCGGGCCGGCCCGGCGGCAATTGCGGCGGGCAGCAGGCCTCTTGGACAGGTTGAGAGATAAAAAAATAATAATTCCCATGCAGTCTCAATGGCGGGGTGCGGGCCGGGGAATAGGCCTCTTGGCCGGGGTGAATATGTTGGAACGCGGCGCGCGTAAATAGTAGCGGCTGGAGGTACCGGGGGCGAAGCCCGCCCCGGCCCGGAGGCCGAGTTAAAAAAAATAATAATCCCCGTTCAGTCTCAATGGCGGGGTGCGGGCCGGCCCGGCGGCGAGTGCGGCGGGCAGCAGGCCTCTTGGACAGGTTGAGAGATAAAAAAATAATAATTCCCGTGCAGTCTCAATGGCGGGGTGCGGGCCGGGGAATAGGCCTCTTGGCCGGGGTGAATATGTTGGAACGCGGCGCGCGTAAATAGAAGCGGCTGGAGGTACCGGGGGCGAAGCCCGCCCCGGCCCGGAGGCCGAGTTAAAAAAAATAATAATCCCCGTTCAGTCTCAATGGCGGGGTGCGGGCCGGCCCGGCGGCGAGTGCGGCGGGCAGCAGGCCTCTTGGACAGGTTGAGAGATAAAAAAATAATAATTCCCATGCAGTTTCAATGGCGGGGTGCGGGCCGGGGAATAGGCCTCTTGGCCGGGGTGAATAGTGTTGGAACACGGCCCGCGGAAATAGTAGCGGCTGGAGGTACCGGGGGCGATGCCCGCCCCGGCCCGGCGGCCAAGTTAAAAAAAAAAAAAAATCCCCGTTCAGTCTCAATGGCAGGGTGCGGGCCGGCCCGGCGGCGATTGCGGCGGGCAGCAGGCCTCTTGGACAGGTTGAGAGATAAAAAAATAATAATTCCCATGCAGTTTCAATGGCGGGGTGCGGGCCGGGGAATAGGCCTCTTGGCCGGGGTGAATAGTGTTGGAACACGGCCCGCGGAAATAGTAGCGGCTGGAGGTACCGGGGACGATGCCCGCCCCGGGCCGGCGGCCAAGTTAAAAAAATAAATAATCCCCGTTCAGTCTCAATGGCAGGGTGCGGGCCGGCCCCGGCGGCGATTGCGGCGGGCAGCAGGCCTCTTGGACAGGTTGAGAGATAAAAAAAAAAATAATTCCCGTGTAGTCTCAATGGCGGGGTGCGGGCCGGCCCGGCGGACGAGTGTGGCCGGGGAAGAGGCCTCTTGGCCGGGGTGAATATGTTGGAACGCGGCGCGCGTAAATAGAAGCGGCTGGAGGTACCGGGGTCGAAGCCTGCCCCGGCCCGGAGGCCGAGTTAAAAAAAATAATAATCCCCGTTCAGTCTCAATGGCGGGGTGCGGGCCGGCCCGGCGGCGAGTGCGGCGGGCAGCAGGCCTCTTGGACAGGTTGAGAGATAAAAAAATAATAATTCCCATGCAGTCTCAATGGCGGGGTGCGGGCCGGGGAATAGGCCTCTTGGCCGGGGTGAATAGTGTTGGAACACGGCCCGCGGAAATAGTAGCGGCTGGAGGTACCGGGGGCGATGCCCGCCCCGGGCCGGCGGCCAAGTTAAAAAAATAAATAATCCCCGTTCAGTCTCAATGGCAGGGTGCGGGCCGGCCCGGCGGCGATTGCGGCGGGCAGCAGGCCTCTTGGACAGGTTGAGAGATAAAAAAATAATAATTCCCATGCAGTCTCAATGGCGGGGTGCGGGCCGGGGAATGGGCCTCTTGGCCGGGGTGAATAGTGTTGGAACACGGCCCGCGGAAATAGTAGCGGCTGGAGGTACCGGGGGCGATGCCCGCCCCGGGCCGGCGGCCAAGTTAAAAAAATAAATAATCCCCGTTCAGTCTCAATGGCAGGGTGCGGGCCGGCCCGGCGGCGATTGCGGCGGGCAGCAGGCCTCTTGGACAGGTTGAGAGATAAAAAAATAATAATTCCCATGCAGTCTCAATGGCGGGGTGCGGGCCGGGGAATAGGCCTCTTGGCCGGGGTGAATAGTGTTGGAACACGGCCCGCGGAAATAGTAGCGGCTGGAGTTACCGGGGGCGATGCCCGCCCCGGCCCGGCGGCCAAGTTAAAAAAAAAAAATAATCCCCGTTCAGTCTCAATGGCGGGGTGCGGGCCGGCCCGGCGGCGATTGCGGCGGGCAGCAGGCCTCTTGGACAGGTTGAGAGATAAAAAAATAATAATTCCCATGCAGTCTCAATGGCGGGGTGCGGGCCGGGGAATATGCCTCTTGGCCGGGGTGAATAGTGTTGGAACACGGCCCGCGGAAATAGTAGCGGCTGGAGGTACCGGGGGCGATGCCCGCCCCGGCCCGGCGGCCAAGTTAAAAAAATAAATAATCCCCGTTCAGTCTCAATGGCAGGGTGCGGGCCGGCCCGGCGGCGAGTGCGGCGGGCAGCAGGCCTCTTGGACAGGTTGAGAGATAAAAAAATAATAATTCCCGTTCAGTCTCAATGGCAGGGTGCGGGCCGGCCCGGCGGCAATTGCGGCGGGCAGCAGGCCTCTTGGACAGGTTGAGAGATAAAAAAATAATAATTCCCATGCAGTCTCAATGGCGGGGTGCGGGCCGGGGAATAGGCCTCTTGGCCGGGGTGAATATGTTGGAACGCGGCGCGCGTAAATAGTAGCGGCTGGAGGTACCGGGGGCGAAGCCCGCCCCGGCCCGGAGGCCGAGTTAAAAAAAATAATAATCCCCGTTCAGTCTCAATGGCGGGGTGCGGGCCGGCCCGGCGGCGAGTGCGGCGGGCAGCAGGCCTCTTGGACAGGTTGAGAGATAAAAAAATAATAATTCCCGTGCAGTCTCAATGGCGGGGTGCGGGCCGGGGAATAGGCCTCTTGGCCGGGGTGAATATGTTGGAACGCGGCGCGCGTAAATAGAAGCGGCTGGAGGTACCGGGGGCGAAGCCCGCCCCGGCCCGGAGGCCGAGTTAAAAAAAATAATAATCCCCGTTCAGTCTCAATGGCGGGGTGCGGGCCGGCCCGGCGGCGAGTGCGGCGGGCAGCAGGCCTCTTGGACAGGTTGAGAGATAAAAAAATAATAATTCCCATGCAGTTTCAATGGCGGGGTGCGGGCCGGGGAATAGGCCTCTTGGCCGGGGTGAATAGTGTTGGAACACGGCCCGCGGAAATAGTAGCGGCTGGAGGTACCGGGGGCGATGCCCGCCCCGGCCCGGCGGCCAAGTTAAAAAAAAAAAAAAATCCCCGTTCAGTCTCAATGGCAGGGTGCGGGCCGGGCCGGCGGCGATTGCGGCGGGCAGCAGGCCTCTTGGACAGGTTGAGAGATAAAAAAATAATAATTCCCATGCAGTTTCAATGGCGGGGTGCGGGCCGGGGAATAGGCCTCTTGGCCGGGGTGAATAGTGTTGGAACACGGCCCGCGGAAATAGTAGCGGCTGGAGGTACCGGGGACGATGCCCGCCCCGGGCCGGCGGCCAAGTTAAAAAAATAAATAATCCCCGTTCAGTCTCAATGGCAGGGTGCGGGCCGGCCCCGGCGGCGATTGCGGCGGGCAGCAGGCCTCTTGGACAGGTTGAGAGATAAAAAAAAAAATAATTCCCGTGTAGTCTCAATGGCGGGGTGCGGGCCGGCCCGGCGGACGAGTGTGGCCGGGGAAGAGGCCTCTTGGCCGGGGTGAATATGTTGGAACGCGGCGCGCGTAAATAGAAGCGGCTGGAGGTACCGGGGTCGAAGCCTGCCCCGGCCCGGAGGCCGAGTTAAAAAAAATAATAATCCCCGTTCAGTCTCAATGGCGGGGTGCGGGCCGGCCCGGCGGCGAGTGCGGCGGGCAGCAGGCCTCTTGGACAGGTTGAGAGATAAAAAAATAATAATTCCCATGCAGTCTCAATGGCGGGGTGCGGGCCGGGGAATAGGCCTCTTGGCCGGGGTGAATAGTGTTGGAACACGGCCCGCGGAAATAGTAGCGGCTGGAGGTACCGGGGGCGATGCCCGCCCCGGGCCGGCGGCCAAGTTAAAAAAATAAATAATCCCCGTTCAGTCTCAATGGCAGGGTGCGGGCCGGCCCGGCGGCGATTGCGGCGGGCAGCAGGCCTCTTGGACAGGTTGAGAGATAAAAAAATAATAATTCCCATGCAGTCTCAATGGCGGGGTGCGGGCCGGGGAATGGGCCTCTTGGCCGGGGTGAATAGTGTTGGAACACGGCCCGCGGAAATAGTAGCGGCTGGAGGTACCGGGGGCGATGCCCGCCCCGGGCCGGCGGCCAAGTTAAAAAAATAAATAATCCCCGTTCAGTCTCAATGGCAGGGTGCGGGCCGGCCCGGCGGCGATTGCGGCGGGCAGCAGGCCTCTTGGACAGGTTGAGAGATAAAAAAATAATAATTCCCATGCAGTCTCAATGGCGGGGTGCGGGCCGGGGAATAGGCCTCTTGGCCGGGGTGAATAGTGTTGGAACACGGCCCGCGGAAATAGTAGCGGCTGGAGTTACCGGGGGCGATGCCCGCCCCGGCCCGGCGGCCAAGTTAAAAAAAATAAATAATCCCCGTTCAGTCTCAATGGCGGGGTGCGGGCCGGCCCGGCGGCGATTGCGGCGGGCAGCAGGCCTCTTGGACAGGTTGAGAGATAAAAAAATAATAATTCCCGTTCAGTCTCAATGGCAGGGTGCGGGCCGGCCCGGCGGCAATTGCGGCGGGCAGCAGGCCTCTTGGACAGGTTGAGAGATAAAAAAATAATAATTCCCTTGCAGTCTCAATGGCGGGGTGCGGGCCGGGGAATAGGCCTCTTGGCCGGGGTGAATATGTTGGAACGCGGCGCGCGTAAATAGAAGCGGCTGGAGGTACCGGGGGCGAAGCCCGCCCCGGCCCGGAGGCCGAGTTAAAAAAAATAATAATCCCCGTTCAGTCTCAATGGCGGGGTGCGGGCCGGCCCGGCAGCGAGTGCGGCGGGCAGCAGGCCTCTTGGACAGGTTGAGAGATAAAAAAATAATAATTCCCGTGCAGTCTCAATGGCGGGGTGCGGGCCGGGGAATAGGCCTCTTGGCCGGGGTGAATAGTGTTGGAACACGGCCCGCGGAAATAGTAGCGGCTGGAGGTACCGGGGGCGATGCCCGCCCTGGCCCGGCGGCCAAGTTAAAAAAATAAATAATCCCCGTTCAGTCTCAATGGCAGGGTGCGGGCCGGCCCGGCGGCAATTGCGGCGGGCAGCAGGCCTCTTGGACAGGTTGAGAGATAAAAAAATAATAATTCCCTTGCAGTCTCAATGGCGGGGTGCGGGCCGGGGAATAGGCCTCTTGGCCGGGGTGAATATGTTGGAACGCGGCGCGCGTAAATAGAAGCGGCTGGAGGTACCGGGGGCGAAGCCCGCCCCGGCCCGGAGGCCGAGTTAAAAAAAAAAATAATCCCCGTTCAGTCTCAATGGCGGGGTGCGGGCCGGCCCGGCGGCGAGTGCGGCGGGCAGCAGGCCTCTTGGACAGGTTGAGAGATAAAAAAATAATAATTCCCGTGCAGTCTCAATGGCGGGGTGCGGGCCGGCCCGGCGGCGATTGCGGCGGGCAGCAGGCCTCTTGGACAGGTTGAGAGATAAAAAAATAATAATTCCCGTTCAGTCTCAATGGCAGGGTGCGGGCCGGCCCGGCGGCGATTGCGGCGGGCAGCAGGCCTCTTGGACAGGTTGAGAGATAAAAAAATAATAATTCCCATGCAGTCTCAATGGCGGGGTGCGGGCCGGGGAATATGCCTCTTGGCCGGGGTGAATAGTGTTGGAACACGGCCCGCGGAAATAGTAGCGGCTGGAGGTACCGGGGGCGATGCCCGCCCCGGCCCGGCGGCCAAGTTAAAAAAATAAATAATCCCGTTCAGTCTCAATGGCAGGGTGCGGGCCGGCCCGGCGGCAATTGCGGCGGGCAGCAGGCCTCTTGGACAGGTTGAGAGATAAAAAAATAATAATTCCCATGCAGTCTCAATGGCGGGGTGCGGGCCGGGGAATATGCCTCTTGGCCGGGGTGAATAGTGTTGGAACACGGCCCGCGGAAATAGTAGCGGCTGGAGGTACCGGGGGCGATGCCCGCCCCGGCCCGGCGGCCAAGTTAAAAAAATAAATAATCCCCGTTCAGTCTCAATGGCAGGGTGCGGGCCGGCCCGGCGGCGAGTGCGGCGGGCAGCAGGCCTCTTGGACAGGTTGAGAGATAAAAAAATAATAATTCCCGTTCAGTCTCAATGGCAGGGTGCGGGCCGGCCCGGCGGCAATTGCGGCGGGCAGCAGGCCTCTTGGACAGGTTGAGAGATAAAAAAATAATAATTCCCATGCAGTCTCAATGGCGGGGTGCGGGCCGGGGAATAGGCCTCTTGGCCGGGGTGAATATGTTGGAACGCGGCGCGCGTAAATAGTAGCGGCTGGAGGTACCGGGGGCGAAGCCCGCCCCGGCCCGGAGGCCGAGTTAAAAAAAATAATAATCCCCGTTCAGTCTCAATGGCGGGGTGCGGGCCGGCCCGGCGGCGAGTGCGGCGGGCAGCAGGCCTCTTGGACAGGTTGAGAGATAAAAAAATAATAATTCCCGTGCAGTCTCAATGGCGGGGTGCGGGCCGGGGAATAGGCCTCTTGGCCGGGGTGAATATGTTGGAACGCGGCGCGCGTAAATAGAAGCGGCTGGAGGTACCGGGGGCGAAGCCCGCCCCGGCCCGGAGGCCGAGTTAAAAAAAATAATAATCCCCGTTCAGTCTCAATGGCGGGGTGCGGGCCGGCCCGGCGGCGAGTGCGGCGGGCAGCAGGCCTCTTGGACAGGTTGAGAGATAAAAAAATAATAATTCCCATGCAGTTTCAATGGCGGGGTGCGGGCCGGGGAATAGGCCTCTTGGCCGGGGTGAATAGTGTTGGAACACGGCCCGCGGAAATAGTAGCGGCTGGAGGTACCGGGGGCGATGCCCGCCCCGGCCCGGCGGCCAAGTTAAAAAAAAAAAAAAATCCCCGTTCAGTCTCAATGGCAGGGTGCGGGCCGGCCCGGCGGCGATTGCGGCGGGCAGCAGGCCTCTTGGACAGGTTGAGAGATAAAAAAATAATAATTCCCATGCAGTTTCAATGGCGGGGTGCGGGCCGGGGAATAGGCCTCTTGGCCGGGGTGAATAGTGTTGGAACACGGCCCGCGGAAATAGTAGCGGCTGGAGGTACCGGGGACGATGCCCGCCCCGGGCCGGCGGCCAAGTTAAAAAAATAAATAATCCCCGTTCAGTCTCAATGGCAGGGTGCGGGCCGGCCCCGGCGGCGATTGCGGCGGGCAGCAGGCCTCTTGGACAGGTTGAGAGATAAAAAAAAAAATAATTCCCGTGTAGTCTCAATGGCGGGGTGCGGGCCGGCCCGGCGGACGAGTGTGGCCGGGGAAGAGGCCTCTTGGCCGGGGTGAATATGTTGGAACGCGGCGCGCGTAAATAGAAGCGGCTGGAGGTACCGGGGTCGAAGCCTGCCCCGGCCCGGAGGCCGAGTTAAAAAAAATAATAATCCCCGTTCAGTCTCAATGGCGGGGTGCGGGCCGGCCCGGCGGCGAGTGCGGCGGGCAGCAGGCCTCTTGGACAGGTTGAGAGATAAAAAAATAATAATTCCCATGCAGTCTCAATGGCGGGGTGCGGGCCGGGGAATAGGCCTCTTGGCCGGGGTGAATAGTGTTGGAACACGGCCCGCGGAAATAGTAGCGGCTGGAGGTACCGGGGGCGATGCCCGCCCCGGGCCGGCGGCCAAGTTAAAAAAATAAATAATCCCCGTTCAGTCTCAATGGCAGGGTGCGGGCCGGCCCGGCGGCGATTGCGGCGGGCAGCAGGCCTCTTGGACAGGTTGAGAGATAAAAAAATAATAATTCCCATGCAGTCTCAATGGCGGGGTGCGGGCCGGGGAATGGGCCTCTTGGCCGGGGTGAATAGTGTTGGAACACGGCCCGCGGAAATAGTAGCGGCTGGAGGTACCGGGGGCGATGCCCGCCCCGGGCCGGCGGCCAAGTTAAAAAAATAAATAATCCCCGTTCAGTCTCAATGGCAGGGTGCGGGCCGGCCCGGCGGCGATTGCGGCGGGCAGCAGGCCTCTTGGACAGGTTGAGAGATAAAAAAATAATAATTCCCATGCAGTCTCAATGGCGGGGTGCGGGCCGGGGAATAGGCCTCTTGGCCGGGGTGAATAGTGTTGGAACACGGCCCGCGGAAATAGTAGCGGCTGGAGTTACCGGGGGCGATGCCCGCCCCGGCCCGGCGGCCAAGTTAAAAAAAAAAAATAATCCCCGTTCAGTCTCAATGGCGGGGTGCGGGCCGGCCCGGCGGCGATTGCGGCGGGCAGCAGGCCTCTTGGACAGGTTGAGAGATAAAAAAATAATAATTCCCATGCAGTCTCAATGGCGGGGTGCGGGCCGGCCCGGCGGCGATTGCGGCGGGCAGCAGGCCTCTTGGACAGGTTGAGAGATAAAAAAATAATAATTACCGTGCAGTCTCAATGGCGGGGTGCCGGCCGGGGAATAGGCCTCTTGGCCGGGGTGAATAGTGTTGGAACACGGCCCGCGGAAATAGTAGCGGCTGGAGGTACCGGGGGCGATGCCCGCCCCGGGCCGGCGGCCAAGTTAAAAAAATAAATAATCCCCGTTCAGTCTCAATGGCAGGGTGCGGGCCGGCCCGGCGGCGATTGCGGCGGGCAGCAGGCCTCTTGGACAGGTTGAGAGATATAAAAATAATAATTCCCGTGCAGTCTCAATGGCGGGGTGCGGGCCGGCCCGGCGGACGAGTGTGGCCGGGGAAGAGGCCTCTTGGCCGGGGTGAATATGTTGGAACGCGGCGCGCGTAAATAGAAGCGGCTGGAGGTACCGGGGGCGAAGCCCGCCCCGGCCCGAAGGCCGAGTTAAAAAAAATAATAATCCCCTTCAGTCTCAATGGCAGGTTGCGGGCCGGCCCGGTGGCGAGTGCGGCGGGCAGCAGGCCTCTTGGACAGGTTGAGAGATAAAAAAATAATAATTCCCGTGCAGTCTCAAGGGCGGGGTGCGGGCCGGCCCGGCGGACGAGTGTGGCCAGGGAAGAGGCCTCTTGGCCGGGGTGAATATGTTGGAACGCGGCGCGCGTAAATAGAAGCGGCTGGAGGTACCGGGGGCGAAGCCCGCCCTGGCCCGGCGGCCAAGTTAAAAAAATAAATAATCCCCGTTCAGTCTCAATGGCAGGGTGCGGGCCGGCCCGGCGGCGATTGCGGCGGGCAGCAGGCCTCTTGGACAGGTTGAGAGATAAAAAAATAATAATTCCCGTTCAGTCTCAATGGCAGGGTGCGGGCCGGCCCGGCGGCAATTGCGGCGGGCAGCAGGCCTCTTGGACAGGTTGAGAGATAAAAAAATAATAATTCCCTTGCAGTCTCAATGGCGGGGTGCGGGCCGGGGAATAGGCCTCTTGGCCGGGGTGAATATGTTGGAACGCGGCGCGCGTAAATAGAAGCGGCTGGAGGTACCGGGGGCGAAGCCCGCCCCGGCCCGGAGGCCGAGTTAAAAAAAATAATAATCCCCGTTCAGTCTCAATGGCGGGGTGCGGGCCGGCCCGGCGGCGAGTGCGGCGGGCAGCAGGCCTCTTGGACAGGTTGAGAGATAAAAAAATAATAATTCCCGTGCAGTCTCAATGGCGGGGTGCGGGCCGGGGAATAGGCCTCTTGGCCGGGGTGAATATGTTGGAACGCGGCGCGCGTAAAAGGAAGCGGCTGGAGGTACCGGGGGCGAAGCCCGCCCCGGCCCGGAGGCCGAGTTAAAAAAAATAATAATCCCCGTTCAGTCTCAATGGCGGGGTGCGGGCCGGCCCGGCGGCGAGTGCCGCGGGCAGCAGGCCTCTTGGACAGGTTGAGAGATAAAAAAATAATAATTCCCGTGCAGTCTCAATGGCGGGGTGCGGGCCGGGGAATAGGCCTCTTGGCCGGGGTGAATAGTGTTGGAACACGGCCCGCGGAAATAGTAGCGGCTGGAGGTACCGGGGGCGATGCCCGCCCTGGCCCGGCGGCCAAGTTAAAAAAATAAATAATCCCCGTTCAGTCTCAATGGCAGGGTGCGGGCCGGCCCGGCGGCGATTGCGGCGGGCAGCAGGCCTCTTGGACAGGTTGAGAGATAAAAAAATAATAATTCCCGTTCAGTCTCAATGGCAGGGTGCGGGCCGGCCCGGCGGCAATTGCGGCGGGCAGCAGGCCTCTTGGACAGGTTGAGAGATAAAAAAATAATAATTCCCTTGCAGTCTCAATGGCGGGGTGCGGGCCGGGGAATAGGCCTCTTGGCCGGGGTGAATATGTTGGAACGCGGCGCGCGTAAATAGAAGCGGCTGGAGGTACCGGGGGCGAAGCCCGCCCCGGCCCGGAGGCCGAGTTAAAAAAAATAATAATCCCCGTTCAGTCTCAATGGCGGGGTGCGGGCCGGCCCGGCGGCGAGTGCGGCGGGCAGCAGGCCTCTTGGACAGGTTGAGAGATAAAAAAATAATAATTCCCGTGCAGTCTCAATGGCGGGGTGCGGGCCGGGGAATAGGCCTCTTGGCCGGGGTGAATAGTGTTGGAACACGGCCCGCGGAAATAGTAGCGGCTGGAGGTACCGGGGGTGATGCCCGCCCCGGCCCGGCGGCCAAGTTAAAAAAATAAATAATCCCCGTTCAGTCTCAATGGCAGGGTGCGGGCCGGCCCGGCGGCGATTGCGGCGGGCAGCAGGCCTCTTGGACAGGTTGAGAGATAAAAAAATAATAATTCCCGTTCAGTCTCAATGGCAGGGTGCGGGCCGGCTCGGCGGCAATTGCGGCGGGAAGCAGGCCTCTTGGACAGGTTGAGAGATAAAAAAATAATAATTCCCTTGCAGTCTCAATGGCGGGGTGCGGGCCGGGGAATAGGCCTCTTGGCCGGGGTGAATATGTTGGAACGCGGCGCGCGTAAATAGAAGCGGCTGGAGGTACCGGGGGCGAAGCCCGCCCCGGCCCGGAGGCCGAGTTAAAAAAAATAATAATCCCCGTTCAGTCTCAATGGCGGGGTGCGGGCCGGCCCGGCGGCGAGTGCGGCGGGCAGCAGGCCTCTTGGACAGGTTGAGAGATAAAAAAATAATAATTCCCGTGCAGTCTCAATGGCGGGGTGCGGGCCGGGGAATAGGCCTCTTGGCCGGGGTGAATATGTTGGAACGCGGCGCGCGTAAATAGAAGCGGCTGGAGGTACCGGGGGCGAAGCCCGCCCCGGCCCGGAGGCCGAGTTAAAAAAAATAATAATCCCCGTTCAGTCTCAATGGCGGGGTGCGGGCCGGCCCGGCGGCGAGTGCGGCGGGCAGCAGGCCTCTTGGACAGGTTGAGAGATAAAAAAATAATAATTCCCGTGCAGTCTCAATTGCGGGGTGCGGGCCGGGGAATAGGCCTCTTGGCCGGGGTGAATATGTTGGAACGCGGCGCGCGTAAATAGAAGCGGCTGGAGGTACCGGGGGCGAAGCCCGCCCCGGCCCGGAGGCCGAGTTAAAAAAAATAATAATCCCCGTTCAGTCTCAATGGCGGGGTGCGGGCCGGCCCGGCGGCGAGTGCGGCGGGCAGCAGGCCTCTTGGACAGGTTGAGAGATAAAAAAATAATAATTCCCGTGCAGTCTCAATGGCGGGGTGCGGGCCGGGGAATAGGCCTCTTGGCCGGGGTGAATAGTGTTGGAACACGGCCCGCGGAAATAGTAGCGGCTGGAGGTACCGGGGGCGATGCCCGCCCTGGCCCGGCGGCCAAGTTAAAAAAATAAATAATCCCCGTTCAGTCTCAATGGCAGGGTGCGGGCCGGCCCGGCGGCGATTGCGGCGGGCAGCAGGCCTCTTGGACAGGTTGAGAGATAAAAAAATAATAATTCCCGTTCAGTCTCAATGGCAGGGTGCGGGCCGGCCCGGCGGCAATTGCGGCGGGCAGCAGGCCTCTTGGACAGGTTGAGAGATAAAAAAATAATAATTCCCTTGCAGTCTCAATGGCGGGGTGCGGGCCGGGGAATAGGCCTCTTGGCCGGGGTGAATATGTTGGAACGCGGCGCGCGTAAATAGAAGCGGCTGGAGGTACCGGGGGCGAAGCCCGCCCCGGCCCGGAGGCCGAGTTAAAAAAAATAATAATCCCCGTTCAGTCTCAATGGCGGGGTGCGGGCCGGCCCGGCGGCGAGTGCGGCGGGCAGCAGGCCTCTTGGACAGGTTGAGAGATAAAAAAATAATAATTCCCGTGCAGTCTCAATGGCGGGGTGCGGGCCGGGGAATAGGCCTCTTGGCCGGGGTGAATATGTTGGAACGCGGCGCGCGTAAATAGAAGCGGCTGGAGGTACCGGGGGCGAAGCCCGCCCCGGCCCGGAGGCCGAGTTAAAAAAAATAATAATCCCCGTTCAGTCTCAATGGCGGGGTGCGGGCCGGCCCGGCGGCGAGTGCGGCGGGCAGCAGGCCTCTTGGACAGGTTGAGAGATAAAAAAATAATAATTCCCGTGCAGTCTCAATGGCGGGGTGCGGGCCGGGGAATAGGCCTCTTGGCCGGGGTGAATAGTGTTGGAACACGGCCCGCGGAAATAGTAGCGGCTGGAGGTACCGGGGGCGATGCCCGCCCCGGCCCGGCGGCCAAGTTAAAAAAATAAATAATCCCGTTCAGTCTCAATGGCAGGGTGCGGGCCGGCCCGGCGGCGATTGCGGCGGGCAGCAGGCCTCTTGGACAGGTTGAGAGATAAAAAAATAATAATTCCCATGCAGTCTCAATGGCGGGGTGCGGGCCGGGGAATAGGCCTCTTGGCCGGGGTGAATATGTTGGAACGCGGCGCGCGTAAATAGAAGCGGCTGGAGGTACCGGGGGCGAAGCCCGCCCCGGCCCGGAGGCCGAGTTAAAAAAAATAATAATCCCCGTTCAGTCTCAATGGCGGGGTGCGGGCCGGCCCGGCAGCGAGTGCGGCGGGCAGCAGGCCTCTTGGACAGGTTGAGAGATAAAAAAATAATAATTCCCGTGCAGTCTCAATGGCGGGGTGCGGGCCGGGGAATAGGCCTCTTGGCCGGGGTGAATAGTGTTGGAACACGGCCCGCGGAAATAGTAGCGGCTGGAGGTACCGGGGGCGATGCCCGCCCTGGCCCGGCGGCCAAGTTAAAAAAATAAATAATCCCCGTTCAGTCTCAATGGCAGGGTGCGGGCCGGCCCGGCGGCAATTGCGGCGGGCAGCAGGCCTCTTGGACAGGTTGAGAGATAAAAAAATAATAATTCCCTTGCAGTCTCAATGGCGGGGTGCGGGCCGGGGAATAGGCCTCTTGGCCGGGGTGAATATGTTGGAACGCGGCGCGCGTAAATAGAAGCGGCTGGAGGTACCGGGGGCGAAGCCCGCCCCGGCCCGGAGGCCGAGTTAAAAAAAATAATAATCCCCGTTCAGTCTCAATGGCGGGGTGCGGGCGGGCCCGGCAGCGAGTGCGGCGGGCAGCAGGCCTCTTGGACAGGTTGAGAGATAAAAAAATAATAATTCCCGTGCAGTCTCAATGGCGGGGTGCGGGCCGGGGAATAGGCCTCTTGGCCGGGGTGAATAGTTTTGGAACACGGCCCGCGGAAATAGTAGCGGCTGGAGGTACCGGGGGCGATGCCCGCCCTGGCCCGGCGGCCAAGTTAAAAAAATAAATAATCCCCGTTCAGTCTCAATGGCAGGGTGCGGGCCGGCCCGGCGGCGATTGCGGCGGGCAGCAGGCCTCTTGGACAGGTTGAGAGATAAAAAAATAATAATTCCCGTTCAGTCTCAATGGCAGGGTGCGGGCCGGCTCGGCGGCAATTGCGGCGGGAAGCAGGCCTCTTGGACAGGTTGAGAGATAAAAAAATAATAATTCCCTTGCAGTCTCAATGGCGGGGTGCGGGCCGGGGAATAGGCCTCTTGGCCGGGGTGAATATGTTGGAACGCGGCGCGCGTAAATAGAAGCGGCTGGAGGTACCGGGGGCGAAGCCCGCCCCGGCCCGGAGGCCGAGTTAAAAAAAAAAATAATCCCCGTTCAGTCTCAATGGCGGGGTGCGGGCCGGCCCGGCGGCGAGTGCGGCGGGCAGCAGGCCTCTTGGACAGGTTGAGAGATAAAAAAATAATAATTCCCGTGCAGTCTCAATGGCGGGGTGCGGGCCGGGGAATAGGCCTCTTGGCCGGGGTGAATATGTTGGAACGCGGCGCGCGTAAATAGAAGCGGCTGGAGGTACCGGGGGCGAAGCCCGCCCCGGCCCGGAGGCCGAGTTAAAAAAAATAATAATCCCCGTTCAGTCTCAATGGCGGGGTGCGGGCCGGCCCGGCGGCGAGTGCGGCGGGCAGCAGGCCTCTTGGACAGGTTGAGAGATAAAAAAATAATAATTCCCGTGCAGTCTCAATTGCGGGGTGCGGGCCGGGGAATAGGCCTCTTGGCCGGGGTGAATATGTTGGAACGCGGCGCGCGTAAATAGAAGCGGCTGGAGGTACCGGGGGCGAAGCCCGCCCCGGCCCGGAGGCCGAGTTAAAAAAAATAATAATCCCCGTTCAGTCTCAATGGCGGGGTGCGGGCCGGCCCGGCGGCGAGTGCGGCGGGCAGCAGGCCTCTTGGACAGGTTGAGAGATAAAAAAATAATAATTCCCGTGCAGTCTCAATGGCGGGGTGCGGGCCGGGGAATAGGCCTCTTGGCCGGGGTGAATAGTGTTGGAACACGGCCCGCGGAAATAGTAGCGGCTGGAGGTACCGGGGGCGATGCCCGCCCTGGCCCGGCGGCCAAGTTAAAAAAATAAATAATCCCCGTTCAGTCTCAATGGCAGGGTGCGGGCCGGCCCGGCGGCGATTGCGGCGGGCAGCAGGCCTCTTGGACAGGTTGAGAGATAAAAAAATAATAATTCCCGTTCAGTCTCAATGGCAGGGTGCGGGCCGGCCCGGCGGCAATTGCGGCGGGCAGCAGGCCTCTTGGACAGGTTGAGAGATAAAAAAATAATAATTCCCTTGCAGTCTCAATGGCGGGGTGCGGGCCGGGGAATAGGCCTCTTGGCCGGGGTGAATATGTTGGAACGCGGCGCGCGTAAATAGAAGCGGCTGGAGGTACCGGGGGCGAAGCCCGCCCCGGCCCGGAGGCCGAGTTAAAAAAAATAATAATCCCCGTTCAGTCTCAATGGCGGGGTGCGGGCCGGCCCGGCAGCGAGTGCGGCGGGCAGCAGGCCTCTTGGACAGGTTGAGAGATAAAAAAATAATAATTCCCGTGCAGTCTCAATGGCGGGGTGCGGGCCGGGGAATAGGCCTCTTGGCCGGGGTGAATAGTGTTGGAACACGGCCCGCGGAAATAGTAGCGGCTGGAGGTACCGGGGGCGATGCCCGCCCTGGCCCGGCGGCCAAGTTAAAAAAATAAATAATCCCCGTTCAGTCTCAATGGCAGGGTGCGGGCCGGCCCGGCGGCAATTGCGGCGGGCAGCAGGCCTCTTGGACAGGTTGAGAGATAAAAAAATAATAATTCCCTTGCAGTCTCAATGGCGGGGTGCGGGCCGGGGAATAGGCCTCTTGGCCGGGGTGAATATGTTGGAACGCGGCGCGCGTAAATAGAAGCGGCTGGAGGTACCGGGGGCGAAGCCCGCCCCGGCCCGGAGGCCGAGTTAAAAAAAATAATAATCCCCGTTCAGTCTCAATGGCGGGGTGCGGGCCGGCCCGGCGGCGAGTGCGGCGGGCAGCAGGCCTCTTGGACAGGTTGAGAGATAAAAAAATAATAATTCCCGTGCAGTCTCAATGGCGGGGTGCGGGCCGGGGAATAGGCCTCTTGGCCGGGGTGAATATGTTGGAACGCGGCGCGCGTAAATAGAAGCGGCTGGAGGTACCGGGGGCGAAGCCCGCCCCGGCCCGGAGGCCGAGTTAAAAAAAATAATAATCCCCGTTCAGTCTCAATGGCGGGGTGCGGGCCGGCCCGGCGGCGAGTGCGGCGGGCAGCAGGCCTCTTGGACAGGTTGAGAGATAAAAAAATAATAATTCCCGTGCAGTCTCAATGGCGGGGTGCGGGCCGGGGAATAGGCCTCTTGGCCGGGGTGAATAGTGTTGGAACACGGCCCGCGGAAATAGTAGCGGCTGGAGGTACCGGGGGCGATGCCCGCCCTGGCCCGGCGGCCAAGTTAAAAAAATAAATAATCCCCGTTCAGTCTCAATGGCAGGGTGCGGGCCGGCCCGGCGGCAATTGCGGCGGGCAGCAGGCCTCTTGGACAGGTTGAGAGATAAAAAAATAATAATTCCCTTGCAGTCTCAATGGCGGGGTGCGGGCCGGGGAATAGGCCTCTTGGCCGGGGTGAATATGTTGGAACGCGGCGCGCGTAAATAGAAGCGGCTGGAGGTACCAGGGGCGAAGCCCGCCCCGGCCCGGAGGCCGAGTTAAAAAAAATAATAATCCCCGTTCAGTCTCAATGGCGGGCTGCGGGCCGGCCCGGCGGCGAGTGCGGCGGGCAGCAGGCCTCTTGGACAGGTTGAGAGATAAAAAAATAATAATTCCCGTGCAGTCTCAATGGCGGGGTGCGGGCCGGGGAATAGGCCTCTTGGCCGGGGTGAATATGTTGGAACGCGGCGCGCGTAAATAGAAGCGGCTGGAGGTACCGGGGGCGAAGCCCGCCCCGGCCCGGAGGCCGAGTTAAAAAAAATAATAATCCCCGTTCAGTCTCAATGGCGGGGTGCGGGCCGGCCCGGCGGCGATTGCGGCGGGCAGCAGGCCTCTTGGACAGGTTGAGAGATAAAAAAATAATAATTCCCGTTCAGTCTCAATGGCAGGGTGCGGGCCGGCCCGGCGGCAATTGCGGCGGGCAGCAGGCCTCTTGGACAGGTTGAGAGATAAAAAAATAATAATTCCCTTGCAGTCTCAATGGCGGGGTGCGGGCCGGGGAATAGGCCTCTTGGCCGGGGTGAATATGTTGGAACGCGGCGCGCGTAAATAGAAGCGGCTGGAGGTACCGGGGGCGAAGCCCGCCCCGGCCCGGAGGCCGAGTTAAAAAAAATAATAATCCCCGTTCAGTCTCAATGGCGGGGTGCGGGCCGGCCCGGCGGCGAGTGCGGCGGGCAGCAGGCCTCTTGGACAGGTTGAGAGATAAAAAAATAATAATTCCCGTGCAGTCTCAATGGCGGGGTGCGGGCCGGGGAATAGGCCTCTTGGCCGGGGTGAATATGTTGGAACGCGGCGCGCGTAAATAGAAGCGGCTGGAGGTACCGGGGGCGAAGCCCGCCCCGGCCCGGAGGCCGAGTTAAAAAAAATAATAATCCCTGTTCAGTCTCAATGGCGGGGTGCGGGCCGGCCCGGCGGCGAGTGCGGCGGGCAGCAGGCCTCTTGGACAGGTTGAGAGATAAAAAAATAATAATTCCCGTGCAGTCTCAATGGCGGGGTGCGGGCCGGGGAATAGGCCTCTTGGCCGGGGTGAATATGTTGGAACGCGGCGCGCGTAAATAGAAGCGGCTGGAGGTACCGGGGGCGAAGCCCGCCCCGGCCCGGAGGCCGAGTTAAAAAAAATAATAATCCCCGTTCAGTCTCAATGGCGGGGTGCGGGCCGGCCCGGCGGCGAGTGCGGCGGGCAGCAGGCCTCTTGGACAGGTTGAGAGATAAAAAAATAATAATTCCCGTGCAGTCTCAATGGCGGGGTGCGGGCCGGGGAATAGGCCTCTTGGCCGGGGTGAATAGTGTTGGAACACGGCCCGCGGAAATAGTAGCGGCTGGAGGTACCGGGGGCGATGCCCGCCCTGGCCCGGCGGCCAAGTTAAAAAAATAAATAATCCCCGTTCAGTCTCAATGGCAGGGTGCGGGCCGGCCCGGCGGCGATTGCGGCGGGCAGCAGGCCTCTTGGACAGGTTGAGAGATAAAAAAATAATAATTCCCGTTCAGTCTCAATGGCAGGGTGCGGGCCGGCCCGGCGGCAATTGCGGCGGGCAGCAGGCCTCTTGGACAGGTTGAGAGATAAAAAAATAATAATTCCCTTGCAGTCTCAATGGCGGGGTGCGGGCCGGGGAATAGGCCTCTTGGCCGGGGTGAATATGTTGGAACGCGGCGCGCGTAAATAGAAGCGGCTGGAGGTACCGGGGGCGAAGCCCGCCCCGGCCCGGAGGCCGAGTTAAAAAAAATAATAATCCCCGTTCAGTCTCAATGGCGGGGTGCGGGCCGGCCCGGCGGCGAGTGCGGCGGGCAGCAGGCCTCTTGGACAGGTTGAGAGATAAAAAAATAATAATTCCCGTGCAGTCTCAATGGCGGGGTGCGGGCCGGGGAATAGGCCTCTTGGCCGGGGTGAATATGTTGGAACGCGGCGCGCGTAAATAGAAGCGGCTGGAGGTACCGGGGGCGAAGCCCGCCCCGGCCCGGAGGCCGAGTTAAAAAAAATAATAATCCCCGTTCAGTCTCAATGGCGGGGTGCGGGCCGGCCCGGCGGCGAGTGCGGCGGGCAGCAGGCCTCTTGGACAGGTTGAGAGATAAAAAAATAATAATTCCCGTGCAGTCTCAATGGCGGGGTGCGGGCCGGGGAATAGGCCTCTTGGCCGGGGTGAATAGTGTTGGAACACGGCCCGCGGAAATAGTAGCGGCTGGAGGTACCGGGGGCGATGCCCGCCCTGGCCCGGCGGCCAAGTTAAAAAAATAAATAATCCCCGTTCAGTCTCAATGGCAGGGTGCGGGCCGGCCCGGCGGCAATTGCGGCGGGCAGCAGGCCTCTTGGACAGGTTGAGAGATAAAAAAATAATAATTCCCTTGCAGTCTCAATGGCGGGGTGCGGGCCGGGGAATAGGCCTCTTGGCCGGGGTGAATATGTTGGAACGCGGCGCGCGTAAATAGAAGCGGCTGGAGGTACCAGGGGCGAAGCCCGCCCCGGCCCGGAGGCCGAGTTAAAAAAAATAATAATCCCCGTTCAGTCTCAATGGCGGGCTGCGGGCCGGCCCGGCGGCGAGTGCGGCGGGCAGCAGGCCTCTTGGACAGGTTGAGAGATAAAAAAATAATAATTCCCGTGCAGTCTCAATGGCGGGGTGCGGGCCGGGGAATAGGCCTCTTGGCCGGGGTGAATATGTTGGAACGCGGCGCGCGTAAATAGAAGCGGCTGGAGGTACCGGGGGCGAAGCCCGCCCCGGCCCGGAGGCCGAGTTAAAAAAAATAATAATCCCCGTTCAGTCTCAATGGCGGGGTGCGGGCCGGCCCGGCGGCGATTGCGGCGGGCAGCAGGCCTCTTGGACAGGTTGAGAGATAAAAAAATAATAATTCCCGTTCAGTCTCAATGGCAGGGTGCGGGCCGGCCCGGCGGCAATTGCGGCGGGCAGCAGGCCTCTTGGACAGGTTGAGAGATAAAAAAATAATAATTCCCTTGCAGTCTCAATGGCGGGGTGCGGGCCGGGGAATAGGCCTCTTGGCCGGGGTGAATATGTTGGAACGCGGCGCGCGTAAATAGAAGCGGCTGGAGGTACCGGGGGCGAAGCCCGCCCCGGCCCGGAGGCCGAGTTAAAAAAAATAATAATCCCCGTTCAGTCTCAATGGCGGGGTGCGGGCCGGCCCGGCGGCGAGTGCGGCGGGCAGCAGGCCTCTTGGACAGGTTGAGAGATAAAAAAATAATAATTCCCGTGCAGTCTCAATGGCGGGGTGCGGGCCGGGGAATAGGCCTCTTGGCCGGGGTGAATATGTTGGAACGCGGCGCGCGTAAATAGAAGCGGCTGGAGGTACCGGGGGCGAAGCCCGCCCCGGCCCGGAGGCCGAGTTAAAAAAAATAATAATCCCCGTTCAGTCTCAATGGCGGGGTGCGGGCCGGCCCGGCGGCGAGTGCGGCGGGCAGCAGGCCTCTTGGACAGGTTGAGAGATAAAAAAATAATAATTCCCGTGCAGTCTCAATGGCGGGGTGCGGGCCGGGGAATAGGCCTCTTGGCCGGGGTGAATAGTGTTGGAACACGGCCCGCGGAAATAGTAGCGGCTGGAGGTACCGGGGGCGATGCCCGCCCTGGCCCGGCGGCCAAGTTAAAAAAATAAATAATCCCCGTTCAGTCTCAATGGCAGGGTGCGGGCCGGCCCGGCGGCGATTGCGGCGGGCAGCAGGCCTCTTGGACAGGTTGAGAGATAAAAAAATAATAATTCCCGTTCAGTCTCAATGGCAGGGTGCGGGCCGGCCCGGCGGCAATTGCGGCGGGCAGCAGGCCTCTTGGACAGGTTGAGAGATAAAAAAATAATAATTCCCTTGCAGTCTCAATGGCGGGGTGCGGGCCGGGGAATAGGCCTCTTGGCCGGGGTGAATATGTTGGAACGCGGCGCGCGTAAATAGAAGCGGCTGGAGGTACCGGGGGCGAAGCCCGCCCCGGCCCGGAGGCCGAGTTAAAAAAAATAATAATCCCCGTTCAGTCTCAATGGCGGGGTGCGGGCCGGCCCGGCGGCGAGTGCGGCGGGCAGCAGGCCTCTTGGACAGGTTGAGAGATAAAAAAATAATAATTCCCGTGCAGTCTCAATGGCGGGGTGCGGGCCGGGGAATAGGCCTCTTGGCCGGGGTGAATATGTTGGAACGCGGCGCGCGTAAATAGAAGCGGCTGGAGGTACCGGGGGCGAAGCCCGCCCCGGCCCGGAGGCCGAGTTAAAAAAAATAATAATCCCCGTTCAGTCTCAATGGCGGGGTGCGGGCCGGCCCGGCGGCGAGTGCGGCGGGCAGCAGGCCTCTTGGACAGGTTGAGAGATAAAAAAATAATAATTCCCGTGCAGTCTCAATGGCGGGGTGCGGGCCGGGGAATAGGCCTCTTGGCCGGGGTGAATAGTGTTGGAACACGGCCCGCGGAAATAGTAGCGGCTGGAGGTACCGGGGGCGATGCCCGCCCTGGCCCGGCGGCCAAGTTAAAAAAATAAATAATCCCCGTTCAGTCTCAATGGCAGGGTGCGGGCCGGCCCGGCGGCAATTGCGGCGGGCAGCAGGCCTCTTGGACAGGTTGAGAGATAAAAAAATAATAATTCCCTTGCAGTCTCAATGGCGGGGTGCGGGCCGGGGAATAGGCCTCTTGGCCGGGGTGAATATGTTGGAACGCGGCGCGCGTAAATAGAAGCGGCTGGAGGTACCAGGGGCGAAGCCCGCCCCGGCCCGGAGGCCGAGTTAAAAAAAATAATAATCCCCGTTCAGTCTCAATGGCGGGCTGCGGGCCGGCCCGGCGGCGAGTGCGGCGGGCAGCAGGCCTCTTGGACAGGTTGAGAGATAAAAAAATAATAATTCCCGTGCAGTCTCAATGGCGGGGTGCGGGCCGGGGAATAGGCCTCTTGGCCGGGGTGAATATGTTGGAACGCGGCGCGCGTAAATAGAAGCGGCTGGAGGTACCGGGGGCGAAGCCCGCCCCGGCCCGGAGGCCGAGTTAAAAAAAATAATAATCCCCGTTCAGTCTCAATGGCGGGGTGCGGGCCGGCCCGGCGGCGATTGCGGCGGGCAGCAGGCCTCTTGGACAGGTTGAGAGATAAAAAAATAATAATTCCCGTTCAGTCTCAATGGCAGGGTGCGGGCCGGCCCGGCGGCAATTGCGGCGGGCAGCAGGCCTCTTGGACAGGTTGAGAGATAAAAAAATAATAATTCCCTTGCAGTCTCAATGGCGGGGTGCGGGCCGGGGAATAGGCCTCTTGGCCGGGGTGAATATGTTGGAACGCGGCGCGCGTAAATAGAAGCGGCTGGAGGTACCGGGGGCGAAGCCCGCCCCGGCCCGGAGGCCGAGTTAAAAAAAATAATAATCCCCGTTCAGTCTCAATGGCGGGGTGCGGGCCGGCCCGGCGGCGAGTGCGGCGGGCAGCAGGCCTCTTGGACAGGTTGAGAGATAAAAAAATAATAATTCCCGTGCAGTCTCAATGGCGGGGTGCGGGCCGGGGAATAGGCCTCTTGGCCGGGGTGAATATGTTGGAACGCGGCGCGCGTAAATAGAAGCGGCTGGAGGTACCGGGGGCGAAGCCCGCCCCGGCCCGGAGGCCGAGTTAAAAAAAATAATAATCCCTGTTCAGTCTCAATGGCGGGGTGCGGGCCGGCCCGGCGGCGAGTGCGGCGGGCAGCAGGCCTCTTGGACAGGTTGAGAGATAAAAAAATAATAATTCCCGTGCAGTCTCAATGGCGGGGTGCGGGCCGGGGAATAGGCCTCTTGGCCGGGGTGAATATGTTGGAACGCGGCGCGCGTAAATAGAAGCGGCTGGAGGTACCGGGGGCGAAGCCCGCCCCGGCCCGGAGGCCGAGTTAAAAAAAATAATAATCCCCGTTCAGTCTCAATGGCGGGGTGCGGGCCGGCCCGGCGGCGAGTGCGGCGGGCAGCAGGCCTCTTGGACAGGTTGAGAGATAAAAAAATAATAATTCCCGTGCAGTCTCAATGGCGGGGTGCGGGCCGGGGAATAGGCCTCTTGGCCGGGGTGAATAGTGTTGGAACACGGCCCGCGGAAATAGTAGCGGCTGGAGGTACCGGGGGCGATGCCCGCCCCGGCCCGGCGGCCAAGTTAAAAAAATAAATAATCCCGTTCAGTCTCAATGGCAGGGTGCGGGCCGGCCCGGCGGCGATTGCGGCGGGCAGCAGGCCTCTTGGACAGGTTGAGAGATAAAAAAATAATAATTCCCATGCAGTCTCAATGGCGGGGTGCGGGCCGGGGAATAGGCCTCTTGGCCGGGGTGAATAGTGTTGGAACACGGCCCGTGGAAATAGTAGTGGCTGGAGGTACCGGGGGCGATGCCCGCCCTGGCCCGGCGGCCAAGTTAAAAAAATAAATAATCCCCGTTCAGTCTCAATGGCAGGGTGCGGGCCGGCCCGGCGGCGATTGCGGCGGGCAGCAGGCCTCTTGGACAGGTTGAGAGATAAAAAAATAATAATTCCCGTTCAGTCTCAATGGCAGGGTGCGGGCCGGCCCGGCGGCAATTGCGGCGGGCAGCAGGCCTCTTGGACAGGTTGAGAGATAAAAAAATAATAATTCCCTTGCAGTCTCAATGGCGGGGTGCGGGCCGGGGAATAGGCCTCTTGGCCGGGGTGAATATGTTGGAACGCGGCGCGCGTAAATAGAAGCGGCTGGAGGTACCGGGGGCGAAGCCCGCCCCGGCCCGGAGGCCGAGTTAAAAAAAATAATAATCCCCGTTCAGTCTCAATGGCGGGGTGCGGGCCGGCCCGGCGGCGAGTGCGGCGGGCAGCAGGCCTCTTGGACAGGTTGAGAGATAAAAAAATAATAATTCCCGTGCAGTCTCAATGGCGGGGTGCGGGCCGGGGAATAGGCCTCTTGGCCGGGGTGAATAGTGTTGGAACACGGCCCGCGGAAATAGTAGCGGCTGGAGGTACCGGGGGCGATGCCCGCCCCGGCCCGGCGGCCAAGTTAAAAAAATAAATAATCCCGTTCAGTCTCAATGGCAGGGTGCGGGCCGGCCCGGCGGCGATTGCGGCGGGCAGCAGGCCTCTTGGACAGGTTGAGAGATAAAAAAATAATAATTCCCGTGCAGTCTCAATGGCGGGGTGCGGGCCGGGGAATAGGCCTCTTGGCCGGGGTGAATAGTGTTGGAACACGGCCCGCGGAAATAGTAGCGGCTGGAGGTACCGGGGGCGATGCCCGCCCTGGCCCGGCGGCCAAGTTAAAAAAATAAATAATCCCCGTTCAGTCTCAATGGCAGGGTGCGGGCCGGCCCGGCGGCAATTGCGGCGGGCAGCAGGCCTCTTGGACAGGTTGAGAGATAAAAAAATAATAATTCCCTTGCAGTCTCAATGGCGGGGTGCGGGCCGGGGAATAGGCCTCTTGGCCGGGGTGAATATGTTGGAACGCGGCGCGCGTAAATAGAAGCGGCTGGAGGTACCGGGGGCGAAGCCCGCCCCGGCCCGGAGGCCGAGTTAAAAAAAATAATAATCCCCGTTCAGTCTCAATGGCGGGGTGCGGGCCGGCCCGGCGGCGAGTGCGGCGGGCAGCAGGCCTCTTGGACAGGTTGAGAGATAAAAAAATAATAATTCCCGTGCAGTCTCAATGGCGGGGTGCGGGCCGGGGAATAGGCCTCTTGGCCGGGGTGAATATGTTGGAACGCGGCGCGCGTAAATAGAAGCGGCTGGAGGTACCGGGGGCGAAGCCCGCCCCGGCCCGGAGGCCGAGTTAAAAAAAATAATAATCCCCGTTCAGTCTCAATGGCGGGGTGCGGGCCGGCCCGGCGGCGAGTGCGGCGGGCAGCAGGCCTCTTGGACAGGTTGAGAGATAAAAAAATAATAATTCCCGTGCAGTCTCAATGGCGGGGTGCGGGCCGGGGAATAGGCCTCTTGGCCGGGGTGAATAGTGTTGGAACACGGCCCGCGGAAATAGTAGCGGCTGGAGGTACCGGGGGCGATGCCCGCCCTGGCCCGGCGGCCAAGTTAAAAAAATAAATAATCCCCGTTCAGTCTCAATGGCAGGGTGCGGGCCGGCCCGGCGGCAATTGCGGCGGGCAGCAGGCCTCTTGGACAGGTTGAGAGATAAAAAAATAATAATTCCCTTGCAGTCTCAATGGCGGGGTGCGGGCCGGGGAATAGGCCTCTTGGCCGGGGTGAATATGTTGGAACGCGGCGCGCGTAAATAGAAGCGGCTGGAGGTACCAGGGGCGAAGCCCGCCCCGGCCCGGAGGCCGAGTTAAAAAAAATAATAATCCCCGTTCAGTCTCAATGGCGGGCTGCGGGCCGGCCCGGCGGCGAGTGCGGCGGGCAGCAGGCCTCTTGGACAGGTTGTGAGATAAAAAAATAATAATTCCCGTGCAGTCTCAATGGCGGGGTGCGGGCCGGGGAATAGGCCTCTTGGCCGGGGTGAATATGTTGGAACGCGGCGCGCGTAAATAGAAGCGGCTGGAGGTACCGGGGGCGAAGCCCGCCCCGGCCCGGAGGCCGAGTTAAAAAAAATAATAATCCCCGTTCAGTCTCAATGGCGGGGTGCGGGCCGGCCCGGCGGCGATTGCGGCGGGCAGCAGGCCTCTTGGACAGGTTGAGAGATAAAAAAATAATAATTCCCGTTCAGTCTCAATGGCAGGGTGCGGGCCGGCCCGGCGGCAATTGCGGCGGGCAGCAGGCCTCTTGGACAGGTTGAGAGATAAAAAAATAATAATTCCCTTGCAGTCTCAATGGCGGGGTGCGGGCCGGGGAATAGGCCTCTTGGCCGGGGTGAATATGTTGGAACGCGGCGCGCGTAAATAGAAGCGGCTGGAGGTACCGGGGGCGAAGCCCGCCCCGGCCCGGAGGCCGAGTTAAAAAAAATAATAATCCCCGTTCAGTCTCAATGGCGGGGTGCGGGCCGGCCCGGCGGCGAGTGCGGCGGGCAGCAGGCCTCTTGGACAGGTTGAGAGATAAAAAAATAATAATTCCCGTGCAGTCTCAATGGCGGGGTGCGGGCCGGGGAATAGGCCTCTTGGCCGGGGTGAATATGTTGGAACGCGGCGCGCGTAAATAGAAGCGGCTGGAGGTACCGGGGGCGAAGCCCGCCCCGGCCCGGAGGCCGAGTTAAAAAAAATAATAATCCCTGTTCAGTCTCAATGGCGGGGTGCGGGCCGGCCCGGCGGCGAGTGCGGCGGGCAGCAGGCCTCTTGGACAGGTTGAGAGATAAAAAAATAATAATTCCCGTGCAGTCTCAATGGCGGGGTGCGGGCCGGGGAATAGGCCTCTTGGCCGGGGTGAATATGTTGGAACGCGGCGCGCGTAAATAGAAGCGGCTGGAGGTACCGGGGGCGAAGCCCGCCCCGGCCCGGAGGCCGAGTTAAAAAAAATAATAATCCCCGTTCAGTCTCAATGGCGGGGTGCGGGCCGGCCCGGCGGCGAGTGCGGCGGGCAGCAGGCCTCTTGGACAGGTTGAGAGATAAAAAAATAATAATTCCCGTGCAGTCTCAATGGCGGGGTGCGGGCCGGGGAATAGGCCTCTTGGCCGGGGTGAATAGTGTTGGAACACGGCCCGCGGAAATAGTAGCGGCTGGAGGTACCGGGGGCGATGCCCGCCCTGGCCCGGCGGCCAAGTTAAAAAAATAAATAATCCCCGTTCAGTCTCAATGGCAGGGTGCGGGCCGGCCCGGCGGCGATTGCGGCGGGCAGCAGGCCTCTTGGACAGGTTGAGAGATAAAAAAATAATAATTCCCGTTCAGTCTCAATGGCAGGGTGCGGGCCGGCCCGGCGGCAATTGCGGCGGGCAGCAGGCCTCTTGGACAGGTTGAGAGATAAAAAAATAATAATTCCCTTGCAGTCTCAATGGCGGGGTGCGGGCCGGGGAATAGGCCTCTTGGCCGGGGTGAATATGTTGGAACGCGGCGCGCGTAAATAGAAGCGGCTGGAGGTACCGGGGGCGAAGCCCGCCCCGGCCCGGAGGCCGAGTTAAAAAAAATAATAATCCCCGTTCAGTCTCAATGGCGGGGTGCGGGCCGGCCCGGCGGCGAGTGCGGCGGGCAGCAGGCCTCTTGGACAGGTTGAGAGATAAAAAAATAATAATTCCCGTGCAGTCTCAATGGCGGGGTGCGGGCCGGGGAATAGGCCTCTTGGCCGGGGTGAATATGTTGGAACGCGGCGCGCGTAAATAGAAGCGGCTGGAGGTACCGGGGGCGAAGCCCGCCCCGGCCCGGAGGCCGAGTTAAAAAAAATAATAATCCCCGTTCAGTCTCAATGGCGGGGTGCGGGCCGGCCCGGCGGCGAGTGCGGCGGGCAGCAGGCCTCTTGGACAGGTTGAGAGATAAAAAAATAATAATTCCCGTGCAGTCTCAATGGCGGGGTGCGGGCCGGGGAATAGGCCTCTTGGCCGGGGTGAATAGTGTTGGAACACGGCCCGCGGAAATAGTAGCGGCTGGAGGTACCGGGGGCGATGCCCGCCCTGGCCCGGCGGCCAAGTTAAAAAAATAAATAATCCCCGTTCAGTCTCAATGGCAGGGTGCGGGCCGGCCCGGCGGCAATTGCGGCGGGCAGCAGGCCTCTTGGACAGGTTGAGAGATAAAAAAATAATAATTCCCTTGCAGTCTCAATGGCGGGGTGCGGGCCGGGGAATAGGCCTCTTGGCCGGGGTGAATATGTTGGAACGCGGCGCGCGTAAATAGAAGCGGCTGGAGGTACCAGGGGCGAAGCCCGCCCCGGCCCGGAGGCCGAGTTAAAAAAAATAATAATCCCCGTTCAGTCTCAATGGCGGGCTGCGGGCCGGCCCGGCGGCGAGTGCGGCGGGCAGCAGGCCTCTTGGACAGGTTGAGAGATAAAAAAATAATAATTCCCGTGCAGTCTCAATGGCGGGGTGCGGGCCGGGGAATAGGCCTCTTGGCCGGGGTGAATATGTTGGAACGCGGCGCGCGTAAATAGAAGCGGCTGGAGGTACCGGGGGCGAAGCCCGCCCCGGCCCGGAGGCCGAGTTAAAAAAAATAATAATCCCCGTTCAGTCTCAATGGCGGGGTGCGGGCCGGCCCGGCGGCGATTGCGGCGGGCAGCAGGCCTCTTGGACAGGTTGAGAGATAAAAAAATAATAATTCCCGTTCAGTCTCAATGGCAGGGTGCGGGCCGGCCCGGCGGCAATTGCGGCGGGCAGCAGGCCTCTTGGACAGGTTGAGAGATAAAAAAATAATAATTCCCTTGCAGTCTCAATGGCGGGGTGCGGGCCGGGGAATAGGCCTCTTGGCCGGGGTGAATATGTTGGAACGCGGCGCGCGTAAATAGAAGCGGCTGGAGGTACCGGGGGCGAAGCCCGCCCCGGCCCGGAGGCCGAGTTAAAAAAAATAATAATCCCCGTTCAGTCTCAATGGCGGGGTGCGGGCCGGCCCGGCGGCGAGTGCGGCGGGCAGCAGGCCTCTTGGACAGGTTGAGAGATAAAAAAATAATAATTCCCGTGCAGTCTCAATGGCGGGGTGCGGGCCGGGGAATAGGCCTCTTGGCCGGGGTGAATATGTTGGAACGCGGCGCGCGTAAATAGAAGCGGCTGGAGGTACCGGGGGCGAAGCCCGCCCCGGCCCGGAGGCCGAGTTAAAAAAAATAATAATCCCTGTTCAGTCTCAATGGCGGGGTGCGGGCCGGCCCGGCGGCGAGTGCGGCGGGCAGCAGGCCTCTTGGACAGGTTGAGAGATAAAAAAATAATAATTCCCGTGCAGTCTCAATGGCGGGGTGCGGGCCGGGGAATAGGCCTCTTGGCCGGGGTGAATATGTTGGAACGCGGCGCGCGTAAATAGAAGCGGCTGGAGGTACCGGGGGCGAAGCCCGCCCCGGCCCGGAGGCCGAGTTAAAAAAAATAATAATCCCCGTTCAGTCTCAATGGCGGGGTGCGGGCCGGCCCGGCGGCGAGTGCGGCGGGCAGCAGGCCTCTTGGACAGGTTGAGAGATAAAAAAATAATAATTCCCGTGCAGTCTCAATGGCGGGGTGCGGGCCGGGGAATAGGCCTCTTGGCCGGGGTGAATAGTGTTGGAACACGGCCCGCGGAAATAGTAGCGGCTGGAGGTACCGGGGGCGATGCCCGCCCCGGCCCGGCGGCCAAGTTAAAAAAATAAATAATCCCGTTCAGTCTCAATGGCAGGGTGCGGGCCGGCCCGGCGGCGATTGCGGCGGGCAGCAGGCCTCTTGGACAGGTTGAGAGATAAAAAAATAATAATTCCCATGCAGTCTCAATGGCGGGGTGCGGGCCGGGGAATAGGCCTCTTGGCCGGGGTGAATAGTGTTGGAACACGGCCCGCGGAAATAGTAGTGGCTGGAGGTACCGGGGGCGATGCCCGCCCTGGCCCGGCGGCCAAGTTAAAAAAATAAATAATCCCCGTTCAGTCTCAATGGCAGGGTGCGGGCCGGCCCGGCGGCGATTGCGGCGGGCAGCAGGCCTCTTGGACAGGTTGAGAGATAAAAAAATAATAATTCCCGTTCAGTCTCAATGGCAGGGTGCGGGCCGGCCCGGCGGCAATTGCGGCGGGCAGCAGGCCTCTTGGACAGGTTGAGAGATAAAAAAATAATAATTCCCTTGCAGTCTCAATGGCGGGGTGCGGGCCGGGGAATAGGCCTCTTGGCCGGGGTGAATATGTTGGAACGCGGCGCGCGTAAATAGAAGCGGCTGGAGGTACCGGGGGCGAAGCCCGCCCCGGCCCGGAGGCCGAGTTAAAAAAAATAATAATCCCCGTTCAGTCTCAATGGCGGGGTGCGGGCCGGCCCGGCGGCGAGTGCGGCGGGCAGCAGGCCTCTTGGACAGGTTGAGAGATAAAAAAATAATAATTCCCGTGCAGTCTCAATGGCGGGGTGCGGGCCGGGGAATAGGCCTCTTGGCCGGGGTGAATAGTGTTGGAACACGGCCCGCGGAAATAGTAGCGGCTGGAGGTACCGGGGGCGATGCCCGCCCCGGCCCGGCGGCCAAGTTAAAAAAATAAATAATCCCGTTCAGTCTCAATGGCAGGGTGCGGGCCGGCCCGGCGGCGATTGCGGCGGGCAGCAGGCCTCTTGGACAGGTTGAGAGATAAAAAAATAATAATTCCCGTGCAGTCTCAATGGCGGGGTGCGGGCCGGGGAATAGGCCTCTTGGCCGGGGTGAATAGTGTTGGAACACGGCCCGCGGAAATAGTAGCGGCTGGAGGTACCGGGGGCGATGCCCGCCCTGGCCCGGCGGCCAAGTTAAAAAAATAAATAATCCCCGTTCAGTCTCAATGGCAGGGTGCGGGCCGGCCCGGCGGCAATTGCGGCGGGCAGCAGGCCTCTTGGACAGGTTGAGAGATAAAAAAATAATAATTCCCTTGCAGTCTCAATGGCGGGGTGCGGGCCGGGGAATAGGCCTCTTGGCCGGGGTGAATATGTTGGAACGCGGCGCGCGTAAATAGAAGCGGCTGGAGGTACCGGGGGCGAAGCCCGCCCCGGCCCGGAGGCCGAGTTAAAAAAAATAATAATCCCCGTTCAGTCTCAATGGCGGGGTGCGGGCCGGCCCGGCGGCGAGTGCGGCGGGCAGCAGGCCTCTTGGACAGGTTGAGAGATAAAAAAATAATAATTCCCGTGCAGTCTCAATGGCGGGGTGCGGGCCGGGGAATAGGCCTCTTGGCCGGGGTGAATATGTTGGAACGCGGCGCGCGTAAATAGAAGCGGCTGGAGGTACCGGGGGCGAAGCCCGCCCCGGGCCGGAGGCCGAGTAAAAAAAAATAATAATCCCCGTTCAGTCTCAATGGCGGGGTGCGGGCCGGCCCGGCGGCGATTGCGGCGGGCAGCAGGCCTCTTGGACAGGTTGAGAGATAAAAAAATAATAATTCCCGTTCAGTCTCAATGGCAGGGTGCGGGCCGGCCCGGCGGCAATTGCGGCGGGCAGCAGGCCTCTTGGACAGGTTGAGAGATAAAAAAATAATAATTCCCTTGCAGTCTCAATGGCGGGGTGCGGGCCGGGGAATAGGCCTCTTGGCCGGGGTGAATATGTTGGAACGCGGCGCGCGTAAATAGAAGCGGCTGGAGGTACCGGGGGCGAAGCCCGCCCCGGCCCGGAGGCCGAGTTAAAAAAAATAATAATCCCCGTTCAGTCTCAATGGCGGGGTGCGGGCCGGCCCGGCGGCGAGTGCGGCGGGCAGCAGGCCTCTTGGACAGGTTGAGAGATAAAAAAATAATAATTCCCGTGCAGTCTCAATGACGGGGTGCGGGCCGGGGAATAGGCCTCTTGGCCGGGGTGAATATGTTGGAACGCGGCGCGCGTAAATAGAAGCGGCTGGAGGTACCGGGGGCGAAGCCCGCCCCGGCCCGGAGGCCGAGTTAAAAAAAATAATAATCCCCGTTCAGTCTCAATGGCGGGGTGCGGGCCGGCCCGGCGGCAATTGCGGCGGGCAGCAGGCCTCTTGGACAGGTTGAGAGATAAAAAAATAATAATTCCCTTGCAGTCTCAATGGCGGGGTGCGGGCCGGGGAATAGGCCTCTTGGCCGGGGTGAATATGTTGGAACGCGGCGCGCGTAAATAGAAGCGGCTGGAGGTACCAGGGGCGAAGCCCGCCCCGGTCCGGAGGCCGAGTTAAAAAAAATAATAATCCCTGTTCAGTCTCAATGGCGGGGTGCGGGCCGGCCCGGCGGCGAGTGCGGCGGGCAGCAGGCCTCTTGGACAGGTTGAGAGATAAAAAAAATAATAATTCCCGTGCAGTCTCAATGGCGGGGTGCGGGCCGGGGAATAGGCCTCTTGGCCGGGGTGAATATGTTGGAACGCGGCGCGCGTAAATAGAAGCGGCTGGAGGTACCGGGGGCGAAGCCCGCCCCGGCCCGGAGGCCGAGTTAAAAAAAATAATAATCCCCGTTCAGTCTCAATGGCGGGGTGCGGGCCGGCCCGGCGGCGATTGCGGCGGGCAGCAGGCCTCTTGGACAGGTTGAGAGATAAAAAAATAATAATTCCCGTTCAGTCTCAATGGCAGGGTGCGGGCCGGCCCGGCGGCAATTGCGGCGGGCAGCAGGCCTCTTGGACAGGTTGAGAGATAAAAAAATAATAATTCCCTTGCAGTCTCAATGGCGTGGTGCGGGCCGGGGAATAGGCCTCTTGGCCGGGGTGAATATGTTGGAACGCGGCGCGCGTAAATAGAAGCGGCTGGAGGTACCGGGGGCGAAGCCCGCCCCGGCCCGGCGGCCAAGTTAAAAAAATAAATAATCCCGTTCAGTCTCAATGGCAGGGTGCGGGCCGGCCCGGCGGCGATTGCGGCGGGCAGCAGGCCTCTTGGACAGGTTGAGAGATAAAAAAATAATAATTCCCGTTCAGTCTCAATGGCAGGGTGCGGGCCGGCCCGGCGGCAATTGCGGCGGGCAGCAGGCCTCTTGGACAGGTTGAGAGATAAAAAATTAATAATTCCCTTGCAGTCTCAATGGCGGGGTGCGGGCCGGGGAATAGGCCTCTTGGCCGGGGTGAATATGTTGGAACGCGGCGCGCGTAAATAGAAGCGGCTGGAGGTACCGGGGGCGAAGCCCGCCCCGGCCCGGAGGCCGAGTTAAAAAAAATAATAATCCCCGTTCAGTCTCAATGGCGGGGTGCGGGCCGGCCCGGCGGCGAGTGCGGCGGGCAGCAGGCCTCTTGGACAGGTTGAGAGATAAAAAAATAATAATTCCCGTGCAGTCTCAATGGCGGGGTGCGGGCCGGGGAATAGGCCTCTTGGCCGGGGTGAATATGTTGGAACGCGGCGCGCGTAAATAGAAGCGGCTGGAGGTACCGGGGGCGAAGCCCGCCCCGGCCCGGAGGCCGAGTTAAAAAAAATAATAATCCCTGTTCAGTCTCAATGGCGGGGTGCGGGCCGGCCCGGCGGCGAGTGCGGCGGGCAGCAGGCCTCTTGGACAGGTTGAGAGATAAAAAAATAATAATTCCCGTGCAGTCTCAATGGCGGGGTGCGGGCCGGGGAATAGGCCTCTTGGCCGGGGTGAATAGTGTTGGAACACGGCCCGCGGAAATAGTAGCGGCTGGAGGTACCGGGGGCGATGCCCGCCCCGGCCCGGCGGCCAAGTTAAAAAAATAAATAATCCCGTTCAGTCTCAATGGCAGGGTGCGGGCCGGCCCGGCGGCGATTGCGGCGGGCAGCAGGCCTCTTGGACAGGTTGAGAGATAAAAAAATAATAATTCCCATGCAGTCTCAATGGCGGGGTGCGGGCCGGGGAATAGGCCTCTTGGCCGGGGTGAATATGTTGGAACGCGGCGCGCATAAATAGAAGCGGCTGGAGGTACCGGGGGCGAAGCCCGCCCCGGCCCGGAGGCCGAGTTAAAAAAAATAATAATCCCCGTTCAGTCTCAATGGCGGGGTGCGGGCCGGCCCGGCGGCGAGTGCGGCGGGCAGCAGGCCTCTTGGACAGGTTGAGAGATAAAAAAATAATAATTCCCGTGCAGTCTCAATGGCGGGGTGCGGGCCGAGGAATAGGCCTCTTGGCCGGGGTGAATAGTGTTGGAACACGGCCCGCGGAAATAGTAGCGGCTGGAGGTACCGGGGGCGATGCCCACCCCGGCCCGGCGGCCAAGTTAAAAAAAAAAAAATCCCCGTTCAGTCTCAATGGCAGGGTGCGGGCCGGCCCGGCGGCGATTGCGGCGGGCAGCAGGCCTCTTGGACAGGTTGAGAGATAAAAAAATAATAATTCCCATGCAGTTTCAATGGCGGGTTGCGGGCCGGGGAATAGGCCTCTTGGCCGGGGTGAATAGTGTTGGAACACGGCCCGCGGAAATAGTAGCGGCTGGAGGTACCGGGGGCGATGCCTGTCCCGGGCCGGCGGCCAAGTTAAAAAAATAAATAATCCCCGTTCAGTCTCAATGGCAGGGTGCGGGCCGGCCCGGCGGCGATTGCGGCGGGCAGCAGGCCTCTTGGACAGGTTGAGAGATAAAAAAATAATAATTCCCGTGCAGTCTCAATGGCGGGGTGCGGGCCGGGGAATAGGCCTCTTGGCCGGGGTGAATAGTGTTGGAACACGGCCCGCGGAAATAGTAGCGGCTGGAGGTACCGGGGGCGATGCCCGCCCGGGCCCGGCGGCCAAGTTAAAAAAATAAATAATCCCGTTCAGTCTCAATGGCAGGGTGCGGGCCGGCCCGGCGGCGATTGCGGCGGGCAGCAGGCCTCTTGGACAGGTTGAGAGATAAAAAAATAATAATTCCCGTGCAGTCTCAATGGCGGGGTGCGGGCCGGGGAATAGGCCTCTTGGCCGGGGTGAATAGTGTTGGAACACGGCCCGCGGAAATAGTAGCGGCTGGAGGTACCGGGGGCGATGCCCGCCCGGGCCCGGCGGCCAAGTTAAAAAAATAAATAATCCCGTTCAGTCTCAATGGCAGGGTGCGGGCCGGCCCGGCGGCGATTGCGGCGGGCAGCAGGCCTCTTGGACAGGTTGAGAGATAAAAAAATAATAATTCCCATGCAGTCTCAATGGCGGGGTGCGGGCCGGGGAATAGGCCTCTTGGCCGGGGTGAATATGTTGGAACGCGGCGCGCATAAATAGAAGCGGCTGGAGGTACCGGGGGCGAAGCCCGCCCCGGCCCGGAGGCCGAGTTAAAAAAAATAATAATCCCCGTTCAGTCTCAATGGCGGGGTGCGGGCCGGCCCGGCGGCGAGTGCGGCGGGCAGCAGGCCTCTTGGACAGGTTGAGAGATAAAAAAATAATAATTCCCGTGCAGTCTCAATGGCGGGGTGCGGGCCGGGGAATAGGCCTCTTGGCCGGGGTGAATAGTGTTGGAACACGGCCCGCGGAAATAGTAGCGGCTGGAGGTACCGGGGGCGATGCCCGCCCCGGCCCGGCGGCCAAGTTAAAAAAATAAATAATCCCGTTCAGTCTCAATGGCAGGGTGCGGGCCGGCCCGGCGGCGATTGCGGCGGGCAGCAGGCCTCTTGGACAGGTTGAGAGATAAAAAAATAATAATTCCCATGCAGTCTCAATGGCGGGGTGCGGGCCGGGGAATAGGCCTCTTGGCCGGGGTGAATATGTTGGAACGCGGCGCGCATAAATAGAAGCGGCTGGAGGTACCGGGGGCGAAGCCCGCCCCGGCCCGGAGGCCGAGTTAAAAAAAATAATAATCCCCGTTCAGTCTCAATGGCGGGGTGCGGGCCGGCCCGGCGGCGAGTGCGGCGGGCAGCAGGCCTCTTGGACAGGTTGAGAGATAAAAAAATAATAATTCCCGTGCAGTCTCAATGGCGGGGTGCGGGCCGAGGAATAGGCCTCTTGGCCGGGGTGAATAGTGTTGGAACACGGCCCGCGGAAATAGTAGCGGCTGGAGGTACCGGGGGCGATGCCCACCCCGGCCCGGCGGCCAAGTTAAAAAAAAAAAAATCCCCGTTCAGTCTCAATGGCAGGGTGCGGGCCGGCCCGGCGGCGATTGCGGCGGGCAGCAGGCCTCTTGGACAGGTTGAGAGATAAAAAAATAATAATTCCCATGCAGTTTCAATGGCGGGTTGCGGGCCGGGGAATAGGCCTCTTGGCCGGGGTGAATAGTGTTGGAACACGGCCCGCGGAAATAGTAGCGGCTGGAGGTACCGGGGGCGATGCCTGTCCCGGGCCGGCGGCCAAGTTAAAAAAATAAATAATCCCCGTTCAGTCTCAATGGCAGGGTGCGGGCCGGCCCGGCGGCGATTGCGGCGGGCAGCAGGCCTCTTGGACAGGTTGAGAGATAAAAAAATAATAATTCCCGTGCAGTCTCAATGGCGGGGTGCGGGCCGGGGAATAGGCCTCTTGGCCGGGGTGAATAGTGTTGGAACACGGCCCGCGGAAATAGTAGCGGCTGGAGGTACCGGGGGCGATGCCCGCCCGGGCCCGGCGGCCAAGTTAAAAAAATAAATAATCCCGTTCAGTCTCAATGGCAGGGTGCGGGCCGGCCCGGCGGCGATTGCGGCGGGCAGCAGGCCTCTTGGACAGGTTGAGAGATAAAAAAATAATAATTCCCGTGCAGTCTCAATGGCGGGGTGCGGGCCGGGGAATAGGCCTCTTGGCCGGGGTGAATAGTGTTGGAACACGGCCCGCGGAAATAGTAGCGGCTGGAGGTACCGGGGGCGATGCCCGCCCGGGCCCGGCGGCCAAGTTAAAAAAATAAATAATCCCGTTCAGTCTCAATGGCAGGGTGCGGGCCGGCCCGGCGGCGATTGCGGCGGGCAGCAGGCCTCTTGGACAGGTTGAGAGATAAAAAAATAATAATTCCCATGCAGTCTCAATGGCGGGGTGCGGGCCGGGGAATAGGCCTCTTGGCCGGGGTGAATATGTTGGAACGCGGCGCGCATAAATAGAAGCGGCTGGAGGTACCGGGGGCGAAGCCCGCCCCGGCCCGGAGGCCGAGTTAAAAAAAATAATAATCCCCGTTCAGTCTCAATGGCGGGGTGCGGGCCGGCCCGGCGGCGAGTGCGGCGGGCAGCAGGCCTCTTGGACAGGTTGAGAGATAAAAAAATAATAATTCCCGTGCAGTCTCAATGGCGGGGTGCGGGCCGGGGAATAGGCCTCTTGGCCGGGGTGAATAGTGTTGGAACACGGCCCGCGGAAATAGTAGCGGCTGGAGGTACCGGGGGCGATGCCCGCCCCGGCCCGGCGGCCAAGTTAAAAAAATAAATAATCCCGTTCAGTCTCAATGGCAGGGTGCGGGCCGGCCCGGCGGCGATTGCGGCGGGCAGCAGGCCTCTTGGACAGGTTGAGAGATAAAAAAATAATAATTCCCATGCAGTCTCAATGGCGGGGTGCGGGCCGGGGAATAGGCCTCTTGGCCGGGGTGAATATGTTGGAACGCGGCGCGCATAAATAGAAGCGGCTGGAGGTACCGGGGGCGAAGCCCGCCCCGGCCCGGCGGCCAAGTTAAAAAAATAAATAATCCCGTTCAGTCTCAATGGCAGGGTGCGGGCCGGCCCGGCGGCGATTGCGGCGGGCAGCAGGCCTCTTGGACAGGTTGAGAGATAAAAAAATAATAATTCCCATGCAGTCTCAATGGCGGGGTGCGGGCCGGGGAATAGGCCTCTTGGCCGGGGTGAATATGTTGGAACGCGGCGCGCATAAATAGAAGCGGCTGGAGGTACCGGGGGTGAAGCCCGCCCCGGCCCGGAGGCCGAGTTAAAAAAAATAATAATCCCCGTTCAGTCTCAATGGCGGGGTGCGGGCCGGCCCGGCGGCGAGTGCGGCGGGCAGCAGGCCTCTTGGACAGGTTGAGAGATAAAAAAATAATAATTCCCGTGCAGTCTCAATGGCGGGGTGCGGGCCGAGGAATAGGCCTCTTGGCCGGGGTGAATAGTGTTGGAACACGGCCCGCGGAAATAGTAGCGGCTGGAGGTACCGGGGGCGATGCCCACCCCGGCCCGGCGGCCAAGTTAAAAAAAAAAAAATCCCCGTTCAGTCTCAATGGCAGGGTGCGGGCCGGCCCGGCGGCGATTGCGGCGGGCAGCAGGCCTCTTGGACAGGTTGAGAGATAAAAAAATAATAATTCCCATGCAGTTTCAATGGCGGGTTGCGGGCCGGGGAATAGGCCTCTTGGCCGGGGTGAATAGTGTTGGAACACGGCCCGCGGAAATAGTAGCGGCTGGAGGTACCGGGGGCGATGCCTGTCCCGGGCCGGCGGCCAAGTTAAAAAAATAAATAATCCCCGTTCAGTCTCAATGGCAGGGTGCGGGCCGGCCCGGCGGCGATTGCGGCGGGCAGCAGGCCTCTTGGACAGGTTGAGAGATAAAAAAATAATAATTCCCGTGCAGTCTCAATGGCGGGGTGCGGGCCGGGGAATAGGCCTCTTGGCCGGGGTGAATAGTGTTGGAACACGGCCCGCGGAAATAGTAGCGGCTGGAGGTACCGGGGGCGATGCCCGCCCGGGCCCGGCGGCCAAGTTAAAAAAATAAATAATCCCGTTCAGTCTCAATGGCAGGGTGCGGGCCGGCCCGGCGGCGATTGCGGCGGGCAGCAGGCCTCTTGGACAGGTTGAGAGATAAAAAAATAATAATTCCCGTGCAGTCTCAATGGCGGGGTGCGGGCCGGGGAATAGGCCTCTTGGCCGGGGTGAATAGTGTTGGAACACGGCCCGCGGAAATAGTAGCGGCTGGAGGTACCGGGGGCGATGCCCGCCCGGGCCCGGCGGCCAAGTTAAAAAAATAAATAATCCCGTTCAGTCTCAATGGCAGGGTGCGGGCCGGCCCGGCGGCGATTGCGGCGGGCAGCAGGCCTCTTGGACAGGTTGAGAGATAAAAAAATAATAATTCCCATGCAGTCTCAATGGCGGGGTGCGGGCCGGGGAATAGGCCTCTTGGCCGGGGTGAATATGTTGGAACGCGGCGCGCATAAATAGAAGCGGCTGGAGGTACCGGGGGCGAAGCCCGCCCCGGCCCGGAGGCCGAGTTAAAAAAAATAATAATCCCCGTTCAGTCTCAATGGCGGGGTGCGGGCCGGCCCGGCGGCGAGTGCGGCGGGCAGCAGGCCTCTTGGACAGGTTGAGAGATAAAAAAATAATAATTCCCGTGCAGTCTCAATGGCGGGGTGCGGGCCAGGGAATAGGCCTCTTGGCCGGGGTGAATAGTGTTGGAACACGGCCCGCGGAAATAGTAGCGGCTGGAGGTACCGGGGGCGATGCCCACCCCGGCCCGGCGGCCAAGTTAAAAAAAAAAAAAATCCCCGTTCAGTCTCAATGGCAGGGTGCGGGCCGGCCCGGCGGCGATTGCGGCGGGCAGCAGGCCTCTTGGACAGGTTGAGAGATAAAAAAATAATAATTCCCATGCAGTTTCAATGGCGGGTTGCGGGCCGGGGAATAGGCCTCTTGGCCGGGGTGAATATGTTGGAACGCGGCGCGCGTAAATAGAAGCGGCTGGAGGTACCGGGGGCGATGCCCGCCCCGGCCCGGCGGCCAAGTTAAAAAAATAAATAATCCCGTTCAGTCTCAATGGCAGGGTGCGGGCCGGCCCGGCGGCGATTGCGGCGGGCAGCAGGCCTCTTGGACAGGTTGAGAGATAAAAAAATAATAATTCCCATGCAGTCTCAATGGCGGGGTGCGGGCCGGGGAATAGGCCTCTTGGCCGGGGTGAATATGTTGGAACGCGGCGCGCGTAAATAGAAGCGGCTGGAGGTACCGGGGGCGAAGCCCGCCCCGGCCCGGAGGCCGAGTTAAAAAAAATAATAATCCCCGTTCAGTCTCAATGGCGGGGTGCGGGCCGGCCAGGCGGCGAGTGCGGCGGGCAGCAGGCCTCTTGGACAGGTTGAGAGATAAAAAAATAATAATTCCCGTGCAGTCTCAATGGCGGGGTGCGGGCCGGGGAATAGGCCTCTTGGCCGGGGTGAATAGTGTTGGAACACGGCCCGCGGAAATAGTAGCGGCTGGAGGTACCGGGGGCGATGCCCGCCCCGGCCCGGCGGCCAAGTTAAAAAAATAAATAATCCCGTTCAGTCTCAATGGCAGGGTGCGGGCCGGCCCGGCGGCGATTGCGGCGGGCAGCAGGCCTCTTGGACAGGTTGAGAGATAAAAAAATAATAATTCCCATGCAGTCTCAATGGCGGGGTGCGGGCCGGGGAATAGGCCTCTTGGCCGGGGTGAATATGTTGGAACGCGGCGCGCGTAAATAGAAGCGGCTGGAGGTACCGGGGGCGAAGCCCGCCCCGGCCCGGAGGCCGAGTTAAAAAAAATAATAATCCCCGTTCAGTCTCAATGGCGGGGTGCGGGCCGGCCCGGCGGCGAGTGCGGCGGGCAGCAGGCCTCTTGGACAGGTTGAGAGATAAAAAAATAATAATTCCCGTGCAGTCTCAATGGCGGGGTGCGGGCCGGGGAATAGGCCTCTTGGCCGGGGTGAATAGTGTTGGAACACGGCCCGCGGAAATAGTAGCGGCTGGAGGTACCGGGGGCGATGCCCGCCCCGGCCCGGCGGCCAAGTTAAAAAAATAAATAATCCCCGTTCAGTCTCAATGGCAGGGTGCGGGCCGGCCCGGCGGCGAGTGCGGCGGGCAGCAGGCCTCTTGGACAGGTTGAGAGATAAAAAAATAATAATTCCCGTTCAGTCTCAATGGCAGGGTGCGGGCCGGCCCGGCGGCAATTGCGGCGGGCAGCAGGCCTCTTGGACAGGTTGAGAGATAAAAAAAATAATAATTCCCATGCAGTCTCAATGGCGGGGTGCGGGCCGGGGAATAGGCCTCTTGGCCGGGGTGAATATGTTGGAACGCGGCGCGCGTAAATAGAAGCGGCTGGAGGTACCGGGGGCGAAGCCCGCCCCGGCCCGGAGGCCGAGTTAAAAAAAATAATAATCCCCGTTCAGTCTCAATGGCGGGGTGCGGGCCGGCCCGGCGGCGAGTGCGGCGGGCAGCAGGCCTCTTGGACAGGTTGAGAGATAAAAAAATAATAATTCCCGTGCAGTCTCAATGGCGGGGTGCGGGCCGGGGAATAGGCCTCTTGGCCGGGGTGAATAGTGTTGGAACACGGCCCGCGGAAATAGTAGCGGCTGGAGGTACCGGGGGCGATGCCCGCCCTGGCCCGGCGGCCAAGTTAAAAAAATAAATAATCCCCGTTCAGTCTCAATGGCAGGGTGCGGGCCGGCCCGGCGGCGATTGCGGCGGGCAGCAGGCCTCTTGGACAGGTTGAGAGATAAAAAAATAATAATTCCCGTTCAGTCTCAATGGCAGGGTGCGGGCCGGCCCGGCGGCAATTGCGGCGGGCAGCAGGCCTCTTGGACAGGTTGAGAGATAAAAAAATAATAATTCCCTTGCAGTCTCAATGGCGGGGTGCGGGCCGGGGAATAGGCCTCTTGGCCGGGGTGAATATGTTGGAACGCGGCGCGCGTAAATAGAAGCGGCTGGAGGTACCGGGGGCGAAGCCCGCCCCGGCCCGGAGGCCGAGTTAAAAAAAATAATAATCCCCGTTCAGTCTCAATGGCGGGGTGTGGGCCGGCCCGGCGGCGAGTGCGGCGGGCAGCAGGCCTCTTGGACAGGTTGAGAGATAAAAAAATAATAATTCCCGTGCAGTCTCAATGGCGGGGTGCGGGCCGGGGAATAGGCCTCTTGGCCGGGGTGAATATGTTGGAACGCGGCGCGCGTAAATAGAAGCGGCTGGAGGTACCGGGGGCGAAGCCCGCCCCGGCCCGGAGGCCGAGTTAAAAAAAATAATAATCCCGTTCAGTCTCAATGGCGGGGTGCGGGCCGGCCCGGCGGCGAGTGCGGCGGGCAGCAGGCCTCTTGGACAGGTTGAGAGATAAAAAAATAATAATTCCCGTGCAGTCTCAATGGCGGGGTGCGGGCCGGGGAATAGGCCTCTTGGCCGGGGTGAATAGTGTTGGAACACGGCCCGCGGAAATAGTAGCGGCTGGAGGTACCGGGGGCGATGCCCGCCCTGGCCCGGCGGCCAAGTTAAAAAAATAAATAATCCCCGTTCAGTCTCAATGGCAGGGTGCGGGCCGGCCCGGCGGCAATTGCGGCGGGCAGCAGGCCTCTTGGACAGGTTGAGAGATAAAAAAATAATAATTCCCTTGCAGTCTCAATGGCGGGGTGCGGGCCGGGGAATAGGCCTCTTGGCCGGGGTGAATATGTTGGAACGCGGCGCGCGTAAATAGAAGCAGCTGGAGGTACCAGGGGCGAAGCCCGCCCCGGTCCGGAGGCCGAGTTAAAAAAAATAATAATCCCTGTTCAGTCTCAATGGCGGGGTGCGGGCCGGCCCGGCGGCGAGTGCGGCGGGCAGCAGGCCTCTTGGACAGGTTGAGAGATAAAAAAAATAATAATTCCCGTGCAGTCTCAATGGCGGGGTGCGGGCCGGGGAATAGGCCTCTTGGCCGGGGTGAATATGTTGGAACGCGGCGCGCGTAAATAGAAGCGGCTGGAGGTACCGGGGGCGAAGCCCGCCCCGGCCCGGAGGCCGAGTTAAAAAAAATAATAATCCCCGTTCAGTCTCAATGGCGGGGTGCGGGCCGGCCCGGCGGCGATTGCGGCGGGCAGCAGGCCTCTTGGACAGGTTGAGAGATAAAAAAATAATAATTCCCGTTCAGTCTCAATGGCAGGGTGCGGGCCGGCCCGGCGGCAATTGCGGCGGGCAGCAGGCCTCTTGGACAGGTTGAGAGATAAAAAAATAATAATTCCCTTGCAGTCTCAATGGCGTGGTGCGGGCCGGGGAATAGGCCTCTTGGCCGGGGTGAATATGTTGGAACGCGGCGCGCGTAAATAGAAGCGGCTGGAGGTACCGGGGGCGAAGCCCGCCCCGGCCCGGCGGCCAAGTTAAAAAAATAAATAATCCCGTTCAGTCTCAATGGCAGGGTGCGGGCCGGCCCGGCGGCGATTGCGGCGGGCAGCAGGCCTCTTGGACAGGTTGAGAGATAAAAAAATAATAATTCCCGTTCAGTCTCAATGGCAGGGTGCGGGCCGGCCCGGCGGCAATTGCGGCGGGCAGCAGGCCTCTTGGACAGGTTGAGAGATAAAAAATTAATAATTCCCTTGCAGTCTCAATGGCGGGTTGCGGGCCGGGGAATAGGCCTCTTGGCCGGGGTGAATATGTTGGAACGCGGCGCGCGTAAATAGAAGCGGCTGGAGGTACCGGGGGCGAAGCCCGCCCCGGCCCGGAGGCCGAGTTAAAAAAAATAATAATCCCCGTTCAGTCTCAATGGCGGGGTGCGGGCCGGCCCGGCGGCGAGTGCGGCGGGCAGCAGGCCTCTTGGACAGGTTGAGAGATAAAAAAATAATAATTCCCGTGCAGTCTCAATGGCGGGGTGCGGGCCGGGGAATAGGCCTCTTGGCCGGGGTGAATATGTTGGAACGCGGCGCGCGTAAATAGAAGCGGCTGGAGGTACCGGGGGCGAAGCCCGCCCCGGCCCGGAGGCCGAGTTAAAAAAAATAATAATCCCTGTTCAGTCTCAATGGCGGGGTGCGGGCCGGCCCGGCGGCGAGTGCGGCGGGCAGCAGGCCTCTTGGACAGGTTGAGAGATAAAAAAATAATAATTCCCGTGCAGTCTCAATGGCGGGGTGCGGGCCGGGGAATAGGCCTCTTGGCCGGGGTGAATATGTTGGAACGCGGCGCGCGTAAATAGAAGCGGCTGGAGGTACCGGGGGCGAAGCCCGCCCCGGCCCGGAGGCCGAGTTAAAAAAAATAATAATTCCCGTTCAGTCTCAATGGCGGGGTGCGGGCCGGCCCGGCGGCGAGTGCGGCGGGCAGCAGGCCTCTTGGACAGGTTGAGAGATAAAAAAATAATAATTCCCGTGCAGTCTCAATGGCGGGGTGCGGGCCGGGGAATAGGCCTCTTGGCCGGGGTGAATAGTGTTGGAACACGGCCCGCGGAAATAGTAGCGGCTGGAGGTACCGGGGGCGATGCCCGCCCCGGCCCGGCGGCCAAGTTAAAAAAATAAATAATCCCGTTCAGTCTCAATGGCAGGGTGCGGGCCGGCCCGGCGGCGATTGCGGCGGGCAGCAGGCCTCTTGGACAGGTTGAGAGATAAAAAAATAATAATTCCCATGCAGTCTCAATGGCGGGGTGCGGGCCGGGGAATAGGCCTCTTGGCCGGGGTGAATATGTTGGAACGCGGCGCGCATAAATAGAAGCGGCTGGAGGTACCGGGGGCGAAGCCCGCCCCGGCCCGGAGGCCGAGTTAAAAAAAATAATAATCCCCGTTCAGTCTCAATGGCGGGGTGCGGGCCGGCCCGGCGGCGAGTGCGGCGGGCAGCAGGCCTCTTGGACAGGTTGAGAGATAAAAAAATAATAATTCCCGTGCAGTCTCAATGGCGGGGTGCGGGCCGAGGAATAGGCCTCTTGGCCGGGGTGAATAGTGTTGGAACACGGCCCGGAAATAGTAGCGGCTGGAGGTACCGGGGGCGATGCCCACCCCGGCCCGGCGGCGAAGTTAAAAAAAAAAAAATCCCCGTTCAGTCTCAATGGCAGGGTGCGGGCCGGCCCGGCGGCGATTGCGGCGGGCAGCAGGCCTCTTGGACAGGTTGAGAGATAAAAAAATAATAATTCCCATGCAGTTTCAATGGCGGGTTGCGGGCCGGGGAATAGGCCTCTTGGCCGGGGTGAATAGTGTTGGAACACGGCCCGCGGAAATAGTAGCGGCTGGAGGTACCGGGGGCGATGCCTGTCCCGGGCCGGCGGCCAAGTTAAAAAAATAAATAATCCCCGTTCAGTCTCAATGGCAGGGTGCGGGCCGGCCCGGCGGCGATTGCGGCGGGCAGCAGGCCTCTTGGACAGGTTGAGAGATAAAAAAATAATAATTCCCGTGCAGTCTCAATGGCGGGGTGCGGGCCGGGGAATAGGCCTCTTGGCCGGGGTGAATAGTGTTGGAACACGGCCCGCGGAAATAGTAGCGGCTGGAGGTACCGGGGGCGATGCCCGCCCGGGCCCGGCGGCCAAGTTAAAAAAATAAATAATCCCGTTCAGTCTCAATGGCAGGGTGCGGGCCGGCCCGGCGGCGATTGCGGCGGGCAGCAGGCCTCTTGGACAGGTTGAGAGATAAAAAAATAATAATTCCCGTGCAGTCTCAATGGCGGGGTGCGGGCCGGGGAATAGGCCTCTTGGCCGGGGTGAATAGTGTTGGAACACGGCCCGCGGAAATAGTAGCGGCTGGAGGTACCGGGGGCGATGCCCGCCCGGGCCCGGCGGCCAAGTTAAAAAAATAAATAATCCCGTTCAGTCTCAATGGCAGGGTGCGGGCCGGCCCGGCGGCGATTGCGGCGGGCAGCAGGCCTCTTGGACAGGTTGAGAGATAAAAAAATAATAATTCCCATGCAGTCTCAATGGCGGGGTGCGGGCCGGGGAATAGGCCTCTTGGCCGGGGTGAATATGTTGGAACGCGGCGCGCATAAATAGAAGCGGCTGGAGGTACCGGGGGCGAAGCCCGCCCCGGCCCGGAGGCCGAGTTAAAAAAAATAATAATCCCCGTTCAGTCTCAATGGCGGGGTGCGGGCCGGCCCGGCGGCGAGTGCGGCGGGCAGCAGGCCTCTTGGACAGGTTGAGAGATAAAAAAATAATAATTCCCGTGCAGTCTCAATGGCGGGGTGCGGGCCAGGGAATAGGCCTCTTGGCCGGGGTGAATAGTGTTGGAACACGGCCCGCGGAAATAGTAGCGGCTGGAGGTACCGGGGGCGATGCCCACCCCGGCCCGGCGGCCAAGTTAAAAAAAAAAAAAATCCCCGTTCAGTCTCAATGGCAGGGTGCGGGCCGGCCCGGCGGCGATTGCGGCGGGCAGCAGGCCTCTTGGACAGGTTGAGAGATAAAAAAATAATAATTCCCATGCAGTTTCAATGGCGGGTTGCGGGCCGGGGAATAGGCCTCTTGGCCGGGGTGAATAGTGTTGGAACACGGCCCGCGGAAATAGTAGCGGCTGGAGGTACCGGGGGCGATGCCCGTCCCGGGCCGGCGGCCAAGTTAAAAAAATAAATAATCCCCGTTCAGTCTCAATGGCAGGGTGCGGGCCGGCCCGGCGGCGATTGCGGCGGGCAGCAGGCCTCTTGGACAGGTTGAGAGATAAAAAAATAATAATTCCCGTGCAGTCTCAATGGCGGGGTGCGGGCCGGCCCGGCGGACGAGTGTGGCCGGGGAAGAGGCCTCTTTGCCGGGGTGAATATGTTGGAACGCGGCGCGCGTAAATAGAAGCGGCTGGAGGTACCGGGGGCGAAGCCCGCCCCGGCCCGGAGGCCGAGTTAAAAAAAATAATAATCCCCGTTCAGTCTCAATGGCGGGGTGCGGGCCGGCCCAGCGGCGAGTGCGGCGGGCAGCAGGCCTCTTGGACAGGTTGAGAGATAAAAAAATAATAATTCCCGTGCAGTCTCAATGGCGGGGTGCGGGCCGGCCCGGCGGACGAGTGTGGCCGGGGAAGAGGCCTCTTGGCCGGGGTGAATATGTTGGAACGCGGCGCGCGTAAATAGAAGCGGCTGGAGGTACCGGGGGCGAAGCCCGCCCCGGCCCGGCGGCCGAGTTAAAAAAAATAATAATCCGTACAGTCTCAATGGCGGGGTGCGGGCCGGCCCGGCGGCGAGTGCGGCGGGCAGCAGGCCTCTTGGACAGGTTGAGAGATAAAAAAATAATAATTCCCGTGCAGTCTCAATGGCGGGGTGCGGGCCGGGGAATAGGCCTCTTGGCCGGGGTGAATAGTGTTGGAACACGGCCCGCGGACAGAGTAGCGGCTGGAGGTACCGGGGGCGATGCCCGCCCCGGCCCGGCGGCCAAGTTAAAAAAATAAATAATCCCCGTTCAGTCTCAATGGCAGGGTGCGGGCCGGCCCGGCGGCGATTGCGGCGGGCAGCAGGCCTCTTGGACAGGTTGAGAGATAAAAAAATAATAATTCCCATGCAGTCTCAATGGCGGGGTGCGGGCCGGGGAATAGGCCTCTTGGCCGGGGTGAATAGTGTTGGAACACGGCCCGCGGAAATAGTAGCGGCTGGAGGTACCGGGGGCGATGCCCGCCCCGGGCCGGCGGCCAAGTTAAAAAAATAAATAATCCCGTTCAGTCTCAATGGCAGGGTGCGGGCCGGCCCGGCGGCGATTGCGGCGGGCAGCAGGCCTCTTGGACAGGTTGAGAGATATAAAAATAATAATTCCCGTGCAGTCTCAACGGCGGGGTGCGGGCCGGCCCGGCGGACGAGTGTGGCCGGGGAATAGGCCTCTTGGCCGGGGTGAATATGTTGGAACGCGGCGCGCGTAAATAGAAGCGGCTGGAGGTACCGGGGGCGAAGCCCGCCCCGGCCCGGAGGCCGAGTTAAAAAAAATAATAATCCCCGTTCAGTCTCAATGGCGGGGTGCGGGCCGGCCCGGCAGCGAGTGCGGCGGGCAGCAGGCCTCTTGGACAGGTTGAGAGATAAAAAAATAATAATTCCCGTGCAGTCTCAATGGCGGGGTGCGGGCCGGGGAATAGGCCTCTTGGCCGGGGTGAATAGTGTTGGAACACGGCCCGCGGAAATAGTAGCGGCTGGAGGTACCGGGGGCGATGCCCGCCCTGGCCCGGCGGCCAAGTTAAAAAAATAAATAATCCCCGTTCAGTCTCAATGGCAGGGTGCGGGCCGGCCCGGCGGCGATTGCGGCGGGCAGCAGGCCTCTTGGACAGGTTGAGAGATAAAAAAATAATAATTCCCGTTCAGTCTCAATGGCAGGGTGCGGGCCGGCCCGGCGGCAATTGCGGCGGGCAGCAGGCCTCTTGGACAGGTTGAGAGATAAAAAAATAATAATTCCCTTGCAGTCTCAATGGCGGGGTGCGGGCCGGGGAATAGGCCTCTTGGCCGGGGTGAATATGTTGGAACGCGGCGCGCGTAAATAGAAGCGGCTGGAGGTACCGGGGGCGAAGCTCGCCCCGGCCCGGAGGCCGAGTTAAAAAAAAATAATAATCCCCGTTCAGTCTCAATGGCGGGGTGCGGGCCGGCCCGGCGGCGAGTGCGGCGGGCAGCAGGCCTCTTGGACAGGTTGAGAGATAAAAAAATAATAATTCCCGTGCAGTCTCAATGGCGGGGTGCGGGCCGGGGAATAGGCCTCTTGGCCGGGGTGAATATGTTGGAACGCGGCGCGCGTAAATAGAAGCGGCTGGAGGTACCGGGGGCGAAGCCCGCCCCGGCCCGGAGGCCGAGTTAAAAAAAATAATAATCCCCGTTCAGTCTCAATGGCGGGGTGCGGGCCGGCCCGGCGGCGAGTGCGGCGGGCAGCAGGCCTCTTGGACAGGTTGAGAGATAAAAAAATAATAATTCCCGTGCAGTCTCAATGGCGGGGTGCGGGCCGGGGAATAGGCCTCTTGGCCGGGGTGAATAGTGTTGGAACACGGCCCGCGGAAATAGTAGCGGCTGGAGGTACCGGGGGCGATGCCCGCCCCGGCCCGGCGGCCAAGTTAAAAAAATAAATAATCCCGTTCAGTCTCAATGGCAGGGTGCGGGCCGGCCCGGCGGCGATTGCGGCGGGCAGCAGGCCTCTTGGACAGGTTGAGAGATAAAAAAATAATAATTCCCATGCAGTCTCAATGGCGGGGTGCGGGCCGGGGAATAGGCCTCTTGGCCGGGGTGAATATGTTGGAACGCGGCGCGCGTAAATAGAAGCGGCTGGAGGTACCGGGGGCGAAGCCCGCCCCGGCCCGGAGGCCGAGTTAAAAAAAATAATAATCCCCGTTCAGTCTCAATGGCGGGGTGCGGGCCGGCCCGGCAGCGAGTGCGGCGGGCAGCAGGCCTCTTGGACAGGTTGAGAGATAAAAAAATAATAATTCCCGTGCAGTCTCAATGGCGGGGTGCGGGCCGGGGAATAGGCCTCTTGGCCGGGGTGAATAGTGTTGGAACACGGCCCGCGGAAATAGTAGCGGCTGGAGGTACCGGGGGCGATGCCCGCCCTGGCCCGGCGGCCAAGTTAAAAAAATAAATAATCCCCGTTCAGTCTCAATGGCAGGGTGCTGGCCGGCCCGGCGGCGATTGCGGCGGGCAGCAGGCCTCTTGGACAGGTTGAGAGATAAAAAAATAATAATTCCCATGCAGTCTCAATGGCGGGGTGCGGGCCGGGGAATAGGCCTCTTGGCCGGGGTGAATAGTGTTGGAACACGGCCCGCGGAAATAGTAGCGGCTGGAGGTACCGGGGGCGATGCCCGCCCCGGGCCGGCGGCCAAGTTAAAAAAATAAATAATCCCGTTCAGTCTCAATGGCAGGGTGCGGGCCGGCCCGGCGGCGATTGCGGCGGGCAGCAGGCCTCTTGGACAGGTTGAGAGATATAAAAATAATAATTTCCGTGCAGTCTCAACGGCGGGGTGCGGGCCGGCCCGGCGGACGAGTGTGGCCGGGGAATAGGCCTCTTGGCCGGGGTGAATATGTTGGAACGCGGCGCGCGTAAATAGAAGTGGCTGGAGGTACCGGGGGCGAAGCCCGCCCCGGCCCGGAGGCCGAGTTAAAAAAAATAATAATCCCCGTTCAGTCTCAATGGCGGGGTGCGGGCCGGCCCGGCAGCGAGTGCGGCGGGCAGCAGGCCTCTTGGACAGGTTGAGAGATAAAAAAATAATAATTCCCGTGCAGTCTCAATGGCGGGGTGCGGGCCGGGGAATAGGCCTCTTGGCCGGGGTGAATAGTGTTGGAACACGGCCTGCGGAAATAGTAGCGGCTGGAGGTACCGGGGGCGATGCCCGCCCTGGCCCGGCGGCCAAGTTAAAAAAATAAATAATCCCCGTTCAGTCTCAATGGCAGGGTGCGGGCCGGCCCGGCGGCGATTGCGGCGGGCAGCAGGCCTCTTGGACAGGTTGAGAGATAAAAAAATAATAATTCCCGTTCAGTCTCAATGGCAGGGTGCGGGCCGGCCCGGCGGCAATTGCGGCGGGCAGCAGGCCTCTTGGACAGGTTGAGAGATAAAAAAATAATAATTCCCTTGCAGTCTCAATGGCGGGGTGCGGGCCGGGGAATAGGCCTCTTGGCCGGGGTGAATATGTTGGAACGCGGCGCGCGTAAATAGAAGCGGCTGGAGGTACCGGGGGCGAAGCCCGCCCCGGCCCGGAGGCCGAGTTAAAAAAAATAATAATCCCCGTTCAGTCTCAATGGCGGGGTGCGGGCCGGCCCGGCGGCGAGTGCGGCGGGCAGCAGGCCTCTTGGACAGGTTGAGAGATAAAAAAATAATAATTCCCGTGCAGTCTCAATGGCGGGGTGCGGGCCGGGGAATAGGCCTCTTGGCCGGGGTGAATATGTTGGAACGCGGCGCGCGTAAATAGAAGCGGCTGGAGGTACCGGGGGCGAAGCCCGCCCCGGCCCGGAGGCCGAGTTAAAAAAAATAATAATCCCCGTTCAGTCTCAATGGCGGGGTGCGGGCCGGCCCGGCGGCGAGTGCGGCGGGCAGCAGGCCTCTTGGACAGGTTGAGAGATAAAAAAATAATAATTCCCGTGCAGTCTCAATTGCGGGGTGCGGGCCGGGGAATAGGCCTCTTGGCCGGGGTGAATATGTTGGAACGCGGCGCGCGTAAATAGAAGCGGCTGGAGGTACCGGGGGCGAAGCCCGCCCCGGCCCGGAGGCCGAGTTAAAAAAAATAATAATCCCCGTTCAGTCTCAATGGCGGGGTGCGGGCCGGCCCGGCGGCGAGTGCGGCGGGCAGCAGGCCTCTTGGACAGGTTGAGAGATAAAAAAATAATAATTCCCGTGCAGTCTCAATGGCGGGGTGCGGGCCGGGGAATAGGCCTCTTGGCCGGGGTGAATAGTGTTGGAACACGGCCCGCGGAAATAGTAGCGGCTGGAGGTACCGGGGGCGATGCCCGCCCTGGCCCGGCGGCCAAGTTAAAAAAATAAATAATCCCCGTTCAGTCTCAATGGCAGGGTGCGGGCCGGCCCGGCGGCGATTGCGGCGGGCAGCAGGCCTCTTGGACAGGTTGAGAGATAAAAAAATAATAATTCCCGTTCAGTCTCAATGGCAGGGTGCGGGCCGGCCCGGCGGCAATTGCGGTGGGCAGCAGGCCTCTTGGACAGGTTGAGAGATAAAAAAATAATAATTCCCTTGCAGTCTCAATGGCGGGGTGCGGGCCGGGGAATAGGCCTCTTGGCCGGGGTGAATATGTTGGAACGCGGCGCGCGTAAATAGAAGCGGCTGGAGGTACCGGGGGCGAAGCCCGCCCCGGCCCGGAGGCCGAGTTAAAAAAAATAATAATCCCCGTTCAGTCTCAATGGCGGGGTGCGGGCCGGCCCGGCGGCGAGTGCGGCGGGCAGCAGGCCTCTTGGACAGGTTGAGAGATAAAAAAATAATAATTCCCGTGCTGTCTCAATGGCGGGGTGCGGGCCGGGGAATAGGCCTCTTGGCCGGGGTGAATATGTTGGAACGCGGCGCGCGTAAATAGAAGCGGCTGGAGGTACCGGGGGCGAAGCCCGCCCCGGCCCGGAGGCCGAGTTAAAAAAAATAATAATCCCCGTTCAGTCTCAATGGCGGGGTGCGGGCCGGCCCGGCGGCGAGTGCGGCGGGCAGCAGGCCTCTTGGACAGGTTGAGAGATAAAAAAATAATAATTCCCGTGCAGTCTCAATGGCGGGGTGCGGGCCGGGGAATAGGCCTCTTGGCCGGGGTGAATAGTGTTGGAACACGGCCCGCGGAAATAGTAGCGGCTGGAGGTACCGGGGGCGATGCCCGCCCCGGCCCGGCGGCCAAGTTAAAAAAATAAATAATCCCGTTCAGTCTCAATGGCAGGGTGCGGGCCGGCCCGGCGGCGATTGCGGCGGGCAGCAGGCCTCTTGGACAGGTTGAGAGATAAAAAAATAATAATTCCCATGCAGTCTCAATGGCGGGGTGCGGGCCGGGGAATAGGCCTCTTGGCCGGGGTGAATATGTTGGAACGCGGCGCGCGTAAATAGAAGCGGCTGGAGGTACCGGGGGCGAAGCCCGCCCCGGCCCGGAGGCCGAGTTAAAAAAAATAATAATCCCCGTTCAGTCTCAATGGCGGGGTGCGGGCCGGCCCGGCAGCGAGTGCGGCGGGCAGCAGGCCTCTTGGACAGGTTGAGAGATAAAAAAATAATAATTCCCGTGCAGTCTCAATGGCGGGGTGCGGGCCGGGGAATAGGCCTCTTGGCCGGGGTGAATAGTGTTGGAACACGGCCCGCGGAAATAGTAGCGGCTGGAGGTACCGGGGGCGATGCCCGCCCTGGCCCGGCGGCCAAGTTAAAAAAATAAATAATCCCCGTTCAGTCTCAATGGCAGGGTGCGGGCCGGCCCGGCGGCAATTGCGGCGGGCAGCAGGCCTCTTGGACAGGTTGAGAGATAAAAAAATAATAATTCCCTTGCAGTCTCAATGGCGGGGTGCGGGCCGGGGAATAGGCCTCTTGGCCGGGGTGAATATGTTGGAACGCGGCGCGCGTAAATAGAAGCGGCTGGAGGTACCAGGGGCGAAGCCCGCCCCGGCCCGGAGGCCGAGTTAAAAAAAATAATAATCCCCGTTCAGTCTCAATGGCGGGGTGCGGGCCGGCCCGGCGGCGAGTGCGGCGGGCAGCAGGCCTCTTGGACAGGTTGAGAGATAAAAAAATAATAATTCCCGTGCAGTCTCAATGGCGGGGTGCGGGCCGGGGAATAGGCCTCTTGGCCGGGGTGAATATGTTGGAACGCGGCGCGCGTAAATAGAAGCGGCTGGAGGTACCGGGGGCGAAGCCCGCCCCGGCCCGGAGGCCGAGTTAAAAAAAATAATAATCCCCTTTCAGTCTCAATGGCGGGGTGCGGGCCGGCCCGGCGGCGATTGCGGCGGGCAGCAGGCCTCTTGGACAGGTTGAGAGATAAAAAAATAATAATTCCCGTTCAGTCTCAATGGCAGGGTGCGGGCCGGCCCGGCGGCAATTGCGGCGGGCAGCAGGCCTCTTGGACAGGTTGAGAGATAAAAAAATAATAATTCCCTTGCAGTCTCAATGGCGGGGTGCGGGCCGGGGAATAGGCCTCTTGGCCGGGGTGAATATGTTGGAACGCGGCGCGCGTAAATAGAAGCGGCTGGAGGTACCGGGGGCGAAGCCCGCCCCGGCCCGGAGGCCGAGTTAAAAAAATAATAATCCCCGTTCAGTCTCAATGGCGGGGTGCGGGCCGGCCCGGCGGCGAGTGCGGCGGGCAGCAGGCCTCTTGGACAGGTTGAGAGATAAAAAAATAATAATTCCCGTGCAGTCTCAATGGCGGGGTGCGGGCCGGGGAATAGGCCTCTTGGCCGGGGTGAATATGTTGGAACGCGGCGCGCGTAAATAGAAGCGGCTGGAGGTACCGGGGGCGAAGCCCGCCCCGGCCCGGAGGCCGAGTTAAAAAAAATAATAATCCCCGTTCAGTCTCAATGGCGGGGTGCGGGCCGGCCCGGCGGCGAGTGCGGCGGGCAGCAGGCCTCTTGGACAGGTTGAGAGATAAAAAAAATAATAATTCCCGTGCAGTCTCAATGGCGGGGTGCGGGCCGGGGAATAGGCCTCTTGGCCGGGGTGAATAGTGTTGGAACACGGCCCGCGGAAATAGTAGCGGCTGGAGGTACCGGGGGCGATGCCCGCCCCGGCCCGGCGGCCAAGTTAAAAAAATAAATAATCCCGTTCAGTCTCAATGGCAGGGTGCGGGCCGGCCCGGCGGCGATTGCGGCGGGCAGCAGGCCTCTTGGACAGGTTGAGAGATAAAAAAATAATAATTCCCATGCAGTCTCAATGGCGGGGTGCGGGCCGGGGAATAGGCCTCTTGGCCGGGGTGAATATGTTGGAACGCGGCGCGCGTAAATAGAAGCGGCTGGAGGTACCGGGGGCGAAGCCCGCCCCGGCCCGGAGGCCGAGTTAAAAAAAATAATAATCCCCGTTCAGTCTCAATGGCGGGGTGCGGGCCGGCCCGGCAGCGAGTGCGGCGGGCAGCAGGCCTCTTGGACAGGTTGAGAGATAAAAAAATAATAATTCCCGTGCAGTCTCAATGGCGGGGTGCGGGCCGGGGAATAGGCCTCTTGGCCGGGGTGAATAGTGTTGGAACACGGCCCGCGGAAATAGTAGCGGCTGGAGGTACCGGGGGCGATGCCCGCCCTGGCCCGGCGGCCAAGTTAAAAAAATAAATAATCCCCGTTCAGTCTCAATGGCAGGGTGCGGGCCGGCCCGGCGGCAATTGCGGCGGGCAGCAGGCCTCTTGGACAGGTTGAGAGATAAAAAAATAATAATTCCCTTGCAGTCTCAATGGCGGGGTGCGGGCCGGGGAATAGGCCTCTTGGCCGGGGTGAATATGTTGGAACGCGGCGCGCGTAAATAGAAGCGGCTGGAGGTACCAGGGGCGAAGCCCGCCCCGGCCCGGAGGCCGAGTTAAAAAAAATAATAATCCCCGTTCAGTCTCAATGGCGGGGTGCGGGCCGGCCCGGCGGCGAGTGCGGCGGGCAGCAGGCCTCTTGGACAGGTTGAGAGATAAAAAAATAATAATTCCCGTGCAGTCTCAATGGCGGGGTGCGGGCCGGGGAATAGGCCTCTTGGCCGGGGTGAATATGTTGGAACGCGGCGCGCGTAAATAGAAGCGGCTGGAGGTACCGGGGGCGAAGCCCGCCCCGGCCCGGAGGCCGAGTTAAAAAAAATAATAATCCCCTTTCAGTCTCAATGGCGGGGTGCGGGCCGGCCCGGCGGCGATTGCGGCGGGCAGCAGGCCTCTTGGACAGGTTGAGAGATAAAAAAATAATAATTCCCGTTCAGTCTCAATGGCAGGGTGCGGGCCGGCCCGGCGGCAATTGCGGCGGGCAGCAGGCCTCTTGGACAGGTTGAGAGATAAAAAAATAATAATTCCCTTGCAGTCTCAATGGCGGGGTGCGGGCCGGGGAATAGGCCTCTTGGCCGGGGTGAATATGTTGGAACGCGGCGCGCGTAAATAGAAGCGGCTGGAGGTACCGGGGGCGAAGCCCGCCCCGGCCCGGAGGCCGAGTTAAAAAAAATAATAATCCCCGTTCAGTCTCAATGGCGGGGTGCGGGCCGGCCCGGCGGCGAGTGCGGCGGGCAGCAGGCCTCTTGGACAGGTTGAGAGATAAAAAAATAATAATTCCCGTGCAGTCTCAATGGCGGGGTGCGGGCCGGGGAATAGGCCTCTTGGCCGGGGTGAATATGTTGGAACGCGGCGCGCGTAAATAGAAGCGGCTGGAGGTACCGGGGGCGAAGCCCGCCCCGGCCCGGAGGCCGAGTTAAAAAAAATAATAATCCCCGTTCAGTCTCAATGGCGGGGTGCGGGCCGGCCCGGCGGCGAGTGCGGCGGGCAGCAGGCCTCTTGGACAGGTTGAGAGATAAAAAAAATAATAATTCCCGTGCAGTCTCAATGGCGGGGTGCGGGCCGGGGAATAGGCCTCTTGGCCGGGGTGAATAGTGTTGGAACACGGCCCGCGGAAATAGTAGCGGCTGGAGGTACCGGGGGCGATGCCCGCCCCGGCCCGGCGGCCAAGTTAAAAAAATAAATAATCCCGTTCAGTCTCAATGGCAGGGTGCGGGCCGGCCCGGCGGCGATTGCGGCGGGCAGCAGGCCTCTTGGACAGGTTGAGAGATAAAAAAATAATAATTCCCATGCAGTCTCAATGGCGGGGTGCGGGCCGGGGAATAGGCCTCTTGGCCGGGGTGAATATGTTGGAACGCGGCGCGCGTAAATAGAAGCGGCTGGAGGTACCGGGGGCGAAGCCCGCCCCGGCCCGGAGGCCGAGTTAAAAAAAATAATAATCCCCGTTCAGTCTCAATGGCGGGGTGCGGGCCGGCCCGGCAGCGAGTGCGGCGGGCAGCAGGCCTCTTGGACAGGTTGAGATATAAAAAAATAATAATTCCCGTGCAGTCTCAATGGCGGGGTGCGGGCCGGGGAATAGGCCTCTTGGCCGGGGTGAATAGTGTTGGAACACGGCCCGCGGAAATAGTAGCGGCTGGAGGTACCGGGGGCGATGCCCGCCCTGGCCCGGCGGCCAAGTTAAAAAAATAAATAATCCCCGTTCAGTCTCAATGGCAGGGTGCGGGCCGGCCCGGCGGCGATTGCGGCGGGCAGCAGGCCTCTTGGACAGGTTGAGAGATAAAAAAATAATAATTCCCGTTCAGTCTCAATGGCAGGGTGCGGGCCGGCCCGGCGGCAATTGCGGCGGGCAGCAGGCCTCTTGGACAGGTTGAGAGATAAAAAAATAATAATTCCCTTGCAGTCTCAATGGCGGGGTGCGGGCCGGGGAATAGGCCTCTTGGCCGGGGTGAATATGTTGGAACGCGGCGCGCGTAAATAGAAGCGGCTGGAGGTACCGGGGGCGAAGCCCGCCCCGGCCCGGAGGCCGAGTTAAAAAAAATAATAATCCCCGTTCAGTCTCAATGGCAGGGTGCGGGCCGGCCCGGCGGCGAGTGCGGCGGGCAGCAGGCCTCTTGGACAGGTTGAGAGATAAAAAAATAATAATTCCCGTGCAGTCTCAATGGCGGGGTGCGGGCCGGGGAATAGGCCTCTTGGCCGGGGTGAATATGTTGGAACGCGGCGCGCGTAAATAGAAGCGGCTGGAGGTACCGGGGGCGAAGCCCGCCCCGGCCCGGAGGCCGAGTTAAAAAAAATAATAATCCCCGTTCAGTCTCAATGGCGGGGTGCGGGCCGGCCCGGCGGCGAGTGCGGCGGGCAGCAGGCCTCTTGGACAGGTTGAGAGATAAAAAAATAATAATTCCCGTGCAGTCTCAATGGCGGGGTGCGGGCCGGGGAATAGGCCTCTTGGCCGGGGTGAATAGTGTTGGAACACGGCCCGCGGAAATAGTAGCGGCTGGAGGTACCGGGGGCGATGCCCGCCCCGGCCCGGCGGCCAAGTTAAAAAAATAAATAATCCCGTTCAGTCTCAATGGCAGGGTGCGGGCCGGCCCGGCGGCGATTGCGGCGGGCAGCAGTCCTCTTGGACAGGTTGAGAGATAAAAAAATAATAATTCCCATGCAGTCTCAATGGCGGGGTGCGGGCCGGGGAATAGGCCTCTTGGCCGGGGTGAATATGTTGGAACGCGGCGCGCGTAAATAGAAGCGGCTGGAGGTACCGGGGGCGAAGCCCGCCCCGGCCCGGAGGCCGAGTTAAAAAAAATAATAATCCCCGTTCAGTCTCAATGGCGGGGTGCGGGCCGGCCCGGCAGCGAGTGCGGCGGGCAGCAGGCCTCTTGGACAGGTTGAGAGATAAAAAAATAATAATTCCCGTGCAGTCTCAATGGCGGGGTGCGGGCCGGGGAATAGGCCTCTTGGCCGGGGTGAATAGTGTTGGAACACGGCCCGCGGAAATAGTAGCGGCTGGAGGTACCGGGGGCGATGCCCGCCCTGGCCCGGCGGCCAAGTTAAAAAAATAAATAATCCCCGTTCAGTCTCAATGGCAGGGTGCGGGCCGGCCCGGCGGCAATTGCGGCGGGCAGCAGGCCTCTTGGACAGGTTGAGAGATAAAAAAATAATAATTCCCTTGCAGTCTCAATGGCGGGGTGCGGGCCGGGGAATAGGCCTCTTGGCCGGGGTGAATATGTTGGAACGCGGCGCGCGTAAATAGAAGCGGCTGGAGGTACCGGGGGCGAAGCCCGCCCCGGCCCGGAGGCCGAGTTAAAAAAAAAAATAATCCCCGTTCAGTCTCAATGGCGGGGTGCGGGCCGGCCCGGCGGCGAGTGCGGCGGGCAGCAGGCCTCTTGGACAGGTTGAGAGATAAAAAAATAATAATTCCCGTGCAGTCTCAATGGCGGGGTGCGGGCCGGGGAATAGGCCTCTTGGCCGGGGTGAATATGTTGGAACGCGGCGCGCGTAAATAGAAGCGGCTGGAGGTACCGGGGGCGAAGCCCGCCCCGGCCCGGAGGCCGAGTAAAAAAAAATAATAATCCCCGTTCAGTCTCAATGGCGGGGTGCGGGCCGGCCCGGCGGCGATTGCGGCGGGCAGCAGGCCTCTTGGACAGGTTGAGAGATAAAAAAATAATAATTCCCATGCAGTCTCAATGGCGGGGTGCGGGCCGGGGAATAGGCCTCTTGGCCGGGGTGAATAGTGTTGGAACACGGCGCGCGTAAATAGAAGCGGCTGGAGGTACCGGGGGCGATGCCCGCCCCGGCCCGGCGGCCAAGTTAAAAAAATAAATAATCCCGTTCAGTCTCAATGGCAGGGTGCGGGCCGGCCCGGCGGCGATTGCGGCGGGCAGCAGGCCTCTTGGACAGGTTGAGAGATAAAAAAATAATAATTCCCATGCAGTCTCAATGGCGGGGTGCGGGCCGGGGAATAGGCCTCTTGGCCGGGGTGAATATGTTGGAACGCGGCGCGTAAATAGAAGCGGCTGGAGGTACCGGGGGCGAAGCCCGCCCCGGCCCGGAGGCCGAGTTAAAAAAAATAATAATCCCCGTTCAGTCTCAATGGCGGGGTGCGGGCCGGCCAGGCGGCGAGTGCGGCGGGCAGCAGGCCTCTTGGACAGGTTGAGAGATAAAAAAATAATAATTCCCGTGCAGTCTCAATGGCGGGGTGCGGGCCGGGGAATAGGCCTCTTGGCCGGGGTGAATAGTGTTGGAACACGGCCCGCGGAAATAGTAGCGGCTGGAGGTACCGGGGGCGATGCCCGCCCCGGCCCGGCGGCCAAGTTAAAAAAATAAATAATCCCGTTCAGTCTCAATGGCAGGGTGCGGGCCGGCCCGGCGGCGATTGCGGCGGGCAGCAGGCCTCTTGGACAGGTTGAGAGATAAAAAAATAATAATTCCCATGCAGTCTCAATGGCGGGGTGCGGGCCGGGGAATAGGCCTCTTGGCCGGGGTGAATATGTTGGAACGCGGCGCGCGTAAATAGAAGCGGCTGGAGGTACCGGGGGCGATGCCCGCCCCGGCCCGGCGGCCAAGTTAAAAAAATTAATAATCCCGTTCAGTCTCAATGGCAGGGTGCGGGCCGGCCCGGCGGCGATTGCGGCGGGCAGCAGGCCTCTTGGACAGGTTGAGAGATAAAAAAATAATAATTCCCATGCAGTCTCAATGGCGGGGTGCGGGCCGGGGAATAGGCCTCTTGGCCGGGGTGAATAGTGTTGGAACACGGCCCGCGGAAATAGTAGCGGCTGGAGGTACCGGGGGCGATGCCCGCCCCGGCCCGGCGGCCAAGTTAAAAAAATAAATAATCCCCGTTCAGTCTCAATGGCAGGGTGCGGGCCGGCCCGGCGGCGAGTGCGGCGGGCAGCAGGCCTCTTGGACAGGTTGAGAGATAAAAAAAATAATAATTCCCATGCAGTCTCAATGGCGGGGTGCGGGCCGGGGAATAGGCCTCTTGGCCGGGGTGAATATGTTGGAACGCGGCGCGCGTAAATAGAAGCGGCTGGAGGTACCGGGGGCGAAGCCCGCCCCGGCCCGGAGGCCGAGTTAAAAAAAATAATAATCCCCGTTCAGTCTCAATGGCGGGGTGCGGGCCGGCCCGGCGGCGAGTGCGGCGGGCAGCAGGCCTCTTGGACAGGTTGAGAGATAAAAAAATAATAATTCCCGTGCAGTCTCAATGGCGGGGTGCGGGCCGGGGAATAGGCCTCTTGGCCGGGGTGAATATGTTGGAACGCGGCGCGCGTAAATAGAAGCGGCTGGAGGTACCGGGGGCGAAGCCCGCCCCGGCCCGGAGGCCGAGTTAAAAAAAAAAATAATCCCCGTTCAGTCTCAATGGCGGGGTGCGGGCCGGCCCGGCGGCGAGTGCGGCGGGCAGCAGGCCTCTTGGACAGGTTGAGAGATAAAAAAATAATAATTCCCATGCAGTTTCAATGGCGGGGTGCGGGAAGGGGAATAGGCCTCTTGGCCGGGGTGAATAGTGTTGGAACACGGCCCGCGGAAATAGTAGCGGCTGGAGGTACCGGGGGCGATGCCCGCCCCGGCCCGGCGGCCAAGTTAAAAAAAAAAAAATCCCCGTTCAGTCTCAATGGCAGGGTGCGGGCCGGCCCGGCGGCGATTGCGGCGGGCAGCAGGCCTCTTGGACAGGTTGAGAGATAAAAAAATAATAATTCCCATGCAGTTTCAATGGCGGGGTGCGGGCCGGGGAATAGGCCTCTTGGCCGGGGTGAATAGTGTTGGAACACGGCCCGCGGAAATAGTAGCGGCTGGAGGTACCGGGGGCGATGCCCGTCCCGGGCCGGCGGCCAAGTTAAAAAAATAAATAATCCCCGTTCAGTCTCAATGGCAGGGTGCGGGCCGGCCCGGCGGCGATTGCGGCGGGCAGCAGGCCTCTTGGACAGGTTGAGAGATAAAAAAATAATAATTCCCGTTCAGTCTCAATGGCAGGGTGCGGGCCGGCCCGGCGGCAATTGCGGCGGGCAGCAGGCCTCTTGGACAGGTTGAGAGATAAAAAAATAATAATTCCCTTGCAGTCTCAATGGCGGGGTGCGGGCCGGGGAATAGGCCTCTTGGCCGGGGTGAATATGTTGGAACGCGGCGCGCGTAAATAGAAGCGGCTGGAGGTACCGGGGGCGAAGCCCGCCCCGGCCCGGAGGCCGAGTTAAAAAAAATAATAATCCCCGTTCAGTCTCAATGGCAGGGTGCGGGCCGGCCCGGCGGCGAGTGCGGCGGGCAGCAGGCCTCTTGGACAGGTTGAGAGATAAAAAAATAATAATTCCCGTGCAGTCTCAATGGCGGGGTGCGTGCCGGGGAATAGGCCTCTTGGCCGGGGTGAATATGTTGGAACGCGGCGCGCGTAAATAGAAGCGGCTGGAGGTACCGGGGGCGAAGCCCGCCCCGGCCCGGAGGCCGAGTTAAAAAAAATAATAATCCCCGTTCAGTCTCAATGGCGGGGTGCGGGCCGGCCCGGCGGCGAGTGCGGCGGGCAGCAGGCCTCTTGGACAGGTTGAGAGATAAAAAAATAATAATTCCCGTGCAGTCTCAATGGCGGGGTGCGGGCCGGGGAATAGGCCTCTTGGCCGGGGTGAATAGTGTTGGAACACGGCCCGCGGAAATAGTAGCGGCTGGAGGTACCGGGGGCGATGCCCGCCCCGGCCCGGCGGCCAAGTTAAAAAAATAAATAATCCCGTTCAGTCTCAATGGCAGGGTGCGGGCCGGCCCGGCGGCGATTGCGGCGGGCAGCAGTCCTCTTGGACAGGTTGAGAGATAAAAAAATAATAATTCCCATGCAGTCTCAATGGCGGGGTGCGGGCCGGGGAATAGGCCTCTTGGCCGGGGTGAATATGTTGGAACGCGGCGCGCGTAAATAGAAGCGGCTGGAGGTACCGGGGGCGAAGCCCGCCCCGGCCCGGAGGCCGAGTTAAAAAAAATAATAATCCCCGTTCAGTCTCAATGGCGGGGTGCGGGCCGGCCCGGCAGCGAGTGCGGCGGGCAGCAGGCCTCTTGGACAGGTTGAGAGATAAAAAAATAATAATTCCCGTGCAGTCTCAATGGCGGGGTGCGGGCCGGGGAATAGGCCTCTTGGCCGGGGTGAATAGTGTTGGAACACGGCCCGCGGAAATAGTAGCGGCTGGAGGTACCGGGGGCGATGCCCGCCCTGGCCCGGCGGCCAAGTTAAAAAAATAAATAATCCCCGTTCAGTCTCAATGGCAGGGTGCGGGCCGGCCCGGCGGCAATTGCGGCGGGCAGCAGGCCTCTTGGACAGGTTGAGAGATAAAAAAATAATAATTCCCTTGCAGTCTCAATGGCGGGGTGCGGGCCGGGGAATAGGCCTCTTGGCCGGGGTGAATATGTTGGAACGCGGCGCGCGTAAATAGAAGCGGCTGGAGGTACCGGGGGCGAAGCCCGCCCCGGCCCGGAGGCCGAGTTAAAAAAAAAAATAATCCCCGTTCAGTCTCAATGGCGGGGTGCGGGCCGGCCCGGCGGCGAGTGCGGCGGGCAGCAGGCCTCTTGGACAGGTTGAGAGATAAAAAAATAATAATTCCCGTGCAGTCTCAATGGCGGGGTGCGGGCCGGGGAATAGGCCTCTTGGCCGGGGTGAATATGTTGGAACGCGGCGCGCGTAAATAGAAGCGGCTGGAGGTACCGGGGGCGAAGCCCGCCCCGGCCCGGAGGCCGAGTAAAAAAAAATAATAATCCCCGTTCAGTCTCAATGGCGGGGTGCGGGCCGGCCCGGCGGCGATTGCGGCGGGCAGCAGGCCTCTTGGACAGGTTGAGAGATAAAAAAATAATAATTCCCGTTCAGTCTCAATGGCAGGGTGCGGGCCGGCCCGGCGGCAATTGCGGCGGGCAGCAGGCCTCTTGGACAGGTTGAGAGATAAAAAAATAATAATTCCCTTGCAGTCTCAATGGCGGGGTGCGGGCCGGGGAATAGGCCTCTTGGCCGGGGTGAATATGTTGGAACGCGGCGCGCGTAAATAGAAGCGGCTGGAGGTACCGGGGGCGAAGCCCGCCCCGGCCCGAGGCCGAGTTAAAAAAAATAATAATCCCCGTTCAGTCTCAATGGCGGGGTGCGGGCCGGCCCGGCGGCGAGTGCGGCGGGCAGCAGGCCTCTTGGACAGGTTGAGAGATAAAAAAATAATAATTCCCGTGCAGTCTCAATGGCGGGGTGCGGGCCGGGGAATAGGCCTCTTGGCCGGGGTGAATATGTTGGAACGCAGCGCGCGTAAATAGAAGCGGCTGGAGGTACCGGGGGCGAAGCCCGCCCCGGCCCGGAGGCCGAGTTAAAAAAAATAATAATCCCCGTTCAGTCTCAATGGCGGGGTGCGGGCCGGCCCGGCGGCGATTGCGGCGGGCAGCAGGCCTCTTGGACAGGTTGAGAGATAAAAAAATAATAATTCCCGTGCAGTCTCAATGGCGGGGTGCGGGCCGGGGAATAGGCCTCTTGGCCGGGGTGAATAGTGTTGGAACACGGCCCGCGGAAATAGTAGCGGCTGGAGGTACCGGGGGCGATGCCCGCCCCGGCCCGGCGGCCAAGTTAAAAAAATAAATAATCCCGTTCAGTCTCAATGGCAGGGTGCGGGCCGGCCCGGCGGCGATTGCGGCGGGCAGCAGGCCTCTTGGACAGGTTGAGAGATAAAAAAATAATAATTCCCATGCAGTCTCAATGGCGGGGTGCGGGCCGGGGAATAGGCCTCTTGGCCGGGGTGAATATGTTGGAACGCGGCGCGCGTAAATAGAAGCGGCTGGAGGTACCGGGGGCGATGCCCGCCCCGGCCCGGCGGCCAAGTTAAAAAAATTAATAATCCCGTTCAGTCTCAATGGCAGGGTGCGGGCCGGCCCGGCGGCGATTGCGGCGGGCAGCAGGCCTCTTGGACAGGTTGAGAGATAAAAAAATAATAATTCCCATGCAGTCTCAATGGCGGGGTGCGGGCCGGGGAATAGGCCTCTTGGCCGGGGTGAATAGTGTTGGAACACGGCCCGCGGAAATAGTAGCGGCTGGAGGTACCGGGGGCGATGCCCGCCCCGGCCCGGCGGCCAAGTTAAAAAAATAAATAATCCCCGTTCAGTCTCAATGGCAGGGTGCGGGCCGGCCCGGCGGCGAGTGCGGCGGGCAGCAGGCCTCTTGGACAGGTTGAGAGATAAAAAAATAATAATTCCCGTTCAGTCTCAATGGCAGGGTGCGGGCCGGCCCGGCGGCAATTGCGGCGGGCAGCAGGCCTCTTGGACAGGTTGAGAGATAAAAAAAATAATAATTCCCATGCAGTCTCAATGGCGGGGTGCGGGCCGGGGAATAGGCCTCTTGGCCGGGGTGAATATGTTGGAACGCGGCGCGCGTAAATAGAAGCGGCTGGAGGTACCGGGGGCGAAGCCCGCCCCGGCCCGGAGGCCGAGTTAAAAAAAATAATAATCCCCGTTCAGTCTCAATGGCGGGGTGCGGGCCGGCCCGGCGGCGAGTGCGGCGGGCAGCAGGCCTCTTGGACAGGTTGAGAGATAAAAAAATAATAATTCCCGTGCAGTCTCAATGGCGGGGTGCGGGCCGGGGAATAGGCCTCTTGGCCGGGGTGAATATGTTGGAACGCGGCGCGCGTAAATAGAAGCGGCTGGAGGTACCGGGGGCGAAGCCCGCCCCGGCCCGGAGGCCGAGTTAAAAAAAAAAATAATCCCCGTTCAGTCTCAATGGCGGGGTGCGGGCCGGCCCGGCGGCGAGTGCGGCGGGCAGCAGGCCTCTTGGACAGGTTGAGAGATAAAAAAATAATAATTCCCATGCAGTTTCAATGGCGGGGTGCGGGCCGGGGAATAGGCCTCTTGGCCGGGGTGAATAGTGTTGGAACACGGCCCGCGGAAATAGTAGCGGCTGGAGGTACCGGGGGCGATGCCCGCCCCGGCCCGGCGGCCAAGTTAAAAAAAAAAAAATCCCCGTTCAGTCTCAATGGCAGGGTGCGGGCCGGCCCGGCGGCGATTGCGGCGGGCAGCAGGCCTCTTGGACAGGTTGAGAGATAAAAAAATAATAATTCCCATGCAGTTTCAATGGCGGGGTGCGGGCCGGGGAATAGGCCTCTTGGCCGGGGTGAATAGTGTTGGAACACGGCCCGCGGAAATAGTAGCGGCTGGAGGTACCGGGGGCGATGCCCGTCCCGGGCCGGCGGCCAAGTTAAAAAAATAAATAATCCCCGTTCAGTCTCAATGGCAGGGTGCGGGCCGGCCCGGCGGCGATTGCGGCGGGCAGCAGGCCTCTTGGACAGGTTGAGAGATAAAAAAATAATAATTCCCGTGCAGTCTCAATGGCGGGGTGCGGGCCGGCCCGGCGGACGAGTGTGGCCGGGGAAGAGGCCTCTTTGCCGGGGTGAATATGTTGGAACGCGGCGCGCGTAAATAGAAGCGGCTGGAGGTACCGGGGGCGAAGCCCGCCCCGGCCCGGAGGCCGAGTTAAAAAAAATAATAATCCCCGTTCAGTCTCAATGGCGGGGTGCGGGCCGGCCCGGCGGCGAGTGCGGCGGGCAGCAGGCCTCTTGGACAGGTTGAGAGATAAAAAAATAATAATTCCCGTGCAGTCTCAATGGCGGGGTGCGGGCCGGCCCGGCGGACGAGTGTGGCCGGGGAAGAGGCCTCTTGGCCGGGGTGAATATGTTGGAACGCGGCGCGCGTAAATAGAAGCGGCTGGAGGTACCGGGGGCGAAACCCGCCCCGGCCCGGCGGCCGAGTTAAAAAAAATAATAATCCCCGTACAGTCTCAATGGCGGGGTGCGGGCCGGCCCGGCGGCGAGTGCGGCGGGCAGCAGGCCTCTTGGACAGGTTGAGAGATAAAAAAATAATAATTCCCGTGCAGTCTCAATGGCGGGGTGCGGGCCGGGGAATAGGCCTCTTGGCCGGGGTGAATAGTGTTGGAACACGGCCCGCGGAAATAGTAGCGGCTGGAGGTACCGGGGGCGATGCCCGCCCCGGCCCGGCGGCCAAGTTAAAAAAATAAATAATCCCCGTTCAGTCTCAATGGCAGGGTGCGGGCCGGCCCGGCGGCGATTGCGGCGGGCAGCAGGCCTCTTGGACAGGTTGAGAGATAAAAAAATAATAATTCCCATGCAGTCTCAATGGCGGGGTGCGGGCCGGGGAATAGGCCTCTTGGCCGGGGTGAATAGTGTTGGAACACGGCCCGCGGAAATAGTAGCGGCTGGAGGTACCGGGGGCGATGCCCGCCCCGGCCCGGCGGCCAAGTTAAAAAAATAAATAATCCCGTTCAGTCTCAATGGCAGGGTGCGGGCCGGCCCGGCGGCGATTGCGGCGGGCAGCAGGCCTCTTGGACAGGTTGAGAGATAAAAAAATAATAATTCCCATGCAGTCTCAATGGCGGGGTGCGGGCCGGGGAATAGGCCTCTTGGCCGGGGTGAATATGTTGGAACGCGGCGCGCGTAAATAGAAGCGGCTGGAGGTACCGGGGGCGATGCCCGCCCCGGCCCGGCGGCCAAGTTAAAAAAATTAATAATCCCGTTCAGTCTCAATGGCAGGGTGCGGGCCGGCCCGGCGGCGATTGCGGCGGGCAGCAGGCCTCTTGGACAGGTTGAGAGATAAAAAAATAATAATTCCCATGCAGTCTCAATGGCGGGGTGCGGGCCGGGGAATAGGCCTCTTGGCCGGGGTGAATAGTGTTGGAACACGGCCCGCGGAAATAGTAGCGGCTGGAGGTACCGGGGGCGATGCCCGCCCCGGCCCGGCGGCCAAGTTAAAAAAATAAATAATCCCCGTTCAGTCTCAATGGCAGGGTGCGGGCCGGCCCGGCGGCGAGTGCGGCGGGCAGCAGGCCTCTTGGACAGGTTGAGAGATAAAAAAATAATAATTCCCGTTCAGTCTCAATGGCAGGGTGCGGGCCGGCCCGGCGGCAATTGCGGCGGGCAGCAGGCCTCTTGGACAGGTTGAGAGATAAAAAAAATAATAATTCCCATGCAGTCTCAATGGCGGGGTGCGGGCCGGGGAATAGGCCTCTTGGCCGGGGTGAATATGTTGGAACGCGGCGCGCGTAAATAGAAGCGGCTGGAGGTACCGGGGGCGAAGGCCGCCCCGGCCCGGAGGCCGAGTTAAAAAAAATAATAATCCCCGTTCAGTCTCAATGGCGGGGTGCGGGCCGGCCCGGCGGCGAGTGCGGCGGGCAGCAGGCCTCTTGGACAGGTTGAGAGATAAAAAAATAATAATTCCCGTGCAGTCTCAATGGCGGGGTGCGGGCCGGGGAATAGGCCTCTTGGCCGGGGTGAATATGTTGGAACGCGGCGCGCGTAAATAGAAGCGGCTGGAGGTACCGGGGGCGAAGCCCGCCCCGGCCCGGAGGCCGAGTTAAAAAAAAAAATAATCCCCGTTCAGTCTCAATGGCGGGGTGCGGGCCGGCCCGGCGGCGAGTGCGGCGGGCAGCAGGCCTCTTGGACAGGTTGAGAGATAAAAAAATAATAATTCCCATGCAGTTTCAATGGCGGGGTGCGGGCCGGGGAATAGGCCTCTTGGCCGGGGTGAATAGTGTTGGAACACGGCCCGCGGAAATAGTAGCGGCTGGAGGTACCGGGGGCGATGCCCGCCCCGGCCCGGCGGCCAAGTTAAAAAAAAAAAATCCCCGTTCAGTCTCAATGGCAGGGTGCGGGCCGGCCCGGCGGCGATTGCGGCGGGCAGCAGGCCTCTTGGACAGGTTGAGAGATAAAAAAATAATAATTCCCATGCAGTTTCAATGGCGGGGTGCGGGCCGGGGAATAGGCCTCTTGGCCGGGGTGAATAGTGTTGGAACACGGCCCGCGGAAATAGTAGCGGCTGGAGGTACCGGGGGCGATGCCCGTCCCGGGCCGGCGGCCAAGTTAAAAAAATAAATAATCCCCGTTCAGTCTCAATGGCAGGGTGCGGGCCGGCCCGGCGGCGATTGCGGCGGGCAGCAGGCCTCTTGGACAGGTTGAGAGATAAAAAAATAATAATTCCCGTGCAGTCTCAATGGCGGGGTGCGGGCCGGCCCGGCGGACGAGTGTGGCCGGGGAAGAGGCCTCTTTGCCGGGGTGAATATGTTGGAACGCGGCGCGCGTAAATAGAAGCGGCTGGAGGTACCGGGGGCGAAGCCCGCCCCGGCCCGGAGGCCGAGTTAAAAAAAATAATAATCCCCGTTCAGTCTCAATGGCGGGGTGCGGGCCGGCCCGGCGGCGAGTGCGGCGGGCAGCAGGCCTCTTGGACAGGTTGAGAGATAAAAAAATAATAATTCCCGTGCAGTCTCAATGGCGGGGTGCGGGCCGGCCCGGCGGACGAGTGTGGCCGGGGAAGAGGCCTCTTGGCCGGGGTGAATATGTTGGAACGCGGCGCGCGTAAATAGAAGCGGCTGGAGGTACCGGGGGCGAAGCCCGCCCCGGCCCGGCGGCCGAGTTAAAAAAAATAATAATCCCCGTACAGTCTCAATGGCGGGGTGCGGGCCGGCCCGGCGGCGAGTGCGGCGGGCAGCAGGCCTCTTGGACAGGTTGAGAGATAAAAAAATAATAATTCCCGTGCAGTCTCAATGGCGGGGTGCGGGCCGGGGAATAGGCCTCTTGGCCGGGGTGAATAGTGTTGGAACACGGCCCGCGGAAATAGTAGCGGCTGGAGGTACCGGGGGCGATGCCCGCCCCGGCCCGGCGGCCAAGTTAAAAAAATAAATAATCCCCGTTCAGTCTCAATGGCAGGGTGTGGGCCGGCCCGGCGGCGATTGCGGCGGGCAGCAGGCCTCTTGGACAGGTTGAGAGATAAAAAAAAAAATAATTTCCGTGTAGTCTCAATGGCGGGGTGCGGGCCGGCCCGGCGGACGAGTGTGGCCGGGGAAGAGGCCTCTTGGCCGGGGTGAATATGTTGGAACGCGGCGCGCGTAAATAGAAGCGGCTGGAGGTACCGGGGTCGAAGCCTGCCCCGGCCCGGAGGCCGAGTTAAAAAAAATAATAATCCCCGTTCAGTCTCAATGGCGGGGTGCGGGCCAGCCCGGCGGCGAGTGCGGCGGGCAGCAGGCCTCTTGGACAGGTTGAGAGATAAAAAAAATAATAATTCCCGTGCAGTCTCAATGGCGGGGTGCGGGCCGGGGAATAGGCCTCTTGGCCGGGGTGAATAGTGTTGGAACACGGCCCGCGGAAATAGTAGCGGCTGGAGGTAACGGGGGCGATGCCCGCCCCGCCCGGCGGCCAAGTTAAAAAAATAAATAATCCCGTTCAGTCTCAATGGCAGGGTGCGGGCCGGCCCGGCGGCGATTGCGGCGGGCAGCAGGCCTCTTGGACAGGTTGAGAGATAAAAAAATAATAATTCCCATGCAGTCTCAATGGCGGGGTGCGGGCCGGGGAATAGGCCTCTTGGCCGGGGTGAATATGTTGGAACGCGGCGCGCGTAAATAGAAGCGGCTGGAGGTACCGGGGGCGAAGCCCGCCCCGGCCCGGAGGCCGAGTTAAAAAAAATAATAATCCCCGTTCAGTCTCAATGGCGGGGTGCGGGCCGGCCCGGCAGCGAGTGCGGCGGGCAGCAGGCCTCTTGGACAGGTTGAGAGATAAAAAAATAATAATTCCCGTGCAGTCTCAATGGCGGGGTGCGGGCCGGGGAATAGGCCTCTTGGCCGGGGTGAATAGTGTTGGAACACGGCCCGCGGAAATAGTAGCGGCTGGAGGTACCGGGGGCGATGCCCGCCCTGGCCCGGCGGCCAAGTTAAAAAAATAAATAATCCCCGTTCAGTCTCAATGGCAGGGTGCGGGCCGGCCCGGCGGCGATTGCGGCGGGCAGCAGGCCTCTTGGACAGGTTGAGAGATAAAAAAATAATAATTCCCGTTCAGTCTCAATGGCAGGGTGCGGGCCGGCCCGGCGGCATTTGCGGCGGGCAGCAGGCCTCTTGGACAGGTTGAGAGATAAAAAAATAATAATTCCCTTGCAGTCTCAATGGCGGGGTGCGGGCCGGGGAATAGGCCTCTTGGCCGGGGTGAATATGTTGGAACGCGGCGCGCGTAAATAGAAGCGGCTGGAGGTACCGGGGGCGAAGCCCGCCCCGGCCCGGAGGCCGAGTTAAAAAAAATAATAATCCCGTTCAGTCTCAATGGCGGGGTGCGGGCCGGCCCGGCGGCGAGTGCGGCGGGCAGCAGGCCTCTTGGACAGGTTGAGAGATAAAAAAATAATAATTCCCGTGCAGTCTCAATGGCGGGGTGCGGGCCGGGGAATAGGCCTCTTGGCCGGGGTGAATATGTTGGAACGCGGCGCGCGTAAATAGAAGCGGCTGGAGGTACCGGGGGCGAAGCCCGCCCCGGCCCGGAGGCCGAGTTAAAAAAAATAATAATCCCCGTTCAGTCTCAATGGCGGGGTGCGGGCCGGCCCGGCGGCGAGTGCGGCGGGCAGCAGGCCTCTTGGACAGGTTGAGAGATAAAAAAATAATAATTCCCGTGCAGTCTCAATGGCGGGGTGCGGGCCGGGGAATAGGCCTCTTGGCCGGGGTGAATAGTGTTGGAACACGGCCCGCGGAAATAGTAGCGGCTGGAGGTACCGGGGGCGATGCCCGCCCCGGCCCGGCGGCCAAGTTAAAAAAATAAATAATCCCGTTCAGTCTCAATGGCAGGGTGCGGGCCGGCCCGGCGGCGATTGCGGCGGGCAGCAGGCCTCTTGGACAGGTTGAGAGATAAAAAAAATAATAATTCCCATGCAGTCTCAATGGCGGGGTGCGGGCCGGGGAATAGGCCTCTTGGCCGGGGTGAATATGTTGGAACGCGGCGCGCGTAAATAGAAGCGGCTGGAGGTACCGGGGGCGAAGCCCGCCCCGGCCCGGAGGCCGAGTTAAAAAAAATAATAATCCCCGTTCAGTCTCAATGGCGGGGTGCGGGCCGGCCCGGCAGCGAGTGCGGCGGGCAGCAGGCCTCTTGGACAGGTTGAGAGATAAAAAAATAATAATTCCCGTGCAGTCTCAATGGCGGGGTGCGGGCCGGGGAATAGGCCTCTTGGCCGGGGTGAATAGTGTTGGAACACGGCCCGCGGAAATAGTAGCGGCTGGAGGTACCGGGGGCGATGCCCGCCCTGGCCCGGCGGCCAAGTTAAAAAAATAAATAATCCCGTTCAGTCTCAATGGCAGGGTGCGGGCCGGCCCGGCGGCGATTGCGGCGGGCAGCAGGCCTCTTGGACAGGTTGAGAGATAAAAAAATAATAATTCCCGTTCAGTCTCAATGGCAGGGTGCGGGCCGGCCCGGCGGCAATTGCGGCGGGCAGCAGGCCTCTTGGACAGGTTGAGAGATAAAAAAATAATAATTCCCTTGCAGTCTCAATGGCGGGGTGCGGGCCGGGGAATAGGCCTCTTGGCCGGGGTGAATATGTTGGAACGCGGCGCGCGTAAATAGAAGCGGCTGGAGGTACCGGGGGCGAAGCCCGCCCCGGCCCGGAGGCCGAGTTAAAAAAAATAATAATCCCCGTTCAGTCTCAATGGCGGGGTGCGGGCCGGCCCGGCGGCGAGTGCGGCGGGCAGCAGGCCTCTTGGACAGGTTGAGAGATAAAAAAATAATAATTCCCGTGCAGTCTCAATGGCGGGGTGCGGGCCGGGGAATAGGCCTCTTGGCCGGGGTGAATATGTTGGAACGCAGCGCGCGTAAATAGAAGCGGCTGGAGGTACCGGGGGCGAAGCCCGCCCCGGCCCGGAGGCCGAGTTAAAAAAAATAATAATCCCCGTTCAGTCTCAATGGCGGGGTGCGGGCCGGCCCGGCGGCGAGTGCGGCGGGCAGCAGGCCTCTTGGACAGGTTGAGAGATAAAAAAATAATAATTCCCGTGCAGTCTCAATGGCGGGGTGCGGGCCGGGGAATAGGCCTCTTGGCCGGGGTGAATAGTGTTGGAACACGGCCCGCGGAAATAGTAGCGGCTGGAGGTACCGGGGGCGATGCCCGCCCCGGCCCGGCGGCCAAGTTAAAAAAATAAATAATCCCGTTCAGTCTCAATGGCAGGGTGCGGGCCGGCCCGGCGGCGATTGCGGCGGGCAGCAGGCCTCTTGGACAGGTTGAGAGATAAAAAAATAATAATTCCCATGCAGTCTCAATGGCGGGGTGCGGGCCGGGGAATAGGCCTCTTGGCCGGGGTGAATATGTTGGAACGCGGCGCGCGTAAATAGAAGCGGCTGGAGGTACCGGGGGCGATGCCCGCCCCGGCCCGGCGGCCAAGTTAAAAAAATTAATAATCCCGTTCAGTCTCAATGGCAGGGTGCGGGCCGGCCCGGCGGCGATTGCGGCGGGCAGCAGGCCTCTTGGACAGGTTGAGAGATAAAAAAATAATAATTCCCATGCAGTCTCAATGGCGGGGTGCGGGCCGGGGAATAGGCCTCTTGGCCGGGGTGAATAGTGTTGGAACACGGCCCGCGGAAATAGTAGCGGCTGGAGGTACCGGGGGCGATGCCCGCCCCGGCCCGGCGGCCAAGTTAAAAAAATAAATAATCCCCGTTCAGTCTCAATGGCAGGGTGCGGGCCGGCCCGGCGGCGAGTGCGGCGGGCAGCAGGCCTCTTGGACAGGTTGAGAGATAAAAAAATAATAATTCCCGTTCAGTCTCAATGGCAGGGTGCGGGCCGGCCCGGCGGCAATTGCGGCGGGCAGCAGGCCTCTTGGACAGGTTGAGAGATAAAAAAAATAATAATTCCCATGCAGTCTCAATGGCGGGGTGCGGGCCGGGGAATAGGCCTCTTGGCCGGGGTGAATATGTTGGAACGCGGCGCGCGTAAATAGAAGCGGCTGGAGGTACCGGGGGCGAAGCCCGCCCCGGCCCGGAGGCCGAGTTAAAAAAAATAATAATCCCCGTTCAGTCTCAATGGCGGGGTGCGGGCCGGCCCGGCGGCGAGTGCGGCGGGCAGCAGGCCTCTTGGACAGGTTGAGAGATAAAAAAATAATAATTCCCGTGCAGTCTCAATGGCGGGGTGCGGGCCGGGGAATAGGCCTCTTGGCCGGGGTGAATATGTTGGAACGCGGCGCGCGTAAATAGAAGCGGCTGGAGGTACCGGGGGCGAAGCCCGCCCCGGCCCGGAGGCCGAGTTAAAAAAAAAAATAATCCCCGTTCAGTCTCAATGGCGGGGTGCGGGCCGGCCCGGCGGCGAGTGCGGCGGGCAGCAGGCCTCTTGGACAGGTTGAGAGATAAAAAAATAATAATTCCCATGCAGTTTCAATGGCGGGGTGCGGGCCGGGGAATAGGCCTCTTGGCCGGGGTGAATAGTGTTGGAACACGGCCCGCGGAAATAGTAGCGGCTGGAGGTACCGGGGGCGATGCCCGCCCCGGCCCGGCGGCCAAGTTAAAAAAAAAAAAATCCCCGTTCAGTCTCAATGGCAGGGTGCGGGCCGGCCCGGCGGCGATTGCGGCGGGCAGCAGGCCTCTTGGACAGGTTGAGAGATAAAAAAATAATAATTCCCATGCAGTTTCAATGGCGGGGTGCGGGCCGGGGAATAGGCCTCTTGGCCGGGGTGAATAGTGTTGGAACACGGCCCGCGGAAATAGTAGCGGCTGGAGGTACCGGGGGCGATGCCCGTCCCGGGCCGGCGGCCAAGTTAAAAAAATAAATAATCCCCGTTCAGTCTCAATGGCAGGGTGCGGGCCGGCCCGGCGGCGATTGCGGCGGGCAGCAGGCCTCTTGGACAGGTTGAGAGATAAAAAAATAATAATTCCCGTGCAGTCTCAATGGCGGGGTGCGGGCCGGCCCGGCGGACGAGTGTGGCCGGGGAAGAGGCCTCTTTGCCGGGGTGAATATGTTGGAACGCGGCGCGCGTAAATAGAAGCGGCTGGAGGTACCGGGGGCGAAGCCCGCCCCGGCCCGGAGGCCGAGTTAAAAAAAATAATAATCCCCGTTCAGTCTCAATGGCGGGGTGCGGGCCGGCCCGGCGGCGAGTGCGGCGGGCAGCAGGCCTCTTGGACAGGTTGAGAGATAAAAAAATAATAATTCCCGTGCAGTCTCAATGGCGGGGTGCGGGCCGGCCCGGCGGACGAGTGTGGCCGGGGAAGAGGCCTCTTGGCCGGGGTGAATATGTTGGAACGCGGCGCGCGTAAATAGAAGCGGCTGGAGGTACCGGGGGCGAAGCCCGCCCCGGCCCGGCGGCCGAGTTAAAAAAAATAATAATCCCCGTACAGTCTCAATGGCGGGGTGCGGGCCGGCCCGGCGGCGAGTGCGGCGGGCAGCAGGCCTCTTGGACAGGTTGAGAGATAAAAAAATAATAATTCCCGTGCAGTCTCAATGGCGGGGTGCGGGCCGGGGAATAGGCCTCTTGGCCGGGGTGAATAGTGTTGGAACACGGCCCGCGGAAATAGTAGCGGCTGGAGGTACCGGGGGCGATGCCCGCCCCGGCCCGGCGGCCAAGTTAAAAAAATAAATAATCCCCGTTCAGTCTCAATGGCAGGGTGCGGGCCGGCCCGGCGGCGATTGCGGCGGGCAGCAGGCCTCTTGGACAGGTTGAGAGATAAAAAAAAAAATTATTTCCGTGTAGTCTCAATGGCGGGGTGCGGGCCGGCCCGGCGGACGAGTGTGGCCGGGGAAGAGGCCTCTTGGCCGGGGTGAATATGTTGGAACGCGGCGCGCGTAAATAGAAGCGGCTGGAGGTACCGGGGTCGAAGCCTGCCCCGGCCCGGAGGCCGAGTTAAAAAAAATAATAATCCCCGTTCAGTCTCAATGGCGGGGTGCGGGCCGGCCCGGCGGCGAGTGCGGCGGGCAGCAGGCCTCTTGGACAGGTTGAGAGATAAAAAAAATAATAATTCCCGTGCAGTCTCAATGGCGGGGTGCGGGCCGGAGAATAGGCCTCTTGGCCGGGGTGAATAGTGTTGGAACACGGCCCGCGGAAATAGTAGCGGCTGGAGGTAACGGGGGCGATGCCCGCCCCGCCCGGCGGCCAAGTTAAAAAAATAAATAATCCCGTTCAGTCTCAATGGCAGGGTGCGGGCCGGCCCGGCGGCGATTGCGGCGGGCAGCAGGCCTCTTGGACAGGTTGAGAGATAAAAAAATAATAATTCCCATGCAGTCTCAATGGCGGGGTGCGGGCCGGGGAATCGGCCTCTTGGCCGGGGTGAATATGTTGGAACGCGGCGCGCGTAAATAGAAGCGGCTGGAGGTACCGGGGGCGAAGCCCGCCCCGGCCCGGAGGCCGAGTTAAAAAAAATAATAATCCCCGTTCAGTCTCAATGGCGGGGTGCGGGCCGGCCCGGCAGCGAGTGCGGCGGGCAGCAGGCCTCTTGGACAGGTTGAGAGATAAAAAAATAATAATTCCCGTGCAGTCTCAATGGCGGGGTGCGGGCCGGGGAATAGGCCTCTTGGCCGGGGTGAATAGTGTTGGAACACGGCCCGCGGAAATAGTAGCGGCTGGAGGTACCGGGGGCGATGCCCGCCCTGGCCCGGCGGCCAAGTTAAAAAAATAAATAATCCCCGTTCAGTCTCAATGGCAGGGTGCGGGCCGGCCCGGCGGCGATTGCGGCGGGCAGCAGGCCTCTTGGACAGGTTGAGAGATAAAAAAATAATAATTCCCGTTCAGTCTCAATGGCAGGGTGCGGGCCGGCCCGGCGGCAATTGCGGCGGGCAGCAGGCCTCTTGGACAGGTTGAGAGATAAAAAAATAATAATTCCCTTGCAGTCTCAATGGCGGGGTGCGGGCCGGGGAATAGGCCTCTTGGCCGGGGTGAATATGTTGGAACGCGGCGCGCGTAAATAGAAGCGGCTGGAGGTACCGGGGGCGAAGCCCGCCCCGGCCCGGAGGCCGAGTTAAAAAAAATAATAATCCCGTTCAGTCTCAATGGCGGGGTGCGGGCCGGCCCGGCGGCGAGTGCGGCGGGCAGCAGGCCTCTTGGACAGGTTGAGAGATAAAAAAATAATAATTCCCGTGCAGTCTCAATGGCGGGGTGCGGGCCGGGGAATAGGCCTCTTGGCCGGGGTGAATATGTTGGAACGCGGCGCGCGTAAATAGAAGCGGCTGGAGGTACCGGGGGCGAAGCCCGCCCCGGCCCGGAGGCCGAGTTAAAAAAAATAATAATCCCCGTTCAGTCTCAATGGCGGGGTGCGGGCCGGCCCGGCGGCGAGTGCGGCGGGCAGCAGGCCTCTTGGACAGGTTGAGAGATAAAAAAATAATAATTCCCGTGCAGTCTCAATGGCGGGGTGCGGGCCGGGGAATAGGCCTCTTGGCCGGGGTGAATAGTGTTGGAACACGGCCCGCGGAAATAGTAGCGGCTGGAGGTACCGGGGGCGATGCCCGCCCCGGCCCGGCGGCCAAGTTAAAAAAATAAATAATCCCGTTCAGTCTCAATGGCAGGGTGCGGGCCGGCCCGGCGGCGATTGCGGCGGGCAGCAGGCCTCTTGGACAGGTTGAGAGATAAAAAAAATAATAATTCCCATGCAGTCTCAATGGCGGGGTGCGGGCCGGGGAATAGGCCTCTTGGCCGGGGTGAATATGTTGGAACGCGGCGCGCGTAAATAGAAGCGGCTGGAGGTACCGGGGGCGAAGCCCGCCCCGGCCCGGAGGCCGAGTTAAAAAAAATAATAATCCCCGTTCAGTCTCAATGGCGGGGTGCGGGCCGGCCCGGCAGCGAGTGCGGCGGGCAGCAGGCCTCTTGGACAGGTTGAGAGATAAAAAAATAATAATTCCCGTGCAGTCTCAATGGCGGGGTGCGGGCCGGGGAATAGGCCTCTTGGCCGGGGTGAATAGTGTTGGAACACGGCCCGCGGAAATAGTAGCGGCTGGAGGTACCGGGGGCGATGCCCGCCCTGGCCCGGCGGCCAAGTTAAAAAAATAAATAATCCCGTTCAGTCTCAATGGCAGGGTGCGGGCCGGCCCGGCGGCGATTGCGGCGGGCAGCAGGCCTCTTGGACAGGTTGAGAGATAAAAAAATAATAATTCCCGTTCAGTCTCAATGGCAGGGTGCGGGCCGGCCCGGCGGCAATTGCGGCGGGCAGCAGGCCTCTTGGACAGGTTGAGAGATAAAAAAATAATAATTCCCTTGCAGTCTCAATGGCGGGGTGCGGGCCGGGGAATAGGCCTCTTGGCCGGGGTGAATATGTTGGAACACGGCGCGCGTAAATAGAAGCTGCTGGAGGTACCGGGGGCGAAGCCCGCCCCGGCCCGGAGGCCGAGTTAAAAAAAATAATAATCCCCGTTCAGTCTCAATGGCGGGGTGCGGGCCGGCCCGGCGGCGAGTGCGGCGGGCAGCAGGCCTCTTGGACAGGTTGAGAGATAAAAAAATAATAATTCCCGTGCAGTCTCAATGGCGGGGTGCGGGCCGGGGAATAGGCCTCTTGGCCGGGGTGAATATGTTGGAACGCGGCGCGCGTAAATAGAAGCGGCTGGAGGTACCGGGGGCGAAGCCCGCCCCGGCCCGGAGGCCGAGTTAAAAAAAATAATAATCCCCGTTCAGTCTCAATGGCGGGGTGCGGGCCGGCCCGGCGGCGAGTGCGGCGGGCAGCAGGCCTCTTGGACAGGTTGAGAGATAAAAAAATAATAATTCCCGTGCAGTCTCAATGGCGGGGTGCGGGCCGGGGAATAGGCCTCTTGGCCGGGGTGAATAGTGTTGGAACACGGCCCGCGGAAATAGTAGCGGCTGGAGGTACCGGGGGCGATGCCCGCCCCGGCCCGGCGGCCAAGTTAAAAAAATAAATAATCCCGTTCAGTCTCAATGGCAGGGTGCGGGCCGGCCCGGCGGCGATTGCGGCGGGCAGCAGGCCTCTTGGACAGGTTGAGAGATAAAAAAATAATAATTCCCATGCAGTCTCAATGGCGGGGTGCGGGCCGGGGAATAGGCCTCTTGGCCGGGGTGAATATGTTGGAACGCGGCGCGCGTAAATAGAAGCGGCTGGAGGTACCGGGGGCGAAGCCCGCCCCGGCCCGGAGGCCGAGTTAAAAAAAATAATAATCCCCGTTCAGTCTCAATGGCGGGGTGCGGGCCGGCCCGGCAGCGAGTGCGGCGGGCAGCAGGCCTCTTGGACAGGTTGAGAGATAAAAAAATAATAATTCCCGTGCAGTCTCAATGGCGGGGTGCGGGCCGGGGAATAGGCCTCTTGGCCGGGGTGAATAGTGTTGGAACACGGCCCGCGGAAATAGTAGCGGCTGGAGGTACCGGGGGCGATGCCCGCCCTGGCCCGGCGGCCAAGTTAAAAAAATAAATAATCCCCGTTCAGTCTCAATGGCAGGGTGCGGGCCGGCCCGGCGGCGATTGCGGCGGGCAGCAGGCCTCTTGGACAGGTTGAGAGATAAAAAAATAATAATTCCCGTTCAGTCTCAATGGCAGGGTGCGGGCCGGCCCGGCGGCAATTGCGGCGGGCAGCAGGCCTCTTGGACAGGTTGAGAGATAAAAAAATAATAATTCCCTTGCAGTCTCAATGGCGGGGTGCGGGCCGGGGAATAGGCCTCTTGGCCGGGGTGAATATGTTGGAACGTGGCGCGCGTAAATAGAAGCGGCTGGAGGTACCGGGGGCGAAGCCCGCCCCGGCCCGGAGGCCGAGTTAAAAAAAATAATAATCCCGTTCAGTCTCAATGGCGGGGTGCGGGCCGGCCCGGCGGCGAGTGCGGCGGGCAGCAGGCCTCTTGGACAGGTTGAGAGATAAAAAAATAATAATTCCCGTGCAGTCTCAATGGCGGGGTGCGGGCCGGGGAATAGGCCTCTTGGCCGGGGTGAATATGTTGGAACGCGGCGCGCGTAAATAGAAGCGGCTGGAGGTACCGGGGGCGAAGCCCGCCCCGGCCCGGAGGCCGAGTTAAAAAAAATAATAATCCCCGTTCAGTCTCAATGGCGGGGTGCGGGCCGGCCCGGCGGCGAGTGCGGCGGGCAGCAGGCCTCTTGGACAGGTTGAGAGATAAAAAAATAATAATTCCCGTGCAGTCTCAATGGCGGGGTGCGGGCCGGGGAATAGGCCTCTTGGCCGGGGTGAATAGTGTTGGAACACGGCCCGCGGAAATAGTAGCGGCTGGAGGTACCGGGGGCGATGCCCGCCCCGGCCCGGCGGCCAAGTTAAAAAAATAAATAATCCCGTTCAGTCTCAATGGCAGGGTGCGGGCCGGCCCGGCGGCGATTGCGGCGGGCAGCAGGCCTCTTGGACAGGTTGAGAGATAAAAAAAATAATAATTCCCATGCAGTCTCAATGGCGGGGTGCGGGCCGGGGAATAGGCCTCTTGGCCGGGGTGAATATGTTGGAACGCGGCGCGCGTAAATAGAAGCGGCTGGAGGTACCGGGGGCGAAGCCCGCCCCGGCCCGGAGGCCGAGTTAAAAAAAATAATAATCCCCGTTCAGTCTCAATGGCGGGGTGCGGGCCGGCCCGGCAGCGAGTGCGGCGGGCAGCAGGCCTCTTGGACAGGTTGAGAGATAAAAAAATAATAATTCCCGTGCAGTCTCAATGGCGGGGTGCGGGCCGGGGAATAGGCCTCTTGGCCGGGGTGAATAGTGTTGGAACACGGCCCGCGGAAATAGTAGCGGCTGGAGGTACCGGGGGCGATGCCCGCCCTGGCCCGGCGGCCAAGTTAAAAAAATAAATAATCCCGTTCAGTCTCAATGGCAGGGTGCGGGCCGGCCCGGCGGCGATTGCGAGCAGGCCTCTTGGACAGGTTGAGAGATAAAAAAATAATAATTCCCGTTCAGTCTCAATGGCAGGGTGCGGGCCGGCCCGGCGGCAATTGCGGCGGGCAGCAGGCCTCTTGGACAGGTTGAGAGATAAAAAAATAATAATTCCCTTGCAGTCTCAATGGCGGGGTGCGGGCCGGGGAATAGGCCTCTTGGCCGGGGTGAATATGTTGGAACGCGGCGCGCGTAAATAGAAGCTGCTGGAGGTACCGGGGGCGAAGCCCGCCCCGGCCCGGAGGCCGAGTTAAAAAAAATAATAATCCCCGTTCAGTCTCAATGGCGGGGTGCGGGCCGGCCCGGCGGCGAGTGCGGCGGGCAGCAGGCCTCTTGGACAGGTTGAGAGATAAAAAAATAATAATTCCCGTGCAGTCTCAATGGCGGGGTGCGGGCCGGGGAATAGGCCTCTTGGCCGGGGTGAATATGTTGGAACGCGGCGCGCGTAAATAGAAGCGGCTGGAGGTACCGGGGGCGAAGCCCGCCCCGGCCCGGAGGCCGAGTTAAAAAAAATAATAATCCCCGTTCAGTCTCAATGGCGGGGTGCGGGCCGGCCCGGCGGCGAGTGCGGCGGGCAGCAGGCCTCTTGGACAGGTTGAGAGATAAAAAAATAATAATTCCCGTGCAGTCTCAATGGCGGGGTGCGGGCCGGGGAATAGGCCTCTTGGCCGGGGTGAATAGTGTTGGAACACGGCCCGCGGAAATAGTAGCGGCTGGAGGTACCGGGGGCGATGCCCGCCCCGGCCCGGCGGCCAAGTTAAAAAAATAAATAATCCCGTTCAGTCTCAATGGCAGGGTGCGGGCCGGCCCGGCGGCGATTGCGGCGGGCAGCAGGCCTCTTGGACAGGTTGAGAGATAAAAAAATAATAATTCCCATGCAGTCTCAATGGCGGGGTGCGGGCCGGGGAATAGGCCTCTTGGCCGGGGTGAATATGTTGGAACGCGGCGCGCGTAAATAGAAGCGGCTGGAGGTACCGGGGGCGAAGCCCGCCCCGGCCCGGAGGCCGAGTTAAAAAAAATAATAATCCCCGTTCAGTCTCAATGGCGGGGTGCGGGCCGGCCCGGCAGCGAGTGCGGCGGGCAGCAGGCCTCTTGGACAGGTTGAGAGATAAAAAAATAATAATTCCCGTGCAGTCTCAATGGCGGGGTGCGGGCCGGGGAATAGGCCTCTTGGCCGGGGTGAATAGTGTTGGAACACGGCCCGCGGAAATAGTAGCGGCTGGAGGTACCGGGGGCGATGCCCGCCCTGGCCCGGCGGCCAAGTTAAAAAAATAAATAATCCCCGTTCAGTCTCAATGGCAGGGTGCGGGCCGGCCCGGCGGCGATTGCGGCGGGCAGCAGGCCTCTTGGACAGGTTGAGAGATAAAAAAATAATAATTCCCGTTCAGTCTCAATGGCAGGGTGCGGGCCGGCCCGGCGGCAATTGCGGCGGGCAGCAGGCCTCTTGGACAGGTTGAGAGATAAAAAAATAATAATTCCCTTGCAGTCTCAATGGCGGGGTGCGGGCCGGGGAATAGGCCTCTTGGCCGGGGTGAATATGTTGGAACGCGGCGCGCGTAAATAGAAGCGGCTGGAGGTACCGGGGGCGAAGCCCGCCCCGGCCCGGAGGCCGAGTTAAAAAAAATAATAATCCCCGTTCAGTCTCAATGGCGGGGTGCGGGCCGGCCCGGCGGCGAGTGCGGCGGGCAGCAGGCCTCTTGGACAGGTTGAGAGATAAAAAAATAATAATTCCCGTGCAGTCTCAATGGCGGGGTGCGGGCCGGGGAATAGGCCTCTTGGCCGGGGTGAATATGTTGGAACGCGGCGCGCGTAAATAGAAGCGGCTGGAGGTACCGGGGGCGAAGCCCGCCCCGGCCCGGAGGCCGAGTTAAAAAAAATAATAATCCCCGTTCAGTCTCAATGGCGGGGTGCGGGCCGGCCCGGCGGCGAGTGCGGCGGGCAGCAGGCCTCTTGGACAGGTTGAGAGATAAAAAAATAATAATTCCCGTGCAGTCTCAATGGCGGGGTGCGGGCCGGGGAATAGGCCTCTTGGCCGGGGTGAATAGTGTTGGAACACGGCCCGCGGAAATAGTAGCGGCTGGAGGTACCGGGGGCGATGCCCGCCCCGGCCCGGCGGCCAAGTTAAAAAAATAAATAATCCCGTTCAGTCTCAATGGCAGGGTGCGGGCCGGCCCGGCGGCGATTGCGGCGGGCAGCAGGCCTCTTGGACAGGTTGAGAGATAAAAAAATAATAATTCCCATGCAGTCTCAATGGCGGGGTGCGGGCCGGCCCGGCGGACGAGTGTGGCCGGGGAAGAGGCCTCTTGGCCGGGGTGAATATGTTGGAACGCGGCGCGCGTAAATAGAAGCGGCTGGAGGTACCGTGGGCGAAGCCCGCCCCGGCCCGGAGGCCGAGTTAAAAAAAATAATAATCCCCGTTCAGTCTCAATGGCGGGGTGCGGGCCGGCCCGGCGGCGAGTGCGGCGGGCAGCAGGCCTCTTGGACAGGTTGAGAGATAAAAAAATAATAATTCCCGTGCAGTCTCAATGGCGGGGTGCGGGCCGGCCCGGCGGACGAGTGTGGCCGGGGAAGAGGCCTCTTGGCCGGGGTGAATATGTTGGAACACGGCGCGCGTAAATAGAAGCGGCTGGAGGTACCGGGGGCGAAGCCCGCCCCGGCCCGGAGGCCGAGTTAAAAAAAATAATAATCCCCGTTCAGTCTCAATGGCGGGGTGCGGGCCGGCCCGGCGGCGAGTGCGGCGGGCAGCAGGCCTCTTGGACAGGTTGAGAGATAAAAAAATAATAATTCCCGTGCAGTCTCAATGGCGGGGTGCGGGCCGGGGAATAGGCCTCTTGGCCGGGGTGAATAGTGTTGGAACACGGCCCGCGGAAATAGTAGCGGCTGGAGGTACCGGGGGCGATGCCCGCCCCGGCCCTGCGGCCAAGTTAAAAAAATAAATAATCCCGTTCAGTCTCAATGGCAGGGTGCGGGCCGGCCCGGCGGCGATTGCGGCGGGCAGCAGGCCTCTTGGACAGGTTGAGAGATAAAAAAATAATAATTCCCATGCAGTCTCAATGGCGGGGTGCGGGCCGGGGAATAGGCCTCTTGGCCGGGGTGAATATGTTGGAACGCGGCGCGTAAATAGAAGCGGCTGGAGGTACCGGGGGCGAAGCCCGCCCCGGCCCGGAGGCCGAGTTAAAAAAAATAATAATCCCCGTTCAGTCTCAATGGCGGGGTGCGGGCCGGCCCGGCGGCGAGTGCGGCGGGCAGCAGGCCTCTTGGACAGGTTGAGAGATAAAAAAATAATAATTCCCGTGCAGTCTCAATGGCGGGGTGCGGGCCGGGGAATAGGCCTCTTGGCCGGGGTGAATAGTGTTGGAACACGGCCCGCGGAAATAGTAGCGGCTGGAGGTACCGGGGGCGATGCCCGCCCCGGCCCGGCGGCCAAGTTAAAAAAATAAATAATCCCGTTCAGTCTCAATGGCAGGGTGCGGGCCGTCCCGGCGGCGATTGCGGCGGGCAGCAGGCCTCTTGGACAGGTTGAGAGATAAAAAAATAATAATTCCCATGCAGTCTCAATGGCGGGGTGCGGGCCGGGGAATAGGCCTCTTGGCCGGGGTGAATAGTGTTGGAACACGGCCCGCGGAAATAGTAGCGGCTGGAGGTACCGGGGGCGATGCCCGCCCCGGCCCGGCGGCCAAGTTAAAAAAATAAATAATCCCCGTTCAGTCTCAATGGCAGGGTGCGGGCCGGCCCGGCGGCGAGTGCGGCGGGCAGCAGGCCTCTTGGACAGGTTGAGAGATAAAAAAATAATAATTCCCGTTCAGTCTCAATGGCAGGGTGCGGGCCGGCCCGGCGGCAATTGCGGCGGGCAGCAGGCCTCTTGGACAGGTTGAGAGATAAAAAAATAATAATTCCCATGCAGTCTCAATGGCGGGGTGCGGGCCGGGGAATAGGCCTCTTGGCCGGGGTGAATATGTTGGAACGCGGCGCGCGTAAATAGTAGCGGCTGGAGGTACCGGGGGCGAAGCCCGCCCCGGCCCGGAGGCCGAGTTAAAAAAAATAATAATCCCCGTTCAGTCTCAATGGCGGGGTGCGGGCCGGCCCGGCGGCGAGTGCGGCGGGCAGCAGGCCTCTTGGACAGGTTGAGAGATAAAAAAATAATAATTCCCGTGCAGTCTCAATGGCGGGGTGCGGGCCGGGGAATAGGCCTCTTGGCCGGGGTGAATATGTTGGAACGCGGCGCGCGTAAATAGAAGCGGCTGGAGGTACCGGGGGCGAAGCCCGCCCCGGCCCGGAGGCCGAGTTAAAAAAAATAATAATCCCCGTTCAGTCTCAATGGCGGGGTGCGGGCCGGCCCGGCGGCGAGTGCGGCGGGCAGCAGGCCTCTTGGACAGGTTGAGAGATAAAAAAATAATAATTCCCATGCAGTTTCAATGGCGGGGTGCGGGCCGGGGAATAGGCCTCTTGGCCGGGGTGAATAGTGTTGGAACACGGCCCGCGGAAATAGTAGCGGCTGGAGGTACCGGGGGCGATGCCCGCCCCGGCCCGGCGGCCAAGTTAAAAAAAAAAAATCCCCGTTCAGTCTCAATGGCAGGGTGCGGGCCGGCCCGGCGGCGATTGCGGCGGGCAGCAGGCCTCTTGGACAGGTTGAGAGATAAAAAAATAATAATTCCCATGCAGTTTCAATGGCGGGGTGCGGGCCGGGGAATAGGCCTCTTGGCCGGGGTGAATAGTGTTGGAACACGGCCCGCGGAAATAGTAGCGGCTGGAGGTACCGGGGGCGATGCCCGCCCCGGGCCGGCGGCCAAGTTAAAAAAATAAATAATCCCCGTTCAGTCTCAATGGCAGGGTGCGGGCCGGCCCCGGCGGCGATTGCGGCGGGCAGCAGGCCTCTTGGACAGGTTGAGAGATAAAAAAAAAAATAATTCCCGTGTAGTCTCAATGGCGGGGTGCGGGCCGGCCCGGCGGACGAGTGTGGCCGGGGAAGAGGCCTCTTGGCCGGGGTGAATATGTTGGAACGCGGCGCGCGTAAATAGAAGCGGCTGGAGGTACCGGGGTCGAAGCCTGCCCCGGCCCGGAGGCCGAGTTAAAAAAAATAATAATCCCCGTTCAGTCTCAATGGCGGTGCGGGCCGGCCCGGCGGCGAGTGCGGCGGGCAGCAGGCCTCTTGGACAGGTTGAGAGATAAAAAAATAATAATTCCCATGCAGTCTCAATGGCGGGGTGCGGGCCGGGGAATAGGCCTCTTGGCCGGGGTGAATAGTGTTGGAACACGGCCCGCGGAAATAGTAGCGGCTGGAGGTACCGGGGGCGATGCCCGCCCCGGGCCGGCGGCCAAGTTAAAAAAATAAATAATCCCCGTTCAGTCTCAATGGCAGGGTGCGGGCCGGCCCGGCGGCGATTGCGGCGGGCAGCAGGCCTCTTGGACAGGTTGAGAGATAAAAAAATAATAATTCCCATGCAGTCTCAATGGCGGGGTGCGGGCCGGGGAATGGGCCTCTTGGCCGGGGTGAATAGTGTTGGAACACGGCCCGCGGAAATAGTAGCGGCTGGAGGTACCGGGGGCGATGCCCGCCCCGGGCCGGCGGCCAAGTTAAAAAAATAAATAATCCCCGTTCAGTCTCAATGGCAGGGTGCGGGCCGGCCCGGCGGCGATTGCGGCGGGCAGCAGGCCTCTTGGACAGGTTGAGAGATAAAAAAATAATAATTCCCATGCAGTCTCAATGGCGGGGTGCGGGCCGGGGAATAGGCCTCTTGGCCGGGGTGAATAGTGTTGGAACACGGCCCGCGGAAATAGTAGCGGCTGGAGGTACCGGGGGCGATGCCCGCCCCGGCCCGGCGGCCAAGTTAAAAAAAATAAATAATCCCCGTTCAGTCTCAATGGCGGGGTGCGGGCCGGCCCGGCGGCGATTGCGGCGGGCAGCAGGCCTCTTGGACAGGTTGAGAGATAAAAAAATAATAATTCCCATGCAGTCTCAATGGCGGGGTGCGGGCCGGCCCGGCGGCGATTGCGGCGGGCAGCAGGCCTCTTGGACAGGTTGAGAGATAAAAAAATAATAATTACCGTGCAGTCTCAATGGCGGGGTGCCGGCCGGGGAATAGGCCTCTTGGCCGGGGTGAATAGTGTTGGAACACGGCCCGCGGAAATAGTAGCGGCTGGAGGTACCGGGGGCGATGCCCGCCCCGGGCCGGCGGCCAAGTTAAAAAAATAAATAATCCCCGTTCAGTCTCAATGGCAGGGTGCGGGCCGGCCCGGCGGCGATTGCGGCGGGCAGCAGGCCTCTTGGACAGGTTGAGAGATATAAAAATAATAATTCCCGTGCAGTCTCAATGGCGGGGTGCGGGCCGGCCCGGCGGACGAGTGTGGCCGGGGAAGAGGCCTCTTGGCCGGGGTGAATATGTTGGAACGCGGCGCGCGTAAATAGAAGCGGCTGGAGGTACCGGGGGCGAAGCCCGCCCCGGCCCGAAGGCCGAGTTAAAAAAAATAATAATCCCCTTCAGTCTCAATGGCAGGTTGCGGGCCGGCCCGGTGGCGAGTGCGGCGGGCAGCAGGCCTCTTGGACAGGTTGAGAGATAAAAAAATAATAATTCCCGTGCAGTCTCAAGGGCGGGGTGCGGGCCGGCCCGGCGGCGATTGCGGCGGGCAGCAGGCCTCTTGGACAGGTTGAGAGATAAAAAAATAATAATTCCCGTTCAGTCTCAATGGCAGGGTGCTGGCCGGCCCGGCGGCAATTGCGGCGGGCAGCAGGCCTCTTGGACAGGTTGAGAGATAAAAAAATAATAATTCCCGTGCAGTCTCAATGGCGGGGTGCGGGCCGGGGAATAGGCCTCTTGGCCGGGGTGAATAGTGTTGGAACACGGCCCGCGGAAATAGTAGCGGCTGGAGGTACCGGGGGCGATGCCCGCCCCGGCCCGGCGGCCAAGTTAAAAAAATAAATAATCCCGTTCAGTCTCAATGGCAGGGTGCGGGCCGGCCCGGCGGCGATTGCGGCGGGCAGCAGGCCTCTTGTACAGGTTGAGAGATAAAAAAATAATAATTCCCATGCAGTCTCAATGGCGGGGTGCGGGCCGGGGAATAGGCCTCTTGGCCGGGGTGAATATGTTGGAACGCGGCGCGCGTAAATAGAAGCGGCTGGAGGTACCGGGGGCGAAGCCCGCCCTGGCCCGGCGGCCAAGTTAAAAAAATAAATAATCCCCGTTCAGTCTCAATGGCAGGGTGCGGGCCGGCCCGGCGGCGATTGCGGCGGGCAGCAGGCCTCTTGGACAGGTTGAGAGATAAAAAAATAATAATTCCCGTTCAGTCTCAATGGCAGGGTGCGGGCCGGCCCGGCGGCAATTGCGGCGGGCAGCAGGCCTCTTGGACAGGTTGAGAGATAAAAAAATAATAATTCCCTTGCAGTCTCAATGGCGGGGTGCGGGCCGGGGAATAGGCCTCTTGGCCGGGGTGAATATGTTGGAACGCGGCGCGCGTAAATAGAAGCGGCTGGAGGTACCGGGGGCGAAGCCCGCCCCGGCCCGGAGGCCGAGTTAAAAAAAATAATAATCCCCGTTCAGTCTCAATGGCGGGGTGCGGGCCGGCCCGGCGGCGAGTGCGGCGGGCAGCAGGCCTCTTGGACAGGTTGAGAGATAAAAAAATAATAATTCCCGTGCAGTCTCAATGGCGGGGTGCGGGCCGGGGAATAGGCCTCTTGGCCGGGGTGAATATGTTGGAACGCGGCGCGCGTAAATAGAAGCGGCTGGAGGTACCGGGGGCGAAGCCCGCCCCGGCCCGGAGGCCGAGTTAAAAAAAATAATAATCCCCGTTCAGTCTCAATGGCGGGGTGCGGGCCGGCCCGGCGGCGAGTGCCGCGGGCAGCAGGCCTCTTGGACAGGTTGAGAGATAAAAAAATAATAATTCCCGTGCAGTCTCAATGGCGGGGTGCGGGCCGGGGAATAGGCCTCTTGGCCGGGGTGAATAGTGTTGGAACACGGCCCGCGGAAATAGTAGCGGCTGGAGGTACCGGGGGCGATGCCCGCCCCGGCCCGGCGGCCAAGTTAAAAAAATAAATAATCCCGTTCAGTCTCAATGGCAGGGTGCGGGCCGGCCCGGCGGCGATTGCGGCGGGCAGCAGGCCTCTTGGACAGGTTGAGAGATGAAAAAATAATAATTCCCATGCAGTCTCAATGGCGGGGTGCGGGCCGGGGAATAGGCCTCTTGGCCGGGGTGAATATGTTGGAACGCGGCGCGCGTAAATAGAAGCGGCTGGAGGTACCGGGGGCGAAGCCCGCCCCGGCCCGGAGGCCGAGTTAAAAAAAATAATAATCCCCGTTCAGTCTCAATGGCGGGGTGCGGGCCGGCCCGGCAGCGAGTGCGGCGGGCAGCAGGCCTCTTGGACAGGTTGAGAGATAAAAAAATAATAATTCCCGTGCAGTCTCAATGGCGGGGTGCGGGCCGGGGAATAGGCCTCTTGGCCGGGGTGAATAGTGTTGGAACACGGCCCGCGGAAATAGTAGCGGCTGGAGGTACCGGGGGCGATGCCCGCCCTGGCCCGGCGGCCAAGTTAAAAAAATAAATAATCCCCGTTCAGTCTCAATGGCAGGGTGCGGGCCGGCCCGGCGGCGATTGCGGCGGGCAGCAGGCCTCTTGGACAGGTTGAGAGATAAAAAAATAATAATTCCCGTTCAGTCTCAATGGCAGGGTGCGGGCCGGCCCGGCGGCAATTGCGGCGGGCAGCAGGCCTCTTGGACAGGTTGAGAGATAAAAAAATAATAATTCCCTTGCAGTCTCAATGGCGGGGTGCGGGCCGGGGAATAGGCCTCTTGGCCGGGGTGAATATGTTGGAACGCGGCGCGCGTAAATAGAAGCGGCTGGAGGTACCGGGGGCGAAGCCCGCCCCGGCCCGGAGGCCGAGTTAAAAAAAATAATAATCCCCGTTCAGTCTCAATGGCGGGGTGCGGGCCGGCCCGGCGGCGAGTGCGGCGGGCAGCAGGCCTCTTGGACAGGTTGAGAGATAAAAAAATAATAATTCCCGTTCAGTCTCAATGGCAGGGTGCGGGCCGGCTCGGCGGCAATTGCGGCGGGAAGCAGGCCTCTTGGACAGGTTGAGAGATAAAAAAATAATAATTCCCTTGCAGTCTCAATGGCGGGGTGCGGGCCGGGGAATAGGCCTCTTGGCCGGGGTGAATATGTTGGAACACGGCCCGCGGAAATAGTAGCGGCTGGAGGTACCGGGGGCGATGCCCGCCCCGGGCCGGCGGCCAAGTTAAAAAAATAAATAATCCCGTTCAGTCTCAATGGAAGGGTGCGGGCCGGCCCGGCGGCGATTGCGGCGGGCAGCAGGCCTCTTGGACAGGTTGAGAGATATAAAAATAATAATTCCCGTGCAGTCTCAACGGCGGGGTGCGGGCCGGCCCGGCGGACGAGTGTGGCCGGGGAATAGGCCTCTTGGCCGGGGTGAATATGTTGGAACGCGGCGCGCGTAAATAGAAGCGGCTGGAGGTACCGGGGGCGAAGCCCGCCCCGGCCCGGAGGCCGAGTTAAAAAAAAAAATAATCCCCGTTCAGTCTCAATGGCGGGGTGCGGGCCGGCCCGGCAGCGAGTGCGGCGGGCAGCAGGCCTCTTGGACAGGTTGAGAGATAAAAAAATAATAATTCCCGTGCAGTCTCAATGGCGGGGTGCGGGCCGGGGAATAGGCCTCTTGGCCGGGGTGAATAGTGTTGGAACACGGCCCGCGGAAATAGTAGCGGCTGGAGGTACCGGGGGCGATGCCCGCCCTGGCCCGGCGGCCAAGTTAAAAAAATAAATAATCCCCGTTCAGTCTCAATGGCAGGGTGCGGGCCGGCCCGGCGGCGATTGCGGCGGGCAGCAGGCCTCTTGGACAGGTTGAGAGATAAAAAAATAATAATTCCCGTTCAGTCTCAATGGCAGGGTGCGGGCCGGCTCGGCGGCAATTGCGGCGGGAAGCAGGCCTCTTGGACAGGTTGAGAGATAAAAAAATAATAATTCCCTTGCAGTCTCAATGGCGGGGTGCGGGCCGGGGAATAGGCCTCTTGGCCGGGGTGAATATGTTGGAACGCGGCGCGCGTAAATAGAAGCGGCTGGAGGTACCGGGGGCGAAGCCCGCCCCGGCCCGGAGGCCGAGTTAAAAAAAAAAATAATCCCCGTTCAGTCTCAATGGCGGGGTGCGGGCCGGCCCGGCGGCGAGTGCGGCGGGCAGCAGGCCTCTTGGACAGGTTGAGAGATAAAAAAATAATAATTCCCGTGCAGTCTCAATGGCGGGGTGCGGGCCGGGGAATAGGCCTCTTGGCCGGGGTGAATATGTTGGAACGCGGCGCGCGTAAATAGAAGCGGCTGGAGGTACCGGGGGCGAAGCCCGCCCCGGCCCGGAGGCCGAGTTAAAAAAAATAATAATCCCCGTTCAGTCTCAATGGCGGGGTGCGGGCCGGCCCGGCGGCGAGTGCGGCGGGCAGCAGGCCTCTTGGACAGGTTGAGAGATAAAAAAATAATAATTCCCGTGCAGTCTCAATTGCGGGGTGCGGGCCGGGGAATAGGCCTCTTGGCCGGGGTGAATATGTTGGAACGCGGCGCGCGTAAATAGAAGCGGCTGGAGGTACCGGGGGCGAAGCCCGCCCCGGCCCGGAGGCCGAGTTAAAAAAAATAATAATCCCCGTTCAGTCTCAATGGCGGGGTGCGGGCCGGCCCGGCGGCGAGTGCGGCGGGCAGCAGGCCTCTTGGACAGGTTGAGAGATAAAAAAATAATAATTCCCGTGCAGTCTCAATGGCGGGGTGCGGGCCGGGGAATAGGCCTCTTGGCCGGGGTGAATAGTGTTGGAACACGGCCCGCGGAAATAGTAGCGGCTGGAGGTACCGGGGGCGATGCCCGCCCTGGCCCTGCGGCCAAGTTAAAAAAATAAATAATCCCCGTTCAGTCTCAATGGCAGGGTGCGGGCCGGCCCGGCGGCGATTGCGGCGGGCAGCAGGCCTCTTGGACAGGTTGAGAGATAAAAAAATAATAATTCCCGTTCAGTCTCAATGGCAGGGTGCGGGCCGGCCCGGCGGCAATTGCGGCGGGCAGCAGGCCTCTTGGACAGGTTGAGAGATAAAAAAATAATAATTCCCTTGCAGTCTCAATGGCGGGGTGCGGGCCGGGGAATAGGCCTCTTGGCCGGGGTGAATATGTTGGAACGCGGCGCGCGTAAATAGAAGCGGCTGGAGGTACCGGGGGCGAAGCCCGCCCCGGCCCGGAGGCCGAGTTAAAAAAAATAATAATCCCCGTTCAGTCTCAATGGCGGGGTGCGGGCCGGCCCGGCGGCGAGTGCGGCGGGCAGCAGGCCTCTTGGACAGGTTGAGAGATAAAAAAATAATAATTCCCGTGCAGTCTCAATGGCGGGGTGCGGGCCGGGGAATAGGCCTCTTGGCCGGGGTGAATATGTTGGAACGCGGCGCGCGTAAATAGAAGCGGCTGGAGGTACCGGGGGCGAAGCCCGCCCCGGCCCGGAGGCCGAGTTAAAAAAAATAATAATCCCCGTTCAGTCTCAATGGCGGGGTGCGGGCCGGCCCGGCGGCGAGTGCGGCGGGCAGCAGGCCTCTTGGACAGGTTGAGAGATAAATAAATAATAATTCCCGTGCAGTCTCAATGGCGGGGTGCGGGCCGGGGAATAGGCCTCTTGGCCGGGGTGAATAGTGTTGGAACACGGCCCGCGGAAATAGTAGCGGCTGGAGGTACCGGGGGCGATGCCCGCCCCGGCCCGGCGGCCAAGTTAAAAAAATAAATAATCCCGTTCAGTCTCAATGGCAGGGTGCGGGCCGGCCCGGCGGCGATTGCGGCGGGCAGCAGGCCTCTTGGACAGGTTGAGAGATAAAAAAATAATAATTCCCATGCAGTCTCAATGGCGGGGTGCGGGCCGGGGAATAGGCCTCTTGGCCGGGGTGAATATGTTGGAACGCGGCGCGCGTAAATAGAAGCGGCTGGAGGTACCGGGGGCGAAGCCCGCCCCGGCCCGGAGGCCGAGTTAAAAAAAATAATAATCCCCGTTCAGTCTCAATGGCGGGGTGCGGGCCGGCCCGGCAGCGAGTGCGGCGGGCAGCAGGCCTCTTGGACAGGTTGAGAGATAAAAAAATAATAATTCCCGTGCAGTCTCAATGGCGGGGTGCGGGCCGGGGAATAGGCCTCTTGGCCGGGGTGAATAGTGTTGGAACACGGCCCGCGGAAATAGTAGCGGCTGGAGGTACCGGGGGCGATGCCCGCCCTGGCCCGGCGGCCAAGTTAAAAAAATAAATAATCCCCGTTCAGTCTCAATGGCAGGGTGCGGGCCGGCCCGGCGGCAATTGCGGCGGGCAGCAGGCCTCTTGGACAGGTTGAGAGATAAAAAAATAATAATTCCCTTGCAGTCTCAATGGCGGGGTGCGGGCCGGGGAATAGGCCTCTTGGCCGGGGTGAATATGTTGGAACGCGGCGCGCGTAAATAGAAGCGGCTGGAGGTACCGGGGGCGAAGCCCGCCCCGGCCCGGAGGCCGAGTTAAAAAAAATAATAATCCCCGTTCAGTCTCAATGGCGGGGTGCGGGCCGGCCCGGCAGCGAGTGCGGCGGGCAGCAGGCCTCTTGGACAGGTTGAGAGATAAAAAAATAATAATTCCCGTGCAGTCTCAATGGCGGGGTGCGGGCCGGGGAATAGGCCTCTTGGCCGGGGTGAATAGTGTTGGAACACGGCCCGCGGAAATAGTAGCGGCTGGAGGTACCGGGGGCGATGCCCGCCCTGGCCCGGCGGCCAAGTTAAAAAAATAAATAATCCCCGTTCAGTCTCAATGGCAGGGTGCGGGCCGGCCCGGCGGCGATTGCGGCGGGCAGCAGGCCTCTTGGACAGGTTGAGAAATAAAAAAATAATAATTCCCGTTCAGTCTCAATGGCAGGGTGCGGGCCGGCTCGGCGGCAATTGCGGCGGGAAGCAGGCCTCTTGGACAGGTTGAGAGATAAAAAAATAATAATTCCCTTGCAGTCTCAATGGCGGGGTGCGGGCCGGGGAATAGGCCTCTTGGCCGGGGTGAATATGTTGGAACGCGGCGCGCGTAAATAGAAGCGGCTGGAGGTACCGGGGGCGAAGCCCGCCCCGGCCCGGAGGCCGAGTTAAAAAAAATAATAATCCCCGTTCAGTCTCAATGGCGGGGTGCGGGCCGGCCCGGCGGCGAGTGCGGCGGGCAGCAGGCCTCTTGGACAGGTTGAGAGATAAAAAAATAATAATTCCCGTGCAGTCTCAATGGCGGGGTGCGGGCCGGGGAATAGGCCTCTTGGCCGGGGTGAATATGTTGGAACGCGGCGCGCGTAAATAGAAGCGGCTGGAGGTACCGGGGGCGAAGCCCGCCCCGGCCCGGAGGCCGAGTTAAAAAAAATAATAATCCCCGTTCAGTCTCAATGGCGGGGTGCGGGCCGGCCCGGCGGCGAGTGCGGCGGGCAGCAGGCCTCTTGGACAGGTTGAGAGATAAAAAAATAATAATTCCCGTGCAGTCTCAATTGCGGGGTGCGGGCCGGGGAATAGGCCTCTTGGCCGGGGTGAATATGTTGGAACGCGGCGCGCGTAAATAGAAGCGGCTGGAGGTACCGGGGGCGAAGCCCGCCCCGGCCCGGAGGCCGAGTTAAAAAAAATAATAATCCCCGTTCAGTCTCAATGGCGGGGTGCGGGCCGGCCCGGCGGCGAGTGCGGCGGGCAGCAGGCCTCTTGGACAGGTTGAGAGATAAAAAAATAATAATTCCCGTGCAGTCTCAATGGCGGGGTGCGGGCCGGGGAATAGGCCTCTTGGCCGGGGTGAATAGTGTTGGAACACGGCCCGCGGAAATAGTAGCGGCTGGAGGTACCGGGGGCGATGCCCGCCCTGGCCCGGCGGCCAAGTTAAAAAAATAAATAATCCCCGTTCAGTCTCAATGGCAGGGTGCGGGCCGGCCCGGCGGCGATTGCGGCGGGCAGCAGGCCTCTTGGACAGGTTGAGAGATAAAAAAATAATAATTCCCGTTCAGTCTCAATGGCAGGGTGCGGGCCGGCCCGGCGGCAATTGCGGCGGGCAGCAGGCCTCTTGGACAGGTTGAGAGATAAAAAAATAATAATTCCCTTGCAGTCTCAATGGCGGGGTGCGGGCCGGGGAATAGGCCTCTTGGCCGGGGTGAATATGTTGGAACGCGGCGCGCGTAAATAGAAGCGGCTGGAGGTACCGGGGGCGAAGCCCGCCCCGGCCCGGAGGCCGAGTTAAAAAAAATAATAATCCCCGTTCAGTCTCATTGGCGGGGTGCGGGCCGGCCCGGCGGCGAGTGCGGCGGGCAGCAGGCCTCTTGGACAGGTTGAGAGATAAAAAAATAATAATTCCCGTGCAGTCTCAATGGCGGGGTGCGGGCCGGGGAATAGGCCTCTTGGCCGGGGTGAATATGTTGGAACGCGGCGCGCGTAAATAGAAGCGGCTGGAGGTACCGGGGGCGAAGCCCGCCCCGGCCCGGAGGCCGAGTTAAAAAAAATAATAATCCCCGTTCAGTCTCAATGGCGGGGTGCGGGCCGGCCCGGCGGCGAGTGCGGCGGGCAGCAGGCCTCTTGGACAGGTTGAGAGATAAAAAAATAATAATTCCCGTGCAGTCTCAATGGCGGGGTGCGGGCCGGGGAATAGGCCTCTTGGCCGGGGTGAATAGTGTTGGAACACGGCCCGCGGAAATAGTAGCGGCTGGAGGTACCGGGGGCGATGCCCGCCCCGGCCCGGCGGCCAAGTTAAAAAAATAAATAATCCCGTTCAGTCTCAATGGCAGGGTGCGGGCCGGCCCGGCGGCAATTGCGGCGGGCAGCAGGCCTCTTGGACAGGTTGAGAGATAAAAAAATAATAATTCCCTTGCAGTCTCAATGGCGGGGTGCGGGCCGGGGAATAGGCCTCTTGGCCGGGGTGAATATGTTGGAACGCGGCGCGCGTAAATAGAAGCGGCTGGAGGTACCAGGGGCGAAGCCCGCCCCGGCCCGGAGGCCGAGTTAAAAAAAATAATAATCCCCGTTCAGTCTCAATGGCGGGGTGCGGGCCGGCCCGGCGGCGAGTGCGGCGGGCAGCAGGCCTCTTGGACAGGTTGAGAGATAAAAAAATAATAATTCCCGTGCAGTCTCAATGGCGGGGTGCGGGCCGGGGAATAGGCCTCTTGGCCGGGGTGAATATGTTGGAACGCGGCGCGCGTAAATAGAAGCGGCTGGAGGTACCGGGGGCGAAGCCCGCCCCGGCCCGGAGGCCGAGTTAAAAAAAATAATAATCCCCGTTCAGTCTCAATGGCGGGGTGCGGGCCGGCCCGGCGGCGATTGCGGCGGGCAGCAGGCCTCTTGGACAGGTTGAGAGATAAAAAAATAATAATTCCCGTTCAGTCTCAATGGCAGGGTGCGGGCCGGCCCGGCGGCAATTGCGGCGGGCAGCAGGCCTCTTGGACAGGTTGAGAGATAAAAAAATAATAATTCCCTTGCAGTCTCAATGGCGGGGTGCGGGCCGGGGAATAGGCCTCTTGGCCGGGGTGAATATGTTGGAACGCGGCGCGCGTAAATAGAAGCGGCTGGAGGTACCGGGGGCGAAGCCCGCCCCGGCCCGGAGGCCGAGTTAAAAAAAATAATAATCCCCGTTCAGTCTCAATGGCGGGGTGCGGGCCGGCCCGGCGGCGAGTGCGGCGGGGAGCAGGCCTCTTGGACAGGTTGAGAGATAAAAAAATAATAATTCCCGTGCAGTCTCAATGGCGGGGTGCGGGCCGGGGAATAGGCCTCTTGGCCGGGGTGAATATGTTGGAACGCGGCGCGCGTAAATAGAAGCGGCTGGAGGTACCGGGGGCGAAGCCCGCCCCGGCCCGGAGGCCGAGTTAAAAAAAATAATAATCCCTGTTCAGTCTCAATGGCGGGGTGCGGGCCGGCCCGGCGGCGAGTGCGGCGGGCAGCAGGCCTCTTGGACAGGTTGAGAGATAAAAAAATAATAATTCCCGTGCAGTCTCAAGGGCGGGGTGCGGGCCGGCCCGGCGGCGATTGCGGCGGGCAGCAGGCCTCTTGGACAGGTTGAGAGATAAAAAAATAATAATTCCCGTTCAGTCTCAATGGCAGGGTGCTGGCCGGCCCGGCGGCAATTGCGGCGGGCAGCAGGCCTCTTGGACAGGTTGAGAGATAAAAAAATAATAATTCCCGTGCAGTCTCAATGGCGGGGTGCGGGCCGGGGAATAGGCCTCTTGGCCGGGGTGAATAGTGTTGGAACACGGCCCGCGGAAATAGTAGCGGCTGGAGGTACCGGGGGCGATGCCCGCCCCGGCCCGGCGGCCAAGTTAAAAAAATAAATAATCCCGTTCAGTCTCAATGGCAGGGTGCGGGCCGGCCCGGCGGCGATTGCGGCGGGCAGCAGGCCTCTTGTACAGGTTGAGAGATAAAAAAATAATAATTCCCATGCAGTCTCAATGGCGGGGTGCGGGCCGGGGAATAGGCCTCTTGGCCGGGGTGAATATGTTGGAACGCGGCGCGCGTAAATAGAAGCGGCTGGAGGTACCGGGGGCGAAGCCCGCCCTGGCCCGGCGGCCAAGTTAAAAAAATAAATAATCCCCGTTCAGTCTCAATGGCAGGGTGCGGGCCGGCCCGGCGGCGATTGCGGCGGGCAGCAGGCCTCTTGGACAGGTTGAGAGATAAAAAAATAATAATTCCCGTTCAGTCTCAATGGCAGGGTGCGGGCCGGCCCGGCGGCAATTGCGGCGGGCAGCAGGCCTCTTGGACAGGTTGAGAGATAAAAAAATAATAATTCCCTTGCAGTCTCAATGGCGGGGTGCGGGCCGGGGAATAGGCCTCTTGGCCGGGGTGAATATGTTGGAACGCGGCGCGCGTAAATAGAAGCGGCTGGAGGTACCGGGGGCGAAGCCCGCCCCGGCCCGGAGGCCGAGTTAAAAAAAATAATAATCCCCGTTCAGTCTCAATGGCGGGGTGCGGGCCGGCCCGGCGGCGAGTGCGGCGGGCAGCAGGCCTCTTGGACAGGTTGAGAGATAAAAAAATAATAATTCCCGTGCAGTCTCAATGGCGGGGTGCGGGCCGGGGAATAGGCCTCTTGGCCGGGGTGAATATGTTGGAACGCGGCGCGCGTAAATAGAAGCGGCTGGAGGTACCGGGGGCGAAGCCCGCCCCGGCCCGGAGGCCGAGTTAAAAAAAATAATAATCCCCGTTCAGTCTCAATGGCGGGGTGCGGGCCGGCCCGGCGGCGAGTGCCGCGGGCAGCAGGCCTCTTGGACAGGTTGAGAGATAAAAAAATAATAATTCCCGTGCAGTCTCAATGGCGGGGTGCGGGCCGGGGAATAGGCCTCTTGGCCGGGGTGAATAGTGTTGGAACACGGCCCGCGGAAATAGTAGCGGCTGGAGGTACCGGGGGCGATGCCCGCCCCGGCCCGGCGGCCAAGTTAAAAAAATAAATAATCCCGTTCAGTCTCAATGGCAGGGTGCGGGCCGGCCCGGCGGCGATTGCGGCGGGCAGCAGGCCTCTTGGACAGGTTGAGAGATGAAAAAATAATAATTCCCATGCAGTCTCAATGGCGGGGTGCGGGCCGGGGAATAGGCCTCTTGGCCGGGGTGAATATGTTGGAACGCGGCGCGCGTAAATAGAAGCGGCTGGAGGTACCGGGGGCGAAGCCCGCCCCGGCCCGGAGGCCGAGTTAAAAAAAATAATAATCCCCGTTCAGTCTCAATGGCGGGGTGCGGGCCGGCCCGGCAGCGAGTGCGGCGGGCAGCAGGCCTCTTGGACAGGTTGAGAGATAAAAAAATAATAATTCCCGTGCAGTCTCAATGGCGGGGTGCGGGCCGGGGAATAGGCCTCTTGGCCGGGGTGAATAGTGTTGGAACACGGCCCGCGGAAATAGTAGCGGCTGGAGGTACCGGGGGCGATGCCCGCCCTGGCCCGGCGGCCAAGTTAAAAAAATAAATAATCCCCGTTCAGTCTCAATGGCAGGGTGCGGGCCGGCCCGGCGGCGATTGCGGCGGGCAGCAGGCCTCTTGGACAGGTTGAGAGATAAAAAAATAATAATTCCCGTTCAGTCTCAATGGCAGGGTGCGGGCCGGCCCGGCGGCAATTGCGGCGGGCAGCAGGCCTCTTGGACAGGTTGAGAGATAAAAAAATAATAATTCCCTTGCAGTCTCAATGGCGGGGTGCGGGCCGGGGAATAGGCCTCTTGGCCGGGGTGAATATGTTGGAACGCGGCGCGCGTAAATAGAAGCGGCTGGAGGTACCGGGGGCGAAGCCCGCCCCGGCCCGGAGGCCGAGTTAAAAAAAATAATAATCCCCGTTCAGTCTCAATGGCGGGGTGCGGGCCGGCCCGGCGGCGAGTGCGGCGGGCAGCAGGCCTCTTGGACAGGTTGAGAGATAAAAAAATAATAATTCCCGTTCAGTCTCAATGGCAGGGTGCGGGCCGGCTCGGCGGCAATTGCGGCGGGAAGCAGGCCTCTTGGACAGGTTGAGAGATAAAAAAATAATAATTCCCTTGCAGTCTCAATGGCGGGGTGCGGGCCGGGGAATAGGCCTCTTGGCCGGGGTGAATATGTTGGAACACGGCCCGCGGAAATAGTAGCGGCTGGAGGTACCGGGGGCGATGCCCGCCCCGGGCCGGCGGCCAAGTTAAAAAAATAAATAATCCCGTTCAGTCTCAATGGAAGGGTGCGGGCCGGCCCGGCGGCGATTGCGGCGGGCAGCAGGCCTCTTGGACAGGTTGAGAGATATAAAAATAATAATTCCCGTGCAGTCTCAACGGCGGGGTGCGGGCCGGCCCGGCGGACGAGTGTGGCCGGGGAATAGGCCTCTTGGCCGGGGTGAATATGTTGGAACGCGGCGCGCGTAAATAGAAGCGGCTGGAGGTACCGGGGGCGAAGCCCGCCCCGGCCCGGAGGCCGAGTTAAAAAAAAAAATAATCCCCGTTCAGTCTCAATGGCGGGGTGCGGGCCGGCCCGGCAGCGAGTGCGGCGGGCAGCAGGCCTCTTGGACAGGTTGAGAGATAAAAAAATAATAATTCCCGTGCAGTCTCAATGGCGGGGTGCGGGCCGGGGAATAGGCCTCTTGGCCGGGGTGAATAGTGTTGGAACACGGCCCGCGGAAATAGTAGCGGCTGGAGGTACCGGGGGCGATGCCCGCCCTGGCCCGGCGGCCAAGTTAAAAAAATAAATAATCCCCGTTCAGTCTCAATGGCAGGGTGCGGGCCGGCCCGGCGGCGATTGCGGCGGGCAGCAGGCCTCTTGGACAGGTTGAGAGATAAAAAAATAATAATTCCCGTTCAGTCTCAATGGCAGGGTGCGGGCCGGCTCGGCGGCAATTGCGGCGGGAAGCAGGCCTCTTGGACAGGTTGAGAGATAAAAAAATAATAATTCCCTTGCAGTCTCAATGGCGGGGTGCGGGCCGGGGAATAGGCCTCTTGGCCGGGGTGAATATGTTGGAACGCGGCGCGCGTAAATAGAAGCGGCTGGAGGTACCGGGGGCGAAGCCCGCCCCGGCCCGGAGGCCGAGTTAAAAAAAAAAATAATCCCCGTTCAGTCTCAATGGCGGGGTGCGGGCCGGCCCGGCGGCGAGTGCGGCGGGCAGCAGGCCTCTTGGACAGGTTGAGAGATAAAAAAATAATAATTCCCGTGCAGTCTCAATGGCGGGGTGCGGGCCGGGGAATAGGCCTCTTGGCCGGGGTGAATATGTTGGAACGCGGCGCGCGTAAATAGAAGCGGCTGGAGGTACCGGGGGCGAAGCCCGCCCCGGCCCGGAGGCCGAGTTAAAAAAAATAATAATCCCCGTTCAGTCTCAATGGCGGGGTGCGGGCCGGCCCGGCGGCGAGTGCGGCGGGCAGCAGGCCTCTTGGACAGGTTGAGAGATAAAAAAATAATAATTCCCGTGCAGTCTCAATTGCGGGGTGCGGGCCGGGGAATAGGCCTCTTGGCCGGGGTGAATATGTTGGAACGCGGCGCGCGTAAATAGAAGCGGCTGGAGGTACCGGGGGCGAAGCCCGCCCCGGCCCGGAGGCCGAGTTAAAAAAAATAATAATCCCCGTTCAGTCTCAATGGCGGGGTGCGGGCCGGCCCGGCGGCGAGTGCGGCGGGCAGCAGGCCTCTTGGACAGGTTGAGAGATAAAAAAATAATAATTCCCGTGCAGTCTCAATGGCGGGGTGCGGGCCGGGGAATAGGCCTCTTGGCCGGGGTGAATAGTGTTGGAACACGGCCCGCGGAAATAGTAGCGGCTGGAGGTACCGGGGGCGATGCCCGCCCTGGCCCTGCGGCCAAGTTAAAAAAATAAATAATCCCCGTTCAGTCTCAATGGCAGGGTGCGGGCCGGCCCGGCGGCGATTGCGGCGGGCAGCAGGCCTCTTGGACAGGTTGAGAGATAAAAAAATAATAATTCCCGTTCAGTCTCAATGGCAGGGTGCGGGCCGGCCCGGCGGCAATTGCGGCGGGCAGCAGGCCTCTTGGACAGGTTGAGAGATAAAAAAATAATAATTCCCTTGCAGTCTCAATGGCGGGGTGCGGGCCGGGGAATAGGCCTCTTGGCCGGGGTGAATAGTGTTGGAACACGGCCCGCGGAAATAGTAGCGGCTGGAGGTACCGGGGGCGATGCCCGCCCCGGCCTGGCGGCCAAGTTAAAAAAATAAATAATCCCGTTCAGTCTCAATGGCAGGGTGCGGGCCGGCCCGGCGGCGATTGCGGCGGGCAGCAGGCCTCTTGGACAGGTTGAGAGATAAAAAAATAATAATTCCCGTGCAGTCTCAATGGCGGGGTGCGGGCCGGGGAATAGGCCTCTTGGCCGGGGTGAATAGTGTTGGAACACGGCCCGCGGAAATAGTAGCGGCTGGAGGTACCGGGGGCGATGCCCGCCCTGGCCCGGCGGCCAAGTTAAAAAAATAAATAATCCCCGTTCAGTCTCAATGGCAGGGTGCGGGCCGGCCCGGCGGCAATTGCGGCGGGCAGCAGGCCTCTTGGACAGGTTGAGAGATAAAAAAATAATAATTCCCTTGCAGTCTCAATGGCGGGGTGCGGGCCGGGGAATAGGCCTCTTGGCCGGGGTGAATATGTTGGAACGCGGCGCGCGTAAATAGAAGCGGCTGGAGGTACCGGGGGCGAAGCCCGCCCCGGCCCGGAGGCCGAGTTAAAAAAAATAATAATCCCCGTTCAGTCTCAATGGCGGGGTGCGGGCCGGCCCGGCGGCGAGTGCGGCGGGCAGCAGGCCTCTTGGACAGGTTGAGAGATAAAAAAATAATAATTCCCGTGCAGTCTCAATGGCGGGGTGCGGGCCGGGGAATAGGCCTCTTGGCCGGGGTGAATATGTTGGAACGCGGCGCGCGTAAATAGAAGCGGCTGGAGGTACCGGGGGCGAAGCCCGCCCCGGCCCGGAGGCCGAGTAAAAAAAAATAATAATCCCCGTTCAGTCTCAATGGCGGGGTGCGGGCCGGCCCGGCGGCGATTGCGGCGGGCAGCAGGCCTCTTGGACAGGTTGAGAGATAAAAAAATAATAATTCCCGTTCAGTCTCAATGGCAGGGTGCGGGCCGGCCCGGCGGCAATTGCGGCGGGCAGCAGGCCTCTTGGACAGGTTGAGAGATAAAAAAATAATAATTCCCTTGCAGTCTCAATGGCGGGGTGCGGGCCGGGGAATAGGCCTCTTGGCCGGGGTGAATATGTTGGAACGCGGCGCGCGTAAATAGAAGCGGCTGGAGGTACCGGGGGCGAAGCCCGCCCCGGCCCGGAGGCCGAGTTAAAAAAAATAATAATCCCCGTTCAGTCTCAATGGCGGGGTGCGGGCCGGCCCGGCGGCGAGTGCGGCGGGCAGCAGGCCTCTTGGACAGGTTGAGAGATAAAAAAATAATAATTCCCGTGCAGTCTCAATGACGGGGTGCGGGCCGGTGAATAGGCCTCTTGGCCGGGGTGAATATGTTGGAACGCGGCGCGCGTAAATAGAAGCGGCTGGAGGTACCGGGGGCGAAGTCCGCCCCGGCCCGGAGGCCGAGTTAAAAAAAATAATAATCCCCGTTCAGTCTCAATGGCGGGGTGCGGGCCGGCCCGGCGGCGAGTGCGGCGGGCAGCAGGCCTCTTGGACAGGTTGAGAGATAAAAAAATAATAATTCCCGTGCAGTCTCAATGGCGGGGTGCGGGCCGGGGAATAGGCCTCTTGGCCGGGGTGAATAGTGTTGGAACACGGCCCGCGGAAATAGTAGCGGCTGGAGGTACCGGGGGCGATGCCCGCCCCGGCCCGGCGGCCAAGTTAAAAAAATAAATAATCCCGTTCAGTCTCAATGGCAGGGTGCGGGCCGGCCCGGCGGCGAGTGCGGCGGGCAGCAGGCCTCTTGGACAGGTTGAGAGATAAAAAAATAATAATTCCCGTGCAGTCTCAATGGCGGGGTGCGGGCCGGGGAATAGGCCTCTTGGCCGGGGTGAATAGTGTTGGAACACGGCCCGCGGAAATAGTAGCGGCTGGAGGTACCGGGGGCGATGCCCGCCCTGGCCCGGCGGCCAAGTTAAAAAAATAAATAATCCCCGTTCAGTCTCAATGGCAGGGTGCGGGCCGGCCCGGCGGCGATTGCGGCGGGCAGCAGGCCTCTTGGACAGGTTGAGAGATAAAAAAATAATAATTCCCGTTCAGTCTCAATGGCAGGGTGCGGGCCGGCTCGGCGGCAATTGCGGCGGGAAGCAGGCCTCTTGGACAGGTTGAGAGATAAAAAAATAATAATTCCCTTGCAGTCTCAATGGCGGGGTGCGGGCCGGGGAATAGGCCTCTTGGCCGGGGTGAATATGTTGGAACGCGGCGCGCGTAAATAGAAGCGGCTGGAGGTACCGGGGGCGAAGCCCGCCCCGGCCCGGAGGCCGAGTTAAAAAAAAAAATAATCCCCGTTCAGTCTCAATGGCGGGGTGCGGGCCGGCCCGGCGGCGAGTGCGGCGGGCAGCAGGCCTCTTGGACAGGTTGAGAGATAAAAAAATAATAATTCCCGTGCAGTCTCAATGGCGGGGTGCGGGCCGGGGAATAGGCCTCTTGGCCGGGGTGAATATGTTGGAACGCGGCGCGCGTAAATAGAAGCGGCTGGAGGTACCGGGGGCGAAGCCCGCCCCGGCCCGGAGGCCGAGTTAAAAAAAATAATAATCCCCGTTCAGTCTCAATGGCGGGGTGCGGGCCGGCCCGGCGGCGAGTGCGGCGGGCAGCAGGCCTCTTGGACAGGTTGAGAGATAAAAAAATAATAATTCCCGTGCAGTCTCAATTGCGGGGTGCGGGCCGGGGAATAGGCCTCTTGGCCGGGGTGAATATGTTGGAACGCGGCGCGCGTAAATAGAAGCGGCTGGAGGTACCGGGGGCGAAGCCCGCCCCGGCCCGGAGGCCGAGTTAAAAAAAATAATAATCCCCGTTCAGTCTCAATGGCGGGGTGCGGGCCGGCCCGGCGGCGAGTGCGGCGGGCAGCAGGCCTCTTGGACAGGTTGAGAGATAAAAAAATAATAATTCCCGTGCAGTCTCAATGGCGGGGTGCGGGCCGGGGAATAGGCCTCTTGGCCGGGGTGAATAGTGTTGGAACACGGCCCGCGGAAATAGTAGCGGCTGGAGGTACCGGGGGCGATGCCCGCCCTGGCCCTGCGGCCAAGTTAAAAAAATAAATAATCCCCGTTCAGTCTCAATGGCAGGGTGCGGGCCGGCCCGGCGGCGATTGCGGCGGGCAGCAGGCCTCTTGGACAGGTTGAGAGATAAAAAAATAATAATTCCCGTTCAGTCTCAATGGCAGGGTGCGGGCCGGCCCGGCGGCAATTGCGGCGGGCAGCAGGCCTCTTGGACAGGTTGAGAGATAAAAAAATAATAATTCCCTTGCAGTCTCAATGGCGGGGTGCGGGCCGGGGAATAGGCCTCTTGGCCGGGGTGAATATGTTGGAACGCGGCGCGCGTAAATAGAAGCGGCTGGAGGTACCGGGGGCGAAGCCCGCCCCGGCCCGGAGGCCGAGTTAAAAAAAATAATAATCCCCGTTCAGTCTCAATGGCGGGGTGCGGGCCGGCCCGGCGGCGAGTGCGGCGGGCAGCAGGCCTCTTGGACAGGTTGAGAGATAAAAAAATAATAATTCCCGTGCAGTCTCAATGGCGGGGTGCGGGCCGGGGAATAGGCCTCTTGGCCGGGGTGAATATGTTGGAACGCGGCGCGCGTAAATAGAAGCGGCTGGAGGTACCGGGGGCGAAGCCCGCCCCGGCCCGGAGGCCGAGTTAAAAAAAATAATAATCCCCGTTCAGTCTCAATGGCGGGGTGCGGGCCGGCCCGGCGGCGAGTGCGGCGGGCAGCAGGCCTCTTGGACAGGTTGAGAGATAAATAAATAATAATTCCCGTGCAGTCTCAATGGCGGGGTGCGGGCCGGGGAATAGGCCTCTTGGCCGGGGTGAATAGTGTTGGAACACGGCCCGCGGAAATAGTAGCGGCTGGAGGTACCGGGGGCGATGCCCGCCCCGGCCCGGCGGCCAAGTTAAAAAAATAAATAATCCCGTTCAGTCTCAATGGCAGGGTGCGGGCCGGCCCGGCGGCGATTGCGGCGGGCAGCAGGCCTCTTGGACAGGTTGAGAGATAAAAAAATAATAATTCCCATGCAGTCTCAATGGCGGGGTGCGGGCCGGGGAATAGGCCTCTTGGCCGGGGTGAATATGTTGGAACGCGGCGCGCGTAAATAGAAGCGGCTGGAGGTACCGGGGGCGAAGCCCGCCCCGGCCCGGAGGCCGAGTTAAAAAAAATAATAATCCCCGTTCAGTCTCAATGGCGGGGTGCGGGCCGGCCCGGCAGCGAGTGCGGCGGGCAGCAGGCCTCTTGGACAGGTTGAGAGATAAAAAAATAATAATTCCCGTGCAGTCTCAATGGCGGGGTGCGGGCCGGGGAATAGGCCTCTTGGCCGGGGTGAATAGTGTTGGAACACGGCCCGCGGAAATAGTAGCGGCTGGAGGTACCGGGGGCGATGCCCGCCCTGGCCCGGCGGCCAAGTTAAAAAAATAAATAATCCCCGTTCAGTCTCAATGGCAGGGTGCGGGCCGGCCCGGCGGCAATTGCGGCGGGCAGCAGGCCTCTTGGACAGGTTGAGAGATAAAAAAATAATAATTCCCTTGCAGTCTCAATGGCGGGGTGCGGGCCGGGGAATAGGCCTCTTGGCCGGGGTGAATATGTTGGAACGCGGCGCGCGTAAATAGAAGCGGCTGGAGGTACCGGGGGCGAAGCCCGCCCCGGCCCGGAGGCCGAGTTAAAAAAAATAATAATCCCCGTTCAGTCTCAATGGCGGGGTGCGGGCCGGCCCGGCAGCGAGTGCGGCGGGCAGCAGGCCTCTTGGACAGGTTGAGAGATAAAAAAATAATAATTCCCGTGCAGTCTCAATGGCGGGGTGCGGGCCGGGGAATAGGCCTCTTGGCCGGGGTGAATAGTGTTGGAACACGGCCCGCGGAAATAGTAGCGGCTGGAGGTACCGGGGGCGATGCCCGCCCTGGCCCGGCGGCCAAGTTAAAAAAATAAATAATCCCCGTTCAGTCTCAATGGCAGGGTGCGGGCCGGCCCGGCGGCGATTGCGGCGGGCAGCAGGCCTCTTGGACAGGTTGAGAAATAAAAAAATAATAATTCCCGTTCAGTCTCAATGGCAGGGTGCGGGCCGGCTCGGCGGCAATTGCGGCGGGAAGCAGGCCTCTTGGACAGGTTGAGAGATAAAAAAATAATAATTCCCTTGCAGTCTCAATGGCGGGGTGCGGGCCGGGGAATAGGCCTCTTGGCCGGGGTGAATATGTTGGAACGCGGCGCGCGTAAATAGAAGCGGCTGGAGGTACCGGGGGCGAAGCCCGCCCCGGCCCGGAGGCCGAGTTAAAAAAAATAATAATCCCCGTTCAGTCTCAATGGCGGGGTGCGGGCCGGCCCGGCGGCGAGTGCGGCGGGCAGCAGGCCTCTTGGACAGGTTGAGAGATAAAAAAATAATAATTCCCGTGCAGTCTCAATGGCGGGGTGCGGGCCGGGGAATAGGCCTCTTGGCCGGGGTGAATATGTTGGAACGCGGCGCGCGTAAATAGAAGCGGCTGGAGGTACCGGGGGCGAAGCCCGCCCCGGCCCGGAGGCCGAGTTAAAAAAAATAATAATCCCCGTTCAGTCTCAATGGCGGGGTGCGGGCCGGCCCGGCGGCGAGTGCGGCGGGCAGCAGGCCTCTTGGACAGGTTGAGAGATAAAAAAATAATAATTCCCGTGCAGTCTCAATTGCGGGGTGCGGGCCGGGGAATAGGCCTCTTGGCCGGGGTGAATATGTTGGAACGCGGCGCGCGTAAATAGAAGCGGCTGGAGGTACCGGGGGCGAAGCCCGCCCCGGCCCGGAGGCCGAGTTAAAAAAAATAATAATCCCCGTTCAGTCTCAATGGCGGGGTGCGGGCCGGCCCGGCGGCGAGTGCGGCGGGCAGCAGGCCTCTTGGACAGGTTGAGAGATAAAAAAATAATAATTCCCGTGCAGTCTCAATGGCGGGGTGCGGGCCGGGGAATAGGCCTCTTGGCCGGGGTGAATAGTGTTGGAACACGGCCCGCGGAAATAGTAGCGGCTGGAGGTACCGGGGGCGATGCCCGCCCTGGCCCGGCGGCCAAGTTAAAAAAATAAATAATCCCCGTTCAGTCTCAATGGCAGGGTGCGGGCCGGCCCGGCGGCGATTGCGGCGGGCAGCAGGCCTCTTGGACAGGTTGAGAGATAAAAAAATAATAATTCCCGTTCAGTCTCAATGGCAGGGTGCGGGCCGGCCCGGCGGCAATTGCGGCGGGCAGCAGGCCTCTTGGACAGGTTGAGAGATAAAAAAATAATAATTCCCTTGCAGTCTCAATGGCGGGGTGCGGGCCGGGGAATAGGCCTCTTGGCCGGGGTGAATATGTTGGAACGCGGCGCGCGTAAATAGAAGCGGCTGGAGGTACCGGGGGCGAAGCCCGCCCCGGCCCGGAGGCCGAGTTAAAAAAAATAATAATCCCCGTTCAGTCTCATTGGCGGGGTGCGGGCCGGCCCGGCGGCGAGTGCGGCGGGCAGCAGGCCTCTTGGACAGGTTGAGAGATAAAAAAATAATAATTCCCGTGCAGTCTCAATGGCGGGGTGCGGGCCGGGGAATAGGCCTCTTGGCCGGGGTGAATATGTTGGAACGCGGCGCGCGTAAATAGAAGCGGCTGGAGGTACCGGGGGCGAAGCCCGCCCCGGCCCGGAGGCCGAGTTAAAAAAAATAATAATCCCCGTTCAGTCTCAATGGCGGGGTGCGGGCCGGCCCGGCGGCGAGTGCGGCGGGCAGCAGGCCTCTTGGACAGGTTGAGAGATAAAAAAATAATAATTCCCGTGCAGTCTCAATGGCGGGGTGCGGGCCGGGGAATAGGCCTCTTGGCCGGGGTGAATAGTGTTGGAACACGGCCCGCGGAAATAGTAGCGGCTGGAGGTACCGGGGGCGATGCCCACCCCGGCCCGGCGGCCAAGTTAAAAAAATAAATAATCCCGTTCAGTCTCAATGGCAGGGTGCGGGCCGGCCCGGCGGCAATTGCGGCGGGCAGCAGGCCTCTTGGACAGGTTGAGAGATAAAAAAATAATAATTCCCTTGCAGTCTCAATGGCGGGGTGCGGGCCGGGGAATAGGCCTCTTGGCCGGGGTGAATATGTTGGAACGCGGCGCGCGTAAATAGAAGCGGCTGGAGGTACCAGGGGCGAAGCCCGCCCCGGCCCGGAGGCCGAGTTAAAAAAAATAATAATCCCCGTTCAGTCTCAATGGCGGGGTGCGGGCCGGCCCGGCGGCGAGTGCGGCGGGCAGCAGGCCTCTTGGACAGGTTGAGAGATAAAAAAATAATAATTCCCGTGCAGTCTCAATGGCGGGGTGCGGGCCGGGGAATAGGCCTCTTGGCCGGGGTGAATATGTTGGAACGCGGCGCGCGTAAATAGAAGCGGCTGGAGGTACCGGGGGCGAAGCCCGCCCCGGCCCGGAGGCCGAGTTAAAAAAAATAATAATCCCCGTTCAGTCTCAATGGCGGGGTGCGGGCCGGCCCGGCGGCGATTGCGGCGGGCAGCAGGCCTCTTGGACAGGTTGAGAGATAAAAAAATAATAATTCCCGTTCAGTCTCAATGGCAGGGTGCGGGCCGGCCCGGCGGCAATTGCGGCGGGCAGCAGGCCTCTTGGACAGGTTGAGAGATAAAAAAATAATAATTCCCTTGCAGTCTCAATGGCGGGGTGCGGGCCGGGGAATAGGCCTCTTGGCCGGGGTGAATATGTTGGAACGCGGCGCGCGTAAATAGAAGCGGCTGGAGGTACCGGGGGCGAAGCCCGCCCCGGCCCGGAGGCCGAGTTAAAAAAAATAATAATCCCCGTTCAGTCTCAATGGCGGGGTGCGGGCCGGCCCGGCGGCGAGTGCGGCGGGGAGCAGGCCTCTTGGACAGGTTGAGAGATAAAAAAATAATAATTCCCGTGCAGTCTCAATGGCGGGGTGCGGGCCGGGGAATAGGCCTCTTGGCCGGGGTGAATATGTTGGAACGCGGCGCGCGTAAATAGAAGCGGCTGGAGGTACCGGGGGCGAAGCCCGCCCCGGCCCGGAGGCCGAGTTAAAAAAAATAATAATCCCTGTTCAGTCTCAATGGCGGGGTGCGGGCCGGCCCGGCGGCGAGTGCGGCGGGCAGCAGGCCTCTTGGACAGGTTGAGAGATAAAAAAATAATAATTCCCGTGCAGTCTCAATGGCGGGGTGCGGGCCGGGGAATAGGCCTCTTGGCCGGGGTGAATATGTTGGAACGCGGCGCGCGTAAATAGAAGCGGCTGGAGGTACCGGGGGCGAAGCCCGCCCCGGCCCGGAGGCCGAGTTAAAAAAAATAATAATCCCCGTTCAGTCTCAATGGCGGGGTGCGGGCCGGCCCGGCGGCGAGTGCGGCGGGCAGCAGGCCTCTTGGACAGGTTGAGAGATAAAAAAATAATAATTCCCGTGCAGTCTCAATGGCGGGGTGCGGGCCGGGGAATAGGCCTCTTGGCCGGGGTGAATAGTGTTGGAACACGGCCCGCGGAAATAGTAGCGGCTGGAGGTACCGGGGGCGATGCCCGCCCCGGCCCGGCGGCCAAGTTAAAAAAATAAATAATCCCGTTCAGTCTCAATGGCAGGGTGCGGGCCGGCCCGGCGGCGATTGCGGCGGGCAGCAGGCCTCTTGGACAGGTTGAGAGATAAAAAAATAATAATTCCCATGCAGTCTCAATGGCGGGGTGCGGGCCGGGGAATAGGCCTCTTGGCCGGGGTGAATAGTGTTGGAACACGGCCCGCGGAAATAGTAGTGGCTGGAGGTACCGGGGGCGATGCCCGCCCTGGCCCGGCGGCCAAGTTAAAAAAATAAATAATCCCCGTTCAGTCTCAATGGCAGGGTGCGGGCCGGCCCGGCGGCGATTGCGGCGGGCAGCAGGCCTCTTGGACAGGTTGAGAGATAAAAAAATAATAATTCCCGTTCAGTCTCAATGGCAGGGTGCGGGCCGGCCCGGCGGCAATTGCGGCGGGCAGCAGGCCTCTTGGACAGGTTGAGAGATAAAAAAATAATAATTCCCTTGCAGTCTCAATGGCGGGGTGCGGGCCGGGGAATAGGCCTCTTGGCCGGGGTGAATATGTTGGAACGCGGCGCGCGTAAATAGAAGCGGCTGGAGGTACCGGGGGCGAAGCCCGCCCCGGCCCGGAGGCCGAGTTAAAAAAAATAATAATCCCCGTTCAGTCTCAATGGCGGGGTGCGGGCCGGCCCGGCGGCGAGTGCGGCGGGCAGCAGGCCTCTTGGACAGGTTGAGAGATAAAAAAATAATAATTCCCGTGCAGTCTCAATGGCGGGGTGCGGGCCGGGGAATAGGCCTCTTGGCCGGGGTGAATAGTGTTGGAACACGGCCCGCGGAAATAGTAGCGGCTGGAGGTACCGGGGGCGATGCCCGCCCCGGCCTGGCGGCCAAGTTAAAAAAATAAATAATCCCGTTCAGTCTCAATGGCAGGGTGCGGGCCGGCCCGGCGGCGATTGCGGCGGGCAGCAGGCCTCTTGGACAGGTTGAGAGATAAAAAAATAATAATTCCCGTGCAGTCTCAATGGCGGGGTGCGGGCCGGGGAATAGGCCTCTTGGCCGGGGTGAATAGTGTTGGAACACGGCCCGCGGAAATAGTAGCGGCTGGAGGTACCGGGGGCGATGCCCGCCCTGGCCCGGCGGCCAAGTTAAAAAAATAAATAATCCCCGTTCAGTCTCAATGGCAGGGTGCGGGCCGGCCCGGCGGCAATTGCGGCGGGCAGCAGGCCTCTTGGACAGGTTGAGAGATAAAAAAATAATAATTCCCTTGCAGTCTCAATGGCGGGGTGCGGGCCGGGGAATAGGCCTCTTGGCCGGGGTGAATATGTTGGAACGCGGCGCGCGTAAATAGAAGCGGCTGGAGGTACCGGGGGCGAAGCCCGCCCCGGCCCGGAGGCCGAGTTAAAAAAAATAATAATCCCCGTTCAGTCTCAATGGCGGGGTGCGGGCCGGCCCGGCGGCGAGTGCGGCGGGCAGCAGGCCTCTTGGACAGGTTGAGAGATAAAAAAATAATAATTCCCGTGCAGTCTCAATGGCGGGGTGCGGGCCGGGGAATAGGCCTCTTGGCCGGGGTGAATATGTTGGAACGCGGCGCGCGTAAATAGAAGCGGCTGGAGGTACCGGGGGCGAAGCCCGCCCCGGCCCGGAGGCCGAGTAAAAAAAAATAATAATCCCCGTTCAGTCTCAATGGCGGGGTGCGGGCCGGCCCGGCGGCGATTGCGGCGGGCAGCAGGCCTCTTGGACAGGTTGAGAGATAAAAAAATAATAATTCCCGTTCAGTCTCAATGGCAGGGTGCGGGCCGGCCCGGCGGCAATTGCGGCGGGCAGCAGGCCTCTTGGACAGGTTGAGAGATAAAAAAATAATAATTCCCTTGCAGTCTCAATGGCGGGGTGCGGGCCGGGGAATAGGCCTCTTGGCCGGGGTGAATATGTTGGAACGCGGCGCGCGTAAATAGAAGCGGCTGGAGGTACCGGGGGCGAAGCCCGCCCCGGCCCGGAGGCCGAGTTAAAAAAAATAATAATCCCCGTTCAGTCTCAATGGCGGGGTGCGGGCCGGCCCGGCGGCGAGTGCGGCGGGCAGCAGGCCTCTTGGACAGGTTGAGAGATAAAAAAATAATAATTCCCGTGCAGTCTCAATGACGGGGTGCGGGCCGGTGAATAGGCCTCTTGGCCGGGGTGAATATGTTGGAACGCGGCGCGCGTAAATAGAAGCGGCTGGAGGTACCGGGGGCGAAGTCCGCCCCGGCCCGGAGGCCGAGTTAAAAAAAATAATAATCCCCGTTCAGTCTCAATGGCGGGGTGCGGGCCGGCCCGGCGGCGAGTGCGGCGGGCAGCAGGCCTCTTGGACAGGTTGAGAGATAAAAAAATAATAATTCCCGTGCAGTCTCAATGGCGGGGTGCGGGCCGGGGAATAGGCCTCTTGGCCGGGGTGAATAGTGTTGGAACACGGCCCGCGGAAATAGTAGCGGCTGGAGGTACCGGGGGCGATGCCCGCCCCGGCCCGGCGGCCAAATTAAAAAAATAAATAATCCCGTTCAGTCTCAATGGCAGGGTGCGGGCCGGCCCGGCGGCGATTGCGGCGGGCAGCAGGCCTCTTGGACAGGTTGAGAGATAAAAAAATAATAATTCCCATGCAGTCTCAATGGCGGGGTGCGGGCCGGGGAATAGGCCTCTTGGCCGGGGTGAATATGTTGGAACGCGGCGCGCGTAAATAGAAGCGGCTGGAGGTACCGGGGGCGAAGCCCGCCCCGGCCCGGAGGCCGAGTTAAAAAAAATAATAATCCCCGTTCAGTCTCAATGGCGGGGTGCGGGCCGGCCCGGCGGCGAGTGCGGCGGGCAGCAGGCCTCTTGGACAGGTTGAGAGATAAAAAAATAATAATTCCCGTGCAGTCTCAATGGCGGGGTGCGGGCCGGGGAATAGGCCTCTTGGCCGGGGTGAATATGTTGGAACGCGGCGCGCGTAAATAGAAGCGGCTGGAGGTACCGGGGGCGATGCCCGCCCCGGCCCGGCGGCCAAGTTAAAAAAATAAATAATCCCGTTCAGTCTCAATGGCAGGGTGCGGGCCGGCCCGGCGGCGATTGCGGCGGGCAGCAGGCCTCTTGGACAGGTTGAGAGATAAAAAAATAATAATTCCCATGCAGTCTCAATGGCGGGGTGCGGGCCGGGGAATAGGCCTCTTGGCCGGGGTGAATATGTTGGAACGCGGCGCGCGTAAATAGAAGCGGCTGGAGGTACCGGGGGCGAAGCCCGCCCCGGCCCGGAGGCCGAGTTAAAAAAAATAATAATCCCGTTCAGTCTCAATGGCGGGGTGCGGGCCGGCCAGGCGGCGAGTGCGGCGGGCAGCAGGCCTCTTGGACAGGTTGAGAGATAAAAAAATAATAATTCCCGTGCAGTCTCAATGGCGGGGTGCGGGCCGGGGAATAGGCCTCTTGGCCGGGGTGAATAGTATTGGAACACGGCCCGCGGAAATAGTAGCGGCTGGAGGTACCGGGGGCGATGCCCGCCCCGGCCCGGCGGCCAAGTTAAAAAAATAAATAATCCCGTTCAGTCTCAATGGCAGGGTGCGGGCCGGCCCGGCGGCGATTGCGGCGGGCAGCAGGCCTCTTGGACAGGTTGAGAGATAAAAAAATAATAATTCCCATGCAGTCTCAATGGCGGGGTGCGGGCCGGGGAATAGGCCTCTTGGCCGGGGTGAATATGTTGGAACGCGGCGCGCGTAAATAGAAGCGGCTGGAGGTACCGGGGGCGAAGCCCGCCCCGGCCCGGAGGCCGAGTTAAAAAAAATAATAATCCCCGTTCAGTCTCAATGGCGGGGTGCGGGCCGGCCCGGCGGCGAGTGCGGCGGGCAGCAGGCCTCTTGGACAGGTTGAGAGATAAAAAAATAATAATTCCCGTGCAGTCTCAATGGCGGGGTGCGGGCCGGGGAATAGGCCTCTTGGCCGGGGTGAATAGTGTTGGAACACGGCCCGCGGAAATAGTAGCGGCTGGAGGTACCGGGGGCGATGCCCGCCCCGGCCCGGCGGCCAAGTTAAAAAAATAAATAATCCCGTTCAGTCTCAATGGCAGGGTGCGGGCCGGCCCGGCGGCGATTGCGGCGGGCAGCAGGCCTCTTGGACAGGTTGAGAGATAAAAAAATAATAATTCCCATGCAGTCTCAATGGCGGGGTGCGGGCCGGGGAATAGGCCTCTTGGCCGGGGTGAATAGTGTTGGAACACGGCCCGCGGAAATAGTAGCGGCTGGAGGTACCGGGGGCGATGCCCGCCCCGGCCCGGCGGCCAAGTTAAAAAAATAAATAATCCCCGTTCAGTCTCAATGGCAGGGTGCGGGCCGGCCCGGCGGCGAGTGCGGCGGGCAGCAGGCCTCTTGGACAGGTTGAGAGATAAAAAAATAATAATTCCCGTTCAGTCTCAATGGCAGGGTGCGGGCCGGCCCGGCGGCAATTGCGGCGGGCAGCAGGCCTCTTGGACAGGTTGAGAGATAAAAAAAATAATAATTCCCATGCAGTCTCAATGGCGGGGTGCGGGCCGGGGAATAGGCCTCTTGGCCGGGGTGAATATGTTGGAACGCGGCGCGCGTAAATAGAAGCGGCTGGAGGTACCGGGGGCGAAGCCCGCCCCGGCCCGGAGGCCGAGTTAAAAAAAATAATAATCCCCGTTCAGTCTCAATGGCGGGGTGCGGGCCGGCCCGGCGGCGAGTGCGGCGGGCAGCAGGCCTCTTGGACAGGTTGAGAGATAAAAAAATAATAATTCCCGTGCAGTCTCAATGGCGGGGTGCGGGCCGGGGAATAGGCCTCTTGGCCGGGGTGAATAGTGTTGGAACACGGCCCGCGGAAATAGTAGCGGCTGGAGGTACCGGGGGCGATGCCCGCCCTGGCCCGGCGGCCAAGTTAAAAAAATAAATAATCCCCGTTCAGTCTCAATGGCAGGGTGCGGGCCGGCCCGGCGGCGATTGCGGCGGGCAGCAGGCCTCTTGGACAGGTTGAGAGATAAAAAAATAATAATTCCCGTTCAGTCTCAATGGCAGGGTGCGGGCCGGCCCGGCGGCAATTGCGGCGGGCAGCAGGCCTCTTGGACAGGTTGAGAGATAAAAAAATAATAATTCCCTTGCAGTCTCAATGGCGGGGTGCGGGCCGGGGAATAGGCCTCTTGGCCGGGGTGAATATGTTGGAACGCGGCGCGCGTAAATAGAAGCGGCTGGAGGTACCGGGGGCGAAGCCCGCCCCGGCCCGGAGGCCGAGTTAAAAAAAATAATAATCCCCGTTCAGTCTCAATGGCGGGGTGCGGGCCGGCCCGGCGGCGAGTGCGGCGGGCAGCAGGCCTCTTGGACAGGTTGAGAGATAAAAAAATAATAATTCCCGTGCAGTCTCAATGGCGGGGTGCGGGCCGGGGAATAGGCCTCTTGGCCGGGGTGAATATGTTGGAACGCGGCGCGCGTAAATAGAAGCGGCTGGAGGTACCGGGGGCGAAGCCCGCCCCGGCCCGGAGGCCGAGTTAAAAAAAATAATAATCCCCGTTCAGTCTCAATGGCGGGGTGCGGGCCGGCCCGGCGGCGAGTGCGGCGGGCAGCAGGCCTCTTGGACAGGTTGAGAGATAAAAAAATAATAATTCCCGTGCAGTCTCAATGGCGGGGTGCGGGCCGGGGAATAGGCCTCTTGGCCGGGGTGAATAGTGTTGGAACACGGCCCGCGGAAATAGTAGCGGCTGGAGGTACCGGGGGCGATGCCCGCCCTGGCCCGGCGGCCAAGTTAAAAAAATAAATAATCCCCGTTCAGTCTCAATGGCAGGGTGCGGGCCGGCCCGGCGGCAATTGCGGCGGGCAGCAGGCCTCTTGGACAGGTTGAGAGATAAAAAAATAATAATTCCCTTGCAGTCTCAATGGCGGGGTGCGGGCCGGGGAATAGGCCTCTTGGCCGGGGTGAATATGTTGGAACGCGGCGCGCGTAAATAGAAGCGGCTGGAGGTACCAGGGGCGAAGCCCGCCCCGGTCCGGAGGCCGAGTTAAAAAAAATAATAATCCCCGTTCAGTCTCAATGGCGGGGTGCGGGCCGGCCCGGCGGCGAGTGCGGCGGGCAGCAGGCCTCTTGGACAGGTTGAGAGATAAAAAAAATAATAATTCCCGTGCAGTCTCAATGGCGGGGTGCGGGCCGGGGAATAGGCCTCTTGGCCGGGGTGAATATGTTGGAACGCGGCGCGCGTAAATAGAAGCGGCTGGAGGTACCGGGGGCGAAGCCCGCCCCGGCCCGGAGGCCGAGTTAAAAAAAATAATAATCCCCGTTCAGTCTCAATGGCGGGGTGCGGGCCGGCCCGGCGGCGATTGCGGCGGGCAGCAGGCCTCTTGGACAGGTTGAGAGATAAAAAAATAATAATTCCCGTTCAGTCTCAATGGCAGGGTGCGGGCCGGCCCGGCGGCAATTGCGGCGGGCAGCAGGCCTCTTGGACAGGTTGAGAGATAAAAAAATAATAATTCCCTTGCAGTCTCAATGGCGTGGTGCGGGCCGGGGAATAGGCCTCTTGGCCGGGGTGAATATGTTGGAACGCGGCGCGCGTAAATAGAAGCGGCTGGAGGTACCGGGGGCGAAGCCCGCCCCGGCCCGGCGGCCAAGTTAAAAAAATAAATAATCCCGTTCAGTCTCAATGGCAGGGTGCGGGCCGGCCCGGCGGCGATTGCGGCGGGCAGCAGGCCTCTTGGACAGGTTGAGAGATAAAAAAATAATAATTCCCGTTCAGTCTCAATGGCAGGGTGCGGGCCGGCCCGGCGGCAATTGCGGCGGGCAGCAGGCCTCTTGGACAGGTTGAGAGATAAAAAAATAATAATTCCCTTGCAGTCTCAATGGCGGGGTGCGGGCCGGGGAATAGGCCTCTTGGCCGGGGTGAATATGTTGGAACGCGGCGCGCGTAAATAGAAGCGGCTGGAGGTACCGGGGGCGAAGCCCGCCCCGGCCCGGAGGCCGAGTTAAAAAAAATAATAATCCCTGTTCAGTCTCAATGGCGGGGTGCGGGCCGGCCCGGCGGCGAGTGCGGCGGGCAGCAGGCCTCTTGGACAGGTTGAGAGATAAAAAAATAATAATTCCCGTGCAGTCTCAATGGCGGGGTGCGGGCCGGGGAATAGGCCTCTTGGCCAGGGTGAATATGTTGGAACGCGGCGCGCGTAAATAGAAGCGGCTGGAGGTACCGGGGGCGAAGCCCGCCCCGGCCCGGAGGCCGAGTTAAAAAAAATAATAATCCCCGTTCAGTCTCAATGGCAGGGTGCGGGCCGGCCCGGCGGCGATTGCAGCGGGCAGCAGGCCTCTTGGACAGGTTGAGAGATAAAAAAATAATAATTCCCATGCAGTTTCAATGGCGGGTTGCGGGCCGGGGAATAGGCCTCTTGGCCGGGGTGAATAGTGTTGGAACACGGCCCGCGGAAATAGTAGCGGCTGGAGGTACCGGGGGCGATGCCTGTCCCGGGCCGGCGGCCAAGTTAAAAAAATAAATAATCCCCGTTCAGTCTCAATGGCAGGGTGCGGGCCGGCCCGGCGGCGATTGCGGCGGGCAGCAGGCCTCTTGGACAGGTTGAGAGATAAAAAAATAATAATTCCCGTGCAGTCTCAATGGCGGGGTGCGGGCCGGGGAATAGGCCTCTTGGCCGGGGTGAATAGTGTTGGAACACGGCCCGCGGAAATAGTAGCGGCTGGAGGTACCGGGGGCGATGCCCGCCCGGGCCCGGCGGCCAAGTTAAAAAAATAAATAATCCCGTTCAGTCTCAATGGCAGGGTGCGGGCCGGCCCGGCGGCGATTGCGGCGGGCAGCAGGCCTCTTGGACAGGTTGAGAGATAAAAAAATAATAATTCCCGTGCAGTCTCAATGGCGGGGTGCGGGCCGGGGAATAGGCCTCTTGGCCGGGGTGAATAGTGTTGGAACACGGCCCGCGGAAATAGTAGCGGCTGGAGGTACCGGGGGCGATGCCCGCCCGGGCCCGGCGGCCAAGTTAAAAAAATAAATAATCCCGTTCAGTCTCAATGGCAGGGTGCGGGCCGGCCCGGCGGCGATTGCGGCGGGCAGCAGGCCTCTTGGACAGGTTGAGAGATAAAAAAATAATAATTCCCATGCAGTCTCAATGGCGGGGTGCGGGCCGGGGAATAGGCCTCTTGGCCGGGGTGAATATGTTGGAACGCGGCGCGCATAAATAGAAGCGGCTGGAGGTACCGGGGGCGAAGCCCGCCCCGGCCCGGAGGCCGAGTTAAAAAAAATAATAATCCCCGTTCAGTCTCAATGGCGGGGTGCGGGCCGGCCCGGCGGCGAGTGCGGCGGGCAGCAGGCCTCTTGGACAGGTTGAGAGATAAAAAAATAATAATTCCCGTGCAGTCTCAATGGCGGGGTGCGGGCCAGGGAATAGGCCTCTTGGCCGGGGTGAATAGTGTTGGAACACGGCCCGCGGAAATAGTAGCGGCTGGAGGTACCGGGGGCGATGCCCACCCCGGCCCGGCGGCCAAGTTAAAAAAAAAAAAAATCCCCGTTCAGTCTCAATGGCAGGATGCGGGCCGGCCCGGCGGCGATTGCGGCGGGCAGCAGGCCTCTTGGACAGGTTGAGAGATAAAAAAATAATAATTCCCATGCAGTTTCAATGGCGGGTTGCGGGCCGGGGAATAGGCCTCTTGGCCGGGGTGAATAGTGTTGGAACACGGCCCGCGGAAATAGTAGCGGCTGGAGGTACCGGGGGCGATGCCCGTCCCGGGCCGGCGGCCAAGTTAAAAAAATAAATAATCCCCGTTCAGTCTCAATGGCAGGGTGCGGGCCGGCCCGGCGGCGATTGCGGCGGGCAGCAGGCCTCTTGGACAGGTTGAGAGATAAAAAAATAATAATTCCCGTGCAGTCTCAATGGCGGGGTGCGGGCCGGCCCGGCGGACGAGTGTGGCCGGGGAAGAGGCCTCTTTGCCGGGGTGAATATGTTGGAACGCGGCGCGCGTAAATAGAAGCGGCTGGAGGTACCGGGGGCGAAGCCCGCCCCGGCCCGGAGGCCGAGTTAAAAAAAATAATAATCCCCGTTCAGTCTCAATGGCGGGGTGCGGGCCGGCCCGGCGGCGAGTGCGGCGGGCAGCAGGCCTCTTGGACAGGTTGAGAGATAAAAAAATAATAATTCCCGTGCAGTCTCAATGGCGGGGTGCGGGCCGGCCCGGCGGACGAGTGTGGCCGGGGAAGAGGCCTCTTGGCCGGGGTGAATATGTTGGAACGCGGCGCGCGTAAATAGAAGCGGCTGGAGGTACCGGGGGCGAAGCCCGCCCCGGCCCGGCGGCCGAGTTAAAAAAAATAATAATCCCGTACAGTCTCAATGGCGGGGTGCGGGCCGGCCCGGCGGCGAGTGCGGCGGGCAGCAGGCCTCTTGGACAGGTTGAGAGATAAAAAAATAATAATTCCCGTGCAGTCACAATGGCGGGGTGCGGGCCGGGGAATAGGCCTCTTGGCCGGGGTGAATAGTGTTGGAACACGGCCCGCGGACATAGTAGCGGCTGGAGGTACCGGGGGCGATGCCCGCCCCGGCCCGGCGGCCAAGTTAAAAAAATAAATAATCCCCGTTCAGTCTCAATGGCAGGGTGCGGGCCGGCCCGGCGGCGATTGCGGCGGGCAGCAGGCCTCTTGGACAGGTTGAGAGATAAAAAAATAATAATTCCCATGCAGTCTCAATGGCGGGGTGCGGGCCGGGGAATAGGCCTCTTGGCCGGGGTGAATAGTGTTGGAACACGGCCCGCGGAAATAGTAGCGGCTGGAGGTACCGGGGGCGATGCCCGCCCCGGGCCGGCGGCCAAGTTAAAAAAATAAATAATCCCGTTCAGTCTCAATGGCAGGGTGCGGGCCGGCCCGGCGGCGATTGCGGCGGGCAGCAGGCCTCTTGGACAGGTTGAGAGATATAAAAATAATAATTCCCGTGCAGTCTCAACGGCGGGGTGCGGGCCGGCCCGGCGGACGAGTGTGGCCGGGGAATAGGCCTCTTGGCCGGGGTGAATATGTTGGAACGCGGCGCGCGTAAATAGAAGCGGCTGGAGGTACCGGGGGCGAAGCCCGCCCCGGCCCGGAGGCCGAGTTAAAAAAAATAATAATCCCCGTTCAGTCTCAATGGCGGGGTGCGGGCCGGCCCGGCAGCGAGTGCGGCGGGCAGCAGGCCTCTTGGACAGGTTGAGAGATAAAAAAATAATAATTCCCGTGCAGTCTCAATGGCGGGGTGCGGGCCGGGGAATAGGCCTCTTGGCCGGGGTGAATAGTGTTGGAACACGGCCCGCGGAAATAGTAGCGGCTGGAGGTACCGGGGGCGATGCCCGCCCTGGCCCGGCGGCCAAGTTAAAAAAATAAATAATCCCCGTTCAGTCTCAATGGCAGGGTGCGGGCCGGCCCGGCGGCGATTGCGGCGGGCAGCAGGCCTCTTGGACAGGTTGAGAGATAAAAAAATAATAATTCCCGTTCAGTCTCAATGGCAGGGTGCGGGCCGGCCCGGCGGCAATTGCGGCGGGCAGCAGGCCTCTTGGACAGGTTGAGAGATAAAAAAATAATAATTCCCTTGCAGTCTCAATGGCGGGGTGCGGGCCGGGGAATAGGCCTCTTGGCCGGGGTGAATATGTTGGAACGCGGCGCGCGTAAATAGAAGCGGCTGGAGGTACCGGGGGCGAAGCCCGCCCCGGCCCGGAGGCCGAGTTAAAAAAAATAATAATCCCCGTTCAGTCTCAATGGCGGGGTGCGGGCCGGCCCGGCGGCGAGTGCGGCGGGCAGCAGGCCTCTTGGACAGGTTGAGAGATAAAAAAATAATAATTCCCGTGCAGTCTCAATGGCGGGGTGCGGGCCGGGGAATAGGCCTCTTGGCCGGGGTGAATATGTTGGAACGCGGCGCGCGTAAATAGAAGCGGCTGGAGGTACCGGGGGCGAAGCCCGCCCCGGCCCGGAGGCCGAGTTAAAAAAAATAATAATCCCCGTTCAGTCTCAATGGCGGGGTGCGGGCCGGCCCGGCGGCGAGTGCGGCGGGCAGCAGGCCTCTTGGACAGGTTGAGAGATAAAAAAATAATAATTCCCGTGCAGTCTCAATGGCGGGGTGCGGGCCGGGGAATAGGCCTCTTGGCCGGGGTGAATAGTGTTGGAACACGGCCCGCGGAAATAGTAGCGGCTGGAGGTACCGGGGGCGATGCCCGCCCCGGCCCGGCGGCCAAGTTAAAAAAATAAATAATCCCGTTCAGTCTCAATGGCAGGGTGCGGGCCGGCCCGGCGGCGATTGCGGCGGGCAGCAGGCCTCTTGGACAGGTTGAGAGATAAAAAAATAATAATTCCCATGCAGTCTCAATGGCGGGGTGCGGGCCGGGGAATAGGCCTCTTGGCCGGGGTGAATATGTTGGAACGCGGCGCGCGTAAATAGAAGCGGCTGGAGGTACCGGGGGCGAAGCCCGCCCCGGCCCGGAGGCCGAGTTAAAAAAAATAATAATCCCCGTTCAGTCTCAATGGCGGGGTGCGGGCCGGCCCGGCAGCGAGTGCGGCGGGCAGCAGGCCTCTTGGACAGGTTGAGAGATAAAAAAATAATAATTCCCGTGCAGTCTCAATGGCGGGGTGCGGGCCGGGGAATAGGCCTCTTGGCCGGGGTGAATAGTGTTGGAACACGGCCCGCGGAAATAGTAGCGGCTGGAGGTACCGGGGGCGATGCCCGCCCTGGCCCGGCGGCCAAGTTAAAAAAATAAATAATCCCCGTTCAGTCTCAATGGCAGGGTGCTGGCCGGCCCGGCGGCGATTGCGGCGGGCAGCAGGCCTCTTGGACAGGTTGAGAGATAAAAAAATAATAATTCCCATGCAGTCTCAATGGCGGGGTGCGGGCCGGGGAATAGGCCTCTTGGCCGGGGTGAATAGTGTTGGAACACGGCCCGCGGAAATAGTAGCGGCTGGAGGTACCGGGGGCGATGCCCGCCCCGGGCCGGCGGCCAAGTTAAAAAAATAAATAATCCCGTTCAGTCTCAATGGCAGGGTGCGGGCCGGCCCGGCGGCGATTGCGGCGGGCAGCAGGCCTCTTGGACAGGTTGAGAGATATAAAAATAATAATTCCCGTGCAGTCTCAACGGCGGGGTGCGGGCCGGCCCGGCGGACGAGTGTGGCCGGGGAATAGGCCTCTTGGCCGGGGTGAATATGTTGGAACGCGGCGCGCGTAAATAGAAGCGGCTGGAGGTACCGGGGGCGAAGCCCGCCCCGGCCCGGAGGCCGAGTTAAAAAAAAAAATAATCCCCGTTCAGTCTCAATGGCGGGGTGCGGGCCGGCCCGGCAGCGAGTGCGGCGGGCAGCAGGCCTCTTGGACAGGTTGAGAGATAAAAAAATAATAATTCCCGTGCAGTCTCAATGGCGGGGTGCGGGCCGGGGAATAGGCCTCTTGGCCGGGGTGAATAGTGTTGGAACACGGCCCGCGGAAATAGTAGCGGCTGGAGGTACCGGGGGCGATGCCCGCCCTGGCCCGGCGGCCAAGTTAAAAAAATAAATAATCCCCGTTCAGTCTCAATGGCAGGGTGCGGGCCGGCCCGGCGGCGATTGCGGCGGGCAGCAGGCCTCTTGGACAGGTTGAGAGATAAAAAAATAATAATTCCCGTTCAGTCTCAATGGCAGGGTGCGGGCCGGCCCGGCGGCAATTGCGGCGGGCAGCAGGCCTCTTGGACAGGTTGAGAGATAAAAAAATAATAATTCCCTTGCAGTCTCAATGGCGGGGTGCGGGCCGGGGAATAGGCCTCTTGGCCGGGGTGAATATGTTGGAACGCGGCGCGCGTAAATAGAAGCGGCTGGAGGTACCGGGGGCGAAGCCCGCCCCGGCCCGGAGGCCGAGTTAAAAAAAATAATAATCCCCGTTCAGTCTCAATGGCGGGGTGCGGGCCGGCCCGGCGGCGAGTGCGGCGGGCAGCAGGCCTCTTGGACAGGTTGAGAGATAAAAAAATAATAATTCCCGTGCAGTCTCAATGGCGGGGTGCGGGCCGGGGAATAGGCCTCTTGGCCGGGGTGAATATGTTGGAACGCGGCGCGCGTAAATAGAAGCGGCTGGAGGTACCGGGGGCGAAGCCCGCCCCGGCCCGGAGGCCGAGTTAAAAAAAATAATAATCCCCGTTCAGTCTCAATGGCGGGGTGCGGGCCGGCCCGGCGGCGAGTGCGGCGGGCAGCAGGCCTCTTGGACAGGTTGAGAGATAAAAAAATAATAATTCCCGTGCAGTCTCAATTGCGGGGTGCGGGCCGGGGAATAGGCCTCTTGGCCGGGGTGAATATGTTGGAACGCGGCGCGCGTAAATAGAAGCGGCTGGAGGTACCGGGGGCGAAGCCCGCCCAGGCCCGGAGGCCGAGTTAAAAAAAATAATAATCCCCGTTCAGTCTCAATGGCGGGGTGCAGGCCGGCCCGGCGGCGAGTGCGGCGGGCAGCAGGCCTCTTGGACAGGTTGAGAGATAAAAAAATAATAATTCCCGTGCAGTCTCAATGGCGGGGTGCGGGCCGGGGAATAGGCCTCTTGGCCGGGGTGAATAGTGTTGGAACACGGCCCGCGGAAATAGTAGCGGCTGGAGGTACCGGGGGCGATGCCCGCCCTGGCCCGGCGGCCAAGTTAAAAAAATAAATAATCCCCGTTCAGTCTCAATGGCAGGGTGCGGGCCGGCCCGGCGGCGATTGCGGCGGGCAGCAGGCCTCTTGGACAGGTTGAGAGATAAAAAAATAATAATTCCCGTTCAGTCTCAATGGCAGGGTGCGGGCCGGCCCGGCGGCAATTGCGGCGGGCAGCAGGCCTCTTGGACAGGTTGAGAGATAAAAAAATAATAATTCCCTTGCAGTCTCAATGGCGGGGTGCGGGCCGGGGAATAGGCCTCTTGGCCGGGGTGAATATGTTGGAACGCGGCGCGCGTAAATAGAAGCGGCTGGAGGTACCGGGGGCGAAGCCCGCCCCGGCCCGGAGGCCGAGTTAAAAAAAATAATAATCCCCGTTCAGTCTCAATGGCGGGGTGCGGGCCGGCCCGGCGGCGAGTGCGGCGGGCAGCAGGCCTCTTGGACAGGTTGAGAGATAAAAAAATAATAATTCCCGTGCAGTCTCAATGGCGGGGTGCGGGCCGGGGAATAGGCCTCTTGGCCGGGGTGAATATGTTGGAACGCGGCGCGCGTAAATAGAAGCGGCTGGAGGTACCGGGGGCGAAGCCCGCCCCGGCCCGGAGGCCGAGTTAAAAAAAATAATAATCCCCGTTCAGTCTCAATGGCGGGGTGCGGGCCGGCCCGGCGGCGAGTGCGGCGGGCAGCAGGCCTCTTGGACAGGTTGAGAGATAAAAAAATAATAATTCCCGTGCAGTGTCAATGGCGGGGTGCGGCCCGGGGAATAAGCCTCTTGGCCGGGGTGAATAGTGTTGGAACACGGCCCGCGGAAATAGTAGCGGCTGGAGGTACCGGGGGCGATGCCCGCCCCGGCCCGGCGGCCAAGTTAAAAAAATAAATAATCCCGTTCAGTCTCAATGGCAGGGTGCGGGCCGGCCCGGCGGCGATTGCGGCGGGCAGCAGGCCTCTTGGACAGGTTGAGAGATAAAAAAATAATAATTCCCATGCAGTCTCAATGGCGGGGTGCGGGCCGGGGAATAGGCCTCTTGGCCGGGGTGAATATGTTGGAACGCGGCGCGCGTAAATAGAAGCGGCTGGAGGTACCGGGGGCGAAGCCCGCCCCGGCCCGGAGGCCGAGTTAAAAAAAATAATAATCCCCGTTCAGTCTCAATGGCGGGGTGCGGGCCGGCCCGGCAGCGAGTGCGGCGGGCAGCAGGCCTCTTGGACAGGTTGAGAGATAAAAAAATAATAATTCCCGTGCAGTCTCAATGGCGGGGTGCGGGCCGGGGAATAGGCCTCTTGGCCGGGGTGAATAGTGTTGGAACACGGCCCGCGGAAATAGTAGCGGCTGGAGGTACCTGGGGCGATGCCCGCCCTGGCCCGGCGGCCAAGTTAAAAAAATAAATAATCCCCGTTCAGTCTCAATGGCAGGGTGCGGGCCGGCCCGGCGGCAATTGCGGCGGGCAGCAGGCCTCTTGGACAGGTTGAGAGATAAAAAAATAATAATTCCCTTGCAGTCTCAATGGCGGGGTGCGGGCCGGGGAATAGGCCTCTTGGCCGGGGTGAATATGTTGGAACGCGGCGCGCGTAAATAGAAGCGGCTGGAGGTACCAGGGGCGAAGCCCGCCCCGGCCCGGAGGCCGAGTTAAAAAAAATAATAATCCCCGTTCAGTCTCAATGGCGGGGTGCGGGCCGGCCCGGCGGCGAGTGCGGCGGGCAGCAGGCCTCTTGGACAGGTTGAGAGATAAAAAAATAATAATTCCCGTGCAGTCTCAATGGCGGGGTGCGGGCCGGGGAATAGGCCTCTTGGCCGGGGTGAATATGTTGGAACGCGGCGCGCGTAAATAGAAGCGGCTGGAGGTACCGGGGGCGAAGCCCGCCCCGGCCCGGAGGCCGAGTTAAAAAAAATAATAATCCCCGTTCAGTCTCAATGGCGGGGTGCGGGCCGGCCCGGCGGCGATTGCGGCGGGCAGCAGGCCTCTTGGACAGGTTGAGAGATAAAAAAATAATAATTCCCGTTCAGTCTCAATGGCAGGGTGCGGGCCGGCCCGGCGGCAATTGCGGCGGGCAGCAGGCCTCTTGGACAGGTTGAGAGATAAAAAAATAATAATTCCCTTGCAGTCTCAATGGCGGGGTGCGGGCCGGGGAATAGGCCTCTTGGCCGGGGTGAATATGTTGGAACGCGGCGCGCGTAAATAGAAGCGGCTGGAGGTACCGGGGGCGAAGCCCGCCCCGGCCCGGAGGCCGAGTTAAAAAAATAATAATCCCCGTTCAGTCTCAATGGCGGGGTGCGGGCCGGCCCGGCGGCGAGTGCGGCGGGCAGCAGGCCTCTTGGACAGGTTGAGAGATAAAAAAATAATAATTCCCGTGCAGTCTCAATGGCGGGGTGCGGGCCGGGGAATAGGCCTCTTGGCCGGGGTGAATATGTTGGAACGCGGCGCGCGTAAATAGAAGCGGCTGGAGGTACCGGGGGCGAAGCCCGCCCTGGCCCGGAGGCCGAGTTAAAAAAAATAATAATCCCCGTTCAGTCTCAATGGCGGGGTGCGGGCCGGCCCGGCGGCGAGTGCGGCGGGCAGCAGGCCTCTTGGACAGGTTGAGAGATAAAAAAATAATAATTCCCGTGCAGTCTCAATGGCGGGGTGCGGGCCGGGGAATAGGCCTCTTGGCCGGGGTGAATAGTGTTGGAACACGGCCCGCGGAAATAGTAGCGGCTGGAGGTACCGGGGGCGATGCCCGCCCTGGCCCGGCGGCCAAGTTAAAAAAATAAATAATCCCCGTTCAGTCTCAATGGCAGGGTGCGGGCCGGCCCGGCGGCGATTGCGGCGGGCAGCAGGCCTCTTGGACAGGTTGAGAGATAAAAAAATAATAATTCCCGTTCAGTCTCAATGGCAGGGTGCGGGCCGGCCCGGCGGCAATTGCGGCGGGCAGCAGGCCTCTTGGACAGGTTGAGAGATAAAAAAATAATAATTCCCTTGCAGTCTCAATGGCGGGGTGCGGGCCGGGGAATAGGCCTCTTGGCCGGGGTGAATATGTTGGAACGCGGCGCGCGTAAATAGAAGCGGCTGGAGGTACCGGGGGCGAAGCCCGCCCCGGCCCGGAGGCCGAGTTAAAAAAAATAATAATCCCCGTTCAGTCTCAATGGCAGGGTGCGGGCCGGCCCGGCGGCGAGTGCGGCGGGCAGCAGGCCTCTTGGACAGGTTGAGAGATAAAAAAATAATAATTCCCGTGCAGTCTCAATGGCGGGGTGCGGGCCGGGGAATAGGCCTCTTGGCCGGGGTGAATATGTTGGAACGCGGCGCGCGTAAATAGAAGCGGCTGGAGGTACCGGGGGCGAAGCCCGCCCCGGCCCGGAGGCCGAGTTAAAAAAAATAATAATCCCCGTTCAGTCTCAATGGCGGGGTGCGGGCCGGCCCGGCGGCGAGTGCGGCGGGCAGCAGGCCTCTTGGACAGGTTGAGAGATAAAAAAATAATAATTCCCGTGCAGTCTCAATGGCGGGGTGCGGGCCGGGGAATAGGCCTCTTGGCCGGGGTGAATAGTGTTGGAACACGGCCCGCGGAAATAGTAGCGGCTGGAGGTACCGGGGGCGATGCCCGCCCCGGCCCGGCGGCCAAGTTAAAAAAATAAATAATCCCGTTCAGTCTCAATGGCAGGGTGCGGGCCGGCCCGGCGGCGATTGCGGCGGGCAGCAGTCCTCTTGGACAGGTTGAGAGATAAAAAAATAATAATTCCCATGCAGTCTCAATGGCGGGGTGCGGGCCGGGGAATAGGCCTCTTGGCCGGGGTGAATATGTTGGAACGCGGCGCGCGTAAATAGAAGCGGCTGGAGGTACCGGGGGCGAAGCCCGCCCCGGCCCGGAGGCCGAGTTAAAAAAAATAATAATCCCCGTTCAGTCTCAATGGCGGGGTGCGGGCCGGCCCGGCAGCGAGTGCGGCGGGCAGCAGGCCTCTTGGACAGGTTGAGAGATAAAAAAATAATAATTCCCGTGCAGTCTCAATGGCGGGGTGCGGGCCGGGGAATAGGCCTCTTGGCCGGGGTGAATAGTGTTGGAACACGGCCCGCGGAAATAGTAGCGGCTGGAGGTACCGGGGGCGATGCCCGCCCTGGCCCGGCGGCCAAGTTAAAAAAATAAATAATCCCCGTTCAGTCTCAATGGCAGGGTGCGGGCCGGCCCGGCGGCAATTGCGGCGGGCAGCAGGCATCTTGGACAGGTTGAGAGATAAAAAAATAATAATTCCCTTGCAGTCTCAATGGCGGGGTGCGGGCCGGGGAATAGGCCTCTTGGCCGGGGTGAATATGTTGGAACGCCGCGCGCGTAAATAGAAGCGGCTGGAGGTACCGGGGGCGAAGCCCGCCCCGGCCCGGAGGCCGAGTTAAAAAAAAAAATAATCCCCGTTCAGTCTCAATGGCGGGGTGCGGGCCGGCCCGGCGGCGAGTGCGGCGGGCAGCAGGCCTCTTGGACAGGTTGAGAGATAAAAAAATAATAATTCCCGTGCAGTCTCAATGGCAGGGTGCGGGCCGGCCCGGCGGCAATTGCGGCGGGCAGCAGGCCTCTTGGACAGGTTGAGAGATAAAAAAATAATAATTCCCTTGCAGTCTCAATGGCGGGGTGCGGGCCGGGGAATAGGCCTCTTGGCCGGGGTGAATATGTTGGAACGCGGCGCGCGTAAATAGAAGCGGCTGGAGGTACCGGGGGCGAAGCCCGCCCCGGCCCGGAGGCCGAGTTAAAAAAAATAATAATCCCCGTTCAGTCTCAATGGCGGGGTGCGGGCCGGCCCGGCGGCGAGTGCGGCGGGCAGCAGGCCTCTTGGACAGGTTGAGAGATAAAAAAATAATAATTCCCGTGCAGTCTCAATGGCGGGGTGCGGGCCGGGGAATAGGCCTCTTGGCCGGGGTGAATATGTTGGAACGCGGCGCGCGTAAATAGAAGCGGCTGGAGGTACCGGGGGCGAAGCCCGCCCCGGCCCGGAGGCCGAGTTAAAAAAAATAATAATCCCCGTTCAGTCTCAATGGCGGGGTGCGGGCCGGCCCGGCGGCGAGTGCGGCGGGCAGCAGGCCTCTTGGACAGGTTGAGAGATAAAAAAATAATAATTCCCGTGCAGTCTCAATGGCGGGGTGCGGGCCGGGGAATAGGCCTCTTGGCCGGGGTGAATAGTGTTGGAACACGGCCCGCGGAAATAGTAGCGGCTGGAGGTACCGGGGGCGATGCCCGCCCCGGCCCGGCGGCCAAGTTAAAAAAATAAATAATCCCGTTCAGTCTCAATGGCAGGGTGCGGGCCGGCCCGGCGGCGATTGCGGCGGGCAGCAGGCCTCTTGGACAGGTTGAGAGATAAAAAAATAATAATTCCCATGCAGTCTCAATGGCGGGGTGCGGGCCGGGGAATAGGCCTCTTGGCCGGGGTGAATATGTTGGAACGCGGCGCGCGTAAATAGAAGCGGCTGGAGGTACCGGGGGCGAAGCCCGCCCCGGCCCGGAGGCCGAGTTAAAAAAAATAATAATCCCCGTTCAGTCTCAATGGCGGGGTGCGGGCCGGCCCGGCGGCGAGTGCGGCGGGCAGCAGGCCTCTTGGACAGGTTGAGAGATAAAAAAATAATAATTCCCGTGCAGTCTCAATGGCGGGGTGCGGGCCGGGGAATAGGCCTCTTGGCCGGGGTGAATATGTTGGAACGCGGCGCGCGTAAATAGAAGCGGCTGGAGGTACCGGGGGCGATGCCCGCCCCGGCCCGGCGGCCAAGTTAAAAAAATAAATAATCCCGTTCAGTCTCAATGGCAGGGTGCGGGCCGGCCCGGCGGCGATTGCGGCGGGCAGCAGGCCTCTTGGACAGGTTGAGAGATAAAAAAATAATAATTCCCATGCAGTCTCAATGGCGGGGTGCGGGCCGGGGAATAGGCCTCTTGGCCGGGGTGAATATGTTGGAACGCGGCGCGTAAATAGAAGCGGCTGGAGGTACCGGGGGCGAAGCCCGCCCCGGCCCGGAGGCCGAGTTAAAAAAAATAATAATCCCCGTTCAGTCTCAATGGCGGGGTGCGGGCCGGCCAGGCGGCGAGTGCGGCGGGCAGCAGGCCTCTTGGACAGGTTGAGAGATAAAAAAATAATAATTCCCGTGCAGTCTCAATGGCGGGGTGCGGGCCGGGGAATAGGCCTCTTGGCCGGGGTGAATAGTGTTGGAACACGGCCCGCGGAAATAGTAGCGGCTGGAGGTACCGGGGGCGATGCCCGCCCCGGCCCGGCGGCCAAGTTAAAAAAATAAATAATCCCGTTCAGTCTCAATGGCAGGGTGCGGGCCGGCCCGGCGGCGATTGCGGCGGGCAGCAGGCCTCTTGGACAGGTTGAGAGATAAAAAAATAATAATTCCCATGCAGTCTCAATGGCGGGGTGCGGGCCGGGGAATAGGCCTCTTGGCCGGGGTGAATATGTTGGAACGCGGCGCGCGTAAATAGAAGCGGCTGGAGGTACCGGGGGCGATGCCCGCCCCGGCCCGGCGGCCAAGTTAAAAAAATTAATAATCCCGTTCAGTCTCAATGGCAGGGTGCGGGCCGGCCCGGCGGCGATTGCGGCGGGCAGCAGGACTCTTGGACAGGTTGAGAGATAAAAAAATAATAATTCCCATGCAGTCTCAATGGCGGGGTGCGGGCCGGGGAATAGGCCTCTTGGCCGGGGTGAATAGTGTTGGAACACGGCCCGCGGAAATAGTAGCGGCTGGAGGTACCGGGGGCGATGCCCGCCCCGGCCCGGCGGCCAAGTTAAAAAAATAAATAATCCCCGTTCAGTCTCAATGGCAGGGTGCGGGCCGGCCCGGCGGCGAGTGCGGCGGGCAGCAGGCCTCTTGGACAGGTTGAGAGATAAAAAAATAATAATTCCCGTTCAGTCTCAATGGCAGGGTGCGGGCCGGCCCGGCGGCAATTGCGGCGGGCAGCAGGCCTCTTGGACAGGTTGAGAGATAAAAAAAATAATAATTCCCATGCAGTCTCAATGGCGGGGTGCGGGCCGGGGAATAGGCCTCTTGGCCGGGGTGAATATGTTGGAACGCGGCGCGCGTAAATAGAAGCGGCTGGAGGTACCGGGGGCGAAGCCCGCCCCGGCCCGGAGGCCGAGTTAAAAAAAATAATAATCCCCGTTCAGTCTCAATGGCGGGGTGCGGGCCGGCCCGGCGGCGAGTGCGGCGGGCAGCAGGCCTCTTGGACAGGTTGAGAGATAAAAAAATAATAATTCCCGTGCAGTCTCAATGGCGGGGTGCGGGCCGGGGAATAGGCCTCTTGGCCGGGGTGAATATGTTGGAACGCGGCGCGCGTAAATAGAAGCGGCTGGAGGTACCGGGGGCGAAGCCCGCCCCGGCCCGGAGGCCGAGTTAAAAAAAAAAATAATCCCCGTTCAGTCTCAATGGCGGGGTGCGGGCCGGCCCGGCGGCGAGTGCGGCGGGCAGCAGGCCTCTTGGACAGGTTGAGAGATAAAAAAATAATAATTCCCATGCAGTTTCAATGGCGGGGTGCGGGCCGGGGAATAGACCTCTTGGCCGGGGTGAATAGTGTTGGAACACGGCCCGCGGAAATAGTAGCGGCTGGAGGTACCGGGGGCGATGCCCGCCCCGGCCCGGCGGCCAAGTTAAAAAAAAAAAAATCCCCGTTCAGTCTCAATGGCAGGGTGCGGGCCGGCCCGGCGGCGATTGCGGCGGGCAGCAGGCCTCTTGGACAGGTTGAGAGATAAAAAAATAATAATTCCCATGCAGTTTCAATGGCGGGGTGCGGGCCGGGGAATAGGCCTCTTGGCCGGGGTGAATAGTGTTGGAACACGGCCCGCGGAAATAGTAGCGGCTGGAGGTACCGGGGGCGATGCCCGTCCCGGGCCGGCGGCCAAGTTAAAAAAATAAATAATCCCCGTTCAGTCTCAATGGCAGGGTGCGGGCCGGCCCGGCGGCGATTGCGGCGGGCAGCAGGCCTCTTGGACAGGTTGAGAGATAAAAAAATAATAATTCCCGTGCAGTCTCAATGGCGGGGTGCGGGCCGGCCCGGCGGACGAGTGTGGCCGGGGAAGAGGCCTCTTTGCCGGGGTGAATATGTTGGAACGCGGCGCGCGTAAATAGAAGCGGCTGGAGGTACCGGGGGCGAAGCCCGCCCCGGCCCGGAGGCCGAGTTAAAAAAAATAATAATCCCCGTTCAGTCTCAATGGCGGGGTGCGGGCCGGCCCGGCGGCGAGTGCGGCGGGCAGCAGGCCTCTTGGACAGGTTGAGAGATAAAAAAATAATAATTCCCGTGCAGTCTCAATGGCGGGGTGCGGGCCGGGGAATAGGCCTCTTGGCCGGGGTGAATAGTGTTGGAACACGGCCCGCGGAAATAGTAGCGGCTGGAGGTACCGGGGGCGATGCCCGCCCTGGCCCGGCGGCCAAGTTAAAAAAATAAATAATCCCCGTTCAGTCTCAATGGCAGGGTGCGGGCCGGCCCGGCGGCGATTGCGGCGGGCAGCAGGCCTCTTGGACAGGTTGAGAGATAAAAAAATAATAATTCCCGTTCAGTCTCAATGGCAGGGTGCGGGCCGGCCCGGCGGCAATTGCGGCGGGCAGCAGGCCTCTTGGACAGGTTGAGAGATAAAAAAATAATAATTCCCTTGCAGTCTCAATGGCGGGGTGCGGGCCGGGGAATAGGCCTCTTGGCCGGGGTGAATATGTTGGAACGCGGCGCGCGTAAATAGAAGCGGCTGGAGGTACCGGGGGCGAAGCCCGCCCCGGCCCGGAGGCCGAGTTAAAAAAAATAATAATCCCCGTTCAGTCTCAATGGCGGGGTGCGGGCCGGCCCGGCGGCGAGTGCGGCGGGCAGCAGGCCTCTTGGACAGGTTGAGAGATAAAAAAATAATAATTCCCGTGCAGTCTCAATGGCGGGGTGCGGGCCGGGGAATAGGCCTCTTGGCCGGGGTGAATATGTTGGAACGCGGCGCGCGTAAATAGAAGCGGCTGGAGGTACCGGGGGCGAAGCCCGCCCCGGCCCGGAGGCCGAGTTAAAAAAACTAATAATCCCCGTTCAGTCTCAATGGCGGGGTGCGGGCCAGCCCGGCGGCGAGTGCGGCGGGCAGCAGGCCTCTTGGACAGGTTGAGAGATAAAAAAATAATAATTCCCGTGCAGTCTCAATGGCGGGGTGCGGGCCGGGGAATAGGCCTCTTGGCCGGGGTGAATAGTGTTGGAACACGGCCCGCGGAAATAGTAGCGGCTGGAGGTACCGGGGGCGATGCCCGCCCCGGCCCGGCGGCCAAGTTAAAAAAATAAATAATCCCGTTCAGTCTCAATGGCAGGGTGCGGGCCGGCCCGGCGGCGATTGCGGCGGGCAGCAGGCCTCTTGGACAGGTTGAGAGATAAAAAAATAATAATTCCCATGCAGTCTCAATGGCGGGGTGCGGGCCGGGGAATAGGCCTCTTGGCCGGGGTGAATAGTGTTGGAACACGGCCCGCGGAAATAGTAGCGGCTGGAGGTACCGGGGGCGATGCCCGCCCCGGGCCGGCGGCCAAGTTAAAAAAATAAATAATCCCGTTCAGTCTCAATGGCAGGGTGCGGGCCGGCCCGGCGGCGATTGCGGCGGGCAGCAGGCCTCTTGGACAGGTTGAGAGATATAAAAATAATAATTCCCGTGCAGTCTCAACGGCGGGGTGCGGGCCGGCCCGGCGGACGAGTGTGGCCGGGGAATAGGCCTCTTGGCCGGGGTGAATATGTTGGAACGCGGCGCGCGTAAATAGAAGCGGCTGGAGGTACCGGGGGCGAAGCCCGCCCCGGCCCGGAGGCCGAGTTAAAAAAAATAATAATCCCCGTTCAGTCTCAATGGCGGGGTGCGGGCCGGCCCGGCAGCGAGTGCGGCGGGCAGCAGGCCTCTTGGACAGGTTGAGAGATAAAAAAATAATAATTCCCGTGCAGTCTCAATGGCAGGGTGCGGGCCGGGGAATAGGCCTCTTGGCCGGGGTGAATAGTGTTGGAACACGGCCCGCGGAAATAGTAGCGGCTGGAGGTACCGGGGGCGATGCCCGCCCTGGCCCGGCGGCCAAGTTAAAAAAATAAATAATCCCCGTTCAGTCTCAATGGCAGGGTGCGGGCCGGCCCGGCGGCGATTGCGGCGGGCAGCAGGCCTCTTGGACAGGTTGAGAGATAAAAAAATAATAATTCCCGTTCAGTCTCAATGGCAGGGTGCGGGCCGGCCCGGCGGCAATTGCGGCGGGCAGCAGGCCTCTTGGACAGGTTGAGAGATAAAAAAATAATAATTCCCTTGCAGTCTCAATGGCGGGGTGCGGGCCGGGGAATAGGCCTCTTGGCCGGGGTGAATATGTTGGAACGCGGCGCGCGTAAATAGAAGCGGCTGGAGGTACCGGGGGCGAAGCCCGCCCCGGCCCGGAGGCCGAGTTAAAAAAAATAATAATCCCCGTTCAGTCTCAATGGCGGGGTGCGGGCCGGCCCGGCGGCGATTGCGGCGGGCAGCAGGCCTCTTGGACAGGTTGAGAGATAAAAAAATAATAATTCCCGTGCAGTCTCAATGGCGGGGTGCGGGCCGGGGAATAGGCCTCTTGGCCGGGGTGAATATGTTGGAACGCGGCGCGCGTAAATAGAAGCGGCTGGAGGTACCGGGGGCGAAGCCCGCCCCGGCCCGGAGGCCGAGTTAAAAAAAATAATAATCCCCGTTCAGTCTCAATGGCGGGGTGCGGGCCGGCCCGGCAGCGAGTGCGGCGGGCAGCAGGCCTCTTGGACAGGTTGAGAGATAAAAAAATAATAATTCCCGTGCAGTCTCAATGGCGGGGTGCGGGCCGGGGAATAGGCCTCTTGGCCGGGGTGAATATGTTGGAACGCGGCGCGCGTAAATAGAAGCGGCTGGAGGTACCGGGGGCGAAGCCCGCCCTGGCCCGGAGGCCGAGTTAAAAAAAATAATAATCCCCGTTCAGTCTCAATGGCGGGGTGCGGGCCGGCCCGGCGGCGAGTGCGGCGGGCAGCAGGCCTCTTGGACAGGTTGAGAGATAAAAAAATAATAATTCCCGTGCAGTCTCAATGGCGGGGTGCGGGCCGGGGAATAGGCCTCTTGGCCGGGGTGAATAGTGTTGGAACACGGCCCGCGGAAATAGTAGCGGCTGGAGGTACCGGGGGCGATGCCCGCCCCGGCCCGGCGGCCAAGTTAAAAAAATAAATAATCCCGTTCAGTCTCAATGGCAGGGTGCGGGCCGGCCCGGCGGCGATTGCGGCGGGCAGCAGGCCTCTTGGACAGGTTGAGAGATAAAAAAATAATAATTCCCATGCAGTCTCAATGGCGGGGTGCGGGCCGGGGAATAGGCCTCTTGGCCGGGGTGAATATGTTGGAACGCGGCGCGCGTAAATAGAAGCGGCTGGAGGTACCGGGGGCGAAGCCCGCCCCGGCCCGGAGGCCGAGTTAAAAAAAATAATAATCCCCGTTCAGTCTCAATGGCGGGGTGCGGGCCGGCCCGGCAGCGAGTGCGGCGGGCAGCAGGCCTCTTGGACAGGTTGAGAGATAAAAAAATAATAATTCCCGTGCAGTCTCAATGGCGGGGTGCGGGCCGGGGAATAGGCCTCTTGGCCGGGGTGAATAGTGTTGGAACACGGCCCGCGGAAATAGTAGCGGCTGGAGGTACCGGGGGCGATGCCCGCCCTGGCCCGGCGGCCAAGTTAAAAAAATAAATAATCCCCGTTCAGTCTCAATGGCAGGGTGCGGGCCGGCCCGGCGGCGATTGCGGCGGGCAGCAGGCCTCTTGGACAGGTTGAGAGATAAAAAAATAATAATTCCCGTTCAGTCTCAATGGCAGGGTGCGGGCCGGCCCGGCGGCAATTGCGGCGGGCAGCAGGCCTCTTGGACAGGTTGAGAGATAAAAAAATAATAATTCCCTTGCAGTCTCAATGGCGGGGTGCGGGCCGGGGAATAGGCCTCTTGGCCGGGGTGAATATGTTGGAACGCGGCGCGCGTAAATAGAAGCGGCTGGAGGTACCGGGGGCGAAGCCCGCCCCGGCCCGGAGGCCGAGTTAAAAAAAATAATAATCCCCGTTCAGTCTCAATGGCAGGGTGCGGGCCGGCCCGGCGGCGAGTGCGGCGGGCAGCAGGCCTCTTGGACAGGTTGAGAGATAAAAAAATAATAATTCCCGTGCAGTCTCAATGGCGGGGTGCGGGCCGGGGAATAGGCCTCTTGGCCGGGGTGAATATGTTGGAACGCGGCGCGCGTAAATAGAAGCGGCTGGAGGTACCGGGGTCGAAGCCTGCCCCGGCCCGGAGGCCAAGTTAAAAAAATAAATAATCCCCGTTCAGTCTCAATGGCAGGGTGCGGGCCGGCCCGGCGGCGATTGCGGCGGGCAGCAGGCCTCTTGGACAGGTTGAGAGATAAAAAAAAAAATAATTTCCGTGTAGTCTCAATGGCGGGGTGCGGGCCGGCCCGGCGGACGAGTGTGGCCGGGGAAGAGGCCTCTTGGCCGGGGTGAATATGTTGGAACGCGGCGCGCGTAAATAGAAGCGGCTGGAGGTACCGGGGTCGAAGCCTGCCCCGGCCCGGAGGCCGAGTTAAAAAAAATAATAATCCCCGTTCAGTCTCAATGGCGGGGTGCGGGCCGGCCCGGCGGCGAGTGCGGCGGGCAGCAGGCCTCTTGGACAGGTTGAGAGATAAAAAAAATAATAATTCCCGTGCAGTCTCAATGGCGGGGTGCGGGCCGGGGAATAGGCCTCTTGGCCGGGGTGAATAGTGTTGGAACACGGCCCGCGGAAATAGTAGCGGCTGGAGGTACCGGGGGCGATGCCCGCCCCGCCCGGCGGCCAAATTAAAAAAATAAATAATCCCGTTCAGTCTCAATGGCAGGGTGCGGGCCGGCCCGGCGGCGATTGCGGCGGGCAGCAGGCCTCTTGGACAGGTTGAGAGATAAAAAAATAATAATTCCCATGCAGTCTCAATGGCGGGGTGCGGGCCGGGGAATAGGCCTCTTGGCCGGGGTGAATATGTTGGAACGCGGCACGCGTAAATAGAAGCGGCTGGAGGTACCGGGGGCGAAGCCCGCCCCGGCCCGGAGGCCGAGTTAAAAAAAATAATAATCCCCGTTCAGTCTCAATGGCGGGGTGCGGGCCGGCCCGGCAGCGAGTGCGGCGGGCAGCAGGCCTCTTGGACAGGTTGAGAGATAAAAAAATAATAATTCCCGTGCAGTCTCAATGGCGGGGTGCGGGCCGGGGAATAGGCCTCTTGGCCGGGGTGAATAGTGTTGGAACACGGCCCGCGGAAATAGTAGCGGCTGGAGGTACCGGGGGCGATGCCCGCCCTGGCCCGGCGGCCAAGTTAAAAAAATAAATAATCCCCGTTCAGTCTCAATGGCAGGGTGCGGGCCGGCCCGGCGGCGATTGCGGCGGGCAGCAGGCCTCTTGGACAGGTTGAGAGATAAAAAAATAATAATTCCCGTTCAGTCTCAATGGCAGAGTGCGGGCCGGCCCGGCGGCAATTGCGGCGGGCAGCAGGCCTCTTGGACAGGTTGAGAGATAAAAAAATAATAATTCCCTTGCAGTCTCAATGGCGGGGTGCGGGCCGGGGAATAGGCCTCTTGGCCGGGGTGAATATGTTGGAACGCGGCGCGCGTAAATAGAAGCGGCTGGAGGTACCGGGGGCGAAGCCCGCCCCGGCCCGGAGGCCGAGTTAAAAAAAATAATAATCCCCGTTCAGTCTCAATGGCGGGGTGCGGGCCGGCCCGGCGGCGATTGCGGCGGGCAGCAGGCCTCTTGGACAGGTTGAGAGATAAAAAAATAATAATTCCCGTGCAGTCTCAATGGCGGGGTGCGGGCCGGGGAATAGGCCTCTTGGCCGGGGTGAATATGTTGGAACGCGGCGCGCGTAAATAGAAGCGGCTGGAGGTACCGGGGGCGAAGCCCGCCCCGGCCCGGAGGCCGAGTTAAAAAAAATAATAATCCCCGTTCAGTCTCAATGGCGGGGTGCGGGCCGGCCCGGCAGCGAGTGCGGCGGGCAGCAGGCCTCTTGGACAGGTTGAGAGATAAAAAAATAATAATTCCCGTGCAGTCTCAATGGCGGGGTGCGGGCCGGGGAATAGGCCTCTTGGCCGGGGTGAATATGTTGGAACGCGGCGCGCGTAAATAGAAGCGGCTGGAGGTACCGGGGGCGAAGCCCGCCCTGGCCCGGAGGCCGAGTTAAAAAAAATAATAATCCCCGTTCAGTCTCAATGGCGGGGTGCGGGCCGGCCCGGCGGCGAGTGCGGCGGGCAGCAGGCCTCTTGGACAGGTTGAGAGATAAAAAAATAATAATTCCCGTGCAGTCTCAATGGCGGGGTGCGGGCCGGGGAATAGGCCTCTTGGCCGGGGTGAATAGTGTTGGAACACGGCCCGCGGAAATAGTAGCGGCTGGAGGTACCGGGGGCGATGCCCGCCCCGGCCCGGCGGCCAAGTTAAAAAAATAAATAATCCCGTTCAGTCTCAATGGCAGGGTGCGGGCCGGCCCGGCGGCGATTGCGGCGGGCAGCAGGCCTCTTGGACAGGTTGAGAGATAAAAAAATAATAATTCCCATGCAGTCTCAATGGCGGGGTGCGGGCCGGGGAATAGGCCTCTTGGCCGGGGTGAATATGTTGGAACGCGGCGCGCGTAAATAGAAGCGGCTGGAGGTACCGGGGGCGAAGCCCGCCCCGGCCCGGAGGCCGAGTTAAAAAAAATAATAATCCCCGTTCAGTCTCAATGGCGGGGTGCGGGCCGGCCCGGCAGCGAGTGCGGCGGGCAGCAGGCCTCTTGGACAGGTTGAGAGATAAAAAAATAATAATTCCCGTGCAGTCTCAATGGCGGGGTGCGGGCCGGGGAATAGGCCTCTTGGCCGGGGTGAATAGTGTTGGAACACGGCCCGCGGAAATAGTAGCGGCTGGAGGTACCGGGGGCGATGCCCGCCCTGGCCCGGCGGCCAAGTTAAAAAAATAAATAATCCCCGTTCAGTCTCAATGGCAGGGTGCGGGCCGGCCCGGCGGCGATTGCGGCGGGCAGCAGGCCTCTTGGACAGGTTGAGAGATAAAAAAATAATAATTCCCGTTCAGTCTCAATGGCAGGGTGCGGGCCGGCCCGGCGGCAATTGCGGCGGGCAGCAGGCCTCTTGGACAGGTTGAGAGATAAAAAAATAATAATTCCCTTGCAGTCTCAATGGCGGGGTGCGGGCCGGGGAATAGGCCTCTTGGCCGGGGTGAATATGTTGGAACGCGGCGCGCGTAAATAGAAGCGGCTGGAGGTACCGGGGGCGAAGCCCGCCCCGGCCCGGAGGCCGAGTTAAAAAAAATAATAATCCCGTTCAGTCTCAATGGCGGGGTGCGGGCCGGCCCGGCGGCGAGTGCGGCGGGCAGCAGGCCTCTTGGACAGGTTGAGAGATAAAAAAATAATAATTCCCGTGCAGTCTCAATGGCGGGGTGCGGGCCGGGGAATAGGCCTCTTGGCCGGGGTGAATATGTTGGAACGCGGCGCGCGTAAATAGAAGCGGCTGGAGGTACCGGGGGCGAAGCCCGCCCCGGCCCGGAGGCCGAGTTAAAAAAAATAATAATCCCCGTTCAGTCTCAATGGCGGGGTGCGGGCCGGCCCGGCGGCGAGTGCGGCGGGCAGCAGGCCTCTTGGACAGGTTGAGAGATAAAAAAATAATAATTCCCGTGCAGTCTCAATGGCGGGGTGCGGGCCGGGGAATAGGCCTCTTGGCCGGGGTGAATAGTGTTGGAACACGGCCCGCGGAAATAGTAGCGGCTGGAGGTACCGGGGGCGATGCCCGCCCCGGCCCGGCGGCCAAGTTAAAAAAATAAATAATCCCGTTCAGTCTCAATGGCAGGGTGCGGGCCGGCCCGGCGGCGATTGCGGCGGGCAGCAGGCCTCTTGGACAGGTTGAGAGATAAAAAAATAATAATTCCCATGCAGTCTCAATGGCGGGGTGCGGGCCGGGGAATAGGCCTCTTGGCCGGGGTGAATATGTTGGAACGCGGCGCGCGTAAATAGAAGCGGCTGGAGGTACCGGGGGCGAAGCCCGCCCCGGCCCGGAGGCCGAGTTAAAAAAAATAATAATCCCCGTTCAGTCTCAATGGCGGGGTGCGGGCCGGCCCGGCAGCGAGTGCGGCGGGCAGCAGGCCTCTTGGACAGGTTGAGAGATAAAAAAATAATAATTCCCGTGCAGTCTCAATGGCAGGGTGCGGGCCGGGGAATAGGCCTCTTGGCCGGGGTGAATAGTGTTGGAACACGGCCCGCGGAAATAGTAGCGGCTGGAGGTACCGGGGGCGATGCCCGCCCTGGCCCGGCGGCCAAGTTAAAAAAATAAATAATCCCCGTTCAGTCTCAATGGCAGGGTGCGGGCCGGCCCGGCGGCGATTGCGGCGGGCAGCAGGCCTCTTGGACAGGTTGAGAGATAAAAAAATAATAATTCCCGTTCAGTCTCAATGGCAGGGTGCGGGCCGGCCCGGCGGCAATTGCGGCGGGCAGCAGGCCTCTTGGACAGGTTGAGAGATAAAAAAATAATAATTCCCTTGCAGTCTCAATGGCGGGGTGCGGGCCGGGGAATAGGCCTCTTGGCCGGGGTGAATATGTTGGAACGCGGCGCGCGTAAATAGAAGCGGCTGGAGGTACCGGGGGCGAAGCCCGCCCCGGCCCGGAGGCCGAGTTAAAAAAAATAATAATCCCCGTTCAGTCTCAATGGCGGGGTGCGGGCCGGCCCGGCGGCGATTGCGGCGGGCAGCAGGCCTCTTGGACAGGTTGAGAGATAAAAAAATAATAATTCCCGTGCAGTCTCAATGGCGGGGTGCGGGCCGGGGAATAGGCCTCTTGGCCGGGGTGAATATGTTGGAACGCGGCGCGCGTAAATAGAAGCGGCTGGAGGTACCGGGGGCGAAGCCCGCCCCGGCCCGGAGGCCGAGTTAAAAAAAATAATAATCCCCGTTCAGTCTCAATGGCGGGGTGCGGGCCGGCCCGGCAGCGAGTGCGGCGGGCAGCAGGCCTCTTGGACAGGTTGAGAGATAAAAAAATAATAATTCCCGTGCAGTCTCAATGGCGGGGTGCGGGCCGGGGAATAGGCCTCTTGGCCGGGGTGAATATGTTGGAACGCGGCGCGCGTAAATAGAAGCGGCTGGAGGTACCGGGGGCGAAGCCCGCCCTGGCCCGGAGGCCGAGTTAAAAAAAATAATAATCCCCGTTCAGTCTCAATGGCGGGGTGCGGGCCGGCCCGGCGGCGAGTGCGGCGGGCAGCAGGCCTCTTGGACAGGTTGAGAGATAAAAAAATAATAATTCCCGTGCAGTCTCAATGGCGGGGTGCGGGCCGGGGAATAGGCCTCTTGGCCGGGGTGAATAGTGTTGGAACACGGCCCGCGGAAATAGTAGCGGCTGGAGGTACCGGGGGCGATGCCCGCCCCGGCCCGGCGGCCAAGTTAAAAAAATAAATAATCCCGTTCAGTCTCAATGGCAGGGTGCGGGCCGGCCCGGCGGCGATTGCGGCGGGCAGCAGGCCTCTTGGACAGGTTGAGAGATAAAAAAATAATAATTCCCATGCAGTCTCAATGGCGGGGTGCGGGCCGGGGAATAGGCCTCTTGGCCGGGGTGAATATGTTGGAACGCGGCGCGCGTAAATAGAAGCGGCTGGAGGTACCGGGGGCGAAGCCCGCCCCGGCCCGGAGGCCGAGTTAAAAAAAATAATAATCCCCGTTCAGTCTCAATGGCGGGGTGCGGGCCGGCCCGGCAGCGAGTGCGGCGGGCAGCAGGCCTCTTGGACAGGTTGAGAGATAAAAAAATAATAATTCCCGTGCAGTCTCAATGGCGGGGTGCGGGCCGGGGAATAGGCCTCTTGGCCGGGGTGAATAGTGTTGGAACACGGCCCGCGGAAATAGTAGCGGCTGGAGGTACCGGGGGCGATGCCCGCCCTGGCCCGGCGGCCAAGTTAAAAAAATAAATAATCCCCGTTCAGTCTCAATGGCAGGGTGCGGGCCGGCCCGGCGGCGATTGCGGCGGGCAGCAGGCCTCTTGGACAGGTTGAGAGATAAAAAAATAATAATTCCCGTTCAGTCTCAATGGCAGGGTGCGGGCCGGCCCGGCGGCAATTGCGGCGGGCAGCAGGCCTCTTGGACAGGTTGAGAGATAAAAAAATAATAATTCCCTTGCAGTCTCAATGGCGGGGTGCGGGCCGGGGAATAGGCCTCTTGGCCGGGGTGAATATGTTGGAACGCGGCGCGCGTAAATAGAAGCGGCTGGAGGTACCGGGGGCGAAGCCCGCCCCGGCCCGGAGGCCGAGTTAAAAAAAATAATAATCCCCGTTCAGTCTCAATGGCAGGGTGCGGGCCGGCCCGGCGGCGAGTGCGGCGGGCAGCAGGCCTCTTGGACAGGTTGAGAGATAAAAAAATAATAATTCCCGTGCAGTCTCAATGGCGGGGTGCGGGCCGGGGAATAGGCCTCTTGGCCGGGGTGAATATGTTGGAACGCGGCGCGCGTAAATAGAAGCGGCTGGAGGTACCGGGGTCGAAGCCTGCCCCGGCCCGGAGGCCAAGTTAAAAAAATAAATAATCCCCGTTCAGTCTCAATGGCAGGGTGCGGGCCGGCCCGGCGGCGATTGCGGCGGGCAGCAGGCCTCTTGGACAGGTTGAGAGATAAAAAAAAAAATAATTTCCGTGTAGTCTCAATGGCGGGGTGCGGGCCGGCCCGGCGGACGAGTGTGGCCGGGGAAGAGGCCTCTTGGCCGGGGTGAATATGTTGGAACGCGGCGCGCGTAAATAGAAGCGGCTGGAGGTACCGGGGTCGAAGCCTGCCCCGGCCCGGAGGCCGAGTTAAAAAAAATAATAATCCCCGTTCAGTCTCAATGGCGGGGTGCGGGCCGGCCCGGCGGCGAGTGCGGCGGGCAGCAGGCCTCTTGGACAGGTTGAGAGATAAAAAAAATAATAATTCCCGTGCAGTCTCAATGGCGGGGTGCGGGCCGGGGAATAGGCCTCTTGGCCGGGGTGAATAGTGTTGGAACACGGCCCGCGGAAATAGTAGCGGCTGGAGGTACCGGGGGCGATGCCCGCCCCGCCCGGCGGCCAAATTAAAAAAATAAATAATCCCGTTCAGTCTCAATGGCAGGGTGCGGGCCGGCCCGGCGGCGATTGCGGCGGGCAGCAGGCCTCTTGGACAGGTTGAGAGATAAAAAAATAATAATTCCCATGCAGTCTCAATGGCGGGGTGCGGGCCGGGGAATAGGCCTCTTGGCCGGGGTGAATATGTTGGAACGCGGCACGCGTAAATAGAAGCGGCTGGAGGTACCGGGGGCGAAGCCCGCCCCGGCCCGGAGGCCGAGTTAAAAAAAATAATAATCCCCGTTCAGTCTCAATGGCGGGGTGCGGGCCGGCCCGGCAGCGAGTGCGGCGGGCAGCAGGCCTCTTGGACAGGTTGAGAGATAAAAAAATAATAATTCCCGTGCAGTCTCAATGGCGGGGTGCGGGCCGGGGAATAGGCCTCTTGGCCGGGGTGAATAGTGTTGGAACACGGCCCGCGGAAATAGTAGCGGCTGGAGGTACCGGGGGCGATGCCCGCCCTGGCCCGGCGGCCAAGTTAAAAAAATAAATAATCCCCGTTCAGTCTCAATGGCAGGGTGCGGGCCGGCCCGGCGGCGATTGCGGCGGGCAGCAGGCCTCTTGGACAGGTTGAGAGATAAAAAAATAATAATTCCCGTTCAGTCTCAATGGCAGAGTGCGGGCCGGCCCGGCGGCAATTGCGGCGGGCAGCAGGCCTCTTGGACAGGTTGAGAGATAAAAAAATAATAATTCCCTTGCAGTCTCAATGGCGGGGTGCGGGCCGGGGAATAGGCCTCTTGGCCGGGGTGAATATGTTGGAACGCGGCGCGCGTAAATAGAAGCGGCTGGAGGTACCGGGGGCGAAGCCCGCCCCGGCCCGGAGGCCGAGTTAAAAAAAATAATAATCCCCGTTCAGTCTCAATGGCGGGGTGCGGGCCGGCCCGGCGGCGATTGCGGCGGGCAGCAGGCCTCTTGGACAGGTTGAGAGATAAAAAAATAATAATTCCCGTGCAGTCTCAATGGCGGGGTGCGGGCCGGGGAATAGGCCTCTTGGCCGGGGTGAATATGTTGGAACGCGGCGCGCGTAAATAGAAGCGGCTGGAGGTACCGGGGGCGAAGCCCGCCCCGGCCCGGAGGCCGAGTTAAAAAAAATAATAATCCCCGTTCAGTCTCAATGGCGGGGTGCGGGCCGGCCCGGCAGCGAGTGCGGCGGGCAGCAGGCCTCTTGGACAGGTTGAGAGATAAAAAAATAATAATTCCCGTGCAGTCTCAATGGCGGGGTGCGGGCCGGGGAATAGGCCTCTTGGCCGGGGTGAATATGTTGGAACGCGGCGCGCGTAAATAGAAGCGGCTGGAGGTACCGGGGGCGAAGCCCGCCCTGGCCCGGAGGCCGAGTTAAAAAAAATAATAATCCCCGTTCAGTCTCAATGGCGGGGTGCGGGCCGGCCCGGCGGCGAGTGCGGCGGGCAGCAGGCCTCTTGGACAGGTTGAGAGATAAAAAAATAATAATTCCCGTGCAGTCTCAATGGCGGGGTGCGGGCCGGGGAATAGGCCTCTTGGCCGGGGTGAATAGTGTTGGAACACGGCCCGCGGAAATAGTAGCGGCTGGAGGTACCGGGGGCGATGCCCGCCCCGGCCCGGCGGCCAAGTTAAAAAAATAAATAATCCCGTTCAGTCTCAATGGCAGGGTGCGGGCCGGCCCGGCGGCGATTGCGGCGGGCAGCAGGCCTCTTGGACAGGTTGAGAGATAAAAAAATAATAATTCCCATGCAGTCTCAATGGCGGGGTGCGGGCCGGGGAATAGGCCTCTTGGCCGGGGTGAATATGTTGGAACGCGGCGCGCGTAAATAGAAGCGGCTGGAGGTACCGGGGGCGAAGCCCGCCCCGGCCCGGAGGCCGAGTTAAAAAAAATAATAATCCCCGTTCAGTCTCAATGGCGGGGTGCGGGCCGGCCCGGCAGCGAGTGCGGCGGGCAGCAGGCCTCTTGGACAGGTTGAGAGATAAAAAAATAATAATTCCCGTGCAGTCTCAATGGCGGGGTGCGGGCCGGGGAATAGGCCTCTTGGCCGGGGTGAATAGTGTTGGAACACGGCCCGCGGAAATAGTAGCGGCTGGAGGTACCGGGGGCGATGCCCGCCCTGGCCCGGCGGCCAAGTTAAAAAAATAAATAATCCCCGTTCAGTCTCAATGGCAGGGTGCGGGCCGGCCCGGCGGCGATTGCGGCGGGCAGCAGGCCTCTTGGACAGGTTGAGAGATAAAAAAATAATAATTCCCGTTCAGTCTCAATGGCAGGGTGCGGGCCGGCCCGGCGGCAATTGCGGCGGGCAGCAGGCCTCTTGGACAGGTTGAGAGATAAAAAAATAATAATTCCCTTGCAGTCTCAATGGCGGGGTGCGGGCCGGGGAATAGGCCTCTTGGCCGGGGTGAATATGTTGGAACGCGGCGCGCGTAAATAGAAGCGGCTGGAGGTACCGGGGGCGAAGCCCGCCCCGGCCCGGAGGCCGAGTTAAAAAAAATAATAATCCCCGTTCAGTCTCAATGGCAGGGTGCGGGCCGGCCCGGCGGCGAGTGCGGCGGGCAGCAGGCCTCTTGGACAGGTTGAGAGATAAAAAAATAATAATTCCCGTGCAGTCTCAATGGCGGGGTGCGGGCCGGGGAATAGGCCTCTTGGCCGGGGTGAATATGTTGGAACGCGGCGCGCGTAAATAGAAGCGGCTGGAGGTACCGGGGGCGAAGCCCGCCCCGGCCCGGAGGCCGAGTTAAAAAAAATAATAATCCCCGTTCAGTCTCAATGGCGGGGTGCGGGCCGGCCCGGCGGCGAGTGCGGCGGGCAGCAGGCCTCTTGGACAGGTTGAGAGATAAAAAAATAATAATTCCCGTGCAGTCTCAAAGGCGGGGTGCGGGCCGGGGAATAGGCCTCTTGGCCGGGGTGAATAGTGTTGGAACACGGCCCGCGGAAATAGTAGCGGCTGGAGGTACCGGGGGCGATGCCCGCCCCGGCCCGGCGGCCAAGTTAAAAAAATAAATAATCCCGTTCAGTCTCAATGGCAGGGTGCGGGCCGGCCCGGCGGCGATTGCGGCGGGCAGCAGTCCTCTTGGACAGGTTGAGAGATAAAAAAATAATAATTCCCATGCAGTCTCAATGGCGGGGTGCGGGCCGGGGAATAGGCCTCTTGGCCGGGGTGAATATGTTGGAACGCGGCGCGCGTAAATAGAAGCGGCTGGAGGTACCGGGGGCGAAGCCCGCCCCGGCCCGGAGGCCGAGTTAAAAAAAATAATAATCCCCGATCAGTCTCAATGGCGGGGTGCGGGCCGGCCCGGCAGCGAGTGCGGCGGGCAGCAGGCCTCTTGGACAGGTTGAGAGATAAAAAAATAATAATTCCCGTGCAGTCTCAATGGCGGGGTGCGGGCCGGGGAATAGGCCTCTTGGCCGGGGTGAATAGTGTTGGAACACGGCCCGCGGAAATAGTAGCGGCTGGAGGTACCGGGGGCGATGCCCGCCCTGGCCCGGCGGCCAAGTTAAAAAAATAAATAATCCCCGTTCAGTCTCAATGGCAGGGTGCGGGCCGGCCCGGCGGCAATTGCGGCGGGCAGCAGGCCTCTTGGACAGGTTGAGAGATAAAAAAATAATAATTCCCTTGCAGTCTCAATGGCGGGGTGCGGGCCGGGGAATAGGCCTCTTGGCCGGGGTGAATATGTTGGAACGCGGCGCGCGTAAATAGAAGCGGCTGGAGGTACCGGGGGCGAAGCCCGCCCCGGCCCGGAGGCCGAGTAAAAAAAAATAATAATCCCCGTTCAGTCTCAATGGCGGGGTGCGGGCCGGCCCGGCGGCGATTGCGGCGGGCAGCAGGCCTCTTGGACAGGTTGAGAGATAAAAAAATAATAATTCCCGTTCAGTCTCAATGGCAGGGTGCGGGCCGGCCCGGCGGCAATTGCGGCGGGCAGCAGGCCTCTTGGACAGGTTGAGAGATAAAAAAATAATAATTCCCTTGCAGTCTCAATGGCGGGGTGCGGGCCGGGGAATAGGCCTCTTGGCCGGGGTGAATATGTTGGAACGCGGCGCGCGTAAATAGAAGCGGCTGGAGGTACCGGGGGCGAAGCCCGCCCCGGCCCGGAGGCCGAGTTAAAAAAAATAATAATCCCCGTTCAGTCTCAATGGCGGGGTGCGGGCCGGCCCGGCGGCGAGTGCGGCGGGCAGCAGGCCTCTTGGACAGGTTGAGAGATAAAAAAATAATAATTCCCGTGCAGTCTCAATGGCGGGGTGCGGGCCGGGGAATAGGCCTCTTGGCCGGGGTGAATATGTTGGAACGCGGCGCGCGTAAATAGAAGCGGCTGGAGGTACCGGGGGCGAAGCCCGCCCCGGCCCGGAGGCCGAGTTAAAAAAAATAATAATCCCCGTTCAGTCTCAATGGCGGGGTGCGGGCCGGCCCGGCGGCGAGTGCGGCGGGCAGCAGGCCTCTTGGACAGGTTGAGAGATAAAAAAATAATAATTCCCGTGCAGTCTCAATGGCGGGGTGCGGGCCGGGGAATAGGCCTCTTGGCCGGGGTGAATAGTGTTGGAACGCGGCGCGCGTAAATAGAAGCGGCTGGAGGTACCGGGGGCGAAGCCCGCCCCGGCCCGGAGGCCGAGTTAAAAAAAATAATAATCCCCGTTCAGTCTCAATGGCGGGGTGCGGGCCGGCCCGGCGGCGAGTGCGGCGGGCAGCAGGCCTCTTGGACAGGTTGAGAGATAAAAAAATAATAATTCCCGTGCAGTCTCAATGGCGGGGTGCGGGCCGGGGAATAGGCCTCTTGGCCGGGGTGAATATGTTGGAACGCGGCGCGCGTAAATAGAAGCGGCTGGAGGTACCGGGGGCGATGCCCGCCCCGGCCCGGCGGCCAAGTTAAAAAAATAAATAATCCCGTTCAGTCTCAATGGCAGGGTGCGGGCCGGCCCGGCGGCGATTGCGGCGGGCAGCAGGCCTCTTGGACAGGTTGAGAGATAAAAAAATAATAATTCCCATGCAGTCTCAATGGCGGGGTGCGGGCCGGGGAATAGGCCTCTTGGCCGGGGTGAATAGTGTTGGAACACGGCCCGCGGAAATAGTAGCGGCTGGAGGTACCGGGGGCGATGCCCGCCCCGGCCCGGCGGCCAAGTTAAAAAAATAAATAATCCCGTTCAGTCTCAATGGCAGGGTGCGGGCCGGCCCGGCGGCGATTGCGGGGGGCAGCAGGCCTCTTGGACAGGTTGAGAGATAAAAAAATAATAATTCCCATGCAGTCTCAATGGCGGGGTGCGGGCCGGGGAATAGGCCTCTTGGCCGGGGTGAATATGTTGGAACGCGGCGCGCGTAAATAGAAGCGGCTGGAGGTACCGGGGGCGATGCCCGCCCCGGCCCGGCGGCCAAGTTAAAAAAATTAATAATCCCGTTCAGTCTCAATGGCAGGGTGCGGGCCGGCCCGGCGGCGATTGCGGCGGGCAGCAGGCCTCTTGGACAGGTTGAGAGATAAAAAAATAATAATTCCCATGCAGTCTCAATGGCGGGGTGCGGGCCGGGGAATAGGCCTCTTGGCCGGGGTGAATAGTGTTGGAACACGGCCCGCGGAAATAGTAGCGGCTGGAGGTACCGGGGGCGATGCCCGCCCCGGCCCGGCGGCCAAGTTAAAAAAATAAATAATCCCGTTCAGTCTCAATGGCAGGGTGCGGGCCGGCCCGGCGGCGAGTGCGGCGGGCAGCAGGCCTCTTGGACAGGTTGAGAGATAAAAAAATAATAATTCCCGTTCAGTCTCAATGGCAGGGTGCGGGCCGGCCCGGCGGCAATTGCGGCGGGCAGCAGGCCTCTTGGACAGGTTGAGAGATAAAAAAAATAATAATTCCCATGCAGTCTCAATGGCGGGGTGCGGGCCGGGGAATAGGCCTCTTGGCCGGGGTGAATATGTTGGAACGCGGCGCGCGTAAATAGAAGCGGCTGGAGGTACCGGGGGCGAAGCCCGCCCCGGCCCGGAGGCCGAGTTAAAAAAAATAATAATCCCCGTTCAGTCTCAATGGCGGGGTGCGGGCCGGCCCGGCGGCGAGTGCGGCGGGCAGCAGGCCTCTTGGACAGGTTGAGAGATAAAAAAATAATAATTCCCGTGCAGTCTCAATGGCGGGGTGCGGGCCGGGGAATAGGCCTCTTGGCCGGGGTGAATATGTTGGAACGCGGCGCGCGTAAATAGAAGCGGCTGGAGGTACCGGGGGCGAAGCCCGCCCCTCCGGGCCGAGTTAAAAAAAAAAAAAATCCCCGTTCAGTCTCAATGGCGGGGTGCGGGCCGGCCCGGCGGCGAGTGCGGCGGGCAGCAGGCCTCTTGGACAGGTTGAGAGATAAAAAAATAATAATTCCCATGCAGTTTCAATGGCGGGGTGCGGGCCGGGGAATAGGCCTCTTGGCCGGGGTGAATAGTGTTGGAACACGGCCCGCGGAAATAGTAGCGGCTGGAGGTACCGGGGGCGATGCCCGCCCCGGCCCGGCGGCCAAGTTAAAAAAAAAAAAATCCCCGTTCAGTCTCAATTGCAGGGTGCGGGCCGGCCCGGCGGCGATTGCGGCGGGCAGCAGGCCTCTTGGACAGGTTGAGAGATAAAAAAATAATAATTCCCATGCAGTTTCAATGGCGGGGTGCGGGCCGGGGAATAGGCCTCTTGGCCGGGGTGAATAGTGTTGGAACACGGCCCGCGGAAATAGTAGCGGCTGGAGGTACCGGGGGCGATGCCCGTCCCGGGCCGGCGGCCAAGTTAAAAAAATAAATAATCCCCGTTCAGTCTCAATGGCAGGGTGCGGGCCGGCCCGGCGGCGATTGCGGCGGGCAGCAGGCCTCTTGGACAGGTTGAGAGATAAAAAAATAATAATTCCCGTGCAGTCTCAATGGCGGGGTGCGGGCCGGCCCGGCGGACGAGTGTGGCCGGGGAAGAGGCCTCTTTGCCGGGGTGAATATGTTGGAACGCGGCGCGCGTAAATAGAAGCGGCTGGAGGTACCGGGGGCGAAGCCCGCCCCGGCCCGGAGGCCGAGTTAAAAAAAATAATAATCCCCGTTCAGTCTCAATGGCGGGGTGCGGGCCGGCCCGGCGGCGAGTGCGGCGGGCAGCAGGCCTCTTGGACAGGTTGAGAGATAAAAAAATAATAATTCCCGTGCAGTCTCAATGGCGGGGTGCGGGCCGGCCCGGCGGACGAGTGTGGCCGGGGAAGAGGCCTCTTGGCCGGGGTGAATATGTTGGAACGCGGCGCGCGTAAATAGAAGCGGCTGGAGGTACCGGGGGCGAAGCCCGCCCCGGCCCGGCGGCCGAGTTAAAAAAAATAATAATCCCCGTACAGTCTCAATGGCGGGGTGCGGGCCGGCCCGGCGGCGAGTGCGGCGGGCAGCAGGCCTCTTGGACAGGTTGAGAGATAAAAAAAATAATAATTCCCGTGCAGTCTCAATGGCGGGGTGCGGGCCGGGGAATAGGCCTCTTGGCCGGGGTGAATAGTGTTGGAACACGGCCCGCGGAAATAGTAGCGGCTGGAGGTACCGGGGGCGATGCCCGCCCCGGCCCGGCGGCCAAGTTAAAAAAATAAATAATCCCCGTTCAGTCTCAATGGCAGGGTGCGGGCCGGCCCGGCGGCGATTGCGGCGGGCAGCAGGCCTCTTGGACAGGTTGAGAGATAAAAAAAAAAATAATTTCCGTGTAGTCTCAATGGCGGGGTGCGGGCCGGCCCGGCGGACTAGTGTGGCCGGGGAAGAGGCCTCTTGGCCGGGGTGAATATGTTGGAACGCGGCGCGCGTAAATAGAAGCGGCTGGAGGTACCGGGGTCGAAGCCTGCCCCGGCCCGGAGGCCGAGTTAAAAAAAATAATAATCCCCGTTCAGTCTCAATGGCGGGGTGCGGGCCGGCCCGGCGGCGAGTGCGGCGGGCAGCAGGCCTCTTGGACAGGTTGAGAGATAAAAAAAATAATAATTCCCGTGCAGTCTCAATGGCGGGGTGCGGGCCGGGGAATAGGCCTCTTGGCCGGGGTGAATAGTGTTGGAACACGGCCCGCGGAAATAGTAGCGGCTGGAGGTACCGGGGGCGATGCCCGCCCCGCCCGGCGGCCAAATTAAAAAAATAAATAATCCCGTTCAGTCTCAATGGCAGGGTGCGGGCCGGCCCGGCGGCGATTGCGGCGGGCAGCAGGCCTCTTGGACAGGTTGAGAGATAAAAAAATAATAATTCCCATGCAGTCTCAATGGCGGGGTGCGGGCCGGGGAATAGGCCTCTTGGCCGGGGTGAATATGTTGGAACGCGGCGCGCGTAAATAGAAGCGGCTGGAGGTACCGGGGGCGAAGCCCGCCCCGGCCCGGAGGCCGAGTTAAAAAAAATAATAATCCCCGTTCAGTCTCAATGGCGGGGTGCGGGCCGGCCCGGCAGCGAGTGCGGCGGGCAGCAGGCCTCTTGGACAGGTTGAGAGATAAAAAAATAATAATTCCCGTGCAGTCTCAATGGCGGGGTGCGGGCCGGGGAATAGGCCTCTTGGCCGGGGTGAATAGTGTTGGAACACGGCCCGCGGAAATAGTAGCGGCTGGAGGTACCGGGGGCGATGCCCGCCCTGGCCCGGCGGCCAAGTTAAAAAAATAAATAATCCCCGTTCAGTCTCAATGGCAGGGTGCGGGCCGGCCCGGCGGCGATTGCGGCGGGCAGCAGGCCTCTTGGACAGGTTGAGAGATAAAAAAATAATAATTCCCGTTCAGTCTCAATGGCAGGGTGCGGGCCGGCCCGGCGGCAATTGCGGCGGGCAGCAGGCCTCTTGGACAGGTTGAGAGATAAAAAAATAATAATTCCCTTGCAGTCTCAATGGCGGGGTGCGGGCCGGGGAATAGGCCTCTTGGCCGGGGTGAATATGTTGGAACGCGGCGCGCGTAAATAGAAGCGGCTGGAGGTACCGGGGGCGAAGCCCGCCCCGGCCCGGAGGCCGAGTTAAAAAAAATAATAATCCCGTTCAGTCTCAATGGCGGGGTGCGGGCCGGCCCGGCGGCGAGTGCGGCGGGCAGCAGGCCTCTTGGACAGGTTGAGAGATAAAAAAATAATAATTCCCGTGCAGTCTCAATGGCGGGGTGCGGGCCGGGGAATAGGCCTCTTGGCCGGGGTGAATATGTTGGAACGCGGCGCGCGTAAATAGAAGCGGCTGGAGGTACCGGGGGCGAAGCCCGCCCCGGCCCGGAGGCCGAGTTAAAAAAAATAATAATCCCCGTTCAGTCTCAATGGCGGGGTGCGGGCCGGCCCGGCGGCGAGTGCGGCGGGCAGCAGGCCTCTTGGACAGGTTGAGAGATAAAAAAATAATAATTCCCGTGCAGTCTCAATGGCGGGGTGCGGGCCGGGGAATAGGCCTCTTGGCCGGGGTGAATAGTGTTGGAACACGGCCCGCGGAAATAGTAGCGGCTGGAGGTACCGGGGGCGATGCCCGCCCCGGCCCGGCGGCCAAGTTAAAAAAATAAATAATCCCGTTCAGTCTCAATGGCAGGGTGCGGGCCGGCCCGGCGGCGATTGCGGCGGGCAGCAGGCCTCTTGGACAGGTTGAGAGATAAAAAAATAATAATTCCCATGCAGTCTCAATGGCGGGGTGCGGGCCGGGGAATAGGCCTCTTGGCCGGGGTGAATATGTTGGAACGCGGCGCGCGTAAATAGAAGCGGCTGGAGGTACCGGGGGCGAAGCCCGCCCCGGCCCGGAGGCCGAGTTAAAAAAAATAATAATCCCCGTTCAGTCTCAATGGCGGGGTGCGGGCCGGCCCGGCAGCGAGTGCGGCGGGCAGCAGGCCTCTTGGACAGGTTGAGAGATAAAAAAATAATAATTCCCGTGCAGTCTCAATGGCGGGGTGCGGGCCGGGGAATAGGCCTCTTGGCCGGGGTGAATAGTGTTGGAACACGGCCCGCGGAAATAGTAGCGGCTGGAGGTACCGGGGGCGATGCCCGCCCTGGCCCGGCGGCCAAGTTAAAAAAATAAATAATCCCCGTTCAGTCTCAATGGCAGGGTGCGGGCCGGCCCGGCGGCGATTGCGGCGGGCAGCAGGCCTCTTGGACAGGTTGAGAGATAAAAAAATAATAATTCCCGTTCAGTCTCAATGGCAGGGTGCGGGCCGGCCCGGCGGCAATTGCGGCGGGCAGCAGGCCTCTTGGACAGGTTGAGAGATAAAAAAATAATAATTCCCTTGCAGTCTCAATGGCGGGGTGCGGGCCGGGGAATAGGCCTCTTGGCCGGGGTGAATATGTTGGAACGCGGCGCGCGTAAATAGAAGCGGCTGGAGGTACCGGGGGCGAAGCCCGCCCCGGCCCGGAGGCCGAGTTAAAAAAAATAATAATCCCCGTTCAGTCTCAATGGCGGGGTGCGGGCCGGCCCGGCGGCGATTGCGGCGGGCAGCAGGCCTCTTGGACAGGTTGAGAGATAAAAAAATAATAATTCCCGTGCAGTCTCAATGGCGGGGTGCGGGCCGGGGAATAGGCCTCTTGGCCGGGGTGAATATGTTGGAACGCGGCGCGCGTAAATAGAAGCGGCTGGAGGTACCGGGGGCGAAGCCCGCCCCGGCCCGGAGGCCGAGTTAAAAAAAATAATAATCCCCGTTCAGTCTCAATGGCGGGGTGCGGGCCGGCCCGGCAGCGAGTGCGGCGGGCAGCAGGCCTCTTGGACAGGTTGAGAGATAAAAAAATAATAATTCCCGTGCAGTCTCAATGGCGGGGTGCGGGCCGGGGAATAGGCCTCTTGGCCGGGGTGAATAGTGTTGGAACACGGCCCGCGGAAATAGTAGCGGCTGGAGGTACCGGGGGCGATGCCCGCCCTGGCCCGGCGGCCAAGTTAAAAAAATAAATAATCCCCGTTCAGTCTCAATGGCAGGGTGCGGGCCGGCCCGGCGGCGATTGCGGCGGGCAGCAGGCCTCTTGGACAGGTTGAGAGATAAAAAAATAATAATTCCCGTTCAGTCTCAATGGCAGGGTGCGGGCCGGCCCGGCGGCAATTGCGGCGGGCAGCAGGCCTCTTGGACAGGTTGAGAGATAAAAAAATAATAATTCCCTTGCAGTCTCAATGGCGGGGTGCGGGCCGGGGAATAGGCCTCTTGGCCGGGGTGAATATGTTGGAACGCGGCGCGCGTAAATAGAAGCGGCTGGAGGTACCGGGGGCGAAGCCCGCCCCGGCCCGGAGGCCGAGTTAAAAAAAATAATAATCCCCGTTCAGTCTCAATGGCGGGGTGCGGGCCGGCCCGGCGGCGAGTGCGGCGGGCAGCAGGCCTCTTGGACAGGTTGAGAGATAAAAAAATAATAATTCCCGTGCAGTCTCAATGGCGGGGTGCGGGCCGGGGAATAGGCCTCTTGGCCGGGGTGAATATGTTGGAACGCGGCGCGCGTAAATAGAAGCGGCTGGAGGTACCGGGGGCGAAGCCCGCCCCGGCCCGGAGGCCGAGTTAAAAAAAATAATAATCCCCGTTCAGTCTCAATGGCGGGGTGCGGGCCGGCCCGGCGGCGAGTGCGGCGGGCAGCAGGCCTCTTGGACAGGTTGAGAGATAAAAAAATAATAATTCCCGTGCAGTCTCAATGGCGGGGTGCGGGCCGGGGAATAGGCCTCTTGGCCGGGGTGAATAGTGTTGGAACACGGCCCGCGGAAATAGTAGCGGCTGGAGGTACCGGGGGCGATGCCCGCCCCGGCCCGGCGGCCAAGTTAAAAAAATAAATAATCCCGTTCAGTCTCAATGGCAGGGTGCGGGCCGGCCCGGCGGCGATTGCGGCGGGCAGCAGGCCTCTTGGACAGGTTGAGAGATAAAAAAATAATAATTCCCATGCAGTCTCAATGGCGGGGTGCGGGCCGGGGAATAGGCCTCTTGGCCGGGGTGAATATGTTGGAACGCGGCGCGCGTAAATAGAAGCGGCTGGAGGTACCGGGGGCGAAGCCCGCCCCGGCCCGGAGGCCGAGTTAAAAAAAATAATAATCCCCGTTCAGTCTCAATGGCGGGGTGCGGGCCGGCCCGGCGGCGAGTGCGGCGGGCAGCAGGCCTCTTGGACAGGTTGAGAGATAAAAAAATAATAATTCCCGTGCAGTCTCAATGGCGGGGTGCGGGCCGGGGAATAGGCCTCTTGGCCGGGGTGAATATGTTGGAACGCGGCGCGCGTAAATAGAAGCGGCTGGAGGTACCGGGGGCGAAGCCCGCCCCGGCCCGGAGGCCGAGTTAAAAAAAATAATAATCCCGTTCAGTCTCAATGGCGGGGTGCGGTCCGGCCCGGCGGCGAGTGCGGCGGGCAGCAGGCCTCTTGGACAGGTTGAGAGATAAAAAAATAATAATTCCCGTGCAGTCTCAACGGCGGGGTGCGGGCCGGCCCGGCGGACGAGTGTGGCCGGGGAAGAGGCCTCTTGGCCGGGGTGAATATGTTGGAACGCGGCGCGCGTAAATAGAAGCGGCTGGAGGTACCGTGGGCGAAGCCCGCCCCGGCCCGGAGGCCGAGTTAAAAAAAATAATAATCCCCGTTCAGTCTCAATGGCGGGGTGCGGGCCGGCCCGGCGGCGAGTGCGGCGGGCAGCAGGCCTCTTGGACAGGTTGAGAGATAAAAAAATAATAATTCCCGTGCAGTCTCAATGGCGGGGTGCGGGCCGGCCCGGCGGACGAGTGTGGCCGGGGAAGAGGCCTCTTGGCCGGGGTGAATATGTTGGAACACGGCGCGCGTAAATAGAAGCGGCTGGAGGTACCGGGGGCGAAGCCCGCCCCGGCCCGGAGGCCGAGTTAAAAAAAATAATAATCCCCGTTCAGTCTCAATGGCGGGGTGCGGGCCGGCCCGGCGGCGAGTGCGGCGGGCAGCAGGCCTCTTGGACAGGTTGAGAGATAAAAAAATAATAATTCCCGTGCAGTCTCAATGGCTGGGTGCGGGCCGGGGAATAGGCCTCTTGGCCGGGGTGAATAGTGTTGGAACACGGCCCGCGGAAATAGTAGCGGCTGGAGGTACCGGGGGCGATGCCCGCCCCGGCCCGGCGGCCAAGTTAAAAAAATAAATAATCCCGTTCAGTCTCAATGGCAGGGTGCGGGCCGGCCCGGCGGCGATTGCGGCGGGCAGCAGGCCTCTTGGACAGGTTGAGAGATAAAAAAATAATAATTCCCATGCAGTCTCAATGGCGGGGTGCGGGCCTTGGAATAGGCCTCTTGGCCGGGGTGAATATGTTGGAACGCGGCGCGTAAATAGAAGCGGCTGGAGGTACCGGGGGCGAAGCCCGCCCCGGCCCGGAGGCCGAGTTAAAAAAAATAATAATCCCCGTTCAGTCTCAATGGCGGGGTGCGGGCCGGCCCGGCGGCGAGTGCGCCGGGCAGCAGGCCTCTTGGACAGGTTGAGAGATAAAAAAATAATAATTCCCGTGCAGTCTCAATGGCGGGGTGCGGGCCGGGGAATAGGCCTCTTGGCCGGGGTGAATAGTGTTGGAACACGGCCCGCGGAAATAGTAGCGGCTGGAGGTACCGGGGGCGATGCCCGCCCCGGCCCGGCGGCCAAGTTAAAAAAATAAATAATCCCGTTCAGTCTCAATGGCAGGGTGCGGGCCGGCCCGGCGGCGATTGCGGCGGGCAGCAGGCCTCTTGGACAGGTTGAGAGATAAAAAAATAATAATTCCCATGCAGTCTCAATGGCGGGGTGCGGGCCGGGGAATAGGCCTCTTGGCCGGGGTGAATAGTGTTGGAACACGGCCCGCGGAAATAGTAGCGGCTGGAGGTACCGGGGGCGATGCCCGCCCCGGCCCGGCGGCCAAGTTAAAAAAATAAATAATCCCCGTTCAGTCTCAATGGCAGGGTGCGGGCCGGCCCGGCGGCGAGTGCGGCGGGCAGCAGGCCTCTTGGACAGGTTGAGAGATAAAAAAATAATAATTCCCGTTCAGTCTCAATGGCAGGGTGCGGGCGGGCCCGGCGGCAATTGCGGCGGGCAGCAGGCCTCTTGGACAGGTTGAGAGATAAAAAAATAATAATTCCCATGCAGTCTCAATGGCGGGGTGCGGGCCGGGGAATAGGCCTCTTGGCCGGGGTGAATATGTTGGAACGCGGCGCGCGTAAATAGTAGCGGCTGGAGGTACCGGGGGCGAAGCCCGCCCCGGCCCGGAGGCCGAGTTAAAAAAAATAATAATCCCCGTTCAGTCTCAATGGCGGGGTGCGGGCCGGCCCGGCGGCGAGTGCGGCGGGCAGCAGGCCTCTTGGACAGGTTGAGAGATAAAAAAATAATAATTCCCGTGCAGTCTCAATGGCGGGGTGCGGGCCGGGGAATAGGCCTCTTGGCCGGGGTGAATAGTGTTGGAACACGGCCCGCGGAAATAGTAGCGGCTGGAGGTACCGGGGGCGATGCCCGCCCTGGCCCGGCGGCCAAGTTAAAAAAATAAATAATCCCCGTTCAGTCTCAATGGCAGGGTGCGGGCCGGCCCGGCGGCGATTGCGGCGGGCAGCAGGCCTCTTGGACAGGTTGAGAGATAAAAAAATAATAATTCCCGTTCAGTCTCAATGGCAGGGTGCGGGCCGGCCCGGCGGCAATTGCGGCGGGCAGCAGGCCTCTTGGACAGGTTGAGAGATAAAAAAATAATAATTCCCTTGCAGTCTCAATGGCGGGGTGCGGGCCGGGGAATAGGCCTCTTGGCCGGGGTGAATATGTTGGAACGCGGCGCGCGTAAATAGAAGCGGCTGGAGGTACCGGGGGCGAAGCCCGCCCCGGCCCGGAGGCCGAGTTAAAAAAAATAATAATCCCCGTTCAGTCTCAATGGCGGGGTGCGGGCCGGCCCGGCGGCGAGTGCGGCGGGCAGCAGGCCTCTTGGACAGGTTGAGAGATAAAAAAATAATAATTCCCGTGCAGTCTCAATGGCGGGGTGCGGGCCGGGGAATAGGCCTCTTGGCCGGGGTGAATATGTTGGAACGCGGCGCGCGTAAATAGAAGCGGCTGGAGGTACCGGGGGCGAAGCCCGCCCCGGCCCGGAGGCCGAGTTAAAAAAAATAATAATCCCCGTTCAGTCTCAATGGCGGGGTGCGGGCCGGCCCGGCGGCGAGTGCGGCGGGCAGCAGGCCTCTTGGACAGGTTGAGAGATAAAAAAATAATAATTCCCGTGCAGTCTCAATGGCGGGGTGCGGGCCGGGGAATAGGCCTCTTGGCCAGGGTGAATAGTGTTGGAACACGGCCCGCGGAAATAGTAGCGGCTGGAGGTACCGGGGGCGATGCCCGCCCCGGCCCGGCGGCCAAGTTAAAAAAATAAATAATCCCGTTCAGTCTCAATGGCAGGGTGCGGGCCGGCCCGGCGGCGATTGCGGCGGGCAGCAGGCCTCTTGGACAGGTTGAGAGATAAAAAAATAATAATTCCCGTGCAGTCCCAATGGCGGGGTGCGGGCCGGGGAATAGGCCTCTTGGCCGGGGTGAATATGTTGGAACGCGGCGCGCGTAAATAGAAGCGGCTGGAGGTACCGGGGGCGAAGCCCGCCCCGGCCCGGAGGCCGAGTTAAAAAAAATAATAATCCCGTTCAGTCTCAATGGCGGGGTGCGGTCCGGCCCGGCGGCGAGTGCGGCGGGCAGCAGGCCTCTTGGACAGGTTGAGAGATAAAAAAATAATAATTCCCGTGCAGTCTCAACGGCGGGGTGCGGGCCGGCCCGGCGGACGAGTGTGGCCGGGGAAGAGGCCTCTTGGCCGGGGTGAATATGTTGGAACGCGGCGCGCGTAAATAGAAGCGGCTGGAGGTACCGTGGGCGAAGCCCGCCCCGGCCCGGAGGCCGAGTTAAAAAAAATAATAATCCCCGTTCAGTCTCAATGGCGGGGTGCGGGCCGGCCCGGCGGCGAGTGCGGCGGGCAGCAGGCCTCTTGGACAGGTTGAGAGATAAAAAAATAATAATTCCCGTGCAGTCTCAATGGCGGGGTGCGGGCCGGCCCGGCGGACGAGTGTGGCCGGGGAAGAGGCCTCTTGGCCGGGGTGAATATGTTGGAACACGGCGCGCGTAAATAGAAGCGGCTGGAGGTACCGGGGGCGAAGCCCGCCCCGGCCCGGAGGCCGAGTTAAAAAAAATAATAATCCCCGTTCAGTCTCAATGGCGGGGTGCGGGCCGGCCCGGCGGCGAGTGCGGCGGGCAGCAGGCCTCTTGGACAGGTTGAGAGATAAAAAAATAATAATTCCCGTGCAGTCTCAATGGCTGGGTGCGGGCCGGGGAATAGGCCTCTTGGCCGGGGTGAATAGTGTTGGAACACGGCCCGCGGAAATAGTAGCGGCTGGAGGTACCGGGGGCGATGCCCGCCCCGGCCCGGCGGCCAAGTTAAAAAAATAAATAATCCCGTTCAGTCTCAATGGCAGGGTGCGGGCCGGCCCGGCGGCGATTGCGGCGGGCAGCAGGCCTCTTGGACAGGTTGAGAGATAAAAAAATAATAATTCCCATGCAGTCTCAATGGCGGGGTGCGGGCCTTGGAATAGGCCTCTTGGCCGGGGTGAATATGTTGGAACGCGGCGCGTAAATAGAAGCGGCTGGAGGTACCGGGGGCGAAGCCCGCCCTGGCCCGGAGGCCGAGTTAAAAAAAATAATAATCCCCGTTCAGTCTCAATGGCGGGGTGCGGGCCGGCCCGGCGGCGAGTGCGCCGGGCAGCAGGCCTCTTGGACAGGTTGAGAGATAAAAAAATAATAATTCCCGTGCAGTCTCAATGGCGGGGTGCGGGCCGGGGAATAGGCCTCTTGGCCGGGGTGAATAGTGTTGGAACACGGCCCGCCGAAATAGTAGCGGCTGGAGGTACCGGGGGCGATGCCCGCCCCGGCCCGGCGGCCAAGTTAAAAAAATAAATAATCCCGTTCAGTCTCAATGGCAGGGTGCGGGCCGGCCCGGCGGCGATTGCGGCGGGCAGCAGGCCTCTTGGACAGGTTGAGAGATAAAAAAATAATAATTCCCATGCAGTCTCAATGGCGGGGTGCGGGCCGGGGAATAGGCCTCTTGGCCGGGGTGAATAGTGTTGGAACACGGCCCGCGGAAATAGTAGCGGCTGGAGGTACCGGGGGCGATGCCCGCCCCGGCCCGGCGGCCAAGTTAAAAAAATAAATAATCCCCGTTCAGTCTCAATGGCAGGGTGCGGGCCGGCCCGGCGGCGAGTGCGGCGGGCAGCAGGCCTCTTGGACAGGTTGAGAGATAAAAAAATAATAATTCCCGTTCAGTCTCAATGGCAGGGTGCGGGCCGGCCCGGCGGCAATTGCGGCGGGCAGCAGGCCTCTTGGACAGGTTGAGAGATAAAAAAATAATAATTCCCATGCAGTCTCAATGGCGGGGTGCGGGCCGGGGAATAGGCCTCTTGGCCGGGGTGAATATGTTGGAACGCGGCGCGCGTAAATAGTAGCGGCTGGAGGTACCGGGGGCGAAGCCCGCCCCGGCCCGGAGGCCGAGTTAAAAAAAATAATAATCCCCGTTCAGTCTCAATGGCGGGGTGCGGGCCGGCCCGGCGGCGAGTGCGGCGGGCAGCAGGCCTCTTGGACAGGTTGAGAGATAAAAAAAAAATAATTCCCGTGCAGTCTCAATGGCGGGGTGCGGGCCGGGGAATAGGCCTCTTGGCCGGGGTGAATATGTTGGAACGCGGCGCGCGTAAATAGAAGCGGCTGGAGGTACCGGGGGCGAAGCCCGCCCCGGCCCGGAGGCCGAGTTAAAAAAAATAATAATCCCCGTTCAGTCTCAATGGCGGGGTGCGGGCCGGCCCGGCGGCGAGTGCGGCGGGCAGCAGGCCTCTTGGACAGGTTGAGAGATAAAAAAATAATAATTCCCATGCAGTTTCAATGGCGGGGTGCGGGCCGGGGAATAGGCCTCTTGGCCGGGGTGAATAGTGTTGGAACACGGCCCGCGGAAATAGTAGCGGCTGGAGGTACCGGGGGCGAAGCCCGCCCCGGCCCGGACGCCGAGTTAAAAAAAATAATAATCCCCGTTCAGTCTCAATGGCGGGGTGCGGGCCGGCCCGGCGGCGAGTGCGGCGGGCAGCAGGCCTCTTGGACAGGTTGAGAGATAAAAAAATAATAATTCCCGTTCAGTCTCAATGGCAGGGTGCGGGCCGGCCCGGCGGCAATTGCGGCGGGCAGCAGGCCTCTTGGACAGGTTGAGAGATAAAAAAATAATAATTCCCTTGCAGTCTCAATGGCGGGGTGCGGGCCGGGGAATAGGCCTCTTGGCCGGGGTGAATATGTTGGAACGCGGCGCGCGTAAATAGAAGCGGCTGGAGGTACCGGGGGCGATGCCCGCCCCGGGCCGGCGGCCAAGTTAAAAAAATAAATAATCCCGTTCAGTCTCAATGGCAGGGTGCGGGCCGGCCCGGCGGCGATTGCGGCGGGCAGCAGGCCTCTTGGACAGGTTGAGAGATAAAAAAATAATAATTCCCATGCAGTCTCAATGGCGGGGTGCGGGCCGGGGAATGGGCCTCTTGGCCGGGGTGAATAGTGTTGGAACACGGCCCGCGGAAATAGTAGCGGCTGGAGGTACCGGGGGCGATGCCCGCCCCGGGCCGGCGGCCAAGTTAAAAAAATAAATAATCCCCGTTCAGTCTCAATGGCAGGGTGCGGGCCGGCCCGGCGGCGATTGCGGCGGGCAGCAGGCCTCTTGGACAGGTTGAGAGATAAAAAAAATAATAATTCCCGTGCAGTCTCAATGGCGGGGTGCGTGCCGGGGAATAGGCCTCTTGGCCGGGGTGAATAGTGTTGGATCACGGCCCGCGGAAATAGTAGCGGCTGGAGGTACCGGGGGCGATGCCCGCCCCGGCCCGGCGGCCAAGTTAAAAAAATAAATAATCCCCGTTCAGTCTCGATGGCAGGGTGCGGGCCGGCCCGGCGGCGATTGCGGCGGGCAGCAGGCCTCTTGGACAGGTTGAGAGATAAAAAAATAATAATTCCCGTGCAGTCTCAATGGCGGGGTGCGGGCCGGGGAATAGGCCTCTTGGCCGGGGTGAATAGTGTTGGAACACGGCCCGCGGAAATAGTAGCGGCTGGAGGTACCGGGGGCGATGCCCGCCCCGGGCCGGCGGCCAAGTTAAAAAAATAAATAATCCCCATTCAGTCTCAATGGCAGGGTGCGGGCCGGCCCGGCGGCGATTGCGGCGGGCACCCGGCCTCTTGGACAGGTTGAGAGATATAAAAATAATAATTCCCGTGCAGTCTCAATGGCGGGGTGCGGGCCGGCCCGGCGGACGAGTGTGGCCGGGGAAGAGGCCTCTTGGCCGGGGTGAATATGTTGGAACGCGGCGCGCGTAAATAGAAGCGGCTGGAGGTACCGGGGGCGAAGCCCGCCCCGGCCCGGAGGCCGAGTTAAAAAAAAATAATAATCCCCGTTCAGTCTCAATGGCGGGGTGCGGGCCGGCCCGGCGGCGAGTGCGGCGGGCAGCAGGCCTCTTGGACAGGTTGAGAGATAAAAAAATAATAATTCCCGTGCAGTCTCAATGGCGGGGTGCGGGCCGGGGAATAGGCCTCTTGGCCGGGGTGAATATGTTGGAACGCGGCGCGCGTAAATAGAAGCGGCTGGAGGTACCGGGGGCGAAGCCCGCCCCGGCCCGGAGGCCGAGTTAAAAAAAATAATAATCCCCGTTCAGTCTCAATGGCGGGGTGCGGGGCCGGCCCGGCGGCGAGTGCGGCGGGCAGCAGGCCTCTTGGACAGGTTGAGAGATAAAAAAATAATAATTCCCGTGCAGTCTCAATGGCGGGGTGCGGGCCGGGGAATAGGCCTCTTGGCCGGGGTGAATAGTGTTGGAACACGGCCCGCGGAAATAGTAGCGGCTGGAGGTACCGGGGGCGATGCCCGCCCCGGGCCGGCGGCCAAGTTAAAAAAATAAATAATCCCCATTCAGTCTCAATGGCAGGGTGCGGGCCGGCCCGGCGGCGATTGCGGCGGGCACCCGGCCTCTTGGACAGGTTGAGAGATATAAAAATAATAATTCCCGTGCAGTCTCAATGGCGGGGTGCGGGCCGGCCCGGCGGACGAGTGTGGCCGGGGAAGAGGCCTCTTGGCCGGGGTGAATATGTTGGAACGCGGCGCGCGTAAATAGAAGCGGCTGGAGGTACCGGGGGCGAAGCCCGCCCCGGCCCGGAGGCCGAGTTAAAAAAAAATAATAATCCCCGTTCAGTCTCAATGGCGGGGTGCGGGCCGGCCCGGCGGCGAGTGCGGCGGGCAGCAGGCCTCTTGGACAGGTTGAGAGATAAAAAAATAATAATTCCCGTGCAGTCTCAATGGCGGGGTGCGGGCCGGGGAATAGGCCTCTTGGCCGGGGTGAATATGTTGGAACGCGGCGCGCGTAAATAGAAGCGGCTGGAGGTACCGGGGGCGAAGCCCGCCCCGGCCCGGAGGCCGAGTTAAAAAAAATAATAATCCCCGTTCAGTCTCAATGGCGGGGTGCGGGGCCGGCCCGGCGGCGAGTGCGGCGGGCAGCAGGCCTCTTGGACAGGTTGAGAGATAAAAAAATAATAATTCCCGTGAAGTCTCAATGGCGGGGTGCGGGCCGGGGAATAGGCCTCTTGGCCGGGGTGAATAGTGTTGGAACACGGCCCGCGGAAATAGTAGCGGCTGGAGGTACCGGGGGAGATGCCCGCCCCGGGCCGGCGGCCAAGTTAAAAAAATAAATAATCGCCGTTCAGTCTCAATGGCAGGGTGCGGGCCGGCCCGGCGGCGATTGCGGCGGGCAGCAGGCCTCTTGGACAGGTTGAGAGATAAAAAAATAATAATTCCCATGCAGTCTCAATGGCGGGGTGCGGGCCGGGGAATAGGCCTCTTGGCCGGGGTGAATATGTTGGAACGCGGCGCACGTAAATAGAAGCGGCTGGAGGTACCGGGGGCGAAGCCCGCCCCGGCCCGGACGCCGAGTTAAAAAAAATAATAATCCCCGTTCAGTCTCAATGGCGGGGTGCGGGCCGGCCCGGCGGCGAGTGCGGCGGGCAGCAGGCCTCTTGGACAGGTTGAGAGATAAAAAAATAATAATTCCCGTGCAGTCTCAATGGCGGGGTGCGGGCCGGGGAATAGGCCTCTTGGCCGGGGTGAATAGTGTTGGAACACGGCCCGCGGAAATAGTAGCGGCTGGAGGTACCGGGGGCGATGCCCGCCCCGGCCCGGCGGCCAAGTTAAAAAAATAAATAATCCCCGTTCAGTCTCAATGGCAGGGTGCGGGCCGGCCCGGCGGCGATTGCGGCGGGCAGCAGGCCTCTTGGACAGGTTGAGAGATAAAAAAATAATAATTCCCATGCAGTCTCAATGGCGGGGTGCGGGCCGGGGAATAGGCCTCTTGGCCGGGGTGTATAGTGTTGGAACACGGCCCGCGGAAATAGTAGCGGCTGGAGGTACCGGGGGCGATGCCCGCCCCGGGCCGGCGGCCAAGTTAAAAAAATAAATAATCCCCGTTCAGTCTCAATGGCAGGGTGCGGGCCGGCCCGGCGGCGAGTGCGGCGGGCAGCAGGCCTCTTGGACAGGTTGAGAGATAAAAAAATAATAATTCCCGTTCAGTCTCAATGGCAGGGTGCGGGCCAACCCGGGGGCGATTGCGGCGGGCAGCAGGCCTCTTGGACAGGTTGAGAGATAAAAAAATAATAATTCCCATGCAGTCTCGATGGCAGGGTGCGGGCCGGCCCGGCGGCGATTGCGGCGGGCAGCAGGCCTCTTGGACAGGTTGAGAGATAAAAAAATAATAATTCCCGTGCAGTCTCAATGGCGGGGTGCGGGCCGGGGAATAGGCCTCTTGGCCGGGGTGAATAGTGTTGGAACACGGCCCGCGGAAATAGTAGCGGCTGGAGGTACCGGGGGCGATGCCCGCCCCGGGCCGGCGGCCAAGTTAAAAAAATAAATAATCCCCATTCAGTCTCAATGGCAGGGTGCGGGCCGGCCCGGCGGCGATTGCGGCGGGCACCCGGCCTCTTGGACAGGTTGAGAGATATAAAAATAATAATTCCCGTGCAGTCTCAATGGCGGGGTGCGGGCCGGCCCGGCGGACGAGTGTGGCCGGGGAAGAGGCCTCTTGGCCGGGGTGAATATGTTGGAACGCGGCGCGCGTAAATAGAAGCGGCTGGAGGTACCGGGGGCGAAGCCCGCCCCGGCCCGGAGGCCGAGTTAAAAAAAATAATAATCCCCGTTCAGTCTCAATGGCGGGGTGCGGGCCGGCCCGGCGGCGAGTGCGGCGGGCAGCAGGCCTCTTGGACAGGTTGAGAGATAAAAAAATAATAATTCCCGTGCAGTCTCAATGGCGGGGTGCGGGCCGGGGAATAGGCCTCTTGGCCGGGGTGAATAGTGTTGGAACACGGCCCGCGGAAATAGTAGCGGCTGGAGGTACCGGGGGCGATGCCCGCCCCGGCCCGGCGGCCGAGTTAAAAAAAATAATAATCCCCGTTCAGTCTCAATGGCGGGGTGCGGGCCGGCCCGGCGGCGAGTGCGGCGGGCAGCAGGCCTCTTGGACAGGTTGAGAGATAAAAAAATAATAATTCCCGTGCAGTCTCAATGGCGGGGTGCGGGCCGGGGAATAGGCCTCTTGGCCGGGGTGAATAGTGTTGGAACACGGCCCGCGGAAATAGTAGCGGCTGGAGGTACCGGGGACGATGCCCGCCCCGGCCCGGCGGCCAAAATTAAAAAAATAAATAATCCCCGTTCAGTCTCAATGGCAGGGTGCGGGCCGGCCCGGCGGCGATTGCGGCGGGCAGCAGGCCTCTTGGACAGGTTGAGAGATAAAAAAATAATAATTCCCGTGCAGTCTCAATGGCGGGGTGCGGGCCGGGGAATAGGCCTCTTGGCCGGGGTGAATAGTGTTGGAACACGGCCCGCGGAAATAGTAGCGGCTGGAGGTACCGGGGGCGATGCCCGCCCCGGCCCGGCGGCCAAGTTAAAAAAATAAATAATCCCCGTTCAGTCTCAATGGCAGGGTGCGGGCCGGCCCGGCGGCGATTGCGGCGGGCAGCAGGCCTCTTGGACAGGTTGAGAGATAAAAAAATAATAATTCCCATGCAGTCTCAATGGCGGGGTGCGGGCCGGGGAATAGGCCTCTTGGCCGGGGTGAATAGTGTTGGAACACGGCCCGCGGAAATAGTAGCAGCTGGAGGTACCGGGGGCGATGCCCGCCCCGGCCCGGCGGCCAAGTTAAAAAAATAAATAATCCCCGTTCAGTCTCAATGGCAGGGTGCGGGCCGGCCCGGCGGCGAGTGCGGCGGGCAGCAGGCCTCTTGGACAGGTTGAGAGATAAAAAAATAATAATTCCCGTTCAGTCTCAATGGCAGGGTGCGGGCCGGCCCGGCGGCGATTGCGGCGGGCAGCAGGCCTCTTGGACAGGTTGAGAGATAAAAAAATAATAATTCCCATTCAGTCTCAATGGCGGGGTGCGGGCCGGGGAATAGGCCTCTTGGCCGGGGTGAATATGTTGGAACGCGGCGCGCGTAAATAGAAGCGGCTGGAGGTACCGGGGGCGAAGCCCGCCCCGGCCCGGAGGCCGAGTTAAAAAAAATAATAATCCCCGTTCAGTCTCAATGGCGGGGTGCGGGGCCGGCCCGGCGGCGAGTGCGGCGGGCAGCAGGCCTCTTGGACAGGTTGAGAGATAAAAAAATAATAATTCCCGTGAAGTCTCAATGGCGGGGTGCGGGCCGGGGAATAGGCCTCTTGGCCGGGGTGAATAGTGTTGGAACACGGCCCGCGGAAATAGTAGCGGCTGGAGGTACCGGGGGCGATGCCCGCCCCGGCCCGGCGGCCAAGTTAAAAAAATAAATAATCCCCGTTCAGTCTCAATGGCAGGGTGCGGGCCGGCCCGGCGGCGATTGCGGCGGGCAGCAGGCCTCTTGGACAGGTTGAGAGATAAAAAAATAATAATTCCCGTGCAGTCTCAATGGCGGGGTGCGGGCCGGGGAATAGGCCTCTTGGCCGGGGTGAATAGTGTTGGAACACGGCCCGCGGAAATAGTAGCGGCTGGAGGTACCGGGGGCGATGCCCGCCCCGGCCCGGCGGCCAAGTTAAAAAAATAAATAATCCCCGTTCAGTCTCAATGGCAGGGTGCGGGCCGGCCCGGCGGCGAGTGCGGCGGGCAGCAGGCCTCTTGGACAGGTTGAGAGATAAAAAAATAATAATTCCCGTTCAGTCTCAATGGCAGGGTGCGGGCCGGCCCGGCGGCGATTGCGGCGGGCAGCAGGCCTCTTGGACAGGTTGAGAGATAAAAAAATAATAATTCCCATTCAGTCTCAATGGCGGGGTGCGGGCCGGGGAATAGGCCTCTTGGCCGGGGTGAATATGTTGGAACGCGGCGCGCGTAAATAGAAGCGGATGGAGGTACCGGGGGCGAAGCCCGCCCCGGCCCGGAGGCCGAGTTAAAAAAAATAATAATCCCCGTTCAGTCTCAATGGCGGGGTGCGGGGCCGGCCCGGCGGCGAGTGCGGCGGGCAGCAGGCCTCTTGGACAGGTTGAGAGATAAAAAAATAATAATTCCCGTGAAGTCTCAATGGCGGGGTGCGGGCCGGGGAATAGGCCTCTTGGCCGGGGTGAATAGTGTTGGAACACGGCCAGCGGAAATAGTAGCGGCTGGAGGTACCGGGGGCGATGCCCGCCCCGGCCCGGCGGCCAAGTTAAAAAAATAAATAATCCCCGTTCAGTCTCAATGGCAGGGTGCGGGCCGGCCCGGCGGCGATTGCGGCGGGCAGCAGGCCTCTTGGACAGGTTGAGAGATAAAAAAATAATAATTCCCGTGCAGTCTCAATGGCGGGGTGCGGGCCGGGGAATAGGCCTCTTGGCCGGGGTGAATAGTGTTGGAACACGGCCCGCGGAAATAGTAGCGGCTGGAGGTACCGGGGGCGATGCCCGCCCCGGCCCGGCGGCCAAGTTAAAAAAATAAATAATCCCCGTTCAGTCTCAATGGCAGGGTGCGGGCCGGCCCGGCGGCGATTGCGGCGGGCAGCAGGCCTCTTGGACAGGTTGAGAGATAAAAAAATAATAATTCCCGTGCAGTCTCAATGGCGGGGTGCGGGCCGGGGAATAGGCCTCTTGGCCGGGGTGAATAGTGTTGGAACACGGCCCGCGGAAATAGTAGCGGCTGGAGGTACCGGGGGCGATGCCCGCCCCGGCCCGGCGGCCGAGTTAAAAAAAATAAATAATCCCCGTTCAGTCTCAATGGCGGGGTGCGGGCCGGCCCGGCGGCGATTGCGGCGGGCAGCAGGCCTCTTGGACAGGTTGAGAGATAAAAAAATAATAATTCCCATGCAGTCTCAATGGCGGGGTGCGGGCCGGGGAATAGGCCTCTTGGCCGGGGTGAATAGTGTTGGAACACGGCCCGCGGAAATAGTAGCGGCTGGAGGTACCGGGGGCGATGCCCGCCCCGGCCCGGCGGCCAAGTTAAAAAAATAAATAATCCCCGTTCAGTCTCAATGGCAGGGTGCGGGCCGGCCCGGCGGCGATTGCGGCGGGCAGCAGGCCTCTTGGACAGGTTGAGAGATAAAAAAATAATAATTCCCATGCAGTCTCAATGGCGGGGTGCGGGCCGGGGAATAGGCCTCTTGGCCGGGGTGAATAGTGTTGGAACACGGCCCGCGGAAATAGTAGCGGCTGGAGGTACCGGGGGCGATGCCCGCCCCGGCCCGGCGGCCAAGTTAAAAAAATAAATAATCCCCGTTCAGTCTCAATGGCAGGGTGCGGGCCGGCCCGGCGGCGAGTGCGGCGGGCAGCAGGCCTCTTGGACAGGTTGAGAGATAAAAAAATAATAATTCCCGTTCAGTCTCAATGGCAGGGTGCGGGCCGGCCCGGCGGCGATTGCGGCGGGCAGCAGGCCTCTTGGACAGGTTGAGAGATAAAAAAATAATAATTCCCATGCAGTCTCAATGGCGGGGTGCGGGCCGGGGAATAGGCCTCTTGGCCGGGGTGAATATGTTGGAACGCGGCGCGCGTAAATAGAAGCGGCTGGAGGTACCGGGGGCGAAGCCCGCCCCGGCCCGGAGGCCGAGTTAAAAAAAATAATAATCCCCGTTCAGTCTCAATGGCGGGGTGCGGGCCGGCCCGGCGGCGAGTGCGGCGGGCAGCAGGCCTCTTGGACAGGTTGAGAGATAAAAAAATAATAATTCCCGTGCAGTCTCAATGGCGGGGTGCGGGCCGGGGAATAGGCCTCTTGGCCGGGGTGAATAGTGTTGGAACACGGCCCGCGGAAATAGTAGCGGCTGGAGGTACCGGGGGCGATGCCCGCCCCGGCCCGGCGGCCAAGTTAAAAAAATAAATAATCCCCGTTCAGTCTCAATGGCAGGGTGCGGGCCGGCCCGGCGGCGATTGCGGCGGGCAGCAGGCCTCTTGGACAGGTTGAGAGATAAAAAAATAATAATTCCCGTGCAGTCTCAATGGCGGGGTGCGGGCCGGGGAATAGGCCTCTTGGCCGGGGTGAATAGTGTTGGAACACGGCCCGCGGAAATAGTAGCGGCTGGAGGTACCGGGGGCGATGCCCGCCCCGGCCCGGCGGCCAAGTTAAAAAACATAAATAATCCCCGTTCAGTCTCAATGGCAGGGTGCGGGCCGGCCCGGCGGCGATTGCGGCGGGCAGCAGGCCTCTTGGACAGGTTGAGAGATAAAAAAATAATAATTCCCATGCAGTCTCAATGGCGGGGTGCGGGCCGGGGAATAGGCCTCTTGGCCGGGGTGAATAGTGTTGGAACACGGCCCGCGGAAATAGTAGCGGCTGGAGGTACCGGGGGCGAAGCCCGCCCCGGGCCGGCGGCCAAGTTAAAAAAATAAATAATCCCCGTTCAGTCTCAATGGCAGGGTGCGGGCCGGCCCGGCGGCGAGTGCGGCGGGCAGCAGGCCTCTTGGACAGGTTGAGAGATAAAAAAATAATAATTCCCGTTCAGTCTCAATGGCAGGGTGCGGGCCGGCCCGGCGGCGATTGCGGCGGGCAGCAGGCCTCTTGGACAGGTTGAGAGATAAAAAAATAATAATTCCCATTCAGTCTCAATGGCGGGGTGCGGGCCGGGGAATAGGCCTCTTGGCCGGGGTGAATATGTTGGAACGCGGCGCGCGTAAATAGAAGCGGCTGGAGGTACCGGGGGCGAAGCCCGCCCCGGCCCGGAGGCCGAGTTAAAAAAAATAATAATCCCCGTTCAGTCTCAATGGCGGGGTGCGGGGCCGGCCCGGCGGCGAGTGCGGCGGGCAGCAGGCCTCTTGGACAGGTTGAGAGATAAAAAAATAATAATTCCCGTGAAGTCTCAATGGCGGGTTGCGGGCCGGGGAATAGGCCTCTTGGCCGGGGTGAATAGTGTTGGAACACGGCCCGCGGAAATAGTAGCGGCTGGAGGTACCGGGGGCGATGCCCGCCCCGGCCCGGCGGCCAAGTTAAAAAAATAAATAATCCCCGTTCAGTCTCAATGGCAGGGTGCGGGCCGGCCCGGCGGCGATTGCGGCGGGCAGCAGGCCTCTTGGACAGGTTGAGAGATAAAAAAATAATAATTCCCGTGCAGTCTCAATGGCGGGGTGCGGGCCGGGGAATAGGCCTCTTGGCCGGGGTGAATAGTGTTGGAACACGGCCCGCGGAAATAGTAGCGGCTGGAGGTACCGGGGGCGATGCCCGCCCCGGGCCGGCGGCCAAGTTAAAAAAATAAATAATCGCCGTTCAGTCTCAATGGCAGGGTGCGGGCCGGCCCGGCGGCGAGTGCGGCGGGCAGCAGGCCTCTTGGACAGGTTGAGAGATAAAAAAATAATAATTCCCGTTCAGTCTCAATGGCAGGGTGCGGGCCGGCCCGGCGGCGATTGCGGCGGGCAGCAGGCCTCTTGGACAGGTTGAGAGATAAAAAAATAATAATTCCCATGCAGTCTCAATGGCGGGGTGCGGGCCGGGGAATAGGCCTCTTGGCCGGGGTGAATATGTTGGAACGCGGCGCACGTAAATAGAAGCGGCTGGAGGTACCGGGGGCGAAGCCCGCCCCGGCCCGGACGCCGAGTTAAAAAAAATAATAATCCCCGTTCAGTCTCAATGGCGGGGTGCGGGCCGGCCCGGCGGCGAGTGCGGCGGGCAGCAGGCCTCTTGGACAGGTTGAGAGATAAAAAAATAATAATTCCCGTGCAGTCTCAATGGCGGGGTGCGGGCCGGGGAATAGGCCTCTTGGCCGGGGTGAATAGTGTTGGAACACGGCCCGCGGAAATAGTAGCGGCTGGAGGTACCGGGGGCGATGCCCGCCCCGGCCCGGCGGCCAAGTTAAAAAAATAAATAATCCCCGTTCAGTCTCAATGGCAGGGTGCGGGCCGGCCCGGCGGCGATTGCGGCGGGCAGCAGGCCTCTTGGACAGGTTGAGAGATAAAAAAATAATAATTCCCATGCAGTCTCAATGGCGGGGTGCGGGCCGGGGAATAGGCCTCTTGGCCGGGGTGTATAGTGTTGGAACACGGCCCGCGGAAATAGTAGCGGCTGGAGGTACCGGGGGCGATGCCCGCCCCGGGCCGGCGGCCAAGTTAAAAAAATAAATAATCCCCGTTCAGTCTCAATGGCAGGGTGCGGGCCGGCCCGGCGGCGAGTGCGGCGGGCAGCAGGCCTCTTGGACAGGTTGAGAGATAAAAAAATAATAATTCCCGTTCAGTCTCAATGGCAGGGTGCGGGCCAACCCGGGGGCGATTGCGGCGGGCAGCAGGCCTCTTGGACAGGTTGAGAGATAAAAAAATAATAATTCCCATGCAGTCTCGATGGCAGGGTGCGGGCCGGCCCGGCGGCGATTGCGGCGGGCAGCAGGCCTCTTGGACAGGTTGAGAGATAAAAAAATAATAATTCCCGTGCAGTCTCAATGGCGGGGTGCGGGCCGGGGAATAGGCCTCTCGGCCGGGGTGAATAGTGTTGGAACACGGCCCGCGGAAATAGTAGCGGCTGGAGGTACCGGGGGCGATGCCCGCCCCGGGCCGGAGGCCAAGTTAAAAAAATAAATAATCCCCATTCAGTCTCAATGGCAGGGTGCGGGCCGGCCCGGCGGCGATTGCGGCGGGCACCCGGCCTCTTGGACAGGTTGAGAGATATAAAAATAATAATTCCCGTGCAGTCTCAATGGCGGGGTGCGGGCCGGCCCGGCGGACGAGTGTGGCCGGGGAAGAGGCCTCTTGGCCGGGGTGAATATGTTGGAACGCGGCGCGCGTAAATAGAAGCGGCTGGAGGTACCGGGGGCGAAGCCCGCCCCGGCCCGGAGGCCGAGTTAAAAAAAATAATAATCCCCGTTCAGTCTCAATGGCGGGGTGCGGGCCGGCCCGGCGGCGAGTGCGGCGGGCAGCAGGCCTCTTGGACAGGTTGAGAGATAAAAAAATAATAATTCCCGTGCAGTCTCAATGGCGGGGTGCGGGCCGGGGAATAGGCCTCTTGGCCGGGGTGAATAGTGTTGGAACACGGCCCGCGGAAATAGTAGCGGCTGGAGGTACCGGGGGCGATGCCCGCCCCGGCCCGGCGGCCGAGTTAAAAAAAATAATAATCCCCGTTCAGTCTCAATGGCGGGGTGCGGGCCGGCCCGGCGGCGAGTGCGGCGGGCAGCAGGCCTCTTGGACAGGTTGAGAGATAAAAAAATAATAATTCCCGTTCAGTCTCAATGGCGGGGTGCGGGCCGGGGAATAGGCCTCTTGGCCGGGGTGAATAGTGTTGGAACACGGCCCGCGGAAATAGTAGCGGCTGGAGGTACCGGGGACGATGCCCGCCCCGGCCCGGCGGCCAAGTTAAAAAAATAAATAATCCCCGTTCAGTCTCAATGGCAGGGTGCGGGCCGGCCCGGCGGCGATTGCGGCGGGCAGCAGGCCTCTTGGACAGGTTGAGAGATAAAAAAATAATAATTCCCGTGCAGTCTCAATGGCGGGGTGCGGGCCGGGGAATAGGCCTCTTGGCCGGGGTGAATAGTGTTGGAACACGGCCCGCGGAAATAGTAGCGGCTGGAGGTACCGGGGGCGATGCCCGCCCCGGCCCGGCGGCCAAGTTAAAAAAATAAATAATCCCCGTTCAGTCTCAATGGCAGGGTGCGGGCCGGCCCGGCGGCGAGTGCGGCGGGCAGCAGGCCTCTTGGACAGGTTGAGAGATAAAAAAATAATAATTCCCGTTCAGTCTCAATGGCAGGGTGCGGGCCGGCCCGGCGGCGATTGCGGCGGGCAGCAGGCCTCTTGGACAGGTTGAGAGATAAAAAAATAATAATTCCGGTTCAGTCTCAATGGCAGGGTGCGGGCCGGCCCGGCGGCGATTGCGGCGGGCAGCAGGCCTCTTGGACAGGTTGAGAGATAAAAAAATAATAATTCCCATTCAGTCTCAATGGCGGGGTGCGGGCCGGGGAATAGGCCTCTTGGCCGGGGTGAATATGTTGGAACGCGGCGCGCGTAAATAGAAGCGGCTGGAGGTATCGGGGGCGAAGCCCGCCCCGGCCCGGAGGCCGAGTTAAAAAAAATAATAATCCCCGTTCAGTCTCAATGGCGGGGTGCGGGGCCGGCCCGGCGGCGAGTGCGGCGGGCAGCAGGCCTCTTGGACAGGTTGAGAGATAAAAAAATAATAATTCCCGTGAAGTCTCAATGGCGGGGTGCGGGCCGGGGAATAGGCCTCTTGGCCGGGGTGAATAGTGTTGGAACACGGCCCGCGGAAATAGTAGCGGCTGGAGGTACCGGGGGCGATGCCCGCCCCGGCCCGGCGGCCAAGTTAAAAAAATAAATAATCCCCGTTCAGTCTCAATGGCAGGGTGCGGGCCGGCCCGGCGGCGATTGCGGCGGGCAGCAGGCCTCTTGGACAGGTTGAGAGATAAAAAAATAATAATTCCCGTGCAGTCTCAATGGCGGGGTGCGGGCCGGGGAATAGGCCTCTTGGCCGGGGTGAATAGTGTTGGAACACGGCCCGCGGAAATAGTAGCGGCTGGAGGTACCGGGGGCGATGCCCGCCCCGGCCCGGCGGCCAAGTTAAAAAAATAAATAATCCCCGTTCAGTCTCAATGGCAGGGTGCGGGCCGGCCCGGCGGCGAGTGCGGCGGGCAGCAGGCCTCTTGGACAGGTTGAGAGATAAAAAAATAATAATTCCCGTTCAGTCTCAATGGCAGGGTGCGGGCCGGCCCGGCGGCGATTGCGGCGGGCAGCAGGCCTCTTGGACAGGTTGAGAGATAAAAAAATAATAATTCCCATTCAGTCTCAATGGCGGGGTGCGGGCCGGGGAATAGGCCTCTTGGCCGGGGTGAATATGTTGGAACGCGGCGCGCGTAAATAGAAGCGGCTGGAGGTACCGGGGGCGAAGCCCGCCCCGGCCCGGAGGCCGAGTTAAAAAAAATAATAATCCCCGTTCAGTCTCAATGGCGGGGTGCGGGGCCGGCCCGGCGGCGAGTGCGGCGGGCAGCAGGCCTCTTGGACAGGTTGAGAGATAAAAAAATAATAATTCCCGTGAAGTCTCAATGGCGGGGTGCGGGCCGGGGAATAGGCCTCTTGGCCGGGGTGAATAGTGTTGGAACACGGCCCGCGGAAATAGTAGCGGCTGGAGGTACCGGGGGCGATGCCCGCCCCGGCCCGGCGGCCAAGTTAAAAAAATAAATAATCCCCGTTCAGTCTCAATGGCAGGGTGCGGGCCGGCCCGGCGGCGATTGCGGCGGGCAGCAGGCCTCTTGGACAGGTTGAGAGATAAAAAAATAATAATTCCCGTGCAGTCTCAATGGCGGGGTGCGGGCCGGGGAATAGGCCTCTTGGCCGGGGTGAATAGTGTTGGAACACGGCCCGCGGAAATAGTAGCGGCTGGAGGTACCGGGGGCGATGCCCGCCCCGGGCCGGCGGCCAAGTTAAAAAAATAAATAATCGCCGTTCAGTCTCAATGGCAGGGTGCGGGCCGGCCCGGCGGCGAGTGCGGCGGGCAGCAGGCCTCTTGGACAGGTTGAGAGATAAAAAAATAATAATTCCCGTGCAGTCTCAATGGCGGGGTGCGGGCCGGCCCGGCGGCGATTGCGGCGGGCAGCAGGCCTCTTGGACAGGTTGAGAGATAAAAAAATAATAATTCCCATGCAGTCTCAATGGCGGGGTGCGGGCCGGGGAATAGGCCTCTTGGCCGGGGTGAATATGTTGGAACGCGGCGCGCGTAAATAGAAGCGGCTGGAGGTACCGGGGGCGAAGCCCGCCCCGGCCCGGACGCCGAGTTAAAAAAAATAATAATCCCCGTTCAGTCTCAATGGCGGGGTGCGGGCCGGCCCGGCGGCGAGTGCGGCGGGCAGCAGGCCTCTTGGACAGGTTGAGAGATAAAAAAATAATAATTCCCGTGCAGTCTCAATGGCGGGGTGCGGGCCGGGGAATAGGCCTCTTGGCCGGGGTGAATAGTGTTGGATCACGGCCCGCGGAAATAGTAGCGGCTGGAGGTACCGGGGGCGATGCCCGCCCCGGCCCGGCGGCCAAGTTAAAAAAATAAATAATCCCCGTTCAGTCTCAATGGCAGGGTGCGGGCCGGCCCGGCGGCGAGTGCGGCGGGCAGCAGGCCTCTTGGACAGGTTGAGAGATAAAAAAATAATAATTCCCGTTCAGTCTCAATGGCAGGGTGCGGGCCGGCCCGGCGGCGATTGCGGCGGGCAGCAGGCCTCTTGGACAGGTTGAGAGATAAAAAAATAATAATTCCCATGCAGTCTCAATGGCGGGGTGCGGGCCGGGGAATAGGCCTCTTGGCCGGGGTGAATATGTTGGAACGCGGCGCGCGTAAATAGAAGCGGCTGGAGGTACCGGGGGCGAAGCCCGCCCCGGCCCGGAGGCCGAGTTAAAAAAAATAATAATCCCCGTTCAGTCTCAATGGCGGGGTGCGGGGCCGGCCCGGCGGCGAGTGCGGCGGGCAGCAGGCCTCTTGGACAGGTTGAGAGATAAAAAAATAATAATTCCCGTGAAGTCTCAATGGCGGGGTGCGGGCCGGGGAATAGGCCTCTTGGCCGGGGTGAATAGTGTTGGAACACGGCCCGCGAAATAGTAGCGGCTGGAGGTACCGGGGGCGATGCCCGCCCCGGCCCGGCGGCCAAGTTAAAAAAATAAATAATCCCCGTTCAGTCTCAATGGCAGGGTGCGGGCCGGCCCGGCGGCGATTGCGGCGGGCAGCAGGCCTCTTGGACAGGTTGAGAGATAAAAAAATAATAATTCCCGTGCAGTCTCAATGGCGGGGTGCGGGCCGGGGAATAGGCCTCTTGGCCGGGGTGAATAGTGTTGGAACACGGCCCGCGGAAATAGTAGCGGCTGGAGGTACCGGGGGCGATGCCCGCCCCGGGCCGGCGGCCAAGTTAAAAAAATAAATAATCGCCGTTCAGTCTCAATGGCAGGGTGCGGGCCGGCCCGGCGGCGAGTGCGGCGGGCAGCAGGCCTCTTGGACAGGTTGAGAGATAAAAAAATAATAATTCCCGTTCAGTCTCAATGGCAGGGTGCGGGCCGGCCCGGCGGCGATTGCGGCGGGCAGCAGGCCTCTTGGACAGGTTGAGAGATAAAAAAATAATAATTCCCATGCAGTCTCAATGGCGGGGTGCGGGCCGGGGAATAGGCCTCTTGGCCGGGGTGAATATGTTGGAACGCGGCGCACGTAAATAGAAGCGGCTGGAGGTACCGGGGGCGAAGCCCGCCCCGGCCCGGACGCCGAGTTAAAAAAAATAATAATCCCCGTTCAGTCTCAATGGCGGGGTGCGGGCCGGCCCGGCGGCGAGTGCGGCGGGCAGCAGGCCTCTTGGACAGGTTGAGAGATAAAAAAATAATAATTCCCGTGCAGTCTCAATGGCGGGGTGCGGGCCGGGGAATAGGCCTCTTTGCCGGGGTGAATAGTGTTGGAACACGGCCCGCGGAAATAGTAGCGGCTGGAGGTACCGGGGGCGATGCCCGCCCCGGCCCGGCGGCCAAGTTAAAAAAATAAATAATCCCCGTTCAGTCTCAATGGCAGGGTGCGGGCCGGCCCGGCGGCGATTGCGGCGGGCAGCAGGCCTCTTGGACAGGTTGAGAGATAAAAAAATAATAATTCCCATGCAGTCTCAATGGCGGGGTGCGGGCCGGGGAATAGGTCTCTTGGCCGGGGTGTATAGTGTTGGAACACGGCCCGCGGAAATAGTAGCGGCTGGAGGTACGGTGGGCGATGCCCGCCCCGGGCCGGCGGCCAAGTTAAAAAAATAAATAATCCCCGTTCAGTCTCAATGGCAGGGTGCGGGCCGGCCCGGCGGCGAGTGCGGCGGGCAGCAGGCCTCTTGGACAGGTTGAGAGATAAAAAAATAATAATTCCCGTTCAGTCTCAATGGCAGGGTGCGGGCCAACCCGGGGGCGATTGCGGCGGGCAGCAGGCCTCTTGGACAGGTTGAGAGATAAAAAAATAATAATTCCCATGCAGTCTCGATGGCAGGGTGCGGGCCGGCCCGGCGGCGATTGCGGCGGGCAGCAGGCCTCTTGGACAGGTTGAGAGATAAAAAAATAATAATTCCCGTGCAGTCTCAATGGCGGGGTGCGGGCCGGGGAATAGGCCTCTTGGCCGGGGTGAATAGTGTTGGAACACGGCCCGCGGAAATAGTAGCGGCTGGAGGTACCGGGGGCGATGCCCGCCCCGGGCCAGCGGCCAAGTTAAAAAAATAAATAATCCCCATTCAGTCTCAATGGCAGGGTGCGGGCCGGCCCGGCGGCGATTGCGGCGGGCACCCGGCCTCTTGGACAGGTTGAGAGATATAAAAATAATAATTCCCGTGCAGTCTCAATGGCGGGGTGCGGGCCGGCCCGGCGGACGAGTGTGGCCGGGGAAGAGGCCTCTTGGCCGGGGTGAATATGTTGGAACGCGGCGCGCGTAAATAGAAGCGGCTGGAGGTACCGGGGGCGAAGCCCGCCCCGGCCCGGAGGCCGAGTTAAAAAAAATAATAATCCCCGTTCAGTCTCAATGGCGGGGTGCGGGCCGGCCCGGCGGCGAGTGCGGCGGGCAGCAGGCCTCTTGGACAGGTTGAGAGATAAAAAAATAATAATTCCCGTGCAGTCTCAATGGCGGGGTGCGGGCCGGGGAATAGGCCTCTTGGACGGGGTGAATAGTGTTGGAACACGGCCCGCGGAAATAGTAGCGGCTGGAGGTACCGGGGACGATGCCCGCCCCGGCCCGGCGGCCAAGTTAAAAAAATAAATAATCCCCGTTCAGTCTCAATGGCAGGGTGCGGGCCGGCCCGGCGGCGATTGCGGCGGGCAGCAGGCCTCTTGGACAGGTTGAGAGATAAAAAAATAATAATTCCCGTGCAGTCTCAATGGCGGGGTGCGGGCCGGGGAATAGGCCTCTTGGCCGGGGTGAATAGTGTTGGAACACGGCCCGCGGAAATAGTAGCGGCTGGAGGTACCGGGGGCGATGCCCGCCCGGCCCGGCGGCCAAGTTAAAAAAATAAATAATCCCCGTTCAGTCTCAATGGCAGGGTGCGGGCCGGCCCGGCGGCGATTGCGGCGGGCAGCAGGCCTCTTGGACAGGTTGAGAGATAAAAAAATAATAATTCCCATGCAGTCTCAATGGCGGGGTGCGGGCCGGGGAATAGGCCTCTTGGCCGGGGTGAATAGTGTTGGAACACGGCCCGCGGAAATAGTAGCAGCTGGAGGTACCGGGGGCGATGCCCGCCCCGGCCCGGCGGCCAAGTTAAAAAAATAAATAATCGCCGTTCAGTCTCAATGGCAGGGTGCGGGCCGGCCCGGCGGCGAGTGCGGCGGGCAGCAGGCCTCTTGGACAGGTTGAGAGATAAAAAAATAATAATTCCTGTTCAGTCTCAATGGCAGGGTGCGGGCCGGCCCGGCGGCGATTGCGGCGGGCAGCAGGCCTCTTGGACAGGTTGAGAGATAAAAAAATAATAATTCCCATGCAGTCTCAATGGCGGGGTGCGGGCCGGGGAATAGGCCTCTTGGCCGGGGTGAATATGTTGGAACGCGGCGCGCGTAAATAGAAGCGGCTGGAGGTACCGGGGGCGAAGCCCGCCCCGGCCCGGACGCCGAGTTAAAAAAAATAATAATCCCCGTTCAGTCTCAATGGCGGGGTGCGGGCCGGCCCGGCGGCGAGTGCGGCGGGCAGCAGGCCTCTTGGACAGGTTGAGAGATAAAAAAATAATAATTCCCGTGCAGTCTCAATGGCGGGGTGCGGGCCGGGGAATAGGCCTCTTGGCCGGGGTGAATAGTGTTGGATCACGGCCCGCGGAAATAGTAGCGGCTGGAGGTACCGGGGGCGATGCCCGCCCCGGCCCGGCGGCCAAGTTAAAAAAATAAATAATCCCCGTTCAGTCTCAATGGCAGGGTACGGGCCGGCCCGGCGGCGATTGCGGCGGGCAGCAGGCCTCTTGGACAGGTTGAGAGATAAAAAAATAATAATTCCCATGCAGTCTCAATGGCGGGGTGCGGGCCGGGGAATAGGCCTCTTGGCCGGGGTGAATAGTGTTGGAACACGGCCCGCGGAAATAGTAGCGGCTGGAGGTACCGGGGGCGATGCCCGCCCCGGGCCGGCGGCCAAGTTAAAAAAATAAATAATCCCCATTCAGTCTCAATGGCAGGGTGCGGGCCGGCCCGGCGGCGATTGCGGCGGGCACCCGGCCTCTTGGACAGGTTGAGAGATATAAAAATAATAATTCCCGTGCAGTCTCAATGGCGGGGTGCGGGCCGGCCCGGCGGACGAGTGTGGCCGGGGAAGAGGCCTCTTGGCCGGGGTGAATATGTTGGAACGCGGCGCGCGTAAATAGAAGCGGCTGGAGGTACCGGGGGCGAAGCCCGCCCCGGCCCGGAGGCCGAGTTAAAAAAAATAATAATCCCCGTTCAGTCTCAATGGCGGGGTGCGGGCCGGCCCGGCGGCGAGTGCGGCGGGCAGCAGGCCTCTTGGACAGGTTGAGAGATAAAAAAATAATAATTCCCGTTCAGTCTCAATGGCAGGGTGCGGGACAACCCGGGGGCGATTGCGGCGGGCAGCAGGCCTCTTGGACAGGTTGAGAGATAAAAAAATAATAATTCCCATGCAGTCTCGATGGCAGGGTGCGGGCCGGCCCGGCGGCGATTGCGGCGGGCAGCAGGCCTCTTGGACAGGTTGAGAGATAAAAAAATAATAATTCCCGTGCAGTCTCAATGGCGGGGTGCGGGCCGGGGAATAGGCCTCTTGGCCGGGGTGAATAGTGTTGGAACACGGCCCGCGGAAATAGTAGCGGCTGGAGGTACCGGGGGCGATGCCCGCCCCGGGCCGGCGGCCAAGTTAAAAAAATAAATAATCCCCATTCAGTCTCAATGGCAGGGTGCGGGCCGGCCCGGCGGCGATTGCGGCGGGCACCCGGCCTCTTGGACAGGTTGAGAGATATAAAAATAATAATTCCCGTGCAGTCTCAATGGCGGGGTGCGGGCCGGCCCGGCGGACGAGTGTGGCCGGGGAAGAGGCCTCTTGGCCGGGGTGAATATGTTGGAACGCGGCGCGCGTAAATAGAAGCGGCTGGAGGTACCGGGGGCGAAGCCCGCCCCGGCCCGGAGGCCGAGTTAAAAAAAATAATAATCCCCGTTCAGTCTCAATGGCGGGGTGCGGGCCGGCCCGGCGGCGAGTGCGGCGGGCAGCAGGCCTCTTGGACAGGTTGAGAGATAAAAAAATAATAATTCCCGTGCAGTCTCAATGGCGGGGTGCGGGCCGGGGAATAGGCCTCTTGGCCGGGGTGAATAGTGTTGGAACACGGCCCGCGGAAATAGTAGCGGCTGGAGGTACCGGGGGCGATGCCCGCCCCGGCCCGGCGGCCGAGTTAAAAAAAATAATAATCCCCGTTCAGTCTCAATGGCGGGGTGCGGGCCGGCCCGGCGGCGAGTGCGGCGGGCAGCAGGCCTCTTGGACAGGTTGAGAGATAAAAAAATAATAATTCCCGTGCAGTCTCAATGGCGGGGTGCGGGCCGGGGAATAGGCCTCTTGGACGGGGTGAATAGTGTTGGAACACGGCCCGCGGAAATAGTAGCGGCTGGAGGTACCGGGGACGATGCCCGCCCCGGCCCGGCGGCCAAGTTAAAAAAATAAATAATCCCCGTTCAGTCTCAATGGCAGGGTGCGGGCCGGCCCGGCGGCGATTGCGGCGGGCAGCAGGCCTCTTGGACAGGTTGAGAGATAAAAAAATAATAATTCCCGTGCAGTCTCAATGGCGGGGTGCGGGCCGGGGAATAGGCCTCTTGGCCGGGGTGAATAGTGTTGGAACACGGCCCGCGGAAATAGTAGCGGCTGGAGGTACCGGGGGCGATGCCCGCCCCGGCCCGGCGGCCAAGTTAAAAAAATAAATAATCCCCGTTCAGTCTCAATGGCAGGGTGCGGGCCGGCCCGGCGGCGATTGCGGCGGGCAGCAGGCCTCTTGGACAGGTTGAGAGATAAAAAAATAATAATTCCCATGCAGTCTCAATGGCGGGGTGCGGGCCGGGGAATAGGCCTCTTGGCCGGGGTGAATAGTGTTGGAACACGGCCCGCGGAAATAGTAGCAGCTGGAGGTACCGGGGGCGATGCCCGCCCCGGCCCGGCGGCCAAGTTAAAAAAATAAATAATCCCCGTTCAGTCTCAATGGCAGGGTGCGGGCCGGCCCGGCGGCGAGTGCGGCGGGCAGCAGGCCTCTTGGACAGGTTGAGAGATAAAAAAATAATAATTCCCGTTCAGTCTCAATGGCAGGGTGCGGGCCGGCCCGGCGGCGATTGCGGCGGGCAGCAGGCCTCTTGGACAGGTTGAGAGATAAAAAAATAATAATTCCCATTCAGTCTCAATGGCGGGGTGCGGGCCGGGGAATAGGCCTCTTGGCCGGGGTGAATATGTTGGAACGCGGCGCGCGTAAATAGAAGCGGCTGGAGGTACCGGGGGCGAAGCCCGCCCCGGCCCGGAGGCCGAGTTAAAAAAAATAATAATCCCCGTTCAGTCTCAATGGCGGGGTGCGGGGCCGGCCCGGCGGCGAGTGCGGCGGGCAGCAGGCCTCTTGGACAGGTTGAGAGATAAAAAAATAATAATTCCCGTGCAGTCTCAATGGCGGGGTGCGGGCCGGGGAATAGGCCTCTTGGCCGGGGTGAATAGTGTTGGAACACGGCCCGCGGAAATAGTAGCGGCTGGAGGTACCGGGGGCGATGCCCGCCCCGGCCCGGCGGCCGAGTTAAAAAAAATAATAATCCCCGTTCAGTCTCAATGGCGGGGTGCGGGCCGGCCCGGCGGCGAGTGCGGCGGGCAGCAGGCCTCTTGGACAGGTTGAGAGATAAAAAAATAATAATTCCCGTGCAGTCTCAATGGCGGGGTGCGGGCCGGGGAATAGGCCTCTTGGACGGGGTGAATAGTGTTGGAACACGGCCCGCGGAAATAGTAGCGGCTGGAGGTACCGGGGACGATGCCCGCCCCGGCCCGGCGGCCAAGTTAAAAAAATAAATAATCCCCGTTCAGTCTCAATGGCAGGGTGCGGGCCGGCCCGGCGGCGATTGCGGCGGGCAGCAGGCCTCTTGGACAGGTTGAGAGATAAAAAAATAATAATTCCCGTGCAGTCTCAATGGCGGGGTGCGGGCCGGGGAATAGGCCTCTTGGCCGGGGTGAATAGTGTTGGAACACGGCCCGCGGAAATAGTAGCGGCTGGAGGTACCGGGGGCGATGCCCGCCCCGGCCCGGCGGCCAAGTTAAAAAAATAAATAATCCCCGTTCAGTCTCAATGGCAGGGTGCGGGCCGGCCCGGCGGCGATTGCGGCGGGCAGCAGGCCTCTTGGACAGGTTGAGAGATAAAAAAATAATAATTCCCATGCAGTCTCAATGGCGGGGTGCGGGCCGGGGAATAGGCCTCTTGGCCGGGGTGAATAGTGTTGGAACACGGCCCGCGGAAATAGTAGCAGCTGGAGGTACCGGGGGCGATGCCCGCCCCGGCCCGGCGGCCAAGTTAAAAAAATAAATAATCCCCGTTCAGTCTCAATGGCAGGGTGCGGGCCGGCCCGGCGGCGAGTGCGGCGGGCAGCAGGCCTCTTGGACAGGTTGAGAGATAAAAAAATAATAATTCCCGTTCAGTCTCAATGGCAGGGTGCGGGCCGGCCCGGCGGCGATTGCGGCGGGCAGCAGGCCTCTTGGACAGGTTGAGAGATAAAAAAATAATAATTCCCATTCAGTCTCAATGGCGGGGTGCGGGCCGGGGAATAGGCCTCTTGGCCGGGGTGAATATGTTGGAACGCGGCGCGCGTAAATAGAAGCGGCTGGAGGTACCGGGGGCGAAGCCCGCCCCGGCCCGGAGGCCGAGTTAAAAAAAATAATAATCCCCGTTCAGTCTCAATGGCGGGGTGCGGGGCCGGCCCGGCGGCGAGTGCGGCGGGCAGCAGGCCTCTTGGACAGGTTGAGAGATAAAAAAATAATAATTCCCGTGAAGTCTCAATGGCGGGGTGCGGGCCGGGGAATAGGCCTCTTGGCCGGGGTGAATAGTGTTGGAACACGGCCCGCGGAAATAGTAGCGGCTGGAGGTACCGGGGGCGATGCCCGCCCCGGCCCGGCGGCCAAGTTAAAAAAATAAATAATCCCCGTTCAGTCTCAATGGCAGGGTGCGGGCCGGCCCGGCGGCGATTGCGGCGGGCAGCAGGCCTCTTGGACAGGTTGAGAGATAAAAAAATAATAATTCCCGTGCAGTCTCAATGGCGGGGTGCGGGCCGGGGAATAGGCCTCTTGGCCGGGGTGAATAGTGTTGGAACACGGCCCGCGGAAATAGTAGCGGCTGGAGGTACCGGGGGCGATGCCCGCCCCGGGCCGGCGGCCAAGTTAAAAAAATAAATAATCGCCGTTCAGTCTCAATGGCAGGGTGCGGGCCGGCCCGGCGGCGAGTGCGGCGGGCAGCAGGCCTCTTGGACAGGTTGAGAGATAAAAAAATAATAATTCCCGTTCAGTCTCAATGGCAGGGTGCGGGCCGGCCCGGCGGCGATTGCGGCGGGCAGCAGGCCTCTTGGACAGGTTGAGAGATAAAAAAATAATAATTCCCATGCAGTCTCAATGGCGGGGTGCGGGCCGGGGAATAGGCCTCTTGGCCGGGGTGAATATGTTGGAACGCGGCGCGCGTAAATAGAAGCGGCTGGAGGTACCGGGGGCGAAGCCCGCCCCGGCCCGGACGCCGAGTTAAAAAAAATAATAATCCCCGTTCAGTCTCAATGGCGGGGTGCGGGCCGGCCCGGCGGCGAGTGCGGCGGGCAGCAGGCCTCTTGGACAGGTTGAGAGATAAAAAAATAATAATTCCCGTGCAGTCTCAATGGCGGGGTGCGGGCCGGGGAATAGGCCTCTTGGCCGGGGTGAATAGTGTTGGATCACGGCCCGCGGAAATAGTAGCGGCTGGAGGTACCGGGGGCGATGCCCGCCCCGGCCCGGCGGCCAAGTTAAAAAAATAAATAATCCCCGTTCAGTCTCAATGGCAGGGTGCGGGCCGGCCCGGCGGCGATTGCGGCGGGCAGCAGGCCTCTTGGACAGGTTGAGAGATAAAAAAATAATAATTCCCATGCAGTCTCAATGGCGGGGTGCGGGCCGGGGAATAGGCCTCTTGGCCGGGGTGAATAGTGTTGGAACACGGCCCGCGGAAATAGTAGCGGCTGGAGGTACCGGGGGCGATGCCCGCCCCGGGCCGGCGGCCAAGTTAAAAAAATAAATAATCCCCATTCAGTCTCAATGGCAGGGTGCGGGCCGGCCCGGCGGCGATTGCGGCGGGCACCCGGCCTCTTGGACAGGTTGAGAGATATAAAAATAATAATTCCCGTGCAGTCTCAATGGCGGGGTGCGGGCCGGCCCGGCGGACGAGTGTGGCCGGGGAAGAGGCCTCTTGGCCGGGGTGAATATGTTGGAACGCGGCGCGCGTAAATAGAAGCGGCTGGAGGTACCGGGGGCGAAGCCCGCCCCGGCCCGGAGGCCGAGTTAAAAAAAATAATAATCCCCGTTCAGTCTCAATGGCGGGGTGCGGGCCGGCCCGGCGGCGAGTGCGGCGGGCAGCAGGCCTCTTGGACAGGTTGAGAGATAAAAAAATAATAATTCCCGTGCAGTCTCAATGGCGGGGTGCGGGCCGGGGAATAGGCCTCTTGGCCGGGGTGAATAGTGTTGGAACACGGCCCGCGGAAATAGTAGCGGCTGGAGGTACCGGGGGCGATGCCCGCCCCGGCCCGGCGGCCAAGTTAAAAAAATAAATAATCCCCGTTCAGTCTCAATGGCAGGGTGCGGGCCGGCCCGGTGGCGATTGCGGCGGGCAGCAGGCCTCTTGGACAGGTTGAGAGATAAAAAAATAATAATTCCCATGCAGTCTCAATGGCGGGGTGCGGGCCGGGGAATAGGCCTCTTGGCCGGGGTGAATAGTGTTGGAACACGGCCCGCGGAAATAGTAGCGGCTGGAGGTACCGGGGGCGATGCCCGCCCCGGCCCGGCGGCCAAGTTAAAAAAATAAATAATCCCCGTTCAGTCTCAATGGCAGGGTGCGGGCCGGCCCGGCGGCGATTGCGGCGGGCAGCAGGCCTCTTGGACAGGTTGAGAGATAAAAAAATAATAATTCCCATGCAGTCTCAATGGCGGGGTGCGGGCCGGGGAATAGGCCTCTTGGCCGGGGTGAATAGTGTTGGAACACGGCCTGCGGAAATAGTAGCGGCTGGAGGTACCGGGGGCGATGCCCGCCCCGGGCCGGCGGCCAAGTTAAAAAAATAAATAATCCCGTTCAGTCTCAATGGCAGGGTGCGGGCCGGCCCGGCGGCGATTGCGGCGGGCAGCAGGCCTCTTGGACAGGTTGAGAGATAAAAAAATAATAATTCCCATGCAGTCTCAATGGCGGGGTGCGGGCCGGGGAATAGGCCTCTTGGCCGGGGTGAATATGTTGGAACGCGGCGCGCGTAAATAGAAGCGGCTGGAGGTACCGGGGGCGAAGCCCGCCCCGGCCCGGAGGCCGAGTTAAAAAAAATAATAATCCCCGTTCAGTCTCAATGGCGGGGTGCGGGCCGGCCCGGCGGCGAGTGCGGCGGGCAGCAGGCCTCTTGGACAGGTTGAGAGATAAAAAAATAATAATTCCCGTGCAGTCTCAATGGCGGGGTGCGGGCCGGGGAATAGGCCTCTTGGCCGGGGTGAATAGTGTTGGAACACGGCCCGCGGAAATAGTAGCGGCTGGAGGTACCGGGGGCGATGCCCGCCCCGGCCCGGCGGCCAAGTTAAAAAAATAAATAATCACCGTTCAGTCTCAATGGCAGGGTGCGGGCCGGCCCGGCGGCGATTGCGGCGGGCAGCAGGCCTCTTGGACAGGTTGAGAGATAAAAAAATAATAATTCCCGTGCAGTCTCAATGGCGGGGTGCGGGCCGGGGAATAGGCCTCTTGGCCGGGGTGAATAGTGTTGGAACACGGCCCGCGGAAATAGTAGCGGCTGGAGGTACCGGGGGCGATGCCCGCCCCGGGCCGGCGGCCAAGTTAAAAAAATAAATAATCCCCGTTCAGTCTCAATGGCAGGGTGCGGGCCGGCCCGGCGGCGAGTGCGGTGGGCAGCAGGCCTCTTGGACAGGTTGAGAGATAAAAAAATAATAATTCCCGTTCAGTCTCAATGGCAGGGGGCGGGCCGGCCCGGCGGCGATTGCGGCGGGCAGCAGGCCTCTTGGACAGGTTGAGAGATAAAAAAATAATAATTCCCATGCAGTCTCAATGGCGGGGTGCGGGCCGGGGAATAGGCCTCTTGGCCGGGGTGAATAGTGTTGGAACACGGCCCGCGGAAATAGTAGCGGCTGGAGGTACCGGGGGCGATGCCCGCCCCGGGCCGGCGGCCAAGTTAAAAAAATAAATAATCCCCGTTCAGTCTCAATGGCAGGGTGCGGGCCGGCCCGGCGGCGATTGCGGCGGGCAGCAGGCCTCTTGGACAGGTTGAGAGATAAAAAAATAATAATTCCCGTTCAGTCTCAATGGCAGGGTGCGGGCCGGCCCGGCGGCGATTTCGGCGGGCAGCAGGCCTCTTGGACAGGTTGAGAGATAAAAAAATAATAATTCCCATGCAGTCTCAATGGCGGGGTGCGGGCCGGGGAATATGCCTCTTGGCCGGGGTGAATATGTTGGAACGCGGCGCGCGTAAATAGAAGCGGCTGGAGGTACCGGGGGCGAAGCCCGCCCCGGCCCGGAGGCCGAGTTAAAAAAAATAATAATCCCCGTTCAGTCTCAATGGCGGGGTGCGGGCCGGCCCGGCGGCGAGTGCGGCGGGCAGCAGGCCTCTTGGACAGGTTGAGAGATAAAAAAATAATAATTCCCGTGCAGTCTCAATGGCGGGGTGCGGGCCGGGGAATAGGCCTCTTGGCCGGGGTGAATAGTGTTGGAACACGGCCAGCGGAAATAGTAGCGGCTGGAGGTACCGGGGGCGATGCCCGCCCCGGCCCGGCGGCCAAGTTAAAAAAATAAATAATCCCCGTTCAGTCTCAATGGCAGGGTGCGGGCCGGCCCGGCGGCGATTGCGGCGGGCAGCAGGCCTCTTGGACAGGTTGAGAGATAAAAAAATAATAATTCCCGTGCAGTCTCAATGGCCGGGTGCGGGCCGGGGAATAGGCCTCTTGGCCGGGGTGAATAGTGTTGGAACACGGCCCGCGGAAATAGTAGCGGCTGGAGGTACCGGGGGCGATGCCCGCCCCGGCCCGGCGGCCAAGTTAAAAAAATAAATAATCCCCGTTCAGTCTCAATGGCAGGGTGCGGGCCGGCCCGGCGGCGAGTGCGGCGGGCAGCAGGCCTCTTGGACAGGTTGAGAGATAAAAAAATAATAATTCCCGTTCAGTCTCAATGGCAGGGTGCGGGCCGGCCCGGCGGCGATTTCGGCGGGCAGCAGGCCTCTTGGACAGGTTGAGAGATAAAAAAATAATAATTCCCATGCAGTCTCAATGGCGGGGTGCGGGCCGGGGAATAGGCCTCTTGGCCGGGGTGAATATGTTGGAACGCGGCGCGCGTAAATAGAAGCGGCTGGAGGTACCGGGGGCGAAGCCCGCCCCGGCCCGGAGGCCGAGTTAAAAAAAATAATAATCCCCGTTCAGTCTCAATGGCGGGGTGCGGGGCCGGCCCGGCGGCGAGTGCGGCGGGCAGCAGGCCTCTTGGACAGGTTGAGAGATAAAAAAATAATAATTCCCGTGAAGTCTCAATGGCGGGGTGCGGGCCGGGGAATAGGCCTCTTGGCCGGGGTGAATAGTGTTGGAACACGGCCCGCGGAAATAGTAGCGGCTGGAGGTACCGGGGGCGATGCCCGCCCCGGCCCGGCGGCCAAGTTAAAAAAAATAAATAATCCCCGTTCAGTCTCAATGGCGGGGTGCGGGCCGGCCCGGCGGCGATTGCGGCGGGCAGCAGGCCTCTTGGACAGGTTGAGAGATAAAAAAATAATAATTCCCATGCAGTCTCAATGGCAGGGTGCGGGCCGGCCCGGCGGCGATTGCGGCGGGCAGCAGGCCTCTTGGACAGGTTGAGAGATAAAAAAATAATAATTCCCGTTCAGTCTCAATGGCAGGGTGCGGGCCGGCCCGGCGGCGATTGCGGCGGGCAGCAGGCCTCTTGGACAGGTTGAGAGATAAAAAAATAATAATTCCCATGCAGTCTCAATGGCGGGGTGCGGGCCGGGGAATAGGCCTCTTGGCCGGGGTGAATATGTTGGAACGCGGCGCGCGTAAATAGAAGCGGCTGGAGGTACCGGGGGCGAAGCCCGCCCCGGCCCGGACGCCGAGTTAAAAAAAATAATAATCCCCGTTCAGTCTCAATGGCGGGGTGCGGGCCGGCCCGGCGGCGAGTGCGGCGGGCAGCAGGCCTCTTGGACAGGTTGAGAGATAAAAAAATAATAATTCCCGTGCAGTCTCAATGGCGGGGTGCGGGCCGGGGAATAGGCCTCTTGGCCGGGGTGAATAGTGTTGGAACACGGCCCGCGGAAATAGTAGCGGCTGGAGGTACCGGGGGCGATGCCCGCCCCGGGCCGGCGGCCAAGTTAAAAAAATAAATAATCCCCGTTCAGTCTCGATGGCAGGGTGCGGGCCGGCCCGGCGGCGATTGCGGCGGGCAGCAGGCCTCTTGGACAGGTTGAGAGCTAAAAAAATAATAATTCCCGTGCAGTCTCAATGGCGGGGTGCGGGCCGGGGAATAGGCCTCTTGGCCGGGGTGAATAGTGTTGGAACACGGCCCGCGGAAATAGAAGCGGCTGGAGGTACCGGGGGCGATGCCCGCCCCGGCCCGGCGGCCAAGTTAAAAAAATAAATAATCCCCGTTCAGTCTCAATGGCAGGGTGCGGGCCGGCCCGGCGGCGATTGCGGCGGGCAGCAGGCCTCTTGGACAGGTTGAGAGATAAAAAAATAATAATTCCCATGCAGTCTCAATGGCGGGGTGCGGGCCGGGGAATAGGCCTCTTGGCCGGGGTGAATAGTGTTGGAACACGGCCCGCGGAAATAGTAGCGGCTGGAGGTACCGGGGGCGATGCCCGCCCCGGCCCGGCGGCCAAGTTAAAAAAATAAATAATCCCCGTTCAGTCTCGATGGCAGGGTGCGGGCCGGCCCGGCGGCGATTGCGGCGGGCAGCAGGCCTCTTGGACAGGTTGAGAGCTAAAAAAATAATAATTCCCGTGCAGTCTCAATGGCGGGGTGCGGGCCGGGGAATAGGCCTCTTGGCCGGGGTGAATAGTGTTGGAACACGGCCCGCGGAAATAGAAGCGGCTGGAGGTACCGGGGGTGATGCCCGCCCCGGCCCGGCGGCCAAGTTAAAAAAATAAATAATCCCCGTTCAGTCTCAATGGCAGGGTGCGGGCCGGCCCGGCGGCGATTGCGGCGGGCAGCAGGCCTCTTGGACAGGTTGAGAGATAAAAAAATAATAATTCCCATGCAGTCTCAATGGCGGGGTGCGGGCCGGGGAATAGGCCTCTTGGCCGGGGTGAATAGTGTTGGAACACGGCCCGCGGAAATAGTAGCGGCTGGAGGTACCGGGGGCGATGCCCGCCCCGGGCCGGCGGCCAAGTTAAAAAAATAAATAATCCCCATTCAGTCTCAATGGCAGGGTGCGGGCCGGCCCGGCGGCGATTGCGGCGGGCACCCGGCCTCTTGGACAGGTTGAGAGATATAAAAATAATAATTCCCGTGCAGTCTCAATGGCGGGGTGCGGGCCGGCCCGGCGGACGAGTGTGGCCGGGGAAGAGGCCTCTTGGCCGGGGTGAATATGTTGGAACGCGGCGCGCGTAAATAGAAGCGGCTGGAGGTACCGGGGGCGAAGCCCGCCCCGGCCCGGAGGCCGAGTTAAAAAAAATAATAATCCCCGTTCAGTCTCAATGGCGGGGTGCGGGCCGGCCCGGCGGCGAGTGCGGCGGGCAGCAGGCCTCTTGGACAGGTTGAGAGATAAAAAAATAATAATTCCCGTGCAGTCTCAATGGCGGGGTGCGGGCCGGGGAATAGGCCTCTTGGCCGGGGTGAATAGTGTTGGAACACGGCCCGCGGAAATAGTAGCGGCTGGAGGTACCGGGGGCGATGCCCGCCCCGGCCCGGCGGCCAAGTTAAAAAAATAAATAATCCCCGTTCAGTCTCAATGGCAGGGTGCGGGCCGGCCCGGCGGCGATTGCGGCGGGCAGCAGGCCTCTTGGACAGGTTGAGAGATAAAAAAATAATAATTCCCATGCAGTCTCAATGGCGGGGTGCGGGCCGGGGAATAGGCCTCTTGGCCGGGGTGAATAGTGTTGGAACACGGCCCGCGGAAATAGTAGCGGCTGGAGGTACCGGGGGCGATGCCCGCCCCGGCCCGGCGGCCAAGTTAAAAAAATAAATAATCCCCGTTCAGTCTCGATGGCAGGGTGCGGGCCGGCCCGGCGGCGATTGCGGCGGGCAGCAGGCCTCTTGGACAGGTTGAGAGCTAAAAAAATAATAATTCCCGTGCAGTCTCAATGGCGGGGTGCGGGCCGGGGAATAGGCCTCTTGGCCGGGGTGAATAGTGTTGGAACACGGCCCGCGGAAATAGAAGCGGCTGGAGGTACCGGGGGTGATGCCCGCCCCGGCCCGGCGGCCAAGTTAAAAAAATAAATAATCCCCGTTCAGTCTCAATGGCAGGGTGCGGGCCGGCCCGGCGGCGATTGCGGCGGGCAGCAGGCCTCTTGGACAGGTTGAGAGATAAAAAAATAATAATTCCCGTGCAGTCTCAATGGCGGGGTGCGGGCCGGGGAATAGGCCTCTTGGCCGGGGTGAATAGTGTTGGAACACGGCCCGCGGAAATAGTAGCGGCTGGAGGTACCGGGGGCGATGCCCGCCCCGGGCCGGCGGCCAAGTTAAAAAAATAAATAATCCCCATTCAGTCTCAATGGCAGGGTGCGGGCCGGCCCGGCGGCGATTGCGGCGGGCACCCGGCCTCTTGGACAGGTTGAGAGATATAAAAATAATAATTCCCGTGCAGTCTCAATGGCGGGGTGCGGGCCGGCCCGGCGGACGAGTGTGGCCGGGGAAGAGGCCTCTTGGCCGGGGTGAATATGTTGGAACGCGGCGCGCGTAAATAGAAGCGGCTGGAGGTACCGGGGGCGAAGCCCGCCCCGGCCCGGAGGCCGAGTTAAAAAAAATAATAATCCCCGTTCAGTCTCAATGGCGGGGTGCGGGCCGGCCCGGCGGCGAGTGCGGCGGGCAGCAGGCCTCTTGGACAGGTTGAGAGATAAAAAAATAATAATTCCCGTGCAGTCTCAATGGCGGGGTGCGGGCCGGGGAATAGGCCTCTTGGCCGGGGTGAATAGTGTTGGAACACGGCCCGCGGAAATAGTAGCGGCTGGAGGTACCGGGGGCGATGCCCGCCCCGGCCCGGCGGCCAAATTAAAAAAATAAATAATCCCCGTTCAGTCTCAATGGCAGGGTGCGGGCCGGCCCGGCGGCGATTGCGGCGGGCAGCAGGCCTCTTGGACAGGTTGAGAGATAAAAAAATAATAATTCCCATGCAGTCTCAATGGCGGGGTGCGGGCCGGGGAATAGGCCTCTTGGCCGGGGTGAATAGTGTTGGAACACGGCCCGCGGAAATAGTAGCGGCTGGAGGTACCGGGGGCGATGCCCGCCCCGGCCCGGCGGCCAAGTTAAAAAAATAAATAATCCCCGTTCAGTCTCAATGGCAGGGTGCGGGCCGGCCCGGCGGCGATTGCAGCGGGCAGCAGGCCTCTTGGACAGGTTGAGAGATAAAAAAATAATAATTCCCATGCAGTCTCAATGGCGGGGTGCGGGCCGGGGAATAGGCCTCTTGGCCGGGGTGAATAGTGTTGGAACACGGCCCGCGGAAATAGTAGCGGCTGGAGGTACCGGGGGCGATGCCCGCCCCGGGCCGGCGGCCAAGTTAAAAAAATAAATAATCCCGTTCAGTCTCAATGGCAGGGTGGGGCCGGCCCGGCGGCGATTGCGGCAGGCAGCAGGCCTCTTGGACAGGTTGAGAGATAAAAAAATAATAATTCCCATGCAGTCTCAATGGCGGGGTGCGGGCCGGGGAATAGGCCTCTTGGCCGGGGTGAATATGTTGGAACGCGGCGCGCGTAAATAGAAGCGGCTGGAGGTACCGGGGGCGAAGCCCGCCCTGGCCCGGAGGCCGAGTTAAAAAAAATAATAATCCCCGTTCAGTCTCAATGGCGGGGTGCGAGTGCGGCGGGCAGCAGGCCTCTTGGACAGGTTGAGAGATAAAAAAATAATAATTCCCGTTCAGTCTCAATGGCAGGGTGCAGGCCGGCCCGGCGGCGATTGCGGCGGGCAGCAGGCCTCTTGGACAGGTTGAGAGATAAAAAAATAATAATTCCCGTTCAGTCTCAATGGCAGGGTGCGGGCCGGCCCGGCGGCGATTGCGGCGGGCAGCAGGCCTCTTGGACAGGTTGAGAGATAAAAAAAATAATAATTCCCATGCAGTCTCAATGGCGGGGTGCGGGCCGGGGAATAGGCCTCTTGGCCGGGGTGAATAGTGTTGGAACACGGCCCGCGGAAATAGTAGCGGCTGGAGGTACCGGGGGCGATGCCCGCCCCGGGCCGGCGGCCAAGTTAAAAAAATAAATAATCCCCGTTCAGTCTCAATGGCAGGGTGCGGGCCGGCCCGGCGGCGATTGCGGCGGGCAGCAGGCCTCTTGGACAGGTTGAGAGATAAAAAAATAATAATTCCCGTGCAGTCTCAATGGCGGGGTGCGGGCCGGGGAATAGGCCTCTTGGCCGGGGTGAATAGTGTTGGAACACGGCCCGCGGAAATAGTAGCGGCTGGAGGTACCGGGGGCGATTCCCGCCCCGGCCCGGCGGCCAAGTTAAAAAAATAAATAATCCCCGTTCAGTCTCAATGGCAGGGTGCGGGCCGGCCCGGCGGCGATTGCGGCGGGCAGCAGGCCTCTTGGACAGGTTGAGAGATAAAAAAATAATAATTCCCATGCAGTCTCAATGGCGGGGTGCGGGCCGGGGAATAGGCCTCTTGGCCGGGGTGAATATGTTGGAACGCGGCGCGCGTAAATAGAAGCGGCTGGAGGTACCGGGGGCGAAGCCCGCCCCGGCCCGGAGGCCGAGTTAAAAAAAATAATAATCCCCGTTCAGTCTCAATGGCGGGGTACGGGCCGGCCCGGCGGCGAGTGCGGCGGGCAGCGGGCCTCTTGGACAGGTTGAGAGATAAAAAAATAATAATTCCCGTGCAGTCTCAATGGCGGGGTGCGAGCCGGCCCGGCGGCGAGTGCGGCGGGCAGCAGGCCTCTTGGACAGGTTGAGAGATAAAAAAATAATAATTCCCGTTCAGTCTCAATGGCAGGGTGCGGGCCGGCCCGGCGGCGATTGCGGCGGGCAGCAGGCCTCTTGGACAGGTTGAGAGATAAAAAAATAATAATTCCCATGCAGTCTCAATGGCGGGGTGCGGGCCGGGGAATAGGCCTCTTGGCCGGGGTGAATAGTGTTGGAACACGGCCCGCGGAAATAGTAGCGGCTGGAGGTACCGGGGGCGATGCCCGCCCCGGGCCGGCGGCCAAGTTAAAAAAATAAATAATCCCCGTTCAGTCTCAATGGCAGGGTGCGGGCCAGCCAGGCGGCGATTGCGGCGGGCAGCAGGCCTCTTGGACAGGTTGAGAGATAAAAAAATAATAATTCCCGTGCAGTCTCAATGGCGGGCTGCGGGCCGGGGAATAGGCCTCTTGGCCGGGGTGAATAGTGTTGGAACACGGCCCGCGGAAATAGTAGCGGCTGGAGGTACCGGGGGCGATTCCCGCCCCGGCCCGGCGGCCAAGTTAAAAAAATAAATAATCCCCGTTCAGTCTCAATGGCAGGGTGCGGGCCGGCCCGGCGGCGATTGCGGCGGGCAGCAGGCCTCTTGGACAGGTTGAGAGATAAAAAAATAATAATTCCCATGCAGTCTCAATGGCGGGGTGCGGGCCGGGGAATAGGCCTCTTGGCCGGGGTGAATATGTTGGAACGCGGCGCGCGTAAATAGAAGCGGCTGGAGGTACCGGGGGCGAAGCCCGCCCCGGCCCGGAGGCCGAGTTAAAAAAAATAATAATCCCCGTTCAGTCTCAATGGCGGGGTGCGGGCCGGCCCGGCGGCGAGTGCGGCGGGCAGCGGGCCTCTTGGACAGGTTGAGAGATAAAAAAATAATAATTCCCGTGCAGTCTCAATGGCGGGGTGCGGGCCGGGGAATAAGCCTCTTGGCCGGGGTGAATAGTGTTGGAACACGGACCCCGGAAATAGTAGCGGCTGGAGGTACCGGGGGCGAAGCCCGCCCCGGCCCGGAGGCCGAGTTAAAAAAAATAATAATCCCCGTTCAGTCTCAATGGCGGGGTGCGGGCCGGCCCGGCGGCGAGTGCGGCGGGCAGCAGGCCTCTTGGACAGGTTGAGAGATAAAAAAATAAATAATCCCCGTTCAGTCTCAATGGCAGGGTGCGGGCCGGCCCGGCGGCGATTGCGGCGGGCAGCAGGCCTCTTGGACAGGTTGAGAGATATAAAAATAATAATTCCCGTGCAGTCTCAATGGCGGGGTGCGGGCCGGCCCGGCGGACGAGTGTGGCCGGGGAAGAGGCCTCTTGGCCGGGGTGAATATGTTGGAACGCGGCGCGCGTAAATAGAAGCGGCTGGAGGTACCGGGGGCGAAGCCCGCCCCGGCCCGGAGTCCGAGTTAAAAAAAATAATAATCCCCGTTCAGTCTCAATGGCGGGGTGCGGGCCGGCCCGGCGGCGAGTGCGGCGGGCAGCAGGCCTCTTGGACAGTTTGAGAGAAAAAAAAATAATAATTCCCGTGCAGTCTCAATGGCGGGGTGCGGGCCGGCCCGGCGGACGAGTGTGGCCGGGGAAGAGGCCTCTTGGCCGGGGTGAATATGTTGGAACGCGGCGCGCGTAAATAGAAGCGGCTGGAGGTACCGGGGGCGAAGCCCGCCCCGGCCCGGCGGCCGAGTTAAAAAAAATAATAATCCCCGTTCAGTCTCAATGGCGGGGTGCGGGCCGGCCCGGCGGCGAGTGCGGCGGGCAGCAGGCCTCTTGGACAGGTTGAGAGATAAAAAAATAATAATTCCCGTGCAGTCTCAATGGCGGGGTGCGGGCCGGGGAATAGGCCTCTTGGCCGGGGTGAATAGTGTTGGAACACGGCCCGCGGAAATAGTAGCGGCTGGAGGTACCGGGGGCGATGCCCGCCCCGGCCCGGCGGCCAAGTTAAAAAAATAAATAATCCCCGTTCAGTCTCAATGGCAGGGTGCGGGCCGGCCCGGCGGCGATTGCGGCGGGCAGCAGGCCTCTTGGACAGGTTGAGAGATAAAAAAATAATAATTCCCATGCAGTCTCAATGGCGGGGTGCGGGCCGGGGAATAGGCCTCTTGGCCGGGGTGAATAGTGTTGGAACACGGCCCGCGGAAATAGTAGCGGCTGGAGGTACCGGGGGCGATGCCCGCCCCGGGCCGGCGGCCAAGTTAAAAAAATAAATAATCCCCGTTCAGTCTCAATGGCAGGGTGCGGGCCGGCCCGGCGGCGATTGCGGCGGGCAGCAGGCCTCTTGGACAGGTTGAGAGATATAAAAATAATAATTCCCGTGCAGTCTCAATGGCGGGGTGCGGGCCGGCCCGGCGGACGAGTGTGGCCGGGGAAGAGGCCTCTTGGCCGGGGTGAATATGTTGGAACGCGGCGCGCGTAAATAGAAGCGGCTGGAGGTACCGGGGGCGAAGCCCGCCCCGGCCCGGAGGCCGAGTTAAAAAAAATAATAATCCCCGTTCAGTCTCAATGGCGGGGTGCGGGCCGGCCCGGCGGCGAGTGCGGCGGGCAGCAGGCCTATTGGACAGGTTGAGAGATAAAAAAATAATAATTCCCGTGCAGTCTCAATGGCGGGGTGCGGGCCGGGGAATAGGCCTCTTGGCCGGGGTGAATAGTGTTGGAACACGGCCCGCGGAAATAGTAGCGGCTGGAGGTACCGGGGGCGATGCCCGCCCCGGCCCGGCGGCCAAGTTAAAAAAATAAATAATCCCCGTTCAGTCTCAATGGCAGGGTGCGGGCCGGCCCGGCGGCGATTGCGGCGGGCAGCAGGCCTCTTGGACAGGTTGAGAGATAAAAAAATAATAATTCCCATGCAGTCTCAATGGCGGGTTGCGGGCCGGGGAATAGGCCTCTTGGCCGGGGTGAATAGTGTTGGAACACGGCCCGCGGAAATAGTAGCGGCTGGAGGTACCGGGGGCGATGCCCGCCCCGGCCCGGCGGCCAAGTTAAAAAAATAAATAATCCCCGTTCAGTCTCAATGGCAGGGTGCGGGCCGGCCCGGCGGCGATTGTGGCGGGCAGCAGGCCTCTTGGACAGGTTGAGAGATAAAAAAAATAATAATTCCCATGCAGTCTCAATGGCGGGGTGCGGGCCGGGGAATAGGCCTCTTGGCCGGGGTGAATAGTGTTGGAACACGGCCCGCGGAAATAGTAGCGGCTGGAGGTACCGGGGGCGATGCCCGCCCCGGGCCGGAGGCCGAGTTAAAAAAAATAATAATCCCCGTTCAGTCTCAATGGCGGGGTGCGGGCCGGCCCGGCGGCGAGTGCGGCGGGCAGCAGGCCTCTTGGACAGGTTGAGAGATAAAAAAATAATAATTCCCGTGCAGTCTCAATGGCGGGGTGCGGGCCGGGGAATAGGCCTCTTGGCCGGGGTGAATAGTGTTGGAACACGGCCCGCGGAAATAGTAGCGGCTGGAGGTACCGGGGGCGATGCCCGCCCCGGCCCGGCGGCCAAGTTAAAAAAATAAATAATCCCCGTTCAGTCTCAATGGCAGGGTGCGGGCCGGCCCGGCGGCGATTGCGGCGGGCAGCAGGCCTCTTGGACAGGTTGAGAGATAAAAAAATAATAATTCCCATGCAGTTTCAATGGCGGGGTGCGGGCCGGGGAATAGGCCTCTTGGCCGGGGTGAATAGTGTTGGAACACGGCCCGCGGAAATAGTAGCGGCTGGAGGTACCGGGGGCGATGCCCGCCCCGGCCCGGCGGCCAAGTTAAAAAAATAAATAATCCCCGTTCAGTCTCAATGGCAGGGTGCGGGCCGGCCCGGCGGCGATTGCGGCGGGCAGCAGGCCTCTTGGACAGGTTGAGAGATAAAAAAATAATAATTCCCATGCAGTCTCAATGGCGGGGTGCGGGCCGGGGAATAGGCCTCTTGGCCGGGGTGAATAGTGTTGGAACACGGCCCGCGGAAATAGTAGCGGCTGGAGGTACCGGGGGCGATGCCCGCCCCGGGCCGGCGGCCAAGTTAAAAAAATAAATAATCCCCATTCAGTCTCAACGGCAGGGTGCGGGCCGGCCCGGCAGCGATTGCGGCGGGCACGGCCTCTTGGACAGGTTGAGAGATATAAAAATAATAATTCCCGTGCAGTCTCAATGGCGGGGTGCGGGCCGGCCCGGCGGACGAGTGTGGCCGGGGAAGAGGCCTCTTGGCCGGGGTGAATATGTTGGAACGCGGCGCGCGTAAATAGAAGCGGCTGGAGGTACCGTGGGCGAAGCCCGCCCCGGCCCGGAGGCCGAGTTAAAAAAAAAAATAATCCCCGTTCAGTCTCAATGGCGGGGTGCGGGCCGGCCCGGCGGCGAGTGCGGCGGGCAGCAGGCCTCTTGGACAGGTTGAGAGATAAAAAAATAATAATTCCCGTGCAGTCTCAATGGCGGGGTGCGGGCCGGGGAATAGGCCTCTTGGCCGGGGTGAATAGTGTTGGAACACGGCCCGCGGAAATAGTAGCGGCTGGAGGTACCGGGGGCGATGCCCGCCCCGGCCCGGCGGCCAAGTTAAAAAAATAAATAATCCCCGTTCAGTCTCAATGGCAGGGTGCGGGCCGGCCCGGCGGCGATTGCGGCGGGCAGCAGGCCTCTTGGACAGGTTGAGAGATAAAAAAATAATAATTCCCATGCAGTCTCAATGGCGGGGTGCGGGCCGGGGAATAGGCCTCTTGGCCGGGGTGAATAGTGTTGGAACACGGCCCGCGGAAATAGTAGCGGCTGGAGGTACCGGGGGCGATGCCCGCCCCGGGCCGGCGGCCAAGTTAAAAAAATAAATAATCCCCATTCAGTCTCAATGGCAGGGTGCGGGCCGGCCCGGCGGCGATTGCGGCGGGCACCCGGCCTCTTGGACAGGTTGAGAGATATAAAAATAATAATTCCCGTGCAGTCTCAACGGCGGGGTGCGGGCCGGCCCGGCGGACGAGTGTGGCCGGGGAAGAGGCCTCTTGGCCGGGGTGAATATGTTGGAACGCGGCGCGCGTAAATAGAAGCGGCTGGAGGTACCGGGGGCGAAGCCCGCCCCGGCCCGGAGGCCGAGTTAAAAAAAATAATAATCCCCGTTCAGTCTCAATGGCGTGGTGCGGGCCGGCCCGGCGGCGAGTGCGGCGGGCAGCAGGCCTCTTGGACAGGTTGAGAGATAAAAAAATAATAATTCCCGTGCAGTCTCAATGGCGGGGTGCGGGCCGGCCCGGCGGACGAGTGTGGCCGGGGAAGAGGCCTCTTGGCCGGGGTGAATATGTTGGAACGCGGCGCGCGTAAATAGAAGCGGCTGGAGGTACCGGGGGCGAAGCCCGCCCCGGCCCGGCGGCCGAGTTAAAAAAAATAATAATCCCCGTTCAGTCTCAATGGCGGGGTGCGGGCCGGCCCGGCGGCGAGTGCGGCGGGCAGCAGGCCTCTTGGACAGGTTGAGAGATAAAAAAATAATAATTCCCGTGCAGTCTCAATGGCGGGGTGCGGGCCGGGGAATAGGCCTCTTGGCCGGGGTGAATAGTGTTGGAACACGGCCCGCGGAAATAGTAGCGGCTGGAGGTACCGGGGGCGATGCCCGCCCCGGCCCGGCGGCCAAGTTAAAAAAATAAATAATCCCCGTTCAGTCTCAATGGCAGGGTGCGGGCCGGCCCGGCGGCGATTGCGGCGGGCAGCAGGCCTCTTGGACAGGTTGAGAGATAAAAAAATAATAATTCCCATGCAGTCTCAATGGCGGGTTGCGGGCCGGGGAATAGGCCTCTTGGCCGGGGTGAATAGTGTTGGAACACGGCCCGCGGAAATAGTAGCGGCTGGAGGTACCGGGGGCGATGCCCGCCCCGGCCCGGCGGCCAAGTTTAAAAAATAAATAATCCCCGTTCAGTCTCAATGGCAGGGTGCGGGCCGGCCCGGCGGCGATTGCGGCGGGCAGCAGGCCTCTTGGACAGGTTGAGAGATAAAAAAATAATAATTCCCGTGCAGTCTCAATGGCGGGGTGCGGGCCGGGGAATAGGCCTCTTGGCCGGGGTGAATAGTGTTGGAACACGGCCCGCGGAAATAGTAGCGGCTGGAGGTACCGGGGGCGATGCCCGCCCCGGCCCGGCGGCCAAGTTAAAAAAATAAATAATCCCCGTTCAGTCTCAATGGCAGGGTGCGGGCCGGCCCGGCGGCGATTGCGGCGGGCAGCAGGCCTCTTGGACAGGTTGAGAGATAAAAAAATAATAATTCCCATGCAGTTTCAATGGCGGGGTGCGGGCCGGGGAATAGGCCTCTTGGCCGGGGTGAATAGTGTTGGAACACGGCCCGCGGAAATAGTAGCGGCTGGAGGTACCGGGGGCGATGCCCGCCCCGGCCCGGCGGCCAAGTTAAAAAAATAAATAATCCCCGTTCAGTCTCAATGGCAGGGTGTGGGCCGGCCCGGCGGCGATTGCGGCGGGCAGCAGGCCTCTTGGACAGGTTGAGAGATAAAAAATTAATAATTCCCATGCAGTCTCAATGGCGGGGTGCGGGCCGGGGAATAGGCCTCTTGGCCGGGGTGAATAGTGTTGGAACACGGCCCGCGGAAATAGTAGCGGCTGGAGGTACCGGGGGCGATGCCCGCCCCGGGCCGGCGGCCAAGTTAAAAAAATAAATAATCCCCATTCAGTCTCAATGGCAGGGTGCGGGCCGGCCCGGCGGCGATTGCGGCGGGCACGGCCTCTTGGACAGGTTGAGAGATATAAAAATAATAATTCCCGTGCAGTCTCAATGGCGGGGTGCGGGCCGGCCCGGCGGACGAGTGTGGCCGGGGAAGAGGCCTCTTGGCCGGGGTGAATATGTTGGAACGCGGCGCGCGCAAATAGAAGCGGCTGGAGGTACCGGGGGCGAAGCCCGCCCCGGCCCGGAGGCCGAGTTAAAAAAAATAATAATCCCCGTTCAGTCTCAATGGCGGGGTGCGGGCCGGCCCGGCGGCGAGTGCGGCGGGCAGCAGGCCTCTTGGACAGGTTGAGAGATAAAAAAATAATAATTCCCGTGCAGTCTCAATGGCGGGGTGCGCGCCGGGGAATAGGCCTCTTGGCCGGGGTGAATAGTGTTGGAACACGGCCCGCGGAAATAGTAGCGGCTGGAGGTACCGGGGGCGATGCCCGCCCCGGCCCGGCGGCCAAGTTAAAAAAATAAATAATCCCCGTTCAGTCTCAATGGCAGGGTGCGGGCCGGCCCGGCGGCGATTGCGGCGGGCAGCAGGCCTCTTGGACAGGTTGAGAGATAAAAAAATAATAATTCCCATGCAGTCTCAATGGCGGGGTGCGGGCCGGGGAAGAGGCCTCTTGGCCGGGGTGAATAGTGTTGGAACACGGCCCGCGGAAATAGTAGCGGCTGGAGGTACCAGGGGCGATGCCCGCCCCGGCCCGGCGGCCAAGTTAAAAAAATAAATAATCCCCGTTCAGTCTCAATGGCAGGGTGCGGGCCGGCCCGGCGGCGATTGCGGCGGGCACCCGGCCTCTTGGACAGGTTGAGAGATATAAAAATAATAATTCCCGTGCAGTCTCAACGGCGGGGTGCGGGCCGGCCCGGCGGACGAGTGTGGCCGGGGAAGAGGCCTCTTGGCCGGGGTGAATATGTTGGAACGCGGCGCGCGTAAATAGAAGCGGCTGGAGGTACCGGGGGCGAAGCCCGCCCCGGCCCGGAGGCCGAGTTAAAAAAAATAATAATCCCCGTTCAGTCTCAATGGCGTGGTGCGGGCCGGCCCGGCGGCGAGTGCGGCGGGCAGCAGGCCTCTTGGACAGGTTGAGAGATAAAAAAATAATAATTCCCGTGCAGTCTCAATGGCGGGGTGCGGGCCGGCCCGGCGGACGAGTGTGGCCGGGGAAGAGGCCTCTTGGCCGGGGTGAATATGTTGGAACGCGGCGCGCGTAAATAGAAGCGGCTGGAGGTACCGGGGGCGAAGCCCGCCCCGGCCCGGCGGCCGAGTTAAAAAAAAAAATAATCCCCGTTCAGTCTCAATGGCGGGGTGCGGGCCGGCCCGGCGGCGAGTGCGGCGGGCAGCAGGCCTCTTGGACAGGTTGAGAGATAAAAAAATAATAATTCCCGTGCAGTCTCAATGGCGGGGTGCGGGCCGGGGAATAGGCCTCTTGGCCGGGGTGAATAGTGTTGGAACACGGCCCGCGGAAATAGTAGCGGCTGGAGGTACCGGGGGCGATGCCCGCCCCGGCCCGGCGGCCAAGTTAAAAAAATAAATAATCCCCGTTCAGTCTCAATGGCAGGGTGCGGGCCGGCCCGGCGGCGATTGCGGCGGGCAGCAGGCCTCTTGGACAGGTTGAGAGATAAAAAAATAATAATTCCCATGCAGTCTCAATGGCGGGTTGCGGGCCGGGGAATAGGCCTCTTGGCCGGGGTGAATAGTGTTGGAACACGGCCCGCGGAAATAGTAGCGGCTGGAGGTACCGGGGGCGATGCCCGCCCCGGCCCGGCGGCCAAGTTAAAAAAATAAATAATCCCCGTTCAGTCTCAATGGCAGGGTGCGGGCCGGCCCGGCGGCGATTGCGGCGGGCAGCAGGCCTCTTGGACAGGTTGAGAGATAAAAAAATAATAATTCCCGTGCAGTCTCAATGGCGGGGTGCGGGCCGGGGAATAGGCCTCTTGGCCGGGGTGAATAGTGTTGGAACACGGCCCGCGGAAATAGTAGCGGCTGGAGGTACCGGGGGCGATGCCCGCCCCGGCCCGGCGGCCAAGTTAAAAAAATAAATAATCCCCGTTCAGTCTCAATGGCAGGGTGCGGGCCGGCCCGGCGGCGATTGCGGCGGGCAGCAGGCCTCTTGGACAGGTTGAGAGATAAAAAAATAATAATTCCCATGCAGTTTCAATGGCGGGGTGCGGGCCGGGGAATAGGCCTCTTGGCCGGGGTGAATAGTGTTGGAACACGGCCCGCGGAAATAGTAGCGGCTGGAGGTACCGGGGGCGATGCCCGCCCCGGCCCGGCGGCCAAGTTAAAAAAATAAATAATCCCCGTTCAGTCTCAATGGCAGGGTGCGGGCCGGCCCGGCGGCGATTGCGGCGGGCAGCAGGCCTCTTGGACAGGTTGAGAGATAAAAAATTAATAATTCCCATGCAGTCTCAATGGCGGGGTGCGGGCCGGGGAATAGGCCTCTTGGCCGGGGTGAATAGTGTTGGAACACGGCCCGCGGAAATAGTAGCGGCTGGAGGTACCGGGGGCGATGCCCGCCCCGGGCCGGCGGCCAAGTTAAAAAAATAAATAATCCCCATTCAGTCTCAATGGCAGGGTGCGGGCCGGCCCGGCGGCGATTGCGGCGGGCACGGCCTCTTGGACAGGTTGAGAGATATAAAAATAATAATTCCCGTGCAGTCTCAATGGCGGGGTGCGGGCCGGCCCGGCGGACGAGTGTGGCCGGGGAAGAGGCCTCTTGGCCGGGGTGAATATGTTGGAACGCGGCGCGCGCAAATAGAAGCGGCTGGAGGTACCGGGGGCGAAGCCCGCCCCGGCCCGGAGGCCGAGTTAAAAAAAATAATAATCCCCGTTCAGTCTCAATGGCGGGGTGCGGGCCGGCCCGGCGGCGAGTGCGGCGGGCAGCAGGCCTCTTGGACAGGTTGAGAGATAAAAAAATAATAATTCCCGTGCAGTCTCAATGGCGGGGTGCGCGCCGGGGAATAGGCCTCTTGGCCGGGGTGAATAGTGTTGGAACACGGCCCGCGGAAATAGTAGCGGCTGGAGGTACCGGGGGCGATGCCCGCCCCGGCCCGGCGGCCAAGTTAAAAAAATAAATAATCCCCGTTCAGTCTCAATGGCAGGGTGCGGGCCGGCCCGGCGGCGATTGCGGCGGGCAGCAGGCCTCTTGGACAGGTTGAGAGATAAAAAAATAATAATTCCCATGCAGTCTCAATGGCGGGGTGCGGGCCGGGGAAGAGGCCTCTTGGCCGGGGTGAATAGTGTTGGAACACGGCCCGCGGAAATAGTAGCGGCTGGAGGTACCAGGGGCGATGCCCGCCCCGGCCCGGCGGCCAAGTTAAAAAAATAAATAATCCCCGTTCAGTCTCAATGGCAGGGTGCGGGCCGGCCCGGCGGCGATTGCGGCGGGCAGCAGGCCTCTTGGACAGGTTGAGAGATATAAAAATAATAATTCCCGTGCAGTCTCAATGGCGGGGTGCGGGCCGGCCCGGCGGACGAGTGTGGCCGGGGAAGAGGCCTCTTGGCCGGGGTGAATATGTTGGAACGCGGCGCGCGTAAATAGAAGCGGCTGGAGGTACCGGGGGCGAAGCCCGCCCCGGCCCGGAGGCCGAGTTAAAAAAAATAATAATCCCCGTTCAGTCTCAATGGCGGGGTGCGGGCCGGCCCGGCGGCGAGTGCGGCGGGCAGCAGGCCTCTTGGACAGGTTGAGAGATAAAAAAATAATAATTCCCGTGCAGTCTCAATGGCGGGGTGCGGGCCGGCCCGGCGGACGAGTGTGGCCGGGGAAGAGGCCTCTTGGCCGGGGTGAATATGTTGGAACGCGGCGCGCGTAAATAGAAGCGGCTGGAGGTACCGGGGGCGAAGCCCGCCCCGGCCCGGAGGCCGAGTTAAAAAAAATAATAATCCCCGTTCAGTCTCAATGGCGGGGTGCGGGCCGGCCCGGCGGCGAGTGCGGCGGGCAGCAGGCCTCTTGGACAGGTTGAGAGATAAAAAAATAATAATTCCCGTGCAGTCTCAATGGCGGGGTGCGGGCCGGCCCGGCGGACGAGTGTGGCCGGGGAAGAGGCCTCTTGGCCGGGGTGAATATGTTGGAACGCGGCGCGCGTAAATAGAAGCGGCTGGAGGTACCGGGGGCGAAGCCCGCCCCGGCCCGGAGGCCGAGTTAAAAAAAATAATAATCCCCGTTCAGTCTCAATGGCGGGGTGCGGGCCGGCCCGGCGGCGAGTGCGGCGGGCAGCAGGCCTCTTGGACAGGTTGAGAGATAAAAAAATAATAATTCCCGTTCAGTCTCAATGGCAGGGTGCGGGCCGGCCCGGCGTCGATTGCGGCGGGCAGCAGGCCTCTTGGACAGGTTGAGAGATAAAAAAATAATAATTCCCATGCAGTCTCAATGGCGGGGTGCGGGCCGGGGAATAGGCCTCTTGGCCGGGGTGAATAGTGTTGGAACACGGCCCGCGGAAATAGTAGCGGCTGGAGGTACCGGGGGCGATGCCCGCCCCGGGCCGGCGGCCAAGTTAAAAAAATAAATAATCCCCGTTCAGTCTCAATGGCAGGGTGCGGGCCGGCCCGGCGGCGATTGCGGCGGGCAGCAGGCCTCTTGGACAGGTTGAGAGATAAAAAAATAATAATTCCCGTGCAGTCTCAATGGCGGGGTGTGGGCCGGGGAATAGGCCTCTTGGCCGGGGTGAATAGTGTTGGAACACGGCCCGCGGAAATAGTAGCGGCTGGAGGTACCGGGGGCGATGCCCGCCCCGGCCCGGCGGCCAAGTTAAAAAAATAAATAATCCCCGTTCAGTCTCAATGGCAGGGTGCGGGCCGGCCCGGCGGCGATTGCGGCGGGCAGCAGGCCTCTTGGACAGGTTGAGAGATAAAAAAATAATAATTCCCGTGCAGTCTCAATGGCGGGGTGCGGGCCGGGGAATAGGCCTCTTGGCCGGGGTGAATAGTGTTGGAACACGGCCCGCGGAAATAGTAGCGGCTGGAGGTACCGGGGGCGATGCCCGCCCCGGCCCGGCGGCCAAGTTAAAAAAATAAATAATCCCCGTTCAGTCTCAATGGCAGGGTGCGGGCCGGCCCGGCGGCGATTGCGGCGGGCAGCAGGCCTCTTGGACAGGTTGAGAGATAAAAAAATAATAATTCCCATGCAGTTTCAATGGCGGGGTGCGGGCCGGGGAATAGGCCTCTTGGCCGGGGTGAATAGTGTTGGAACACGGCCCGCGGAAATAGTAGCGGCTGGAGGTACCGGGGGCGATGCCCGCCCCGGCCCGGCGGCCAAGTTAAAAAAATAAATAATCCCCGTTCAGTCTCAATGGCAGGGTGCGGGCCGGCCCGGCGGCGATTGCGGCGGGCAGCAGGCCTCTTGGACAGGTTGAGAGATAAAAAATTAATAATTCCCATGCAGTCTCAATGGCGGGGTGCGGGCCGGGGAATAGGCCTCTTGGCCGGGGTGAATAGTGTTGGAACACGGCCCGCGGAAATAGTAGCGGCTGGAGGTACCGGGGGCGATGCCCGCCCCGGGCCGGCGGCCAAGTTAAAAAAATAAATAATCCCCATTCAGTCTCAATGGCAGGGTGCGGGTCGGCCCGGCGGCGATTGCGGCGGGCACGGCCTCTTGGACAGGTTGAGAGATATAAAAATAATAATTCCCGTGCAGTCTCAATGGCGGGGTGCGGGCCGGCCCGGCGGACGAGTGTGGCCGGGGAAGAGGCCTCTTGGCCGGGGTGAATATGTTGGAACGCGGCGCGCGCAAATAGAAGCGGCTGGAGGTACCGGGGGCGAAGCCCGCCCCGGCCCGGAGGCCGAGTTAAAAAAAATAATAATCCCCGTTCAGTCTCAATGGCGGGGTGCGGGCCGGCCCGGCGGCGAGTGCGGCGGGCAGCAGGCCTCTTGGACAGGTTGAGAGATAAAAAAATAATAATTCCCGTGCAGTCTCAATGGCGGGGTGCTCGCCGGGGAATAGGCCTCTTGGCCGGGGTGAATAGTGTTGGAACACGGCCCGCGGAAATAGTAGCGGCTGGAGGTACCGGGGGCGATGCCCGCCCCGGCCCGGCGGCCAAGTTAAAAAAATAAATAATCCCCGTTCAGTCTCAATGGCAGGGTGCGGGCCGGCCCGGCGGCGATTGCGGCGGGCAGCAGGCCTCTTGGACAGGTTGAGAGATAAAAAAATAATAATTCCCATGCAGTCTCAATGGCGGGGTGCGGGCCGGGGAAGAGGCCTCTTGGCCGGGGTGAATAGTGTTGGAACACGGCCCGCGGAAATAGTAGCGGCTGGAGGTACCGGGGGCGATGCCCGCCCGGGCCCGGCGGCCAAGTTAAAAAAATAAATAATCCCCGTTCAGTCTCAATGGCAGGGTGCGGGCCGGCCCGGCGGCGATTGCGGCGGGCAGCAGGCCTCTTGGACAGGTTGAGAGATATAAAAATAATAATTCCCGTGCAGTCTCAATGGCGGGGTGCGGGCCGGCCCGGCGGACGAGTGTGGCCGGGGAAGAGGCCTCTTGGCCGGGGTGAATATGTTGGAACGCGGCGCGCGTAAATAGAAGCGGCTGGAGGTACCGGGGGCGAAGCCCGCCCCGGCCCGGAGGCCGAGTTAAAAAAAATAATAATCCCCGTTCAGTCTCAATGGCGGGGTGCGGGCCGGCCCGGCGGCGAGTGCGGCGGGCAGCAGGCCTCTTGGACAGGTTGAGAGATAAAAAAATAATAATTCCCGTGCAGTCTCAATGGCGGGGTGCGGGCCGGCCCGGCGGACGAGTGTGGCCGGGGAAGAGGCCTCTTGGCCGGGGTGAATATGTTGGAACGCGGCGCGCGTAAATAGAAGCGGCTGGAGGTACCGGGGGCGAAGCCCGCCCCGGCCCGGCGGCCGAGTTAAAAAAAATAATAATCCCCGTTCAGTCTCAATGGCGGGGTGCGGGCCGGCCCGGCGGCGAGTGCGGCGGGCAGTAGGCCTCTTGGACAGGTTGAGAGATAAAAAAATAATAATTCCCGTTCAGTCTCAATGGCAGGGTGCGGGCCGGCCCGGCGTCGATTGCGGCGGGCAGCAGGCCTCTTGGACAGGTTGAGAGATAAAAAAATAATAATTCCCATGCAGTCTCAATGGCGGGGTGCGGGCCGGGGAATAGGCCTCTTGGCCGGGGTGAATAGTGTTGGAACACGGCCCGCGGAAATAGTAGCGGCTGGAGGTACCGGGGGCGATGCCCGCCCCGGCCCGGCGGCCAAGTTAAAAAAATAAATAATCCCCGTTCAGTCTCAATGGCAGGGTGCGGGCCGGCCCGGCGGCGATTGCGGCGGGCAGCAGGCCTCTTGGACAGGTTGAGAGATAAAAAAATAATAATTCCCATGCAGTCTCAATGGCGGGGTGCGGGCCGGGGAATAGGCCTCTTGGCCGGGGTGAATAGTGTTGGAACACGGCCCGCGGAAATAGTAGCGGCTGGAGGTACCGGGGGCGATGCCCGCCCCGGGCCGGCGGCCAAGTTAAAAAAATAAATAATCCCCGTTCAGTCTCAATGGCAGGGTGCGGGCCGGCCCGGCGGCGATTGCGGCGGGCAGCAGGCCTCTTGGACAGGTTGAGAGATAAAAAAATAATAATTCCCATGCAGTCTCAATGGCGGGGTGCGGGCCGGGGAATAGGCCTCTTGGCCGGGGTGAATATGTTGGAACGCGGCGCGCGTAAATAGAAGCGGCTGGAGGTACCGGGGGCGAAGCCCGCCCCGGCCCGGAGGCCGAGTTAAAAAAAATAATAATCCCCGTTCAGTCTCAATGGCGGGGTGCGGGCCGGCCCGGCAGCGAGTGCGGCGGGCAGCAGGCCTCTTGGACAGGTTGAGAGATAAAAAAATAATAATTCCCGTGCAGTCTCAATGGCGGGGTGCGGGCCGGGGAATAGGCCTCTTGGCCGGGGTGAATAGTGTTGGAACACGGCCCGCGGAAATAGTAGCGGCTGGAGGTACCGGGGGCGATGCCCGCCCTGGCCCGGCGGCCAAGTTAAAAAAATAAATAATCCCCGTTCAGTCTCAATGGCAGGGTGCGGGCCGGCCCGGCGGCGAGTGCGGCGGGCAGCAGGCCTCTTGGACAGGTTGAGAGATAAAAAAATAATAATTCCCGTTCAGTCTCAATGGCAGGGTGCGGGCCGGCCCGGCGGCAATTGCGGCGGGCAGCAGGCCTCTTGGACAGGTTGAGAGATAAAAAAATAATAATTCCCTTGCAGTCTCAATGGCGGGGTGCGGGCCGGGGAATAGGCCTCTTGGCCGGGATGAATATGTTGGAACGCGGCGCGCGTAAATAGAAGCGGCTGGAGGTACCGGGGGCGAAGCCCGCCCCGGCCCGGAGGCCGAGTTAAAAAAAATAATAATCCCCGTTCAGTCTCAATGGCGGGGTGCGGGCCGGCCCGGCGGCGATTGCGGCGGGCAGCAGGCCTCTTGGACAGGTTGAGAGATAAAAAAATAATAATTCCCGTGCAGTCTCAATGGCGGGGTGCGGGCCGGGGAATAGGCCTCTTGGCCGGGGTGAATATGTTGGAACGCGGCGCGCGTAAATAGAAGCGGCTGGAGGTACCGGGGGCGAAGCCCGCCCCGGCCCGGAGGCCGAGTTAAAAAAAAGAATAATCCCCGTTCAGTCTCAATGGCGGGGTGCGGGCCGGCCCGGCAGCGAGTGCGGCGGGCAGCAGGCCTCTTGGACAGGTTGAGAGATAAAAAAATAATAATTCCCGTGCAGTCTCAATGGCGGGGTGCGGGCCGGGGAATAGGCCTCTTGGCCGGGGTGAATATGTTGGAACGCGGCGCGCGTAAATAGAAACGGCTGGAGGTACCGGGGGCGAAGCCCGCCCTGGCCCGGAGGCCGAGTTAAAAAAAATAATAATCCCCGTTCAGTCTCAATGGCGGGGTGCGGGCCGGCCCGGCGGCGAGTGCGGCGGGCAGCAGGCCTCTTGGACAGGTTGAGAGATAAAAAAATAATAATTCCCGTGCAGTCTCAATGGCGGGGTGCGGGCCGGGGAATAGGCCTCTTGGCCGGGGTGAATAGTGTTGGAACACGGCCCGCGGAAATAGTAGCGGCTGGAGGTACCGGGGGCGATGCCCGCCCCGGCCCGGCGGCCAAGTTAAAAAAATAAATAATCCCGTTCAGTCTCAATGGCAGGGTGCGGGCCGGCCCGGCGGCGATTGCGGCGGGCAGCAGGCCTCTTGGACAGGTTGAGAGATAAAAAAATAATAATTCCCATGCAGTCTCAATGGCGGGGTGCGGGCCGGGGAATAGGCCTCTTGGCCGGGGTGAATATGTTGGAACGCGGCGCGCGTAAATAGAAGCGGCTGGAGGTACCGGGGGCGAAGCCCGCCCCGGCCCGGAGGCCGAGTTAAAAAAAATAATAATCCCCGTTCAGTCTCAATGGCGGGGTGCGGGCCGGCCCGGCGGCGAGTGCGGCGGGCAGCAGGCCTCTTGGACAGGTTGAGAGATAAAAAAATAATAATTCCCGTGCAGTCTCAATGGCGGGGTGCGGGCCGGGGAATAGGCCTCTTGGCCGGGGTGAATAGTGTTGGAACACGGCCCGCGGAAATAGTAGCGGCTGGAGGTACCGGGGGCGATGCCCGCCCCGGCCCGGCGGCCAAGTTAAAAAAATAAATAATCCCGTTCAGTCTCAATGGCAGGGTGCGGGCCGGCCCGGCGGCGATTGCGGCGGGCAGCAGGCCTCTTGGACAGGTTGAGAGATAAAAAAATAATAATTCCCATGCAGTCTCAATGGCGGGGTGCGGGCCGGGGAATAGGCCTCTTGGCCGGGGTGAATATGTTGGAACGCGGCGCGCGTAAATAGAAGCGGCTGGAGGTACCGGGGGCGAAGCCCGCCCCGGCCCGGAGGCCGAGTTAAAAAAAATAATAATCCCCGTTCAGTCTCAATGGCGGGGTGCGGGCCGGCCCGGCAGCGAGTGCGGCGGGCAGCAGGCCTCTTGGACAGGTTGAGAGATAAAAAAATAATAATTCCCGTGCAGTCTCAATGGCGGGGTGCGGGCCGGGGAATAGGCCTCTTGGCCGGGGTGAATAGTGTTGGAACACGGCCCGCGGAAATAGTAGCGGCTGGAGGTACCGGGGGCGATGCCCGCCCTGGCCCGGCGGCCAAGTTAAAAAAATAAATAATCCCCGTTCAGTCTCAATGGCAGGGTGCGGGCCGGCCCGGCGGCGATTGCGGCGGGCAGCAGGCCTCTTGGACAGGTTGAGAGATAAAAAAATAATAATTCCCGTTCAGTCTCAATGGCAGGGTGCGGGCCGGCCCGGCGGCAATTGCGGCGGGCAGCAGGCCTCTTGGACAGGTTGAGAGATAAAAAAATAATAATTCCCTTGCAGTCTCAATGGCGGGGTGCGGGCCGGGGAATAGGCCTCTTGGCCGGGGTGAATATGTTGGAACGCGGCGCGCGTAAATAGAAGCGGCTGGAGGTACCGGGGGCGAAGCCCGCCCCGGCCCGGAGGCCGAGTTAAAAAAAATAATAATCCCCGTTCAGTCTCAATGGCAGGGTGCGGGCCGGCCCGGCGGCGAGTGCGGCGGGCAGCAGGCCTCTTGGACAGGTTGAGAGATAAAAAAATAATAATTCCCGTGCAGTCTCAATGGCGGGGTGCGGGCCGGGGAATAGGCCTCTTGGCCGGGGTGAATATGTTGGAACGCGGCGCGCGTAAATAGAAGCGGCTGGAGGTACCGGGGTCGAAGCCTGCCCCGGCCCGGAGGCCAAGTTAAAAAAATAAATAATCCCCGTTCAGTCTCAATGGCAGGGTGCGGGCCGGCCCGGCGGCGATTGCGGCGGGCAGCAGGCCTCTTGGACAGGTTGAGAGATAAAAAAAAAAATAATTTCCGTGTAGTCTCAATGGCGGGGTGCGGGCCGGCCCGGCGGACGAGTGTGGCCGGGGAAGAGGCCTCTTGGCCGGGGTGAATATGTTGGAACGCGGCGCGCGTAAATAGAAGCGGCTGGAGGTACCGGGGTCGAAGCCTGCCCCGGCCCGGAGGCCGAGTTAAAAAAAATAATAATCCCCGTTCAGTCTCAATGGCGGGGTGCGGGCCGGCCCGGCGGCGAGTGCGGCGGGCAGCAGGCCTCTTGGACAGGTTGAGAGATAAAAAAAATAATAATTCCCGTGCAGTCTCAATGGCGGGGTGCGGGCCGGGGAATAGGCCTCTTGGCCGGGGTGAATAGTGTTGGAACACGGCCCGCGGAAATAGTAGCGGCTGGAGGTACCGGGGGCGATGCCCGCCCCGCCCGGCGGCCAAATTAAAAAAATAAATAATCCCGTTCAGTCTCAATGGCAGGGTGCGGGCCGGCCCGGCGGCGATTGCGGCGGGCAGCAGGCCTCTTGGACAGGTTGAGAGATAAAAAAATAATAATTCCCATGCAGTCTCAATGGCGGGGTGCGGGCCGGGGAATAGGCCTCTTGGCCGGGGTGAATATGTTGGAACGCGGCGCGCGTAAATAGAAGCGGCTGGAGGTACCGGGGGCGAAGCCCGCCCCGGCCCGGAGGCCGAGTTAAAAAAAATAATAATCCCCGTTCAGTCTCAATGGCGGGGTGCGGGCCGGCCCGGCAGCGAGTGCGGCGGGCAGCAGGCCTCTTGGACAGGTTGAGAGATAAAAAAATAATAATTCCCGTGCAGTCTCAATGGCGGGGTGCGGGCCGGGGAATAGGCCTCTTGGCCGGGGTGAATAGTGTTGGAACACGGCCCGCGGAAATAGTAGCGGCTGGAGGTACCGGGGGCGATGCCCGCCCTGGCCCGGCGGCCAAGTTAAAAAAATAAATAATCCCCGTTCAGTCTCAATGGCAGGGTGCGGGCCGGCCCGGCGGCGATTGCGGCGGGCAGCAGGCCTCTTGGACAGGTTGAGAGATAAAAAAATAATAATTCCCGTTCAGTCTCAATGGCAGGGTGCGGGCCGGCCCGGCGGCAATTGCGGCGGGCAGCAGGCCTCTTGGACAGGTTGAGAGATAAAAAAATAATAATTCCCTTGCAGTCTCAATGGCGGGGTGCGGGCCGGGGAATAGGCCTCTTGGCCGGGGTGAATATGTTGGAACGCGGCGCGCGTAAATAGAAGCGGCTGGAGGTACCGGGGGCGAAGCCCGCCCCGGCCCGGAGGCCGAGTTAAAAAAAATAATAATCCCGTTCAGTCTCAATGGCGGGGTGCGGGCCGGCCCGGCGGCGAGTGCGGCGGGCAGCAGGCCTCTTGGACAGGTTGAGAGATAAAAAAATAATAATTCCCGTGCAGTCTCAATGGCGGGGTGCGGGCCGGGGAATAGGCCTCTTGGCCGGGGTGAATATGTTGGAACGCGGCGCGCGTAAATAGAAGCGGCTGGAGGTACCGGGGGCGAAGCCCGCCCCGGCCCGGAGGCCGAGTTAAAAAAAATAATAATCCCCGTTCAGTCTCAATGGCGGGGTGCGGGCCGGCCCGGCGGCGAGTGCGGCGGGCAGCAGGCCTCTTGGACAGGTTGAGAGATAAAAAAATAATAATTCCCGTGCAGTCTCAATGGCGGGGTGCGGGCCGGGGAATAGGCCTCTTGGCCGGGGTGAATAGTGTTGGAACACGGCCCGCGGAAATAGTAGCGGCTGGAGGTACCGGGGGCGATGCCCGCCCCGGCCCGGCGGCCAAGTTAAAAAAATAAATAATCCCGTTCAGTCTCAATGGCAGGGTGCGGGCCGGCCCGGCGGCGATTGCGGCGGGCAGCAGGCCTCTTGGACAGGTTGAGAGATAAAAAAATAATAATTCCCATGCAGTCTCAATGGCGGGGTGCGGGCCGGGGAATAGGCCTCTTGGCCGGGGTGAATATGTTGGAACGCGGCGCGCGTAAATAGAAGCGGCTGGAGGTACCGGGGGCGAAGCCCGCCCCGGCCCGGAGGCCGAGTTAAAAAAAATAATAATCCCCGTTCAGTCTCAATGGCGGGGTGCGGGCCGGCCCGGCAGCGAGTGCGGCGGGCAGCAGGCCTCTTGGACAGGTTGAGAGATAAAAAAATAATAATTCCCGTGCAGTCTCAATGGCGGGGTGCGGGCCGGGGAATAGGCCTCTTGGCCGGGGTGAATAGTGTTGGAACACGGCCCGCGGAAATAGTAGCGGCTGGAGGTACCGGGGGCGATGCCCGCCCTGGCCCGGCGGCCAAGTTAAAAAAATAAATAATCCCCGTTCAGTCTCAATGGCAGGGTGCGGGCCGGCCCGGCGGCGATTGCGGCGGGCAGCAGGCCTCTTGGACAGGTTGAGAGATAAAAAAATAATAATTCCCGTTCAGTCTCAATGGCAGAGTGCGGGCCGGCCCGGCGGCAATTGCGGCGGGCAGCAGGCCTCTTGGACAGGTTGAGAGATAAAAAAATAATAATTCCCTTGCAGTCTCAATGGCGGGGTGCGGGCCGGGGAATAGGCCTCTTGGCCGGGGTGAATATGTTGGAACGCGGCGCGCGTAAATAGAAGCGGCTGGAGGTACCGGGGGCGAAGCCCGCCCCGGCCCGGAGGCCGAGTTAAAAAAAATAATAATCCCCGTTCAGTCTCAATGGCGGGGTGCGGGCCGGCCCGGCGGCGATTGCGGCGGGCAGCAGGCCTCTTGGACAGGTTGAGAGATAAAAAAATAATAATTCCCGTGCAGTCTCAATGGCGGGGTGCGGGCCGGGGAATAGGCCTCTTGGCCGGGGTGAATATGTTGGAACGCGGCGCGCGTAAATAGAAGCGGCTGGAGGTACCGGGGGCGAAGCCCGCCCCGGCCCGGAGGCCGAGTTAAAAAAAATAATAATCCCCGTTCAGTCTCAATGGCGGGGTGCGGGCCGGCCCGGCAGCGAGTGCGGCGGGCAGCAGGCCTCTTGGACAGGTTGAGAGATAAAAAAATAATAATTCCCGTGCAGTCTCAATGGCGGGGTGCGGGCCGGGGAATAGGCCTCTTGGCCGGGGTGAATATGTTGGAACGCGGCGCGCGTAAATAGAAGCGGCTGGAGGTACCGGGGGCGAAGCCCGCCCTGGCCCGGAGGCCGAGTTAAAAAAAATAATAATCCCCGTTCAGTCTCAATGGCGGGGTGCGGGCCGGCCCGGCGGCGAGTGCGGCGGGCAGCAGGCCTCTTGGACAGGTTGAGAGATAAAAAAATAATAATTCCCGTGCAGTCTCAATGGCGGGGTGCGGGCCGGGGAATAGGCCTCTTGGCCGGGGTGAATAGTGTTGGAACACGGCCCGCGGAAATAGTAGCGGCTGGAGGTACCGGGGGCGATGCCCGCCCCGGCCCGGCGGCCAAGTTAAAAAAATAAATAATCCCGTTCAGTCTCAATGGCAGGGTGCGGGCCGGCCCGGCGGCGATTGCGGCGGGCAGCAGGCCTCTTGGACAGGTTGAGAGATAAAAAAATAATAATTCCCATGCAGTCTCAATGGCGGGGTGCGGGCCGGGGAATAGGCCTCTTGGCCGGGGTGAATATGTTGGAACGCGGCGCGCGTAAATAGAAGCGGCTGGAGGTACCGGGGGCGAAGCCCGCCCCGGCCCGGAGGCCGAGTTAAAAAAAATAATAATCCCCGTTCAGTCTCAATGGCGGGGTGCGGGCCGGCCCGGCAGCGAGTGCGGCGGGCAGCAGGCCTCTTGGACAGGTTGAGAGATAAAAAAATAATAATTCCCGTGCAGTCTCAATGGCGGGGTGCGGGCCGGGGAATAGGCCTCTTGGCCGGGGTGAATAGTGTTGGAACACGGCCCGCGGAAATAGTAGCGGCTGGAGGTACCGGGGGCGATGCCCGCCCTGGCCCGGCGGCCAAGTTAAAAAAATAAATAATCCCCGTTCAGTCTCAATGGCAGGGTGCGGGCCGGCCCGGCGGCGATTGCGGCGGGCAGCAGGCCTCTTGGACAGGTTGAGAGATAAAAAAATAATAATTCCCGTTCAGTCTCAATGGCAGGGTGCGGGCCGGCCCGGCGGCAATTGCGGCGGGCAGCAGGCCTCTTGGACAGGTTGAGAGATAAAAAAATAATAATTCCCTTGCAGTCTCAATGGCGGGGTGCGGGCCGGGGAATAGGCCTCTTGGCCGGGGTGAATATGTTGGAACGCGGCGCGCGTAAATAGAAGCGGCTGGAGGTACCGGGGGCGAAGCCCGCCCCGGCCCGGAGGCCGAGTTAAAAAAAATAATAATCCCCGTTCAGTCTCAATGGCAGGGTGCGGGCCGGCCCGGCGGCGAGTGCGGCGGGCAGCAGGCCTCTTGGACAGGTTGAGAGATAAAAAAATAATAATTCCCGTGCAGTCTCAATGGCGGGGTGCGGGCCGGGGAATAGGCCTCTTGGCCGGGGTGAATATGTTGGAACGCGGCGCGCGTAAATAGAAGCGGCTGGAGGTACCGGGGGCGAAGCCCGCCCCGGCCCGGAGGCCGAGTTAAAAAAAATAATAATCCCCGTTCAGTCTCAATGGCGGGGTGCGGGCCGGCCCGGCGGCGAGTGCGGCGGGCAGCAGGCCTCTTGGACAGGTTGAGAGATAAAAAAATAATAATTCCCGTGCAGTCTCAAAGGCGGGGTGCGGGCCGGGGAATAGGCCTCTTGGCCGGGGTGAATAGTGTTGGAACACGGCCCGCGGAAATAGTAGCGGCTGGAGGTACCGGGGGCGATGCCCGCCCCGGCCCGGCGGCCAAGTTAAAAAAATAAATAATCCCGTTCAGTCTCAATGGCAGGGTGCGGGCCGGCCCGGCGGCGATTGCGGCGGGCAGCAGTCCTCTTGGACAGGTTGAGAGATAAAAAAATAATAATTCCCATGCAGTCTCAATGGCGGGGTGCGGGCCGGGGAATAGGCCTCTTGGCCGGGGTGAATATGTTGGAACGCGGCGCGCGTAAATAGAAGCGGCTGGAGGTACCGGGGGCGAAGCCCGCCCCGGCCCGGAGGCCGAGTTAAAAAAAATAATAATCCCCGTTCAGTCTCAATGGCGGGGTGCGGGCCGGCCCGGCAGCGAGTGCGGCGGGCAGCAGGCCTCTTGGACAGGTTGAGAGATAAAAAAATAATAATTCCCGTGCAGTCTCAATGGCGGGGTGCGGGCCGGGGAATAGGCCTCTTGGCCGGGGTGAATAGTGTTGGAACACGGCCCGCGGAAATAGTAGCGGCTGGAGGTACCGGGGGCGATGCCCGCCCTGGCCCGGCGGCCAAGTTAAAAAAATAAATAATCCCCGTTCAGTCTCAATGGCAGGGTGCGGGCCGGCCCGGCGGCAATTGCGGCGGGCAGCAGGCCTCTTGGACAGGTTGAGAGATAAAAAAATAATAATTCCCTTGCAGTCTCAATGGCGGGGTGCGGGCCGGGGAATAGGCCTCTTGGCCGGGGTGAATATGTTGGAACGCGGCGCGCGTAAATAGAAGCGGCTGGAGGTACCGGGGGCGAAGCCCGCCCCGGCCCGGAGGCCGAGTTAAAAAAAAAAATAATCCCCGTTCAGTCTCAATGGCGGGGTGCGGGCCGGCCCGGCGGCGAGTGCGGCGGGCAGCAGGCCTCTTGGACAGGTTGAGAGATAAAAAAATAATAATTCCCGTGCAGTCTCAATGGCGGGGTGCGGGCCGGGGAATAGGCCTCTTGGCCGGGGTGAATATGTTGGAACGCGGCGCGCGTAAATAGAAGCGGCTGGAGGTACCGGGGGCGAAGCCCGCCCCGGCCCGGAGGCCGAGTAAAAAAAAATAATAATCCCCGTTCAGTCTCAATGGCGGGGTGCGGGCCGGCCCGGCGGCGATTGCGGCGGGCAGCAGGCCTCTTGGACAGGTTGAGAGATAAAAAAATAATAATTCCCGTTCAGTCTCAATGGCAGGGTGCGGGCCGGCCCGGCGGCAATTGCGGCGGGCAGCAGGCCTCTTGGACAGGTTGAGAGATAAAAAAATAATAATTCCCTTGCAGTCTCAATGGCGGGGTGCGGGCCGGGGAATAGGCCTCTTGGCCGGGGTGAATATGTTGGAACGCGGCGCGCGTAAATAGAAGCGGCTGGAGGTACCGGGGGCGAAGCCCGCCCCGGCCCGGAGGCCGAGTTAAAAAAAATAATAATCCCCGTTCAGTCTCAATGGCGGGGTGCGGGCCGGCCCGGCGGCGAGTGCGGCGGGCAGCAGGCCTCTTGGACAGGTTGAGAGATAAAAAAATAATAATTCCCGTGCAGTCTCAATGGCGGGGTGCGGGCCGGGGAATAGGCCTCTTGGCCGGGGTGAATATGTTGGAACGCGGCGCGCGTAAATAGAAGCGGCTGGAGGTACCGGGGGCGAAGCCCGCCCCGGCCCGGAGGCCGAGTTAAAAAAAATAATAATCCCCGTTCAGTCTCAATGGCGGGGTGCGGGCCGGCCCGGCGGCGAGTGCGGCGGGCAGCAGGCCTCTTGGACAGGTTGAGAGATAAAAAAATAATAATTCCCGTGCAGTCTCAATGGCGGGGTGCGGGCCGGGGAATAGGCCTCTTGGCCGGGGTGAATAGTGTTGGAACACGGCCCGCGGAAATAGTAGCGGCTGGAGGTACCGGGGGCGATGCCCGCCCCGGCCCGGCGGCCAAGTTAAAAAAATAAATAATCCCGTTCAGTCTCAATGGCAGGGTGCGGGCCGGCCCGGCGGCGATTGCGGCGGGCAGCAGGCCTCTTGGACAGGTTGAGAGATAAAAAAATAATAATTCCCATGCAGTCTCAATGGCGGGGTGCGGGCCGGGGAATAGGCCTCTTGGTCGGGGTGAATATGTTGGAACGCGGCGCGCGTAAATAGAAGCGGCTGGAGGTACCGGGGGCGAAGCCCGCCCCGGCCCGGAGGCCGAGTTAAAAAAAATAATAATCCCCGTTCAGTCTCAATGGCGGGGTGCGGGCCGGCCCGGCGGCGAGTGCGGCGGGCAGCAGGCCTCTTGGACAGGTTGAGAGATAAAAAAATAATAATTCCCGTGCAGTCTCAATGGCGGGGTGCGGGCCGGGGAATAGGCCTCTTGGCCGGGGTGAATATGTTGGAACGCGGCGCGCGTAAATAGAAGCGGCTGGAGGTACCGGGGGCGATGCCCGCCCCGGCCCGGCGGCCAAGTTAAAAAAATAAATAATCCCGTTCAGTCTCAATGGCAGGGTGCGGGCCGGCCCGGCGGCGATTGCGGCGGGCAGCAGGCCTCTTGGACAGGTTGAGAGATAAAAAAATAATAATTCCCATGCAGTCTCAATGGCGGGGTGCGGGCCGGGGAATAGGCCTCTTGGCCGGGGTGAATAGTGTTGGAACACGGCCCGCGGAAATAGTAGCGGCTGGAGGTACCGGGGGCGATGCCCGCCCCGGCCCGGCGGCCAAGTTAAAAAAATAAATAATCCCGTTCAGTCTCAATGGCAGGGTGCGGGCCGGCCCGGCGGCGATTGCGGCGGGCAGCAGGCCTCTTGGACAGGTTGAGAGATAAAAAAATAATAATTCCCATGCAGTCTCAATGGCGGGGTGCGGGCCGGGGAATAGGCCTCTTGGCCGGGGTGAATATGTTGGAACGCGGCGCGCGTAAATAGAAGCGGCTGGAGGTACCGGGGGCGATGCCCGCCCCGGCCCGGCGGCCAAGTTAAAAAAATTAATAATCCCGTTCAGTCTCAATGGCAGGGTGCGGGCCGGCCCGGCGGCGATTGCGGCGGGCAGCAGGCCTCTTGGACAGGTTGAGAGATAAAAAAATAATAATTCCCATGCAGTCTCAATGGCGGGGTGCGGGCCGGGGAATAGGCCTCTTGGCCGGGGTGAATAGTGTTGGAACACGGCCCGCGGAAATAGTAGCGGCTGGAGGTACCGGGGGCGATGCCCGCCCCGGCCCGGCGGCCAAGTTAAAAAAATAAATAATCCCCGTTCAGTCTCAATGGCAGGGTGCGGGCCGGCCCGGCGGCGAGTGCGGCGGGCAGCAGGCCTCTTGGACAGGTTGAGAGATAAAAAAATAATAATTCCCGTTCAGTCTCAATGGCAGGGTGCGGGCCGGCCCGGCGGCAATTGCGGCGGGCAGCAGGCCTCTTGGACAGGTTGAGAGATAAAAAAAATAATAATTCCCATGCAGTCTCAATGGCGGGGTGCGGGCCGGGGAATAGGCCTCTTGGCCGGGGTGAATATGTTGGAACGCGGCGCGCGTAAATAGAAGCGGCTGGAGGTACCGGGGGCGAAGCCCGCCCCGGCCCGGAGGCCGAGTTAAAAAAAATAATAATCCCCGTTCAGTCTCAATGGCGGGGTGCGGGCCGGCCCGGCGGCGAGTGCGGCGGGCAGCAGGCCTCTTGGACAGGTTGAGAGATAAAAAAATAATAATTCCCGTGCAGTCTCAATGGCGGGGTGCGGGCCGGGGAATAGGCCTCTTGGCCGGGGTGAATATGTTGGAACGCGGCGCGCGTAAATAGAAGCGGCTGGAGGTACCGGGGGCGAAGCCCGCCCCTCCGGGCCGAGTTAAAAAAAAAAATAATCCCCGTTCAGTCTCAATGGCGGGGTGCGGGCCGGCCCGGCGGCGAGTGCGGCGGGCAGCAGGCCTCTTGGACAGGTTGAGAGATAAAAAAATAATAATTCCCATGCAGTTTCAATGGCGGGGTGCGGGCCGGGGAATAGGCCTCTTGGCCGGGGTGAATAGTGTTGGAACACGGCCCGCGGAAATAGTAGCGGCTGGAGGTACCGGGGGCGATGCCCGCCCCGGCCCGGCGGCCAAGTTAAAAAAAAAAAAATCCCCGTTCAGTCTCAATTGCAGGGTGCGGGCCGGCCCGGCGGCGATTGCGGCGGGCAGCAGGCCTCTTGGACAGGTTGAGAGATAAAAAAATAATAATTCCCATGCAGTTTCAATGGCGGGGTGCGGGCCGGGGAATAGGCCTCTTGGCCGGGGTGAATAGTGTTGGAACACGGCCCGCGGAAATAGTAGCGGCTGGAGGTACCGGGGGCGATGCCCGTCCCGGGCCGGCGGCCAAGTTAAAAAAATAAATAATCCCCGTTCAGTCTCAATGGCAGGGTGCGGGCCGGCCCGGCGGCGATTGCGGCGGGCAGCAGGCCTCTTGGACAGGTTGAGAGATAAAAAAATAATAATTCCCGTGCAGTCTCAATGGCGGGGTGCGGGCCGGCCCGGCGGACGAGTGTGGCCGGGGAAGAGGCCTCTTTGCCGGGGTGAATATGTTGGAACGCGGCGCGCGTAAATAGAAGCGGCTGGAGGTACCGGGGGCGAAGCCCGCCCCGGCCCGGAGGCCGAGTTAAAAAAAATAATAATCCCCGTTCAGTCTCAATGGCGGGGTGCGGGCCGGCCCGGCGGCGAGTGCGGCGGGCAGCAGGCCTCTTGGACAGGTTGAGAGATAAAAAAATAATAATTCCCGTGCAGTCTCAATGGCGGGGTGCGGGCCGGCCCGGCGGACGAGTGTGGCCGGGGAAGAGGCCTCTTGGCCGGGGTGAATATGTTGGAACGCGGCGCGCGTAAATAGAAGCGGCTGGAGGTACCGGGGGCGAAGCCCGCCCCGGCCCGGCGGCCGAGTTAAAAAAAATAATAATCCCCGTACAGTCTCAATGGCGGGGTGCGGGCCGGCCCGGCGGCGAGTGCGGCGGGCAGCAGGCCTCTTGGACAGGTTGAGAGATAAAAAAATAATAATTCCCGTGCAGTCTCAATGGCGGGGTGCGGGCCGGGGAATAGGCCTCTTGGCCGGGGTGAATAGTGTTGGAACACGGCCCGCGGAAATAGTAGCGGCTGGAGGTACCGGGGGCGATGCCCGCCCCGGCCCGGCGGCCAAGTTAAAAAAATAAATAATCCCCGTTCAGTCTCAATGGCAGGGTGCGGGCCGGCCCGGCGGCGATTGCGGCGGGCAGCAGGCCTCTTGGACAGGTTGAGAGATAAAAAAAAAAATAATTTCCGTGTAGTCTCAATGGCGGGGTGCGGGCCGGCCCGGCGGACGAGTGTGGCCGGGGAAGAGGCCTCTTGGCCGGGGTGAATATGTTGGAACGCGGCGCGCGTAAATAGAAGCGGCTGGAGGTACCGGGGTCGAAGCCTGCCCCGGCCCGGAGGCCGAGTTAAAAAAAATAATAATCCCCGTTCAGTCTCAATGGCGGGGTGCGGGCCGGCCCGGCGGCGAGTGCGGCGGGCAGCAGGCCTCTTGGACAGGTTGAGAGATAAAAAAAATAATAATTCCCGTGCAGTCTCAATGGCGGGGTGCGGGCCGGGGAATAGGCCTCTTGGCCGGGGTGAATAGTGTTGGAACACGGCCCGCGGAAATAGTAGCGGCTGGAGGTACCGGGGGCGATGCCCGCCCCGCCCGGCGGCCAAATTAAAAAAATAAATAATCCCGTTCAGTCTCAATGGCAGGGTGCGGGCCGGCCCGGCGGCGATTGCGGCGGGCAGCAGGCCTCTTGGACAGGTTGAGAGATAAAAAAATAATAATTCCCATGCAGTCTCAATGGCGGGGTGCGGGCCGGGGAATAGGCCTCTTGGCCGGGGTGAATATGTTGGAACGCGGCGCGCGTAAATAGAAGCGGCTGGAGGTACCGGGGGCGAAGCCCGCCCCGGCCCGGAGGCCGAGTTAAAAAAAATAATAATCCCCGTTCAGTCTCAATGGCGGGGTGCGGGCCGGCCCGGCAGCGAGTGCGGCGGGCAGCAGGCCTCTTGGACAGGTTGAGAGATAAAAAAATAATAATTCCCGTGCAGTCTCAATGGCGGGGTGCGGGCCGGGGAATAGGCCTCTTGGCCGGGGTGAATAGTGTTGGAACACGGCCCGCGGAAATAGTAGCGGCTGGAGGTACCGGGGGCGATGCCCGCCCCGGCCCGGCGGCCAAGTTAAAAAAATAAATAATCCCGTTCAGTCTCAATGGCAGGGTGCGGGCCGGCCCGGCGGCGATTGCGGCGGGCAGCAGGCCTCTTGGACAGGTTGAGAGATAAAAAAATAATAATTCCCATGCAGTCTCAATGGCGGGGTGCGGGCCGGGGAATAGGCCTCTTGGCCGGGGTGAATATGTTGGAACGCGGCGCGCGTAAATAGAAGCGGCTGGAGGTACCGGGGGCGAAGCCCGCCCCGGCCCGGAGGCCGAGTTAAAAAAAATAATAATCCCCGTTCAGTCTCAATGGCGGGGTGCGGGCCGGCCCGGCGGCGAGTGCGGCGGGCAGCAGGCCTCTTGGACAGGTTGAGAGATAAAAAAATAATAATTCCCGTGCAGTCTCAATGGCGGGGTGCGGGCCGGGGAATAGGCCTCTTGGCCGGGGTGAATATGTTGGAACGCGGCGCGCGTAAATAGAAGCGGCTGGAGGTACCGGGGGCGAAGCCCGCCCCGGCCCGGAGGCCGAGTTAAAAAAAATAATAATCCCGTTCAGTCTCAATGGCGGGGTGCGGTCCGGCCCGGCGGCGAGTGCGGCGGGCAGCAGGCCTCTTGGACAGGTTGAGAGATAAAAAAATAATAATTCCCGTGCAGTCTCAACGGCGGGGTGCGGGCCGGCCCGGCGGACGAGTGTGGCCGGGGAAGAGGCCTCTTGGCCGGGGTGAATATGTTGGAACGCGGCGCGCGTAAATAGAAGCGGCTGGAGGTACCGTGGGCGAAGCCCGCCCCGGCCCGGAGGCCGAGTTAAAAAAAATAATAATCCCCGTTCAGTCTCAATGGCGGGGTGCGGGCCGGCCCGGCGGCGAGTGCGGCGGGCAGCAGGCCTCTTGGACAGGTTGAGAGATAAAAAAATAATAATTCCCGTGCAGTCTCAATGGCGGGGTGCGGGCCGGCCCGGCGGACGAGTGTGGCCGGGGAAGAGGCCTCTTGGCCGGGGTGAATATGTTGGAACACGGCGCGCGTAAATAGAAGCGGCTGGAGGTACCGGGGGCGAAGCCCGCCCCGGCCCGGAGGCCGAGTTAAAAAAAATAATAATCCCCGTTCAGTCTCAATGGCGGGGTGCGGGCCGGCCCGGCGGCGAGTGCGGCGGGCAGCAGGCCTCTTGGACAGGTTGAGAGATAAAAAAATAATAATTCCCGTGCAGTCTCAATGGCTGGGTGCGGGCCGGGGAATAGGCCTCTTGGCCGGGGTGAATAGTGTTGGAACACGGCCCGCGGAAATAGTAGCGGCTGGAGGTACCGGGGGCGATGCCCGCCCCGGCCCGGCGGCCAAGTTAAAAAAATAAATAATCCCGTTCAGTCTCAATGGCAGGGTGCGGGCCGGCCCGGCGGCGATTGCGGCGGGCAGCAGGCCTCTTGGACAGGTTGAGAGATAAAAAAATAATAATTCCCATGCAGTCTCAATGGCGGGGTGCGGGCCTTGGAATAGGCCTCTTGGCCGGGGTGAATATGTTGGAACGCGGCGCGTAAATAGAAGCGGCTGGAGGTACCGGGGGCGAAGCCCGCCCCGGCCCGGAGGCCGAGTTAAAAAAAATAATAATCCCCGTTCAGTCTCAATGGCGGGGTGCGGGCCGGCCCGGCGGCGAGTGCGCCGGGCAGCAGGCCTCTTGGACAGGTTGAGAGATAAAAAAATAATAATTCCCGTGCAGTCTCAATGGCGGGGTGCGGGCCGGGGAATAGGCCTCTTGGCCGGGGTGAATAGTGTTGGAACACGGCCCGCGGAAATAGTAGCGGCTGGAGGTACCGGGGGCGATGCCCGCCCCGGCCCGGCGGCCAAGTTAAAAAAATAAATAATCCCGTTCAGTCTCAATGGCAGGGTGCGGGCCGGCCCGGCGGCGATTGCGGCGGGCAGCAGGCCTCTTGGACAGGTTGAGAGATAAAAAAATAATAATTCCCATGCAGTCTCAATGGCGGGGTGCGGGCCGGGGAATAGGCCTCTTGGCCGGGGTGAATAGTGTTGGAACACGGCCCGCGGAAATAGTAGCGGCTGGAGGTACCGGGGGCGATGCCCGCCCCGGCCCGGCGGCCAAGTTAAAAAAATAAATAATCCCCGTTCAGTCTCAATGGCAGGGTGCGGGCCGGCCCGGCGGCGAGTGCGGCGGGCAGCAGGCCTCTTGGACAGGTTGAGAGATAAAAAAATAATAATTCCCGTTCAGTCTCAATGGCAGGGTGCGGGCGGGCCCGGCGGCAATTGCGGCGGGCAGCAGGCCTCTTGGACAGGTTGAGAGATAAAAAAATAATAATTCCCATGCAGTCTCAATGGCGGGGTGCGGGCCGGGGAATAGGCCTCTTGGCCGGGGTGAATATGTTGGAACGCGGCGCGCGTAAATAGTAGCGGCTGGAGGTACCGGGGGCGAAGCCCGCCCCGGCCCGGAGGCCGAGTTAAAAAAAATAATAATCCCCGTTCAGTCTCAATGGCGGGGTGCGGGCCGGCCCGGCGGCGAGTGCGGCGGGCAGCAGGCCTCTTGGACAGGTTGAGAGATAAAAAAATAATAATTCCCGTGCAGTCTCAATGGCGGGGTGCGGGCCGGGGAATAGGCCTCTTGGCCGGGGTGAATAGTGTTGGAACACGGCCCGCGGAAATAGTAGCGGCTGGAGGTACCGGGGGCGATGCCCGCCCTGGCCCGGCGGCCAAGTTAAAAAAATAAATAATCCCCGTTCAGTCTCAATGGCAGGGTGCGGGCCGGCCCGGCGGCGATTGCGGCGGGCAGCAGGCCTCTTGGACAGGTTGAGAGATAAAAAAATAATAATTCCCGTTCAGTCTCAATGGCAGGGTGCGGGCCGGCCCGGCGGCAATTGCGGCGGGCAGCAGGCCTCTTGGACAGGTTGAGAGATAAAAAAATAATAATTCCCTTGCAGTCTCAATGGCGGGGTGCGGGCCGGGGAATAGGCCTCTTGGCCGGGGTGAATATGTTGGAACGCGGCGCGCGTAAATAGAAGCGGCTGGAGGTACCGGGGGCGAAGCCCGCCCCGGCCCGGAGGCCGAGTTAAAAAAAATAATAATCCCCGTTCAGTCTCAATGGCGGGGTGCGGGCCGGCCCGGCGGCGAGTGCGGCGGGCAGCAGGCCTCTTGGACAGGTTGAGAGATAAAAAAATAATAATTCCCGTGCAGTCTCAATGGCGGGGTGCGGGCCGGGGAATAGGCCTCTTGGCCGGGGTGAATATGTTGGAACGCGGCGCGCGTAAATAGAAGCGGCTGGAGGTACCGGGGGCGAAGCCCGCCCCGGCCCGGAGGCCGAGTTAAAAAAAATAATAATCCCCGTTCAGTCTCAATGGCGGGGTGCGGGCCGGCCCGGCGGCGAGTGCGGCGGGCAGCAGGCCTCTTGGACAGGTTGAGAGATAAAAAAATAATAATTCCCGTGCAGTCTCAATGGCGGGGTGCGGGCCGGGGAATAGGCCTCTTGGCCGGGGTGAATAGTGTTGGAACACGGCCCGCGGAAATAGTAGCGGCTGGAGGTACCGGGGGCGATGCCCGCCCCGGCCCGGCGGCCAAGTTAAAAAAATAAATAATCCCGTTCAGTCTCAATGGCAGGGTGCGGGCCGGCCCGGCGGCGATTGCGGCGGGCAGCAGGCCTCTTGGACAGGTTGAGAGATAAAAAAATAATAATTCCCGTGCAGTCCCAATGGCGGGGTGCGGGCCGGGGAATAGGCCTCTTGGCCGGGGTGAATATGTTGGAACGCGGCGCGCGTAAATAGAAGCGGCTGGAGGTACCGGGGGCGAAGCCCGCCCCGGCCCGGAGGCCGAGTTAAAAAAAATAATAATCCCGTTCAGTCTCAATGGCGGGGTGCGGTCCGGCCCGGCGGCGAGTGCGGCGGGCAGCAGGCCTCTTGGACAGGTTGAGAGATAAAAAAATAATAATTCCCGTGCAGTCTCAACGGCGGGGTGCGGGCCGGCCCGGCGGACGAGTGTGGCCGGGGAAGAGGCCTCTTGGCCGGGGTGAATATGTTGGAACGCGGCGCGCGTAAATAGAAGCGGCTGGAGGTACCGTGGGCGAAGCCCGCCCCGGCCCGGAGGCCGAGTTAAAAAAAATAATAATCCCCGTTCAGTCTCAATGGCGGGGTGCGGGCCGGCCCGGCGGCGAGTGCGGCGGGCAGCAGGCCTCTTGGACAGGTTGAGAGATAAAAAAATAATAATTCCCGTGCAGTCTCAATGGCGGGGTGCGGGCCGGCCCGGCGGACGAGTGTGGCCGGGGAAGAGGCCTCTTGGCCGGGGTGAATATGTTGGAACACGGCGCGCGTAAATAGAAGCGGCTGGAGGTACCGGGGGCGAAGCCCGCCCCGGCCCGGAGGCCGAGTTAAAAAAAATAATAATCCCCGTTCAGTCTCAATGGCGGGGTGCGGGCCGGCCCGGCGGCGAGTGCGGCGGGCAGCAGGCCTCTTGGACAGGTTGAGAGATAAAAAAATAATAATTCCCGTGCAGTCTCAATGGCTGGGTGCGGGCCGGGGAATAGGCCTCTTGGCCGGGGTGAATAGTGTTGGAACACGGCCCGCGGAAATAGTAGCGGCTGGAGGTACCGGGGGCGATGCCCGCCCCGGCCCGGCGGCCAAGTTAAAAAAATAAATAATCCCGTTCAGTCTCAATGGCAGGGTGCGGGCCGGCCCGGCGGCGATTGCGGCGGGCAGCAGGCCTCTTGGACAGGTTGAGAGATAAAAAAATAATAATTCCCATGCAGTCTCAATGGCGGGGTGCGGGCCTTGGAATAGGCCTCTTGGCCGGGGTGAATATGTTGGAACGCGGCGCGTAAATAGAAGCGGCTGGAGGTACCGGGGGCGAAGCCCGCCCTGGCCCGGAGGCCGAGTTAAAAAAAATAATAATCCCCGTTCAGTCTCAATGGCGGGGTGCGGGCCGGCCCGGCGGCGAGTGCGCCGGGCAGCAGGCCTCTTGGACAGGTTGAGAGATAAAAAAATAATAATTCCCGTGCAGTCTCAATGGCGGGGTGCGGGCCGGGGAATAGGCCTCTTGGCCGGGGTGAATAGTGTTGGAACACGGCCCGCGGAAATAGTAGCGGCTGGAGGTACCGGGGGCGATGCCCGCCCCGGCCCGGCGGCGAAGTTAAAAAAATAAATAATCCCGTTCAGTCTCAATGGCAGGGTGCGGGCCGGCCCGGCGGCGATTGCGGCGGGCAGCAGGCCTCTTGGACAGGTTGAGAGATAAAAAAATAATAATTCCCATGCAGTCTCAATGGCGGGGTGCGGGCCTTGGAATAGGCCTCTTGGCCGGGGTGAATATGTTGGAACGCGGCGCGCGTAAATAGAAGCGGCTGGAGGTACCGGGGGCGAAGCCCGCCCCGGCCCGGAGGCCGAGTTAAAAAAAATAATAATCCCGTTCAGTCTCAATGGCGGGGTGCGGTCCGGCCCGGCGGCGAGTGCGGCGGGCAGCAGGCCTCTTGGACAGGTTGAGAGATAAAAAAATAATAATTCCCGTGCAGTCTCAACGGCGGGGTGCGGGCCGGCCCGGCGGACGAGTGTGGCCGGGGAAGAGGCCTCTTGGCCGGGGTGAATATGTTGGAACGCGGCGCGCGTAAATAGAAGCGGCTGGAGGTACCGTGGGCGAAGCCCGCCCCGGCCCGGAGGCCGAGTTAAAAAAAATAATAATCCCCGTTCAGTCTCAATGGCGGGGTGCGGGCCGGCCCGGCGGCGAGTGCGGCGGGCAGCAGGCCTCTTGGACAGGTTGAGAGATAAAAAAATAATAATTCCCGTGCAGTCTCAATGGCGGGGTGCGGGCCGGCCCGGCGGACGAGTGTGGCCGGGGAAGAGGCCTCTTGGCCGGGGTGAATATGTTGGAACACGGCGCGCGTAAATAGAAGCGGCTGGAGGTACCGGGGGCGAAGCCCGCCCCGGCCCGGAGGCCGAGTTAAAAAAAATAATAATCCCCGTTCAGTCTCAATGGCGGGGTGCGGGCCGGCCCGGCGGCGAGTGCGGCGGGCAGCAGGCCTCTTGGACAGGTTGAGAGATAAAAAAATAATAATTCCCGTGCAGTCTCAATGGCTGGGTGCGGGCCGGGGAATAGGCCTCTTGGCCGGGGTGAATAGTGTTGGAACACGGCCCGCGGAAATAGTAGCGGCTGGAGGTACCGGGGGCGATGCCCGCCCCGGCCCGGCGGCCAAGTTAAAAAAATAAATAATCCCGTTCAGTCTCAATGGCAGGGTGCGGGCCGGCCCGGCGGCGATTGCGGCGGGCAGCAGGCCTCTTGGACAGGTTGAGAGATAAAAAAATAATAATTCCCATGCAGTCTCAATGGCGGGGTGCGGGCCTTGGAATAGGCCTCTTGGCCGGGGTGAATATGTTGGAACGCGGCGCGTAAATAGAAGCGGCTGGAGGTACCGGGGGCGAAGCCCGCCCTGGCCCGGAGGCCGAGTTAAAAAAAATAATAATCCCCGTTCAGTCTCAATGGCGGGGTGCGGGCCGGCCCGGCGGCGAGTGCGCCGGGCAGCAGGCCTCTTGGACAGGTTGAGAGATAAAAAAATAATAATTCCCGTGCAGTCTCAATGGCGGGGTGCGGGCCGGGGAATAGGCCTCTTGGCCGGGGTGAATAGTGTTGGAACACGGCCCGCGGAAATAGTAGCGGCTGGAGGTACCGGGGGCGATGCCCGCCCCGGCCCGGCGGCGAAGTTAAAAAAATAAATAATCCCGTTCAGTCTCAATGGCAGGGTGCGGGCCGGCCCGGCGGCGATTGCGGCGGGCAGCAGGCCTCTTGGACAGGTTGAGAGATAAAAAAATAATAATTCCCATGCAGTCTCAATGGCGGGGTGCGGGCCGGGGAATAGGCCTCTTGGCCGGGGTGAATAGTGTTGGAACACGGCCCGCGGAAATAGTAGCGGCTGGAGGTACCGGGGGCGATGCCCGCCCCGGCCCGGCGGCCAAGTTAAAAAAATAAATAATCCCCGTTCAGTCTCAATGGCAGGGTGCGGGCCGGCCCGGCGGCGAGTGCGGCGGGCAGCAGGCCTCTTGGACAGGTTGAGAGATAAAAAAATAATAATTCCCGTTCAGTCTCAATGGCAGGGTGCGGGCCGGCCCGGCGGCAATTGCGGCGGGCAGCAGGCCTCTTGGACAGGTTGAGAGATAAAAAAATAATAATTCCCATGCAGTCTCAATGGCGGGGTGCGGGCCGGGGAATAGGCCTCTTGGCCGGGGTGAATAGTGTTGGAACACGGCCCGCGGAAATAGTAGCGGCTGGAGGTACCGGGGGCGAAGCCCGCCCCGGCCCGGACGCCGAGTTAAAAAAAATAATAATCCCCGTTCAGTCTCAATGGCGGGGTGCGGGCCGGCCCGGCGGCGAGTGCGGCGGGCAGCAGGCCTCTTGGACAGGTTGAGAGATAAAAAAATAATAATTCCCGTTCAGTCTCAATGGCAGGGTGCGGGCCAACCCGGGGGCGATTGCGGCGGGCAGCAGGCCTCTTGGACAGGTTGAGAGATAAAAAAATAATAATTCCCATGCAGTCTCGATGGCAGGGTGCGGGCCGGCCCGGCGGCGATTGCGGCGGGCAGCAGGCCTCTTGGACAGGTTGAGAGATAAAAAAATAATAATTCCCGTGCAGTCTCAATGGCGGGGTGCGGGCCGGGGAATAGGCCTCTTGGCCGGGGTGAATAGTGTTGGAACACGGCCCGCGGAAATAGTAGCGGCTGGAGGTACCGGGGGCGATGCCCGCCCCGGGCCGGCGGCCAAGTTAAAAAAATAAATAATCCCCATTCAGTCTCAATGGCAGGGTGCGGGCCGGCCCGGCGGCGATTGCGGCGGGCACCCGGCCTCTTGGACAGGTTGAGAGATATAAAAATAATAATTCCCGTGCAGTCTCAATGGCGGGGTGCGGGCCGGCCCGGCGGACGAGTGTGGCCGGGGAAGAGGCCTCTTGGCCGGGGTGAATATGTTGGAACGCGGCGCGCGTAAATAGAAGCGGCTGGAGGTACCGGGGGCGAAGCCCGCCCCGGCCCGGAGGCCGAGTTAAAAAAAATAATAATCCCCGTTCAGTCTCAATGGCGGGGTGCGGGCCGGCCCGGCGGCGAGTGCGGCGGGCAGCAGGCCTCTTGGACAGGTTGAGAGATAAAAAAATAATAATTCCCGTGCAGTCTCAATGGCGGGGTGCGGGCCGGGGAATAGGCCTCTTGGCCGGGGTGAATAGTGTTGGAACACGGCCCGCGGAAATAGTAGCGGCTGGAGGTACCGGGGGCGATGCCCGCCCCGGCCCGGCGGCCGAGTTAAAAAAAATAATAATCCCCGTTCAGTCTCAATGGCGGGGTGCGGGCCGGCCCGGCGGCGAGTGCGGCGGGCAGCAGGCCTCTTGGACAGGTTGAGAGATAAAAAAATAATAATTCCCGTGCAGTCTCAATGGCGGGGTGCGGGCCGGGGAATAGGCCTCTTGGCCGGGGTGAATAGTGTTGGAACACGGCCCGCGGAAATAGTAGCGGCTGGAGGTACCGGGGACGATGCCCGCCCCGGCCCGGCGGCCAAAATTAAAAAAATAAATAATCCCCGTTCAGTCTCAATGGCAGGGTGCGGGCCGGCCCGGCGGCGATTGCGGCGGGCAGCAGGCCTCTTGGACAGGTTGAGAGATAAAAAAATAATAATTCCCGTGCAGTCTCAATGGCGGGGTGCGGGCCGGGGAATAGGCCTCTTGGCCGGGGTGAATAGTGTTGGAACACGGCCCGCGGAAATAGTAGCGGCTGGAGGTACCGGGGGCGATGCCCGCCCCGGCCCGGCGGCCAAGTTAAAAAAATAAATAATCCCCGTTCAGTCTCAATGGCAGGGTGCGGGCCGGCCCGGCGGCGAGTGCGGCGGGCAGCAGGCCTCTTGGACAGGTTGAGAGATAAAAAAATAATAATTCCCGTTCAGTCTCAATGGCAGGGTGCGGGCCGGCCCGGCGGCGATTGCGGCGGGCAGCAGGCCTCTTGGACAGGTTGAGAGATAAAAAAATAATAATTCCGGTTCAGTCTCAATGGCAGGGTGCGGGCCGGCCCGGCGGCGATTGCGGCGGGCAGCAGGCCTCTTGGACAGGTTGAGAGATAAAAAAATAATAATTCCCATTCAGTCTCAATGGCGGGGTGCGGGCCGGGGAATAGGCCTCTTGGCCGGGGTGAATATGTTGGAACGCGGCGCGCGTAAATAGAAGCGGCTGGAGGTACCGGGGGCGAAGCCCGCCCCGGCCCGGAGGCCGAGTTAAAAAAAATAATAATCCCCGTTCAGTCTCAATGGCGGGGTGCGGGGCCGGCCCGGCGGCGAGTGCGGCGGGCAGCAGGCCTCTTGGACAGGTTGAGAGATAAAAAAATAATAATTCCCGTGAAGTCTCAATGGCGGGGTGCGGGCCGGGGAATAGGCCTCTTGGCCGGGGTGAATAGTGTTGGAACACGGCCCGCGGAAATAGTAGCGGCTGGAGGTACCGGGGGCGATGCCCGCCCCGGCCCGGCGGCCAAGTTAAAAAAATAAATAATCCCCGTTCAGTCTCAATGGCAGGGTGCGGGCCGGCCCGGCGGCGATTGCGGCGGGCAGCAGGCCTCTTGGACAGGTTGAGAGATAAAAAAATAATAATTCCCGTGCAGTCTCAATGGCGGGGTGCGGGCCGGGGAATAGGCCTCTTGGCCGGGGTGAATAGTGTTGGAACACGGCCCGCGGAAATAGTAGCGGCTGGAGGTACCGGGGGCGATGCCCGCCCCGGCCCGGCGGCCAAGTTAAAAAAATAAATAATCACCGTTCAGTCTCAATGGCAGGGTGCGGGCCGGCCCGGCGGCGATTGCGGCGGGCAGCAGGCCTCTTGGACAGGTTGAGAGATAAAAAAATAATAATTCCCGTGCAGTCTCAATGGCGGGGTGCGGGCCGGGGAATAGGCCTCTTGGCCGGGGTGAATAGTGTTGGAACACGGCCCGCGGAAATAGTAGCGGCTGGAGGTACCGGGGGCGATGCCCGCCCCGGGCCGGCGGCCAAGTTAAAAAAATAAATAATCCCCGTTCAGTCTCAATGGCAGGGTGCGGGCCGGCCCGGCGGCGAGTGCGGTGGGCAGCAGGCCTCTTGGACAGGTTGAGAGATAAAAAAATAATAATTCCCGTTCAGTCTCAATGGCAGGGGGCGGGCCGGCCCGGCGGCGATTGCGGCGGGCAGCAGGCCTCTTGGACAGGTTGAGAGATAAAAAAATAATAATTCCCATGCAGTCTCAATGGCGGGGTGCGGGCCGGGGAATAGGCCTCTTGGCCGGGGTGAATAGTGTTGGAACACGGCCCGCGGAAATAGTAGCGGCTGGAGGTACCGGGGGCGATGCCCGCCCCGGGCCGGCGGCCAAGTTAAAAAAATAAATAATCCCCGTTCAGTCTCAATGGCAGGGTGCGGGCCGGCCCGGCGGCGATTGCGGCGGGCAGCAGGCCTCTTGGACAGGTTGAGAGATAAAAAAATAATAATTCCCGTGCAGTCTCAATGGCGGGGTGCGGGCCGGGGAATAGGCCTCTTGGCCGGGGTGAATAGTGTTGGAACACGGCCCGCGGAAATAGTAGCGGCTGGAGGTACCGGGGGCGATGCCCGCCCCGGCCCGGCGGCCAAGTTAAAAAAATAAATAATCCCCGTTCAGTCTCAATGGCAGGGTGCGGGCCGGCCCGGCGGCGAGTGCGGCGGGCAGCAGGCCTCTTGGACAGGTTGAGAGATAAAAAAATAATAATTCCCATGCAGTCTCAATGGCGGGTTGCGGGCCGGGGAATAGGCCTCTTGGCCGGGGTGAATAGTGTTGGAACACGGCCCGCGGAAATAGTAGCGGCTGGAGGTACCGGGGGCGATGCCCGCCCCGGCCCGGCGGCCAAGTTTAAAAAATAAATAATCCCCGTTCAGTCTCAATGGCAGGGTGCGGGCCGGCCCGGCGGCGATTGCGGCGGGCAGCAGGCCTCTTGGACAGGTTGAGAGATAAAAAAATAATAATTCCCATGCAGTCTCAATGGCGGGGTGCGGGCCGGGGAATAGGCCTCTTGGCCGGGGTGAATAGTGTTGGAACACGGCCCGCGGAAATAGTAGCGGCTGGAGGTACCGGGGGCGATGCCCGCCCCGGGCCGGCGGCCAAGTTAAAAAAATAAATAATCCCCATTCAGTCTCAATGGCAGGGTGCGGGCCGGCCCGGCGGCGATTGCGGCGGGCACCCGGCCTCTTGGACAGGTTGAGAGATATAAAAATAATAATTCCCGTGCAGTCTCAATGGCGGGGTGCGGGCCGGCCCGGCGGACGAGTGTGGCCGGGGAAGAGGCCTCTTGGCCGGGGTGAATATGTTGGAACGCGGCGCGCGTAAATAGAAGCGGCTGGAGGTACCGGGGGCGAAGCCCGCCCCGGCCCGGAGGCCGAGTTAAAAAAAATAATAATCCCCGTTCAGTCTCAATGGCGGGGTGCGGGCCGGCCCGGCGGCGAGTGCGGCGGGCAGCAGGCCTCTTGGACAGGTTGAGAGATAAAAAAATAATAATTCCCGTGCAGTCTCAATGGCGGGGTGCGGGCCGGGGAATAGGCCTCTTGGCCGGGGTGAATAGTGTTGGAACACGGCCCGCGGAAATAGTAGCGGCTGGAGGTACCGGGGGCGATGCCCGCCCCGGCCCGGCGGCCAAGTTAAAAAAATAAATAATCCCCGTTCAGTCTCAATGGCAGGGTGCGGGCCGGCCCGGTGGCGATTGCGGCGGGCAGCAGGCCTCTTGGACAGGTTGAGAGATAAAAAAATAATAATTCCCATGCAGTCTCAATGGCGGGGTGCGGGCCGGGGAATAGGCCTCTTGGCCGGGGTGAATAGTGTTGGAACACGGCCCGCGGAAATAGTAGCGGCTGGAGGTACCGGGGGCGATGCCCGCCCCGGCCCGGCGGCCAAGTTAAAAAAATAAATAATCCCCGTTCAGTCTCAATGGCAGGGTGCGGGCCGGCCCGGCGGCGATTGCGGCGGGCAGCAGGCCTCTTGGACAGGTTGAGAGATAAAAAAATAATAATTCCCATGCAGTCTCAATGGCGGGGTGCGGGCCGGGGAATAGGCCTCTTGGCCGGGGTGAATAGTGTTGGAACACGGCCTGCGGAAATAGTAGCGGCTGGAGGTACCGGGGGCGATGCCCGCCCCGGGCCGGCGGCCAAGTTAAAAAAATAAATAATCCCGTTCAGTCTCAATGGCAGGGTGCGGGCCGGCCCGGCGGCGATTGCGGCGGGCAGCAGGCCTCTTGGACAGGTTGAGAGATAAAAAAATAATAATTCCCATGCAGTCTCAATGGCGGGGTGCGGGCCGGGGAATAGGCCTCTTGGCCGGGGTGAATATGTTGGAACGCGGCGCGCGTAAATAGAAGCGGCTGGAGGTACCGGGGGCGAAGCCCGCCCCGGCCCGGAGGCCGAGTTAAAAAAAATAATAATCCCCGTTCAGTCTCAATGGCGGGGTGCGGGCCGGCCCGGCGGCGAGTGCGGCGGGCAGCAGGCCTCTTGGACAGGTTGAGAGATAAAAAAATAATAATTCCCGTGCAGTCTCAATGGCGGGGTGCGGGCCGGGGAATAGGCCTCTTGGCCGGGGTGAATAGTGTTGGAACACGGCCCGCGGAAATAGTAGCGGCTGGAGGTACCGGGGGCGATGCCCGCCCCGGCCCGGCGGCCAAGTTAAAAAAATAAATAATCACCGTTCAGTCTCAATGGCAGGGTGCGGGCCGGCCCGGCGGCGATTGCGGCGGGCAGCAGGCCTCTTGGACAGGTTGAGAGATAAAAAAATAATAATTCCCGTGCAGTCTCAATGGCGGGGTGCGGGCCGGGGAATAGGCCTCTTGGCCGGGGTGAATAGTGTTGGAACACGGCCCGCGGAAATAGTAGCGGCTGGAGGTACCGGGGGCGATGCCCGCCCCGGGCCGGCGGCCAAGTTAAAAAAATAAATAATCCCCGTTCAGTCTCAATGGCAGGGTGCGGGCCGGCCCGGCGGCGAGTGCGGTGGGCAGCAGGCCTCTTGGACAGGTTGAGAGATAAAAAAATAATAATTCCCGTTCAGTCTCAATGGCAGGGGGCGGGCCGGCCCGGCGGCGATTGCGGCGGGCAGCAGGCCTCTTGGACAGGTTGAGAGATAAAAAAATAATAATTCCCATGCAGTCTCAATGGCGGGGTGCGGGCCGGGGAATAGGCCTCTTGGCCGGGGTGAATAGTGTTGGAACACGGCCCGCGGAAATAGTAGCGGCTGGAGGTACCGGGGGCGATGCCCGCCCCGGGCCGGCGGCCAAGTTAAAAAAATAAATAATCCCCGTTCAGTCTCAATGGCAGGGTGCGGGCCGGCCCGGCGGCGATTGCGGCGGGCAGCAGGCCTCTTGGACAGGTTGAGAGATAAAAAAATAATAATTCCCGTGCAGTCTCAATGGCGGGGTGCGGGCCGGGGAATAGGCCTCTTGGCCGGGGTGAATAGTGTTGGAACACGGCCCGCGGAAATAGTAGCGGCTGGAGGTACCGGGGGCGATGCCCGCCCCGGCCCGGCGGCCAAGTTAAAAAAATAAATAATCCCCGTTCAGTCTCAATGGCAGGGTGCGGGCCGGCCCGGCGGCGAGTGCGGCGGGCAGCAGGCCTCTTGGACAGGTTGAGAGATAAAAAAATAATAATTCCCGTTCAGTCTCAATGGCAGGGTGCGGGCCGGCCCGGCGGCGATTTCGGCGGGCAGCAGGCCTCTTGGACAGGTTGAGAGATAAAAAAATAATAATTCCCATGCAGTCTCAATGGCGGGGTGCGGGCCGGGGAATATGCCTCTTGGCCGGGGTGAATATGTTGGAACGCGGCGCGCGTAAATAGAAGCGGCTGGAGGTACCGGGGGCGAAGCCCGCCCCGGCCCGGAGGCCGAGTTAAAAAAAATAATAATCCCCGTTCAGTCTCAATGGCGGGGTGCGGGCCGGCCCGGCGGCGAGTGCGGCGGGCAGCAGGCCTCTTGGACAGGTTGAGAGATAAAAAAATAATAATTCCCGTGCAGTCTCAATGGCGGGGTGCGGGCCGGGGAATAGGCCTCTTGGCCGGGGTGAATAGTGTTGGAACACGGCCAGCGGAAATAGTAGCGGCTGGAGGTACCGGGGGCGATGCCCGCCCCGGCCCGGCGGCCAAGTTAAAAAAATAAATAATCCCCGTTCAGTCTCAATGGCAGGGTGCGGGCCGGCCCGGCGGCGATTGCGGCGGGCAGCAGGCCTCTTGGACAGGTTGAGAGATAAAAAAATAATAATTCCCGTGCAGTCTCAATGGCCGGGTGCGGGCCGGGGAATAGGCCTCTTGGCCGGGGTGAATAGTGTTGGAACACGGCCCGCGGAAATAGTAGCGGCTGGAGGTACCGGGGGCGATGCCCGCCCCGGCCCGGCGGCCAAGTTAAAAAAATAAATAATCCCCGTTCAGTCTCAATGGCAGGGTGCGGGCCGGCCCGGCGGCGAGTGCGGCGGGCAGCAGGCCTCTTGGACAGGTTGAGAGATAAAAAAATAATAATTCCCGTTCAGTCTCAATGGCAGGGTGCGGGCCGGCCCGGCGGCGATTTCGGCGGGCAGCAGGCCTCTTGGACAGGTTGAGAGATAAAAAAATAATAATTCCCATGCAGTCTCAATGGCGGGGTGCGGGCCGGGGAATAGGCCTCTTGGCCGGGGTGAATATGTTGGAACGCGGCGCGCGTAAATAGAAGCGGCTGGAGGTACCGGGGGCGAAGCCCGCCCCGGCCCGGAGGCCGAGTTAAAAAAAATAATAATCCCCGTTCAGTCTCAATGGCGGGGTGCGGGGCCGGCCCGGCGGCGAGTGCGGCGGGCAGCAGGCCTCTTGGACAGGTTGAGAGATAAAAAAATAATAATTCCCGTGAAGTCTCAATGGCGGGGTGCGGGCCGGGGAATAGGCCTCTTGGCCGGGGTGAATAGTGTTGGAACACGGCCCGCGGAAATAGTAGCGGCTGGAGGTACCGGGGGCGATGCCCGCCCCGGCCCGGCGGCCAAGTTAAAAAAATAAATAATCCCCGTTCAGTCTCAATGGCAGGGTGCGGGCCGGCCCGGCGGCGATTGCGGCGGGCAGCAGGCCTCTTGGACAGGTTGAGAGATAAAAAAATAATAATTCCCGTGCAGTCTCAATGGCGGGGTGCGGGCCGGGGAATAGGCCTCTTGGCCGGGGTGAATAGTGTTGGAACACGGCCCGCGGAAATAGTAGCGGCTGGAGGTACCGGGGGCGATGCCCGCCCCGGGCCGGCGGCCAAGTTAAAAAAATAAATAATCGCCGTTCAGTCTCAATGGCAGGGTGCGGGCCGGCCCGGCGGCGAGTGCGGCGGGCAGCAGGCCTCTTGGACAGGTTGAGAGATAAAAAAATAATAATTCCCGTTCAGTCTCAATGGCAGGGTGCGGGCCGGCCCGGCGGCGATTGCGGCGGGCAGCAGGCCTCTTGGACAGGTTGAGAGATAAAAAAATAATAATTCCCATGCAGTCTCAATGGCGGGGTGCGGGCCGGGGAATAGGCCTCTTGGCCGGGGTGAATATGTTGGAACGCGGCGCGCGTAAATAGAAGCGGCTGGAGGTACCGGGGGCGAAGCCCGCCCCGGCCCGGAGGCCGAGTTAAAAAAAATAATAATCCCCGTTCAGTCTCAATGGCGGGGTGCGGGCCGGCCCGGCGGCGAGTGCGGCGGGCAGCAGGCCTCTTGGACAGGTTGAGAGATAAAAAAATAATAATTCCCGTGCAGTCTCAATGGCGGGGTGCGGGCCGGGGAATAGGCCTCTTGGCCGGGGTGAATAGTGTTGGAACACGGCCCGCGGAAATAGTAGCGGCTGGAGGTACCGGGGGCGATGCCCGCCCCGGCCCGGCGGCCAAGTTAAAAAAATAAATAATCCCCGTTCAGTCTCAATGGCAGGGTGCGGGCCGGCCCGGCGGCGATTGCGGCGGGCAGCAGGCCTCTTGGACAGGTTGAGAGATAAAAAAATAATAATTCCCATGCAGTCTCAATGGCGGGGTGCGGGCCGGGGAATAGGCCTCTTGGCCGGGGTGAATAGTGTTGGAACACGGCCCGCGGAAATAGTAGCGGCTGGAGGTACCGGGGGCGATGCCCGCCCCGGCCCGGCGGCCAAGTTAAAAAAATAAATAATCCCCGTTCAGTCTCAATGGCAGGGTGCGGGCCGGCCCGGCGGCGATTGCGGCGGGCAGCAGGCCTCTTGAACAGGTTGAGAGATAAAAAAATAATAATTCCCATGCAGTCTCAATGGCGGGGTGCGGGCCGGGGAATAGGCCTCTTGGCCGGGGTGAATAGTGTTGGAACACGGCCTGCGGAAATAGTAGCGGCTGGAGGTACCGGGGGCGATGCCCGCCCCGGGCCGGCGGCCAAGTTAAAAAAATAAATAATCCCGTTCAGTCTCAATGGCAGGGTGCGGGCCGGCCCGGCGGCGATTGCGGCGGGCAGCAGGCCTCTTGGACAGGTTGAGAGATAAAAAAATAATAATTCCCATGCAGTCTCAATGGCGGGGTGCGGGCCGGGGAATAGGCCTCTTGGCCGGGGTGAATATGTTGGAACGCGGCGCGCGTAAATAGAAGCGGCTGGAGGTACCGGGGGCGAAGCCCGCCCCGGCCCGGAGGCCGAGTTAAAAAAAATAATAATCCCCGTTCAGTCTCAATGGCGGGGTGCGAGTGCGGCGGGCAGCAGGCCTCTTGGACAGGTTGAGAGATAAAAAAATAATAATTCCCGTTCAGTCTCAATGGCAGGGTGCGGGCCGGCCCGGCGGCGATTGCGGCGGGCAGCAGGCCTCTTGGACAGGTTGAGAGATAAAAAAATAATAATTCCCATGCAGTCTCAATGGCGGGGTGCGGGCCGGGGAATAGGCCTTTTGGCCGGGGTGAATAGTGTTGGAACACGGCCCGCGGAAATAGTAGCGGCTGGAGGTACCGGGGGCGATGCCCGCCCCGGCCCGGCGGCCAAGTTAAAAAAATAAATAATCCCCGTTCAGTCTCAATGGCAGGGTGCGGGCCGGCCCGGCGGCGATTGCGGCGGGCAGCAGGCCTCTTGGACAGGTTGAGAGATAAAAAAATAATAATTCCCGTGCAGTCTCAATGGCGGGGTGCGGGCCGGGGAATAGGCCTCTTGGCCGGGGTGAATAGTGTTGGAACACGGCCCGCGGAAATAGTAGCGGCTGGAGGTACCGGGGGCGATGCCCGCCCCGGCCCGGCGGCCAAGTTAAAAAAATAAATAATCCCCGTTCAGTCTCAATGGCAGGGTGCGGGCCGGCCCGGCGGCGATTGCGGCGGGCAGCAGGCCTCTTGGACAGGTTGAGAGATAAAAAAAATAATAATTCCCGTGCAGTCTCAATGGTGGGGTGCGGGCCGGGGAATAGGCCTCTTGGCCGGGGTGAATAGTGTTGGAACACGGCCCGCGGAAATAGTAGCGGCTGGAGATACCGGGGGCGATGCCCGCCCCGGCCCGGCGGCCAAGTTAAAAAAATAAATAATCCCCGTTCAGTCTCAATGGCAGGGTGCGGGCCGGCCCGGCGGCGAGTGCGGCGGGCAGCAGGCCTCTTGGACAGGTTGAGAGATAAAAAAATAATAATTCCCGTTCAGTCTCAATGGCAGGGTGCGGGCCGGCCCGGCGGCGATTGCGGCGGGCAGCAGGCCTCTTGGACAGGTTGAGAGATAAAAAAATAATAATTCCCATGCAGTCTCAATGGCGGGGTGCGGGCCGGGGAATAGGCCTCTTGGCCGGGGTGAATAGTGTTGGAACACGGCCCGCGGAAATAGTAGCGGCTGGAGGTACCGGGGGCGATGCCCGCCCCGGCCCGGCGGCCAAGTTAAAAAAATAAATAATCCCCGTTCAGTCTCAATGGCAGGGTGCGGGCTGGCCCGGCGGCGAGTGCGGCGGGCAGCAGGCCTCTTGGACAGGTTGAGAGATAAAAAAATAATAATTCCCGTTCAGTCTCAATGGCAGGGTGCGGGCCGGCCCGGCGGCGATTGCGGCGGGCAGCAGGCCTCTTGGACAGGTTGAGAGATAAAAAAATAATAATTCCCATGCAGTCTCAATGGCGGGGTGCGGGCCGGGGAATAGGCCTCTTGGCCGGGGTGAATATGTTGGAACGCGGCGCGCGTAAATAGAAGCGGCTGGAGGTACCGGGGGCGAAGCCCGCCCCGGCCCGGAGGCCGAGTTAAAAAAAATAATAATCCCCGTTCAGTCTCAATGGCGGGGTGCGGGCCGGCCCGGCGGCGAGTGCGGCGGGCAGCAGGCCTCTTGGACAGGTTGAGAGATAAAAAAATAATAATTCCCGTGCAGTCTCAATGGCGGGGTGCGGGCCGGGGAATAGGCCTCTTGGCCGGGGTGAATAGTGTTGGAACACGGCCCGCGGAAATAGTAGCGGCTGGAGGTACCGGGGGCGATGCCCGCCCCGGCCCGGCGGCCAAGTTAAAAAAATAAATAATCCCCGTTCAGTCTCAATGGCAGGGTGCGGGCCGGCCCGGCGGCGATTGCGGCGGGCAGCAGGCCTCTTGGACAGGTTGAGAGATAAAAAAATAATAATTCCCCTGCAGTCTCAATGGCGGGGTGCGGGCCGGGGAATAGGCCTCTTGGCCGGGGTGAATAGTGTTGGAACACGGCCCGCGGAAATAGTAGCGGCTGGAGGTACCGGGGGCGATGCCCGCCCCGGGCCGGCGGCCAAGTTAAAAAAATAAATAATCCCCGTTCAGTCTCAATGGCAGGGTGCGGGCCGGCCCGGCGGCGAGTGCGGTGGGCAGCAGGCCTCTTGGACAGGTTGAGAGATAAAAAAATAATAATTCCCGTTCAGTCTCAATGGCAGGGTGCGGGCCGGCCCGGCGGCGATTGCGGCGGGCAGCAGGCCTCTTGGACAGGTTGAGAGATAAAAAAATAATAATTCCCATGCAGTCTCAATGGCGGGGTGCGGGCCGGGGAATAGGCCTCTTGGCCGGGGTGAATAGTGTTGGAACACGGCCCGCGGAAATAGTAGCGGCTGGAGGTACCGGGGGCGATGCCCGCCCCGGGCCGGCGGCCAAGTTAAAAAAATAAATAATCCCCGTTCAGTCTCAATGGCAGGGTGCGGGCCGGCCCGGCGGCGATTGCGGCGGGCAGCAGGCCTCTTGGACAGGTTGAGAGATAAAAAAATAATAATTCCCGTGCAGTCTCAATGGCGGGGTGCGGGCCGGGGAATAGGCCTCTTGGCCGGGGTGAATAGTGTTGGAACACGGCCCGCGGAAATAGTAGCGGCTGGAGGTACCGGGGGCGATGCCCGCCCCGGCCCGGCGGCCAAGTTAAAAAAATAAATAATCCCGTTCAGTCTCAATGGCAGGGTGCGGGCCGGCCCGGCGGCGAGTGCGGCGGGCAGCAGGCCTCTTGGACAGGTTGAGAGATAAAAAAATAATAATTCCCGTTCAGTCTCAATGGCAGGGTGCGGGCCGGCCCGGCGGCGATTGCGGCGGGCAGCAGGCCTCTTGGACAGGTTGAGAGATAAAAAAATAATAATTCCCGTTCAGTCTCAATGGCAGGGTGCGGGCCGGCCCGGCGGCGATTGCGGCGGGCAGCAGGCCTCTTGGACAGGTTGAGAGATAAAAAAATAATAATTCCCATGCAGTCTCAATGGCGGGGTGCGGGCCGGGGAATAGGCCTCTTGGCCGGGGTGAATATGTTGGAACGCGGCGCGCGTAAATAGAAGCGGCTGGAGGTACCGGGGGCGAAGCCCGCCCCGGCCCGGAGGCCGAGTTAAAAAAAATAATAATCCCCGTTCAGTCTCAATGGCGGGGTGCGGGCCGGCCCGGCGGCGAGTGCGGCGGGCAGCAGGCCTCTTGGACAGGTTGAGAGATAAAAAAATAATAATTCCCGTGCAGTCTCAATGGCGGGGTGCGGGCCGGGGAATAGGCCTCTTGGCCGGGGTGAATAGTGTTGGAACACGGCCCGCGGAAATAGTAGCGGCTGGAGGTACCGGGGGCGATGCCCGCCCCGGCCCGGCGGCCAAGTTAAAAAAATAAATAATCCCCGTTCAGTCTCAATGGCAGGGTGCGGGCCGGCCCGGCGGCGATTGCGGCGGGCAGCAGGCCTCTTGGACAGGTTGAGAGATAAAAAAATAATAATTCCCCTGCAGTCTCAATGGCGGGGTGCGGGCCGGGGAATAGGCCTCTTGGCCGGGGTGAATAGTGTTGGAACACGGCCCGCGGAAATAGTAGCGGCTGGAGGTACCGGGGGCGATGCCCGCCCCGGGCCGGCGGCCAAGTTAAAAAAATAAATAATCCCCGTTCAGTCTCAATGGCAGGGTGCGGGCCGGCCCGGCGGCGAGTGCGGTGGGCAGCAGGCCTCTTGGACAGGTTGAGAGATAAAAAAATAATAATTCCCGTTCAGTCTCAATGGCAGGGTGCGGGCCGGCCCGGCGGCGATTGCGGCGGGCAGCAGGCCTCTTGGACAGGTTGAGAGATAAAAAAATAATAATTCCCATGCAGTCTCAATGGCGGGGTGCGGGCCGGGGAATAGGCCTCTTGGCCGGGGTGAATAGTGTTGGAACACGGCCCGCGGAAATAGTAGCGGCTGGAGGTACCGGGGGCGATGCCCGCCCCGGGCCGGCGGCCAAGTTAAAAAAATAAATAATCCCCGTTCAGTCTCAATGGCAGGGTGCGGGCCGGCCCGGCGGCGATTGCGGCGGGCAGCAGGCCTCTTGGACAGGTTGAGAGATAAAAAAATAATAATTCCCGTGCAGTCTCAATGGCGGGGTGCGGGCCGGGGAATAGGCCTCTTGGCCGGGGTGAATAGTGTTGGAACACGGCCCGCGGAAATAGTAGCGGCTGGAGGTACCGGGGGCGATGCCCGCCCCGGCCCGGCGGCCAAGTTAAAAAAATAAATAATCCCGTTCAGTCTCAATGGCAGGGTGCGGGCCGGCCCGGCGGCGAGTGCGGCGGGCAGCAGGCCTCTTGGACAGGTTGAGAGATAAAAAAATAATAATTCCCGTTCAGTCTCAATGGCAGGGTGCGGGCCGGCCCGGCGGCGATTGCGGCGGGCAGCAGGCCTCTTGGACAGGTTGAGAGATAAAAAAATAATAATTCCCGTTCAGTCTCAATGGCAGGGTGCGGGCCGGCCCGGCGGCGATTGCGGCGGGCAGCAGGCCTCTTGGACAGGTTGAGAGATAAAAAAATAATAATTCCCATGCAGTCTCAATGGCGGGGTGCGGGCCGGGGAATAGGCCTCTTGGCCGGGGTGAATATGTTGGAACGCGGCGCGCGTAAATAGAAGCGGCTGGAGGTACCGGGGGCGAAGCCCGCCCCGGCCCGGACGCCGAGTTAAAAAAAATAATAATCCCCGTTCAGTCTCAATGGCGGGGTGCGGGCCGGCCCGGCGGCGAGTGCGGCGGGCAGCAGGCCTCTTGGACAGGTTGAGAGATAAAAAAATAATAATTCCCGTGCAGTCTCAATGGCGGGGTGCGGGCCGGGGAATAGGCCTCTTGGCCGGGGTGAATAGTGTTGGAACACGGCCCGCGGAAATAGTAGCGGCTGGAGGTACCGGGGGCGATGCCCGCCCCGGGCCGGCGGCCAAGTTAAAAAAATAAATAATCCCCGTTCAGTCTCGATGGCAGGGTGCGGGCCGGCCCGGCGGCGATTGCGGCGGGCAGCAGGCCTCTTGGACAGGTTGAGAGCTAAAAAAATAATAATTCCCGTGCAGTCTCAATGGCGGGGTGCGGGCCGGGGAATAGGCCTCTTGGCCGGGGTGAATAGTGTTGGAACACGGCCCGCGGAAATAGAAGCGGCTGGAGGTACCGGGGGCGATGCCCGCCCCGGCCCGGCGGCCAAGTTAAAAAAATAAATAATCCCCGTTCAGTCTCAATGGCAGGGTGCGGGCCGGCCCGGCGGCGATTGCGGCGGGCAGCAGGCCTCTTGGACAGGTTGAGAGATAAAAAAATAATAATTCCCATGCAGTCTCAATGGCGGGGTGCGGGCCGGGGAATAGGCCTCTTGGCCGGGGTGAATAGTGTTGGAACACGGCCCGCGGAAATAGTAGCGGCTGGAGGTACCGGGGGCGATGCCCGCCCCGGCCCGGCGGCCAAGTTAAAAAAATAAATAATCCCCGTTCAGTCTCGATGGCAGGGTGCGGGCCGGCCCGGCGGCGATTGCGGCGGGCAGCAGGCCTCTTGGACAGGTTGAGAGCTAAAAAAATAATAATTCCCGTGCAGTCTCAATGGCGGGGTGCGGGCCGGGGAATAGGCCTCTTGGCCGGGGTGAATAGTGTTGGAACACGGCCCGCGGAAATAGAAGCGGCTGGAGGTACCGGGGGTGATGCCCGCCCCGGCCCGGCGGCCAAGTTAAAAAAATAAATAATCCCCGTTCAGTCTCAATGGCAGGGTGCGGGCCGGCCCGGCGGCGATTGCGGCGGGCAGCAGGCCTCTTGGACAGGTTGAGAGATAAAAAAATAATAATTCCCATGCAGTCTCAATGGCGGGGTGCGGGCCGGGGAATAGGCCTCTTGGCCGGGGTGAATAGTGTTGGAACACGGCCCGCGGAAATAGTAGCGGCTGGAGGTACCGGGGGCGATGCCCGCCCCGGGCCGGCGGCCAAGTTAAAAAAATAAATAATCCCCATTCAGTCTCAATGGCAGGGTGCGGGCCGGCCCGGCGGCGATTGCGGCGGGCACCCGGCCTCTTGGACAGGTTGAGAGATATAAAAATAATAATTCCCGTGCAGTCTCAATGGCGGGGTGCGGGCCGGCCCGGCGGACGAGTGTGGCCGGGGAAGAGGCCTCTTGGCCGGGGTGAATATGTTGGAACGCGGCGCGCGTAAATAGAAGCGGCTGGAGGTACCGGGGGCGAAGCCCGCCCCGGCCCGGAGGCCGAGTTAAAAAAAATAATAATCCCCGTTCAGTCTCAATGGCGGGGTGCGGGCCGGCCCGGCGGCGAGTGCGGCGGGCAGCAGGCCTCTTGGACAGGTTGAGAGATAAAAAAATAATAATTCCCGTGCAGTCTCAATGGCAGGGTGCGGGCCGGCCCGGCGGCGATTGCGGCGGGCAGCAGGCCTCTTGGACAGGTTGAGAGATAAAAAAATAATAATTCCCGTTCAGTCTCAATGGCAGGGTGCGGGCCGGCCCGGCGGCGATTGCGGCGGGCAGCAGGCCTCTTGGACAGGTTGAGAGATAAAAAAATAATAATTCCCATGCAGTCTCAATGGCGGGGTGCGGGCCGGGGAATAGGCCTCTTGGCCGGGGTGAATATGTTGGAACGCGGCGCGCGTAAATAGAAGCGGCTGGAGGTACCGGGGGCGAAGCCCGCCCCGGCCCGGACGCCGAGTTAAAAAAAATAATAATCCCCGTTCAGTCTCAATGGCGGGGTGCGGGCCGGCCCGGCGGCGAGTGCGGCGGGCAGCAGGCCTCTTGGACAGGTTGAGAGATAAAAAAATAATAATTCCCGTGCAGTCTCAATGGCGGGGTGCGGGCCGGGGAATAGGCCTCTTGGCCGGGGTGAATAGTGTTGGAACACGGCCCGCGGAAATAGTAGCGGCTGGAGGTACCGGGGGCGATGCCCGCCCCGGGCCGGCGGCCAAGTTAAAAAAATAAATAATCCCCGTTCAGTCTCGATGGCAGGGTGCGGGCCGGCCCGGCGGCGATTGCGGCGGGCAGCAGGCCTCTTGGACAGGTTGAGAGCTAAAAAAATAATAATTCCCGTGCAGTCTCAATGGCGGGGTGCGGGCCGGGGAATAGGCCTCTTGGCCGGGGTGAATAGTGTTGGAACACGGCCCGCGGAAATAGAAGCGGCTGGAGGTACCGGGGGCGATGCCCGCCCCGGCCCGGCGGCCAAGTTAAAAAAATAAATAATCCCCGTTCAGTCTCAATGGCAGGGTGCGGGCCGGCCCGGCGGCGATTGCGGCGGGCAGCAGGCCTCTTGGACAGGTTGAGAGATAAAAAAATAATAATTCCCATGCAGTCTCAATGGCGGGGTGCGGGCCGGGGAATAGGCCTCTTGGCCGGGGTGAATAGTGTTGGAACACGGCCCGCGGAAATAGTAGCGGCTGGAGGTACCGGGGGCGATGCCCGCCCCGGCCCGGCGGCCAAGTTAAAAAAATAAATAATCCCCGTTCAGTCTCGATGGCAGGGTGCGGGCCGGCCCGGCGGCGATTGCGGCGGGCAGCAGGCCTCTTGGACAGGTTGAGAGCTAAAAAAATAATAATTCCCGTGCAGTCTCAATGGCGGGGTGCGGGCCGGGGAATAGGCCTCTTGGCCGGGGTGAATAGTGTTGGAACACGGCCCGCGGAAATAGAAGCGGCTGGAGGTACCGGGGGTGATGCCCGCCCCGGCCCGGCGGCCAAGTTAAAAAAATAAATAATCCCCGTTCAGTCTCAATGGCAGGGTGCGGGCCGGCCCGGCGGCGATTGCGGCGGGCAGCAGGCCTCTTGGACAGGTTGAGAGATAAAAAAATAATAATTCCCCTGCAGTCTCAATGGCGGGGTGCGGGCCGGGGAATAGGCCTCTTGGCCGGGGTGAATAGTGTTGGAACACGGCCCGCGGAAATAGTAGCGGCTGGAGGTACCGGGGGCGATGCCCGCCCCGGGCCGGCGGCCAAGTTAAAAAAATAAATAATCCCCGTTCAGTCTCAATGGCAGGGTGCGGGCCGGCCCGGCGGCGAGTGCGGTGGGCAGCAGGCCTCTTGGACAGGTTGAGAGATAAAAAAATAATAATTCCCGTTCAGTCTCAATGGCAGGGTGCGGGCCGGCCCGGCGGCGATTGCGGCGGGCAGCAGGCCTCTTGGACAGGTTGAGAGATAAAAAAATAATAATTCCCATGCAGTCTCAATGGCGGGGTGCGGGCCGGGGAATAGGCCTCTTGGCCGGGGTGAATAGTGTTGGAACACGGCCCGCGGAAATAGTAGCGGCTGGAGGTACCGGGGGCGATGCCCGCCCCGGGCCGGCGGCCAAGTTAAAAAAATAAATAATCCCCGTTCAGTCTCAATGGCAGGGTGCGGGCCGGCCCGGCGGCGATTGCGGCGGGCAGCAGGCCTCTTGGACAGGTTGAGAGATAAAAAAATAATAATTCCCGTGCAGTCTCAATGGCGGGGTGCGGGCCGGGGAATAGGCCTCTTGGCCGGGGTGAATAGTGTTGGAACACGGCCCGCGGAAATAGTAGCGGCTGGAGGTACCGGGGGCGATGCCCGCCCCGGCCCGGCGGCCAAGTTAAAAAAATAAATAATCCCGTTCAGTCTCAATGGCAGGGTGCGGGCCGGCCCGGCGGCGAGTGCGGCGGGCAGCAGGCCTCTTGGACAGGTTGAGAGATAAAAAAATAATAATTCCCGTTCAGTCTCAATGGCAGGGTGCGGGCCGGCCCGGCGGCGATTGCGGCGGGCAGCAGGCCTCTTGGACAGGTTGAGAGATAAAAAAATAATAATTCCCGTTCAGTCTCAATGGCAGGGTGCGGGCCGGCCCGGCGGCGATTGCGGCGGGCAGCAGGCCTCTTGGACAGGTTGAGAGATAAAAAAATAATAATTCCCATGCAGTCTCAATGGCGGGGTGCGGGCCGGGGAATAGGCCTCTTGGCCGGGGTGAATATGTTGGAACGCGGCGCGCGTAAATAGAAGCGGCTGGAGGTACCGGGGGCGAAGCCCGCCCCGGCCCGGACGCCGAGTTAAAAAAAATAATAATCCCCGTTCAGTCTCAATGGCGGGGTGCGGGCCGGCCCGGCGGCGAGTGCGGCGGGCAGCAGGCCTCTTGGACAGGTTGAGAGATAAAAAAATAATAATTCCCGTGCAGTCTCAATGGCGGGGTGCGGGCCGGGGAATAGGCCTCTTGGCCGGGGTGAATAGTGTTGGAACACGGCCCGCGGAAATAGTAGCGGCTGGAGGTACCGGGGGCGATGCCCGCCCCGGGCCGGCGGCCAAGTTAAAAAAATAAATAATCCCCGTTCAGTCTCGATGGCAGGGTGCGGGCCGGCCCGGCGGCGATTGCGGCGGGCAGCAGGCCTCTTGGACAGGTTGAGAGCTAAAAAAATAATAATTCCCGTGCAGTCTCAATGGCGGGGTGCGGGCCGGGGAATAGGCCTCTTGGCCGGGGTGAATAGTGTTGGAACACGGCCCGCGGAAATAGAAGCGGCTGGAGGTACCGGGGGCGATGCCCGCCCCGGCCCGGCGGCCAAGTTAAAAAAATAAATAATCCCCGTTCAGTCTCAATGGCAGGGTGCGGGCCGGCCCGGCGGCGATTGCGGCGGGCAGCAGGCCTCTTGGACAGGTTGAGAGATAAAAAAATAATAATTCCCATGCAGTCTCAATGGCGGGGTGCGGGCCGGGGAATAGGCCTCTTGGCCGGGGTGAATAGTGTTGGAACACGGCCCGCGGAAATAGTAGCGGCTGGAGGTACCGGGGGCGATGCCCGCCCCGGCCCGGCGGCCAAGTTAAAAAAATAAATAATCCCCGTTCAGTCTCGATGGCAGGGTGCGGGCCGGCCCGGCGGCGATTGCGGCGGGCAGCAGGCCTCTTGGACAGGTTGAGAGCTAAAAAAATAATAATTCCCGTGCAGTCTCAATGGCGGGGTGCGGGCCGGGGAATAGGCCTCTTGGCCGGGGTGAATAGTGTTGGAACACGGCCCGCGGAAATAGAAGCGGCTGGAGGTACCGGGGGTGATGCCCGCCCCGGCCCGGCGGCCAAGTTAAAAAAATAAATAATCCCCGTTCAGTCTCAATGGCAGGGTGCGGGCCGGCCCGGCGGCGATTGCGGCGGGCAGCAGGCCTCTTGGACAGGTTGAGAGATAAAAAAATAATAATTCCCATGCAGTCTCAATGGCGGGGTGCGGGCCGGGGAATAGGCCTCTTGGCCGGGGTGAATAGTGTTGGAACACGGCCCGCGGAAATAGTAGCGGCTGGAGGTACCGGGGGCGATGCCCGCCCCGGGCCGGCGGCCAAGTTAAAAAAATAAATAATCCCCATTCAGTCTCAATGGCAGGGTGCGGGCCGGCCCGGCGGCGATTGCGGCGGGCACCCGGCCTCTTGGACAGGTTGAGAGATATAAAAATAATAATTCCCGTGCAGTCTCAATGGCGGGGTGCGGGCCGGCCCGGCGGACGAGTGTGGCCGGGGAAGAGGCCTCTTGGCCGGGGTGAATATGTTGGAACGCGGCGCGCGTAAATAGAAGCGGCTGGAGGTACCGGGGGCGAAGCCCGCCCCGGCCCGGAGGCCGAGTTAAAAAAAATAATAATCCCCGTTCAGTCTCAATGGCGGGGTGCGGGCCGGCCCGGCGGCGAGTGCGGCGGGCAGCAGGCCTCTTGGACAGGTTGAGAGATAAAAAAATAATAATTCCCGTGCAGTCTCAATGGCAGGGTGCGGGCCGGCCCGGCGGCGATTGCGGCGGGCAGCAGGCCTCTTGGACAGGTTGAGAGATAAAAAAATAATAATTCCCGTTCAGTCTCAATGGCAGGGTGCGGGCCGGCCCGGCGGCGATTGCGGCGGGCAGCAGGCCTCTTGGACAGGTTGAGAGATAAAAAAATAATAATTCCCATGCAGTCTCAATGGCGGGGTGCGGGCCGGGGAATAGGCCTCTTGGCCGGGGTGAATATGTTGGAACGCGGCGCGCGTAAATAGAAGCGGCTGGAGGTACCGGGGGCGAAGCCCGCCCCGGCCCGGACGCCGAGTTAAAAAAAATAATAATCCCCGTTCAGTCTCAATGGCGGGGTGCGGGCCGGCCCGGCGGCGAGTGCGGCGGGCAGCAGGCCTCTTGGACAGGTTGAGAGATAAAAAAATAATAATTCCCGTGCAGTCTCAATGGCGGGGTGCGGGCCGGGGAATAGGCCTCTTGGCCGGGGTGAATAGTGTTGGAACACGGCCCGCGGAAATAGTAGCGGCTGGAGGTACCGGGGGCGATGCCCGCCCCGGGCCGGCGGCCAAGTTAAAAAAATAAATAATCCCCGTTCAGTCTCGATGGCAGGGTGCGGGCCGGCCCGGCGGCGATTGCGGCGGGCAGCAGGCCTCTTGGACAGGTTGAGAGCTAAAAAAATAATAATTCCCGTGCAGTCTCAATGGCGGGGTGCGGGCCGGGGAATAGGCCTCTTGGCCGGGGTGAATAGTGTTGGAACACGGCCCGCGGAAATAGAAGCGGCTGGAGGTACCGGGGGCGATGCCCGCCCCGGCCCGGCGGCCAAGTTAAAAAAATAAATAATCCCCGTTCAGTCTCAATGGCAGGGTGCGGGCCGGCCCGGCGGCGATTGCGGCGGGCAGCAGGCCTCTTGGACAGGTTGAGAGATAAAAAAATAATAATTCCCATGCAGTCTCAATGGCGGGGTGCGGGCCGGGGAATAGGCCTCTTGGCCGGGGTGAATAGTGTTGGAACACGGCCCGCGGAAATAGTAGCGGCTGGAGGTACCGGGGGCGATGCCCGCCCCGGCCCGGCGGCCAAGTTAAAAAAATAAATAATCCCCGTTCAGTCTCGATGGCAGGGTGCGGGCCGGCCCGGCGGCGATTGCGGCGGGCAGCAGGCCTCTTGGACAGGTTGAGAGCTAAAAAAATAATAATTCCCGTGCAGTCTCAATGGCGGGGTGCGGGCCGGGGAATAGGCCTCTTGGCCGGGGTGAATAGTGTTGGAACACGGCCCGCGGAAATAGAAGCGGCTGGAGGTACCGGGGGTGATGCCCGCCCCGGCCCGGCGGCCAAGTTAAAAAAATAAATAATCCCCGTTCAGTCTCAATGGCAGGGTGCGGGCCGGCCCGGCGGCGATTGCGGCGGGCAGCAGGCCTCTTGGACAGGTTGAGAGATAAAAAAATAATAATTCCCATGCAGTCTCAATGGCGGGGTGCGGGCCGGGGAATAGGCCTCTTGGCCGGGGTGAATAGTGTTGGAACACGGCCCGCGGAAATAGTAGCGGCTGGAGGTACCGGGGGCGATGCCCGCCCCGGGCCGGCGGCCAAGTTAAAAAAATAAATAATCCCCATTCAGTCTCAATGGCAGGGTGCGGGCCGGCCCGGCGGCGATTGCGGCGGGCACCCGGCCTCTTGGACAGGTTGAGAGATATAAAAATAATAATTCCCGTGCAGTCTCAATGGCGGGGTGCGGGCCGGCCCGGCGGACGAGTGTGGCCGGGGAAGAGGCCTCTTGGCCGGGGTGAATATGTTGGAACGCGGCGCGCGTAAATAGAAGCGGCTGGAGGTACCGGGGGCGAAGCCCGCCCCGGCCCGGAGGCCGAGTTAAAAAAAATAATAATCCCCGTTCAGTCTCAATGGCGGGGTGCGGGCCGGCCCGGCGGCGAGTGCGGCGGGCAGCAGGCCTCTTGGACAGGTTGAGAGATAAAAAAATAATAATTCCCGTGCAGTCTCAATGGCGGGGTGCGGGCCGGGGAATAGGCCTCTTGGCCGGGGTGAATAGTGTTGGAACACGGCCCGCGGAAATAGTAGCGGCTGGAGGTACCGGGGGCGATGCCCGCCCCGGCCCGGCGGCCAAGTTAAAAAAATAAATAATCCCCGTTCAGTCTCAATGGCAGGGTGCGGGCCGGCCCGGCGGCGATTGCGGCGGGCAGCAGGCCTCTTGGACAGGTTGAGAGATAAAAAAATAATAATTCCCATGCAGTCTCAATGGCGGGGTGCGGGCCGGGGAATAGGCCTCTTGGCCGGGGTGAATAGTGTTGGAACACGGCCCGCGGAAATAGTAGCGGCTGGAGGTACCGGGGGCGATGCCCGCCCCGGGCCGGCGGCCAAGTTAAAAAAATAAATAATCCCCATTCAGTCTCAATGGCAGGGTGCGGGCCGGCCCGGCGGCGATTGCGGCGGGCACCCGGCCTCTTGGACAGGTTGAGAGATATAAAAATAATAATTCCCGTGCAGTCTCAATGGCGGGGTGCGGGCCGGCCCGGCGGACGAGTGTGGCCGGGGAAGAGGCCTCTTGGCCGGGGTGAATATGTTGGAACGCGGCGCGCGTAAATAGAAGCGGCTGGAGGTACCGGGGGCGAAGCCCGCCCCGGCCCGGAGGCCGAGTTAAAAAAAATAATAATCCCCGTTCAGTCTCAATGGCGGGGTGCGGGCCGGCCCGGCGGCGAGTGCGGCGGGCAGCAGGCCTCTTGGACAGGTTGAGAGATAAAAAAATAATAATTCCCGTGCAGTCTCAATGGCGGGGTGCGGGCCGGGGAATAGGCCTCTTGGCCGGGGTGAATAGTGTTGGAACACGGCCCGCGGAAATAGTAGCGGCTGGAGGTACCGGGGGCGATGCCCGCCCCGGCCCGGCGGCCAAATTAAAAAAATAAATAATCCCCGTTCAGTCTCAATGGCAGGGTGCGGGCCGGCCCGGCGGCGATTGCGGCGGGCAGCAGGCCTCTTGGACAGGTTGAGAGATAAAAAAATAATAATTCCCATGCAGTCTCAATGGCGGGGTGCGGGCCGGGGAATAGGCCTCTTGGCCGGGGTGAATAGTGTTGGAACACGGCCCGCGGAAATAGTAGCGGCTGGAGGTACCGGGGGCGATGCCCGCCCCGGCCCGGCGGCCAAGTTAAAAAAATAAATAATCCCCGTTCAGTCTCAATGGCAGGGTGCGGGCCGGCCCGGCGGCGATTGCAGCGGGCAGCAGGCCTCTTGGACAGGTTGAGAGATAAAAAAATAATAATTCCCATGCAGTCTCAATGGCGGGGTGCGGGCCGGGGAATAGGCCTCTTGGCCGGGGTGAATAGTGTTGGAACACGGCCCGCGGAAATAGTAGCGGCTGGAGGTACCGGGGGCGATGCCCGCCCCGGGCCGGCGGCCAAGTTAAAAAAATAAATAATCCCGTTCAGTCTCAATGGCAGGGTGGGGCCGGCCCGGCGGCGATTGCGGCAGGCAGCAGGCCTCTTGGACAGGTTGAGAGATAAAAAAATAATAATTCCCATGCAGTCTCAATGGCGGGGTGCGGGCCGGGGAATAGGCCTCTTGGCCGGGGTGAATATGTTGGAACGCGGCGCGCGTAAATAGAAGCGGCTGGAGGTACCGGGGGCGAAGCCCGCCCTGGCCCGGAGGCCGAGTTAAAAAAAATAATAATCCCCGTTCAGTCTCAATGGCGGGGTGCGAGTGCGGCGGGCAGCAGGCCTCTTGGAAGGTTTGAGAGATAAAAAAATAATAATTCCCGTTCAGTCTCAATGGCAGGGTGCAGGCCGGCCCGGCGGCGATTGCGGCGGGCAGCAGGCCTCTTGGACAGGTTGAGAGATAAAAAAATAATAATTCCCGTTCAGTCTCAATGGCAGGGTGCGGGCCGGCCCGGCGGCGATTGCGGCGGGCAGCAGGCCTCTTGGACAGGTTGAGAGATAAAAAAAATAATAATTCCCATGCAGTCTCAATGGCGGGGTGCGGGCCGGGGAATAGGCCTCTTGGCCGGGGTGAATAGTGTTGGAACACGGCCCGCGGAAATAGTAGCGGCTGGAGGTACCGGGGGCGATGCCCGCCCCGGGCCGGCGGCCAAGTTAAAAAAATAAATAATCCCCGTTCAGTCTCAATGGCAGGGTGCGGGCCGGCCCGGCGGCGATTGCGGCGGGCAGCAGGCCTCTTGGACAGGTTGAGAGATAAAAAAATAATAATTCCCGTGCAGTCTCAATGGCGGGGTGCGGGCCGGGGAATAGGCCTCTTGGCCGGGGTGAATAGTGTTGGAACACGGCCCGCGGAAATAGTAGCGGCTGGAGGTACCGGGGGCGATTCCCGCCCCGGCCCGGCGGCCAAGTTAAAAAAATAAATAATCCCCGTTCAGTCTCAATGGCAGGGTGCGGGCCGGCCCGGCGGCGATTGCGGCGGGCAGCAGGCCTCTTGGACAGGTTGAGAGATAAAAAAATAATAATTCCCATGCAGTCTCAATGGCGGGGTGCGGGCCGGGGAATAGGCCTCTTGGCCGGGGTGAATATGTTGGAACGCGGCGCGCGTAAATAGAAGCGGCTGGAGGTACCGGGGGCGAAGCCCGCCCCGGCCCGGAGGCCGAGTTAAAAAAAATAATAATCCCCGTTCAGTCTCAATGGCGGGGTACGGGCCGGCCCGGCGGCGAGTGCGGCGGGCAGCGGGCCTCTTGGACAGGTTGAGAGATAAAAAAATAATAATTCCCGTGCAGTCTCAATGGCGGGGTGCGAGCCGGCCCGGCGGCGAGTGCGGCGGGCAGCAGGCCTCTTGGACAGGTTGAGAGATAAAAAAATAATAATTCCCGTTCAGTCTCAATGGCAGGGTGCGGGCCGGCCCGGCGGCGATTGCGGCGGGCAGCAGGCCTCTTGGACAGGTTGAGAGATAAAAAAATAATAATTCCCATGCAGTCTCAATGGCGGGGTGCGGGCCGGGGAATAGGCCTCTTGGCCGGGGTGAATAGTGTTGGAACACGGCCCGCGGAAATAGTAGCGGCTGGAGGTACCGGGGGCGATGCCCGCCCCGGGCCGGCGGCCAAGTTAAAAAAATAAATAATCCCCGTTCAGTCTCAATGGCAGGGTGCGGGCCAGCCAGGCGGCGATTGCGGCGGGCAGCAGGCCTCTTGGACAGGTTGAGAGATAAAAAAATAATAATTCCCGTGCAGTCTCAATGGCGGGCTGCGGGCCGGGGAATAGGCCTCTTGGCCGGGGTGAATAGTGTTGGAACACGGCCCGCGGAAATAGTAGCGGCTGGAGGTACCGGGGGCGATTCCCGCCCCGGCCCGGCGGCCAAGTTAAAAAAATAAATAATCCCCGTTCAGTCTCAATGGCAGGGTGCGGGCCGGCCCGGCGGCGATTGCGGCGGGCAGCAGGCCTCTTGGACAGGTTGAGAGATAAAAAAATAATAATTCCCATGCAGTCTCAATGGCGGGGTGCGGGCCGGGGAATAGGCCTCTTGGCCGGGGTGAATATGTTGGAACGCGGCGCGCGTAAATAGAAGCGGCTGGAGGTACCGGGGGCGAAGCCCGCCCCGGCCCGGAGGCCGAGTTAAAAAAAATAATAATCCCCGTTCAGTCTCAATGGCGGGGTGCGGGCCGGCCCGGCGGCGAGTGCGGCGGGCAGCGGGCCTCTTGGACAGGTTGAGAGATAAAAAAATAATAATTCCCATGCAGTCTCAATGGCGGGGTGCGGGCCGGGGAATAGGCCTTTTGGCCGGGGTGAATAGTGTTGGAACACGGCCCGCGGAAATAGTAGCGGCTGGAGGTACCGGGGGCGATGCCCGCCCCGGCCCGGCGGCCAAGTTAAAAAAATAAATAATCCCCGTTCAGTCTCAATGGCAGGGTGCGGGCCGGCCCGGCGGCGATTGCGGCGGGCAGCAGGCCTCTTGGACAGGTTGAGAGATAAAAAAATAATAATTCCCGTGCAGTCTCAATGGCGGGGTGCGGGCCGGGGAATAGGCCTCTTGGCCGGGGTGAATAGTGTTGGAACACGGCCCGCGGAAATAGTAGCGGCTGGAGGTACCGGGGGCGATGCCCGCCCCGGCCCGGCGGCCAAGTTAAAAAAATAAATAATCCCCGTTCAGTCTCAATGGCAGGGTGCGGGCCGGCCCGGCGGCGATTGCGGCGGGCAGCAGGCCTCTTGGACAGGTTGAGAGATAAAAAAATAATAATTCCCATGCAGTCTCAATGGCGGGGTGCGGGCCGGGGAATAGGCCTCTTGGCCGGGGTGAATAGTGTTGGAACACGGCCCGCGGAAATAGTAGCAGCTGGAGGTACCGGGGGCGATGCCCGCCCCGGCCCGGCGGCCAAGTTAAAAAAATAAATAATCCCCGTTCAGTCTCAATGGCAGGGTGCGGGCCGGCCCGGCGGCGAGTGCGGCGGGCAGCAGGCCTCTTGGACAGGTTGAGAGATAAAAAAATAATAATTCCCGTTCAGTCTCAATGGCAGGGTGCGGGCCGGCCCGGCGGCGATTGCGGCGGGCAGCAGGCCTCTTGGACAGGTTGAGAGATAAAAAAATAATAATTCCCATTCAGTCTCAATGGCGGGGTGCGGGCCGGGGAATAGGCCTCTTGGCCGGGGTGAATATGTTGGAACGCGGCGCGCGTAAATAGAAGCGGCTGGAGGTACCGGGGGCGAAGCCCGCCCCGGCCCGGAGGCCGAGTTAAAAAAAATAATAATCCCCGTTCAGTCTCAATGGCGGGGTGCGGGGCCGGCCCGGCGGCGAGTGCGGCGGGCAGCAGGCCTCTTGGACAGGTTGAGAGATAAAAAAATAATAATTCCCGTGAAGTCTCAATGGCGGGGTGCGGGCCGGGGAATAGGCCTCTTGGCCGGGGTGAATAGTGTTGGAACACGGCCCGCGGAAATAGTAGCGGCTGGAGGTACCGGGGGCGATGCCCGCCCCGGCCCGGCGGCCAAGTTAAAAAAATAAATAATCCCCGTTCAGTCTCAATGGCAGGGTGCGGGCCGGCCCGGCGGCGATTGCGGCGGGCAGCAGGCCTCTTGGACAGGTTGAGAGATAAAAAAATAATAATTCCCGTGCAGTCTCAATGGCGGGGTGCGGGCCGGGGAATAGGCCTCTTGGCCGGGGTGAATAGTGTTGGAACACGGCCCGCGGAAATAGTAGCGGCTGGAGGTACCGGGGGCGATGCCCGCCCCGGGCCGGCGGCCAAGTTAAAAAAATAAATAATCGCCGTTCAGTCTCAATGGCAGGGTGCGGGCCGGCCCGGCGGCGAGTGCGGCGGGCAGCAGGCCTCTTGGACAGGTTGAGAGATAAAAAAATAATAATTCCTGTTCAGTCTCAATGGCAGGGTGCGGGCCGGCCCGGCGGCGATTGCGGCGGGCAGCAGGCCTCTTGGACAGGTTGAGAGATAAAAAAATAATAATTCCCATGCAGTCTCAATGGCGGGGTGCGGGCCGGGGAATAGGCCTCTTGGCCGGGGTGAATATGTTGGAACGCGGCGCGCGTAAATAGAAGCGGCTGGAGGTACCGGGGGCGAAGCCCGCCCCGGCCCGGACGCCGAGTTAAAAAAAATAATAATCCCCGTTCAGTCTCAATGGCGGGGTGCGGGCCGGCCCGGCGGCGAGTGCGGCGGGCAGCAGGCCTCTTGGACAGGTTGAGAGATAAAAAAATAATAATTCCCGTGCAGTCTCAATGGCGGGGTGCGGGCCGGGGAATAGGCCTCTTGGCCGGGGTGAATAGTGTTGGATCACGGCCCGCGGAAATAGTAGCGGCTGGAGGTACCGGGGGCGATGCCCGCCCCGGCCCGGCGGCCAAGTTAAAAAAATAAATAATCCCCGTTCAGTCTCAATGGCAGGGTGCGGGCCGGCCCGGCGGCGATTGCGGCGGGCAGCAGGCCTCTTGGACAGGTTGAGAGATAAAAAAATAATAATTCCCATGCAGTCTCAATGGCGGGGTGCGGGCCGGGGAATAGGCCTCTTGGCCGGGGTGAATAGTGTTGGAACACGGCCCGCGGAAATAGTAGCGGCTGGAGGTACCGGGGGCGATGCCCGCCCCGGGCCGGCGGCCAAGTTAAAAAAATAAATAATCCCCATTCAGTCTCAATGGCAGGGTGCGGGCCGGCCCGGCGGCGATTGCGGCGGGCACCCGGCCACTTGGACAGGTTGAGAGATATAAAAATAATAATTCCCGTGCAGTCTCAATGGCGGGGTGCGGGCCGGCCCGGCGGACGAGTGTGGCCGGGGAAGAGGCCTCTTGGCCGGGGTGAATATGTTGGAACGCGGCGCGCGTAAATAGAAGCGGCTGGAGGTACCGGGGGCGAAGCCCGCCCCGGCCCGGAGGCCGAGTTAAAAAAAATAATAATCCCCGTTCAGTCTCAATGGCGGGGTGCGGGCCGGCCCGGCGGCGAGTGCGGCGGGCAGCAGGCCTCTTGGACAGGTTGAGAGATAAAAAAATAATAATTCCCGTTCAGTCTCAATGGCAGGGTGCGGGACAACCCGGGGGCGATTGCGGCGGGCAGCAGGCCTCTTGGACAGGTTGAGAGATAAAAAAATAATAATTCCCATGCAGTCTCGATGGCAGGGTGCGGGCCGGCCCGGCGGCGATTGCGGCGGGCAGCAGGCCTCTTGGACAGGTTGAGAGATAAAAAAATAATAATTCCCGTGCAGTCTCAATGGCGGGGTGCGGGCCGGGGAATAGGCCTCTTGGCCGGGGTGAATAGTGTTGGAACACGGCCCGCGGAAATAGTAGCGGCTGGAGGTACCGGGGGCGATGCCCGCCCCGGGCCGGCGGCCAAGTTAAAAAAATAAATAATCCCCATTCAGTCTCAATGGCAGGGTGCGGGCCGGCCCGGCGGCGATTGCGGCGGGCACCCGGCCTCTTGGACAGGTTGAGAGATATAAAAATAATAATTCCCGTGCAGTCTCAATGGCGGGGTGCGGGCCGGCCCGGCGGACGAGTGTGGCCGGGGAAGAGGCCTCTTGGCCGGGGTGAATATGTTGGAACGCGGCGCGCGTAAATAGAAGCGGCTGGAGGTACCGGGGGCGAAGCCCGCCCCGGCCCGGAGGCCGAGTTAAAAAAAATAATAATCCCCGTTCAGTCTCAATGGCGGGGTGCGGGCCGGCCCGGCGGCGAGTGCGGCGGGCAGCAGGCCTCTTGGACAGGTTGAGAGATAAAAAAATAATAATTCCCGTGCAGTCTCAATGGCGGGGTGCGGGCCGGGGAATAGGCCTCTTGGCCGGGGTGAATAGTGTTGGAACACGGCCCGCGGAAATAGTAGCGGCTGGAGGTACCGGGGGCGATGCCCGCCCCGGCCCGGCGGCCGAGTTAAAAAAAATAATAATCCCCGTTCAGTCTCAATGGCGGGGTGCGGGCCGGCCCGGCGGCGAGTGCGGCGGGCAGCAGGCCTCTTGGACAGGTTGAGAGATAAAAAAATAATAATTCCCGTGCAGTCTCAATGGCGGGGTGCGGGCCGGGGAATAGGCCTCTTGGACGGGGTGAATAGTGTTGGAACACGGCCCGCGGAAATAGTAGCGGCTGGAGGTACCGGGGACGATGCCCGCCCCGGCCCGGCGGCCAAGTTAAAAAAATAAATAATCCCCGTTCAGTCTCAATGGCAGGGTGCGGGCCGGCCCGGCGGCGATTGCGGCGGGCAGCAGGCCTCTTGGACAGGTTGAGAGATAAAAAAATAATAATTCCCGTGCAGTCTCAATGGCGGGGTGCGGGCCGGGGAATAGGCCTCTTGGCCGGGGTGAATAGTGTTGGAACACGGCCCGCGGAAATAGTAGCGGCTGGAGGTACCGGGGGCGATGCCCGCCCCGGCCCGGCGGCCAAGTTAAAAAAATAAATAATCCCCGTTCAGTCTCAATGGCAGGGTGCGGGCCGGCCCGGCGGCGATTGCGGCGGGCAGCAGGCCTCTTGGACAGGTTGAGAGATAAAAAAATAATAATTCCCATGCAGTCTCAATGGCGGGGTGCGGGCCGGGGAATAGGCCTCTTGGCCGGGGTGAATAGTGTTGGAACACGGCCCGCGGAAATAGTAGCAGCTGGAGGTACCGGGGGCGATGCCCGCCCCGGCCCGGCGGCCAAGTTAAAAAAATAAATAATCCCCGTTCAGTCTCAATGGCAGGGTGCGGGCCGGCCCGGCGGCGAGTGCGGCGGGCAGCAGGCCTCTTGGACAGGTTGAGAGATAAAAAAATAATAATTCCCGTTCAGTCTCAATGGCAGGGTGCGGGCCAGCCCGGCGGCGATTGCGGCGGGCAGCAGGCCTCTTGGACAGGTTGAGAGATAAAAAAATAATAATTCCCATTCAGTCTCAATGGCGGGGTGCGGGCCGGGGAATAGGCCTCTTGGCCGGGGTGAATATGTTGGAACGCGGCGCGCGTAAATAGAAGCGGCTGGAGGTACCGGGGGCGAAGCCCGCCCCGGCCCGGAGGCCGAGTTAAAAAAAATAATAATCCCCGTTCAGTCTCAATGGCGGGGTGCGGGGCCGGCCCGGCGGCGAGTGCGGCGGGCAGCAGGCCTCTTGGACAGGTTGAGAGATAAAAAAATAATAATTCCCGTGCAGTCTCAATGGCGGGGTGCGGGCCGGGGAATAGGCCTCTTGGCCGGGGTGAATAGTGTTGGAACACGGCCCGCGGAAATAGTAGCGGCTGGAGGTACCGGGGGCGATGCCCGCCCCGGCCCGGCGGCCGAGTTAAAAAAAATAATAATCCCCGTTCAGTCTCAATGGCGGGGTGCGGGCCGGCCCGGCGGCGAGTGCGGCGGGCAGCAGGCCTCTTGGACAGGTTGAGAGATAAAAAAATAATAATTCCCGTGCAGTCTCAATGGCGGGGTGCGGGCCGGGGAATAGGCCTCTTGGACGGGGTGAATAGTGTTGGAACACGGCCCGCGGAAATAGTAGCGGCTGGAGGTACCGGGGACGATGCCCGCCCCGGCCCGGCGGCCAAGTTAAAAAAATAAATAATCCCCGTTCAGTCTCAATGGCAGGGTGCGGGCCGGCCCGGCGGCGATTGCGGCGGGCAGCAGGCCTCTTGGACAGGTTGAGAGATAAAAAAATAATAATTCCCGTGCAGTCTCAATGGCGGGGTGCGGGCCGGGGAATAGGCCTCTTGGCCGGGGTGAATAGTGTTGGAACACGGCCCGCGGAAATAGTAGCGGCTGGAGGTACCGGGGGCGATGCCCGCCCCGGCCCGGCGGCCAAGTTAAAAAAATAAATAATCCCCGTTCAGTCTCAATGGCAGGGTGCGGGCCGGCCCGGCGGCGATTGCGGCGGGCAGCAGGCCTCTTGGACAGGTTGAGAGATAAAAAAATAATAATTCCCATGCAGTCTCAATGGCGGGGTGCGGGCCGGGGAATAGGCCTCTTGGCCGGGGTGAATAGTGTTGGAACACGGCCCGCGGAAATAGTAGCAGCTGGAGGTACCGGGGGCGATGCCCGCCCCGGCCCGGCGGCCAAGTTAAAAAAATAAATAATCCCCGTTCAGTCTCAATGGCAGGGTGCGGGCCGGCCCGGCGGCGAGTGCGGCGGGCAGCAGGCCTCTTGGACAGGTTGAGAGATAAAAAAATAATAATTCCCGTTCAGTCTCAATGGCAGGGTGCGGGCCGGCCCGGCGGCGATTGCGGCGGGCAGCAGGCCTCTTGGACAGGTTGAGAGATAAAAAAATAATAATTCCCATTCAGTCTCAATGGCGGGGTGCGGGCCGGGGAATAGGCCTCTTGGCCGGGGTGAATATGTTGGAACGCGGCGCGCGTAAATAGAAGCGGCTGGAGGTACCGGGGGCGAAGCCCGCCCCGGCCCGGAGGCCGAGTTAAAAAAAATAATAATCCCCGTTCAGTCTCAATGGCGGGGTGCGGGGCCGGCCCGGCGGCGAGTGCGGCGGGCAGCAGGCCTCTTGGACAGGTTGAGAGATAAAAAAATAATAATTCCCGTGAAGTCTCAATGGCGGGGTGCGGGCCGGGGAATAGGCCTCTTGGCCGGGGTGAATAGTGTTGGAACACGGCCCGCGGAAATAGTAGCGGCTGGAGGTACCGGGGGCGATGCCCGCCCCGGCCCGGCGGCCAACTTAAAAAAATAAATAATCCCCGTTCAGTCTCAATGGCAGGGTGCGGGCCGGCCCGGCGGCGATTGCGGCGGGCAGCAGGCCTCTTGGACAGGTTGAGAGATAAAAAAATAATAATTCCCGTGCAGTCTCAATGGCGGGGTGCGGGCCGGGGAATAGGCCTCTTGGCCGGGGTGAATAGTGTTGGAACACGGCCCGCGGAAATAGTAGCGGCTGGAGGTACCGGGGGCGATGCCCGCCCCGGGCCGGCGGCCAAGTTAAAAAAATAAATAATCGCCGTTCAGTCTCAATGGCAGGGTGCGGGCCGGCCCGGCGGCGAGTGCGGCGGGCAGCAGGCCTCTTGGACAGGTTGAGAGATAAAAAAATAATAATTCCCGTTCAGTCTCAATGGCAGGGTGCGGGCCGGCCCGGCGGCGATTGCGGCGGGCAGCAGGCCTCTTGGACAGGTTGAGAGATAAAAAAATAATAATTCCCATGCAGTCTCAATGGCGGGGTGCGGGCCGGGGAATAGGCCTCTTGGCCGGGGTGAATATGTTGGAACGCGGCGCGCGTAAATAGAAGCGGCTGGAGGTACCGGGGGCGAAGCCCGCCCCGGCCCGGACGCCGAGTTAAAAAAAATAATAATCCCCGTTCAGTCTCAATGGCGGGGTGCGGGCCGGCCCGGCGGCGAGTGCGGCGGGCAGCAGGCCTCTTGGACAGGTTGAGAGATAAAAAAATAATAATTCCCGTGCAGTCTCAATGGCGGGGTGCGGGCCGGGGAATAGGCCTCTTGGCCGGGGTGAATAGTGTTGGATCACGGCCCGCGGAAATAGTAGCGGCTGGAGGTACCGGGGGCGATGCCCGCCCCGGCCCGGCGGCCAAGTTAAAAAAATAAATAATCCCCGTTCAGTCTCAATGGCAGGGTGCGGGCCGGCCCGGCGGCGATTGCGGCGGGCAGCAGGCCTCTTGGACAGGTTGAGAGATAAAAAAATAATAATTCCCATGCAGTCTCAATGGCGGGGTGCGGGCCGGGGAATAGGCCTCTTGGCCGGGGTGAATAGTGTTGGAACACGGCCCGCGGAAATAGTAGCGGCTGGAGGTACCGGGGGCGATGCCCGCCCCGGGCCGGCGGCCAAGTTAAAAAAATAAATAATCCCCATTCAGTCTCAATGGCAGGGTGCGGGCCGGCCCGGCGGCGATTGCGGCGGGCACCCGGCCTCTTGGACAGGTTGAGAGATATAAAAATAATAATTCCCGTGCAGTCTCAATGGCGGGGTGCGGGCCGGCCCGGCGGACGAGTGTGGCCGGGGAAGAGGCCTCTTGGCCGGGGTGAATATGTTGGAACGCGGCGCGCGTAAATAGAAGCGGCTGGAGGTACCGGGGGCGAAGCCCGCCCCGGCCCGGAGGCCGAGTTAAAAAAAATAATAATCCCCGTTCAGTCTCAATGGCGGGGTGCGGGCCGGCCCGGCGGCGAGTGCGGCGGGCAGCAGGCCTCTTGGACAGGTTGAGAGATAAAAAAATAATAATTCCCGTGCAGTCTCAATGGCGGGGTGCGGGCCGGGGAATAGGCCTCTTGGCCGGGGTGAATAGTGTTGGAACACGGCCCGCGGAAATAGTAGCGGCTGGAGGTACCGGGGGCGATGCCCGCCCCGGCCCGGCGGCCAAGTTAAAAAAATAAATAATCCCCGTTCAGTCTCAATGGCAGGGTGCGGGCCGGCCCGGTGGCGATTGCGGCGGGCAGCAGGCCTCTTGGACAGGTTGAGAGATAAAAAAATAATAATTCCCATGCAGTCTCAATGGCGGGGTGCGGGCCGGGGAATAGGCCTCTTGGCCGGGGTGAATAGTGTTGGAACACGGCCCGCGGAAATAGTAGCGGCTGGAGGTACCGGGGGCGATGCCCGCCCCGGCCCGGCGGCCAAGTTAAAAAAATAAATAATCCCCGTTCAGTCTCAATGGCAGGGTGCGGGCCGGCCCGGCGGCGATTGCGGCGGGCAGCAGGCCTCTTGGACAGGTTGAGAGATAAAAAAATAATAATTCCCATGCAGTCTCAATGGCGGGGTGCGGGCCGGGGAATAGGCCTCTTGGCCGGGGTGAATAGTGTTGGAACACGGCCTGCGGAAATAGTAGCGGCTGGAGGTACCGGGGGCGATGCCCGCCCCGGGCCGGCGGCCAAGTTAAAAAAATAAATAATCCCGTTCAGTCTCAATGGCAGGGTGCGGGCCGGCCCGGCGGCGATTGCGGCGGGCAGCAGGCCTCTTGGACAGGTTGAGAGATAAAAAAATAATAATTCCCATGCAGTCTCAATGGCGGGGTGCGGGCCGGGGAATAGGCCTCTTGGCCGGGGTGAATATGTTGGAACGCGGCGCGCGTAAATAGAAGCGGCTGGAGGTACCGGGGGCGAAGCCCGCCCCGGCCCGGAGGCCGAGTTAAAAAAAATAATAATCCCCGTTCAGTCTCAATGGCGGGGTGCGGGCCGGCCCGGCGGCGAGTGCGGCGGGCAGCAGGCCTCTTGGACAGGTTGAGAGATAAAAAAATAATAATTCCCGTGCAGTCTCAATGGCGGGGTGCGGGCCGGGGAATAGGCCTCTTGGCCGGGGTGAATAGTGTTGGAACACGGCCCGCGGAAATAGTAGCGGCTGGAGGTACCGGGGGCGATGCCCGCCCCGGCCCGGCGGCCAAGTTAAAAAAATAAATAATCACCGTTCAGTCTCAATGGCAGGGTGCGGGCCGGCCCGGCGGCGATTGCGGCGGGCAGCAGGCCTCTTGGACAGGTTGAGAGATAAAAAAATAATAATTCCCGTGCAGTCTCAATGGCGGGGTGCGGGCCGGGGAATAGGCCTCTTGGCCGGGGTGAATAGTGTTGGAACACGGCCCGCGGAAATAGTAGCGGCTGGAGGTACCGGGGGCGATGCCCGCCCCGGGCCGGCGGCCAAGTTAAAAAAATAAATAATCCCCGTTCAGTCTCAATGGCAGGGTGCGGGCCGGCCCGGCGGCGAGTGCGGTGGGCAGCAGGCCTCTTGGACAGGTTGAGAGATAAAAAAATAATAATTCCCGTTCAGTCTCAATGGCAGGGGGCGGGCCGGCCCGGCGGCGATTGCGGCGGGCAGCAGGCCTCTTGGACAGGTTGAGAGATAAAAAAATAATAATTCCCATGCAGTCTCAATGGCGGGGTGCGGGCCGGGGAATAGGCCTCTTGGCCGGGGTGAATAGTGTTGGAACACGGCCCGCGGAAATAGTAGCGGCTGGAGGTACCGGGGGCGATGCCCGCCCCGGGCCGGCGGCCAAGTTAAAAAAATAAATAATCCCCGTTCAGTCTCAATGGCAGGGTGCGGGCCGGCCCGGCGGCGATTGCGGCGGGCAGCAGGCCTCTTGGACAGGTTGAGAGATAAAAAAATAATAATTCCCGTGCAGTCTCAATGGCGGGGTGCGGGCCGGGGAATAGGCCTCTTGGCCGGGGTGAATAGTGTTGGAACACGGCCCGCGGAAATAGTAGCGGCTGGAGGTACCGGGGGCGATGCCCGCCCCGGCCCGGCGGCCAAGTTAAAAAAATAAATAATCCCCGTTCAGTCTCAATGGCAGGGTGCGGGCCGGCCCGGCGGCGAGTGCGGCGGGCAGCAGGCCTCTTGGACAGGTTGAGAGATAAAAAAATAATAATTCCCGTTCAGTCTCAATGGCAGGGTGCGGGCCGGCCCGGCGGCGATTTCGGCGGGCAGCAGGCCTCTTGGACAGGTTGAGAGATAAAAAAATAATAATTCCCATGCAGTCTCAATGGCGGGGTGCGGGCCGGGGAATATGCCTCTTGGCCGGGGTGAATATGTTGGAACGCGGCGCGCGTAAATAGAAGCGGCTGGAGGTACCGGGGGCGAAGCCCGCCCCGGCCCGGAGGCCGAGTTAAAAAAAATAATAATCCCCGTTCAGTCTCAATGGCGGGGTGCGGGCCGGCCCGGCGGCGAGTGCGGCGGGCAGCAGGCCTCTTGGACAGGTTGAGAGATAAAAAAATAATAATTCCCGTGCAGTCTCAATGGCGGGGTGCGGGCCGGGGAATAGGCCTCTTGGCCGGGGTGAATAGTGTTGGAACACGGCCAGCGGAAATAGTAGCGGCTGGAGGTACCGGGGGCGATGCCCGCCCCGGCCCGGCGGCCAAGTTAAAAAAATAAATAATCCCCGTTCAGTCTCAATGGCAGGGTGCGGGCCGGCCCGGCGGCGATTGCGGCGGGCAGCAGGCCTCTTGGACAGGTTGAGAGATAAAAAAATAATAATTCCCGTGCAGTCTCAATGGCGGGGTGCGGGCCGGGGAATAGGCCTCTTGGCCGGGGTGAATAGTGTTGGAACACGGCCCGCGGAAATAGTAGCGGCTGGAGGTACCGGGGGCGATGCCCGCCCCGGCCCGGCGGCCGAGTTAAAAAAAATAATAATCCCCGTTCAGTCTCAATGGCGGGGTGCGGGCCGGCCCGGCGGCGAGTGCGGCGGGCAGCAGGCCTCTTGGACAGGTTGAGAGATAAAAAAATAATAATTCCCGTGCAGTCTCAATGGCGGGGTGCGGGCCGGGGAATAGGCCTCTTGGACGGGGTGAATAGTGTTGGAACACGGCCCGCGGAAATAGTAGCGGCTGGAGGTACCGGGGACGATGCCCGCCCCGGCCCGGCGGCCAAGTTAAAAAAATAAATAATCCCCGTTCAGTCTCAATGGCAGGGTGCGGGCCGGCCCGGCGGCGATTGCGGCGGGCAGCAGGCCTCTTGGACAGGTTGAGAGATAAAAAAATAATAATTCCCGTGCAGTCTCAATGGCGGGGTGCGGGCCGGGGAATAGGCCTCTTGGCCGGGGTGAATAGTGTTGGAACACGGCCCGCGGAAATAGTAGCGGCTGGAGGTACCGGGGGCGATGCCCGCCCCGGCCCGGCGGCCAAGTTAAAAAAATAAATAATCCCCGTTCAGTCTCAATGGCAGGGTGCGGGCCGGCCCGGCGGCGATTGCGGCGGGCAGCAGGCCTCTTGGACAGGTTGAGAGATAAAAAAATAATAATTCCCATGCAGTCTCAATGGCGGGGTGCGGGCCGGGGAATAGGCCTCTTGGCCGGGGTGAATAGTGTTGGAACACGGCCCGCGGAAATAGTAGCAGCTGGAGGTACCGGGGGCGATGCCCGCCCCGGCCCGGCGGCCAAGTTAAAAAAATAAATAATCCCCGTTCAGTCTCAATGGCAGGGTGCGGGCCGGCCCGGCGGCGAGTGCGGCGGGCAGCAGGCCTCTTGGACAGGTTGAGAGATAAAAAAATAATAATTCCCGTTCAGTCTCAATGGCAGGGTGCGGGCCGGCCCGGCGGCGATTGCGGCGGGCAGCAGGCCTCTTGGACAGGTTGAGAGATAAAAAAATAATAATTCCCATTCAGTCTCAATGGCGGGGTGCGGGCCGGGGAATAGGCCTCTTGGCCGGGGTGAATATGTTGGAACGCGGCGCGCGTAAATAGAAGCGGCTGGAGGTACCGGGGGCGAAGCCCGCCCCGGCCCGGAGGCCGAGTTAAAAAAAATAATAATCCCCGTTCAGTCTCAATGGCGGGGTGCGGGGCCGGCCCGGCGGCGAGTGCGGCGGGCAGCAGGCCTCTTGGACAGGTTGAGAGATAAAAAAATAATAATTCCCGTGAAGTCTCAATGGCGGGGTGCGGGCCGGGGAATAGGCCTCTTGGCCGGGGTGAATAGTGTTGGAACACGGCCCGCGGAAATAGTAGCGGCTGGAGGTACCGGGGGCGATGCCCGCCCCGGCCCGGCGGCCAAGTTAAAAAAATAAATAATCCCCGTTCAGTCTCAATGGCAGGGTGCGGGCCGGCCCGGCGGCGATTGCGGCGGGCAGCAGGCCTCTTGGACAGGTTGAGAGATAAAAAAATAATAATTCCCGTGCAGTCTCAATGGCGGGGTGCGGGCCGGGGAATAGGCCTCTTGGCCGGGGTGAATAGTGTTGGAACACGGCCCGCGGAAATAGTAGCGGCTGGAGGTACCGGGGGCGATGCCCGCCCCGGGCCGGCGGCCAAGTTAAAAAAATAAATAATCGCCGTTCAGTCTCAATGGCAGGGTGCGGGCCGGCCCGGCGGCGAGTGCGGCGGGCAGCAGGCCTCTTGGACAGGTTGAGAGATAAAAAAATAATAATTCCCGTTCAGTCTCAATGGCAGGGTGCGGGCCGGCCCGGCGGCGATTGCGGCGGGCAGCAGGCCTCTTGGACAGGTTGAGAGATAAAAAAATAATAATTCCCATGCAGTCTCAATGGCGGGGTGCGGGCCGGGGAATAGGCCTCTTGGCCGGGGTGAATATGTTGGAACGCGGCGCGCGTAAATAGAAGCGGCTGGAGGTACCGGGGGCGAAGCCCGCCCCGGCCCGGACGCCGAGTTAAAAAAAATAATAATCCCCGTTCAGTCTCAATGGCGGGGTGCGGGCCGGCCCGGCGGCGAGTGCGGCGGGCAGCAGGCCTCTTGGACAGGTTGAGAGATAAAAAAATAATAATTCCCGTGCAGTCTCAATGGCGGGGTGCGGGCCGGGGAATAGGCCTCTTGGCCGGGGTGAATAGTGTTGGATCACGGCCCGCGGAAATAGTAGCGGCTGGAGGTACCGGGGGCGATGCCCGCCCCGGCCCGGCGGCCAAGTTAAAAAAATAAATAATCCCCGTTCAGTCTCAATGGCAGGGTGCGGGCCGGCCCGGCGACGATTGCGGCGGGCAGCAGGCCTCTTGGACAGGTTGAGAGATAAAAAAATAATAATTCCCATGCAGTCTCAATGGCGGGGTGCGGGCCGGGGAATAGGCCTCTTGGCCGGGGTGAATAGTGTTGGAACACGGCCCGCGGAAATAGTAGCGGCTGGAGGTACCGGGGGCGATGCCCGCCCCGGGCCGGCGGCCAAGTTAAAAAAATAAATAATCCCCATTCAGTCTCAATGGCAGGGTGCGGGCCGGCCCGGCGGCGATTGCGGCGGGCACCCGGCCTCTTGGACAGGTTGAGAGATATAAAAATAATAATTCCCGTGCAGTCTCAATGGCGGGGTGCGGGCCGGCCCGGCGGACGAGTGTGGCCGGGGAAGAGGCCTCTTGGCCGGGGTGAATATGTTGGAACGCGGCGCGCGTAAATAGAAGCGGCTGGAGGTACCGGGGGCGAAGCCCGCCCCGGCCCGGAGGCCGAGTTAAAAAAAATAATAATCCCCGTTCAGTCTCAATGGCGGGGTGCGGGCCGGCCCGGCGGCGAGTGCGGCGGGCAGCAGGCCTCTTGGACAGGTTGAGAGATAAAAAAATAATAATTCCCGTGCAGTCTCAATGGCGGGGTGCGGGCCGGGGAATAGGCCTCTTGGCCGGGGTGAATAGTGTTGGAACACGGCCCGCGGAAATAGTAGCGGCTGGAGGTACCGGGGGCGATGCCCGCCCCGGCCCGGCGGCCAAGTTAAAAAAATAAATAATCCCCGTTCAGTCTCAATGGCAGGGTGCGGGCCGGCCCGGTGGCGATTGCGGCGGGCAGCAGGCCTCTTGGACAGGTTGAGAGATAAAAAAATAATAATTCCCATGCAGTCTCAATGGCGGGGTGCGGGCCGGGGAATAGGCCTCTTGGCCGGGGTGAATAGTGTTGGAACACGGCCCGCGGAAATAGTAGCGGCTGGAGGTACCGGGGGCGATGCCCGCCCCGGCCCGGCGGCCAAGTTAAAAAAATAAATAATCACCGTTCAGTCTCAATGGCAGGGTGCGGGCCGGCCCGGCGGCGATTGCGGCGGGCAGCAGGCCTCTTGGACAGGTTGAGAGATAAAAAAATAATAATTCCCGTGCAGTCTCAATGGCGGGGTGCGGGCCGGGGAATAGGCCTCTTGGCCGGGGTGAATAGTGTTGGAACACGGCCCGCGGAAATAGTAGCGGCTGGAGGTACCGGGGGCGATGCCCGCCCCGGGCCGGCGGCCAAGTTAAAAAAATAAATAATCCCCGTTCAGTCTCAATGGCAGGGTGCGGGCCGGCCCGGCGGCGAGTGCGGTGGGCAGCAGGCCTCTTGGACAGGTTGAGAGATAAAAAAATAATAATTCCCGTTCAGTCTCAATGGCAGGGGGCGGGCCGGCCCGGCGGCGATTGCGGCGGGCAGCAGGCCTCTTGGACAGGTTGAGAGATAAAAAAATAATAATTCCCATGCAGTCTCAATGGCGGGGTGCGGGCCGGGGAATAGGCCTCTTGGCCGGGGTGAATAGTGTTGGAACACGGCCCGCGGAAATAGTAGCGGCTGGAGGTACCGGGGGCGATGCCCGCCCCGGGCCGGCGGCCAAGTTAAAAAAATAAATAATCCCCGTTCAGTCTCAATGGCAGGGTGCGGGCCGGCCCGGCGGCGATTGCGGCGGGCAGCAGGCCTCTTGGACAGGTTGAGAGATAAAAAAATAATAATTCCCGTGCAGTCTCAATGGCGGGGTGCGGGCCGGGGAATAGGCCTCTTGGCCGGGGTGAATAGTGTTGGAACACGGCCCGCGGAAATAGTAGCGGCTGGAGGTACCGGGGGCGATGCCCGCCCCGGCCCGGCGGCCAAGTTAAAAAAATAAATAATCCCCGTTCAGTCTCAATGGCAGGGTGCGGGCCGGCCCGGCGGCGAGTGCGGCGGGCAGCAGGCCTCTTGGACAGGTTGAGAGATAAAAAAATAATAATTCCCGTTCAGTCTCAATGGCAGGGTGCGGGCCGGCCCGGCGGCGATTTCGGCGGGCAGCAGGCCTCTTGGACAGGTTGAGAGATAAAAAAATAATAATTCCCATGCAGTCTCAATGGCGGGGTGCGGGCCGGGGAATATGCCTCTTGGCCGGGGTGAATATGTTGGAACGCGGCGCGCGTAAATAGAAGCGGCTGGAGGTACCGGGGGCGAAGCCCGCCCCGGCCCGGAGGCCGAGTTAAAAAAAATAATAATCCCCGTTCAGTCTCAATGGCGGGGTGCGGGCCGGCCCGGCGGCGAGTGCGGCGGGCAGCAGGCCTCTTGGACAGGTTGAGAGATAAAAAAATAATAATTCCCGTGCAGTCTCAATGGCGGGGTGCGGGCCGGGGAATAGGCCTCTTGGCCGGGGTGAATAGTGTTGGAACACGGCCAGCGGAAATAGTAGCGGCTGGAGGTACCGGGGGCGATGCCCGCCCCGGCCCGGCGGCCAAGTTAAAAAAATAAATAATCCCCGTTCAGTCTCAATGGCAGGGTGCGGGCCGGCCCGGCGGCGATTGCGGCGGGCAGCAGGCCTCTTGGACAGGTTGAGAGATAAAAAAATAATAATTCCCGTGCAGTCTCAATGGCGGGGTGCGGGCCGGGGAATAGGCCTCTTGGCCGGGGTGAATAGTGTTGGAACACGGCCCGCGGAAATAGTAGCGGCTGGAGGTACCGGGGGCGATGCCCGCCCCGGCCCGGCGGCCGAGTTAAAAAAAATAATAATCCCCGTTCAGTCTCAATGGCGGGGTGCGGGCCGGCCCGGCGGCGAGTGCGGCGGGCAGCAGGCCTCTTGGACAGGTTGAGAGATAAAAAAATAATAATTCCCGTGCAGTCTCAATGGCGGGGTGCGGGCCGGGGAATAGGCCTCTTGGACGGGGTGAATAGTGTTGGAACACGGCCCGCGGAAATAGTAGCGGCTGGAGGTACCGGGGACGATGCCCGCCCCGGCCCGGCGGCCAAGTTAAAAAAATAAATAATCCCCGTTCAGTCTCAATGGCAGGGTGCGGGCCGGCCCGGCGGCGATTGCGGCGGGCAGCAGGCCTCTTGGACAGGTTGAGAGATAAAAAAATAATAATTCCCGTGCAGTCTCAATGGCGGGGTGCGGGCCGGGGAATAGGCCTCTTGGCCGGGGTGAATAGTGTTGGAACACGGCCCGCGGAAATAGTAGCGGCTGGAGGTACCGGGGGCGATGCCCGCCCCGGCCCGGCGGCCAAGTTAAAAAAATAAATAATCCCCGTTCAGTCTCAATGGCAGGGTGCGGGCCGGCCCGGCGGCGATTGCGGCGGGCAGCAGGCCTCTTGGACAGGTTGAGAGATAAAAAAATAATAATTCCCATGCAGTCTCAATGGCGGGGTGCGGGCCGGGGAATAGGCCTCTTGGCCGGGGTGAATAGTGTTGGAACACGGCCCGCGGAAATAGTAGCAGCTGGAGGTACCGGGGGCGATGCCCGCCCCGGCCCGGCGGCCAAGTTAAAAAAATAAATAATCCCCGTTCAGTCTCAATGGCAGGGTGCGGGCCGGCCCGGCGGCGAGTGCGGCGGGCAGCAGGCCTCTTGGACAGGTTGAGAGATAAAAAAATAATAATTCCCGTTCAGTCTCAATGGCAGGGTGCGGGCCGGCCCGGCGGCGATTGCGGCGGGCAGCAGGCCTCTTGGACAGGTTGAGAGATAAAAAAATAATAATTCCCATTCAGTCTCAATGGCGGGGTGCGGGCCGGGGAATAGGCCTCTTGGCCGGGGTGAATATGTTGGAACGCGGCGCGCGTAAATAGAAGCGGCTGGAGGTACCGGGGGCGAAGCCCGCCCCGGCCCGGAGGCCGAGTTAAAAAAAATAATAATCCCCGTTCAGTCTCAATGGCGGGGTGCGGGGCCGGCCCGGCGGCGAGTGCGGCGGGCAGCAGGCCTCTTGGACAGGTTGAGAGATAAAAAAATAATAATTCCCGTGAAGTCTCAATGGCGGGGTGCGGGCCGGGGAATAGGCCTCTTGGCCGGGGTGAATAGTGTTGGAACACGGCCCGCGGAAATAGTAGCGGCTGGAGGTACCGGGGGCGATGCCCGCCCCGGCCCGGCGGCCAAGTTAAAAAAATAAATAATCCCCGTTCAGTCTCAATGGCAGGGTGCGGGCCGGCCCGGCGGCGATTGCGGCGGGCAGCAGGCCTCTTGGACAGGTTGAGAGATAAAAAAATAATAATTCCCGTGCAGTCTCAATGGCGGGGTGCGGGCCGGGGAATAGGCCTCTTGGCCGGGGTGAATAGTGTTGGAACACGGCCCGCGGAAATAGTAGCGGCTGGAGGTACCGGGGGCGATGCCCGCCCCGGGCCGGCGGCCAAGTTAAAAAAATAAATAATCGCCGTTCAGTCTCAATGGCAGGGTGCGGGCCGGCCCGGCGGCGAGTGCGGCGGGCAGCAGGCCTCTTGGACAGGTTGAGAGATAAAAAAATAATAATTCCCGTTCAGTCTCAATGGCAGGGTGCGGGCCGGCCCGGCGGCGATTGCGGCGGGCAGCAGGCCTCTTGGACAGGTTGAGAGATAAAAAAATAATAATTCCCATGCAGTCTCAATGGCGGGGTGCGGGCCGGGGAATAGGCCTCTTGGCCGGGGTGAATATGTTGGAACGCGGCGCGCGTAAATAGAAGCGGCTGGAGGTACCGGGGGCGAAGCCCGCCCCGGCCCGGACGCCGAGTTAAAAAAAATAATAATCCCCGTTCAGTCTCAATGGCGGGGTGCGGGCCGGCCCGGCGGCGAGTGCGGCGGGCAGCAGGCCTCTTGGACAGGTTGAGAGATAAAAAAATAATAATTCCCGTGCAGTCTCAATGGCGGGGTGCGGGCCGGGGAATAGGCCTCTTGGCCGGGGTGAATAGTGTTGGATCACGGCCCGCGGAAATAGTAGCGGCTGGAGGTACCGGGGGCGATGCCCGCCCCGGCCCGGCGGCCAAGTTAAAAAAATAAATAATCCCCGTTCAGTCTCAATGGCAGGGTGCGGGCCGGCCCGGCGACGATTGCGGCGGGCAGCAGGCCTCTTGGACAGGTTGAGAGATAAAAAAATAATAATTCCCATGCAGTCTCAATGGCGGGGTGCGGGCCGGGGAATAGGCCTCTTGGCCGGGGTGAATAGTGTTGGAACACGGCCCGCGGAAATAGTAGCGGCTGGAGGTACCGGGGGCGATGCCCGCCCCGGGCCGGCGGCCAAGTTAAAAAAATAAATAATCCCCATTCAGTCTCAATGGCAGGGTGCGGGCCGGCCCGGCGGCGATTGCGGCGGGCACCCGGCCTCTTGGACAGGTTGAGAGATATAAAAATAATAATTCCCGTGCAGTCTCAATGGCGGGGTGCGGGCCGGCCCGGCGGACGAGTGTGGCCGGGGAAGAGGCCTCTTGGCCGGGGTGAATATGTTGGAACGCGGCGCGCGTAAATAGAAGCGGCTGGAGGTACCGGGGGCGAAGCCCGCCCCGGCCCGGAGGCCGAGTTAAAAAAAATAATAATCCCCGTTCAGTCTCAATGGCGGGGTGCGGGCCGGCCCGGCGGCGAGTGCGGCGGGCAGCAGGCCTCTTGGACAGGTTGAGAGATAAAAAAATAATAATTCCCGTGCAGTCTCAATGGCGGGGTGCGGGCCGGGGAATAGGCCTCTTGGCCGGGGTGAATAGTGTTGGAACACGGCCCGCGGAAATAGTAGCGGCTGGAGGTACCGGGGGCGATGCCCGCCCCGGCCCGGCGGCCAAGTTAAAAAAATAAATAATCCCCGTTCAGTCTCAATGGCAGGGTGCGGGCCGGCCCGGTGGCGATTGCGGCGGGCAGCAGGCCTCTTGGACAGGTTGAGAGATAAAAAAATAATAATTCCCATGCAGTCTCAATGGCGGGGTGCGGGCCGGGGAATAGGCCTCTTGGCCGGGGTGAATAGTGTTGGAACACGGCCCGCGGAAATAGTAGCGGCTGGAGGTACCGGGGGCGATGCCCGCCCCGGCCCGGCGGCCAAGTTAAAAAAATAAATAATCCCCGTTCAGTCTCAATGGCAGGGTGCGGGCCGGCCCGGCGGCGATTGCGGCGGGCAGCAGGCCTCTTGGACAGGTTGAGAGATAAAAAAATAATAATTCCCATGCAGTCTCAATGGCGGGGTGCGGGCCGGGGAATAGGCCTCTTGGCCGGGGTGAATAGTGTTGGAACACGGCCTGCGGAAATAGTAGCGGCTGGAGGTACCGGGGGCGATGCCCGCCCCGGGCCGGCGGCCAAGTTAAAAAAATAAATAATCCCGTTCAGTCTCAATGGCAGGGTGCGGGCCGGCCCGGCGGCGATTGCGGCGGGCAGCAGGCCTCTTGGACAGGTTGAGAGATAAAAAAATAATAATTCCCATGCAGTCTCAATGGCGGGGTGCGGGCCGGGGAATAGGCCTCTTGGCCGGGGTGAATATGTTGGAACGCGGCGCGCGTAAATAGAAGCGGCTGGAGGTACCGGGGGCGAAGCCCGCCCCGGCCCGGAGGCCGAGTTAAAAAAAATAATAATCCCCGTTCAGTCTCAATGGCGGGGTGCGGGCCGGCCCGGCGGCGAGTGCGGCGGGCAGCAGGCCTCTTGGACAGGTTGAGAGATAAAAAAATAATAATTCCCGTGCAGTCTCAATGGCGGGGTGCGGGCCGGGGAATAGGCCTCTTGGCCGGGGTGAATAGTGTTGGAACACGGCCCGCGGAAATAGTAGCGGCTGGAGGTACCGGGGGCGATGCCCGCCCCGGCCCGGCGGCCAAGTTAAAAAAATAAATAATCACCGTTCAGTCTCAATGGCAGGGTGCGGGCCGGCCCGGCGGCGATTGCGGCGGGCAGCAGGCCTCTTGGACAGGTTGAGAGATAAAAAAATAATAATTCCCGTGCAGTCTCAATGGCGGGGTGCGGGCCGGGGAATAGGCCTCTTGGCCGGGGTGAATAGTGTTGGAACACGGCCCGCGGAAATAGTAGCGGCTGGAGGTACCGGGGGCGATGCCCGCCCCGGGCCGGCGGCCAAGTTAAAAAAATAAATAATCCCCGTTCAGTCTCAATGGCAGGGTGCGGGCCGGCCCGGCGGCGAGTGCGGTGGGCAGCAGGCCTCTTGGACAGGTTGAGAGATAAAAAAATAATAATTCCCGTTCAGTCTCAATGGCAGGGGGCGGGCCGGCCCGGCGGCGATTGCGGCGGGCAGCAGGCCTCTTGGACAGGTTGAGAGATAAAAAAATAATAATTCCCATGCAGTCTCAATGGCGGGGTGCGGGCCGGGGAATAGGCCTCTTGGCCGGGGTGAATAGTGTTGGAACACGGCCCGCGGAAATAGTAGCGGCTGGAGGTACCGGGGGCGATGCCCGCCCCGGGCCGGCGGCCAAGTTAAAAAAATAAATAATCCCCGTTCAGTCTCAATGGCAGGGTGCGGGCCGGCCCGGCGGCGATTGCGGCGGGCAGCAGGCCTCTTGGACAGGTTGAGAGATAAAAAAATAATAATTCCCGTGCAGTCTCAATGGCGGGGTGCGGGCCGGGGAATAGGCCTCTTGGCCGGGGTGAATAGTGTTGGAACACGGCCCGCGGAAATAGTAGCGGCTGGAGGTACCGGGGGCGATGCCCGCCCCGGCCCGGCGGCCAAGTTAAAAAAATAAATAATCCCCGTTCAGTCTCAATGGCAGGGTGCGGGCCGGCCCGGCGGCGAGTGCGGCGGGCAGCAGGCCTCTTGGACAGGTTGAGAGATAAAAAAATAATAATTCCCGTTCAGTCTCAATGGCAGGGTGCGGGCCGGCCCGGCGGCGATTTCGGCGGGCAGCAGGCCTCTTGGACAGGTTGAGAGATAAAAAAATAATAATTCCCATGCAGTCTCAATGGCGGGGTGCGGGCCGGGGAATATGCCTCTTGGCCGGGGTGAATATGTTGGAACGCGGCGCGCGTAAATAGAAGCGGCTGGAGGTACCGGGGGCGAAGCCCGCCCCGGCCCGGAGGCCGAGTTAAAAAAAATAATAATCCCCGTTCAGTCTCAATGGCGGGGTGCGGGCCGGCCCGGCGGCGAGTGCGGCGGGCAGCAGGCCTCTTGGACAGGTTGAGAGATAAAAAAATAATAATTCCCGTGCAGTCTCAATGGCGGGGTGCGGGCCGGGGAATAGGCCTCTTGGCCGGGGTGAATAGTGTTGGAACACGGCCAGCGGAAATAGTAGCGGCTGGAGGTACCGGGGGCGATGCCCGCCCCGGCCCGGCGGCCAAGTTAAAAAAATAAATAATCCCCGTTCAGTCTCAATGGCAGGGTGCGGGCCGGCCCGGCGGCGATTGCGGCGGGCAGCAGGCCTCTTGGACAGGTTGAGAGATAAAAAAATAATAATTCCCGTGCAGTCTCAATGGCCGGGTGCGGGCCGGGGAATAGGCCTCTTGGCCGGGGTGAATAGTGTTGGAACACGGCCCGCGGAAATAGTAGCGGCTGGAGGTACCGGGGGCGATGCCCGCCCCGGCCCGGCGGCCAAGTTAAAAAAATAAATAATCCCCGTTCAGTCTCAATGGCAGGGTGCGGGCCGGCCCGGCGGCGAGTGCGGCGGGCAGCAGGCCTCTTGGACAGGTTGAGAGATAAAAAAATAATAATTCCCGTTCAGTCTCAATGGCAGGGTGCGGGCCGGCCCGGCGGCGATTTCGGCGGGCAGCAGGCCTCTTGGACAGGTTGAGAGATAAAAAAATAATAATTCCCATGCAGTCTCAATGGCGGGGTGCGGGCCGGGGAATAGGCCTCTTGGCCGGGGTGAATATGTTGGAACGCGGCGCGCGTAAATAGAAGCGGCTGGAGGTACCGGGGGCGAAGCCCGCCCCGGCCCGGAGGCCGAGTTAAAAAAAATAATAATCCCCGTTCAGTCTCAATGGCGGGGTGCGGGGCCGGCCCGGCGGCGAGTGCGGCGGGCAGCAGGCCTCTTGGACAGGTTGAGAGATAAAAAAATAATAATTCCCGTGAAGTCTCAATGGCGGGGTGCGGGCCGGGGAATAGGCCTCTTGGCCGGGGTGAATAGTGTTGGAACACGGCCCGCGGAAATAGTAGCGGCTGGAGGTACCGGGGGCGATGCCCGCCCCGGCCCGGCGGCCAAGTTAAAAAAATAAATAATCCCCGTTCAGTCTCAATGGCAGGGTGCGGGCCGGCCCGGCGGCGATTGCGGCGGGCAGCAGGCCTCTTGGACAGGTTGAGAGATAAAAAAATAATAATTCCCGTGCAGTCTCAATGGCGGGGTGCGGGCCGGGGAATAGGCCTCTTGGCCGGGGTGAATAGTGTTGGAACACGGCCCGCGGAAATAGTAGCGGCTGGAGGTACCGGGGGCGATGCCCGCCCCGGGCCGGCGGCCAAGTTAAAAAAATAAATAATCGCCGTTCAGTCTCAATGGCAGGGTGCGGGCCGGCCCGGCGGCGAGTGCGGCGGGCAGCAGGCCTCTTGGACAGGTTGAGAGATAAAAAAATAATAATTCCCGTTCAGTCTCAATGGCAGGGTGCGGGCTGGCCCGGCGGCGATTGCGGCGGGCAGCAGGCCTCTTGGACAGGTTGAGAGATAAAAAAATAATAATTCCCATGCAGTCTCAATGGCGGGGTGCGGGCCGGGGAATAGGCCTCTTGGCCGGGGTGAATATGTTGGAACGCGGCGCGCGTAAATAGAAGCGGCTGGAGGTACCGGGGGCGAAGCCCGCCCCGGCCCGGAGGCCGAGATAAAAAAAATAATAATCCCCGTTCAGTCTCAATGGCGGGGTGCGAGTGCGGCGGGCAGCAGGCCTCTTGGACAGGTTGAGAGATAAAAAAATAATAATTCCCGTTCAGTCTCAATGGCAGGGTGCGGGCCGGCCCGGCGGCGATTGCGGCGGGCAGCAGGCCTCTTGGACAGGTTGAGAGATAAAAAAATAATAATTCCCATGCAGTCTCAATGGCGGGGTGCGGGCCGGGGAATAGGCCTTTTGGCCGGGGTGAATAGTGTTGGAACACGGCCCGCGGAAATAGTAGCGGCAGGAGGTACCGGGGGCGATGCCCGCCCCGGCCCGGCGGCCAAGTTAAAAAAATAAATAATCCCCGTTCAGTCTCAATGGCAGGGTGCGGGCCGGCCCGGCGGCGATTGCGGCGGGCAGCAGGCCTCTTGGACAGGTTGAGAGATAAAAAAATAATAATTCCCGTGCAGTCTCAATGGCGGGGTGCGGGCCGGGGAATAGGCCTCTTGGCCGGGGTGAATAGTGTTGGAACACGGCCCGCGGAAATAGTAGCGGCTGGAGGTACCGGGGGCGATGCCCGCCCCGGCCCGGCGGCCAAGTTAAAAAAATAAATAATCCCCGTTCAGTCTCAATGGCAGGGTGCGGGCCGGCCCGGCGGCGATTGCGGCGGGCAGCAGGCCTCTTGGACAGGTTGAGAGATAAAAAAAATAATAATTCCCGTGCAGTCTCAATGGTGGGGTGCGGGCCGGGGAATAGGCCTCTTGGCCGGGGTGAATAGTGTTGGAACACGGCCCGCGGAAATAGTAGCGGCTGGAGGTACCGGGGGCGATGCCCGCCCCGGCCCGGCGGCCAAGTTAAAAAAATAAATAATCCCCGTTCAGTCTCAATGGCAGGGTGCGGGCCGGCCCGGCGGCGAGTGCGGCGGGCAGCAGGCCTCTTGGACAGGTTGAGAGATAAAAAAATAATAATTCCCGTTCAGTCTCAATGGCAGGGTGCGGGCCGGCCCGGCGGCGATTGCGGCGGGCAGCAGGCCTCTTGGACAGGTTGAGAGATAAAAAAATAATAATTCCCATGCAGTCTCAATGGCGGGGTGCGGGCCGGGGAATAGGCCTCTTGGCCGGGGTGAATAGTGTTGGAACACGGCCCGCGGAAATAGTAGCGGCTGGAGGTACCGGGGGCGATGCCCGCCCCGGCCCGGCGGCCAAGTTAAAAAAATAAATAATCCCCGTTCAGTCTCAATGGCAGGGTGCGGGCTGGCCCGGCGGCGAGTGCGGCGGGCAGCAGGCCTCTTGGACAGGTTGAGAGATAAAAAAATAATAATTCCCGTTCAGTCTCAATGGCAGGGTGCGGGCCGGCCCGGCGGCGATTGCGGCGGGCAGCAGGCCTCTTGGACAGGTTGAGAGATAAAAAAATAATAATTCCCATGCAGTCTCAATGGCGGGGTGCGGGCCGGGGAATAGGCCTCTTGGCCGGGGTGAATATGTTGGAACGCGGCGCGCGTAAATAGAAGCGGCTGGAGGTACCGGGGGCGAAGCCCGCCCCGGCCCGGAGGCCGAGTTAAAAAAAATAATAATCCCCGTTCAGTCTCAATGGCGGGGTGCGGGCCGGCCCGGCGGCGAGTGCGGCGGGCAGCACGCCTCTTGGACAGGTTGAGAGATAAAAAAATAATAATTCCCGTGCAGTCTCAATGGCGGGGTGCGGGCCGGGGAATAGGCCTCTTGGCCGGGGTGAATAGTGTTGGAACACGGCCCGCGGAAATAGTAGCGGCTGGAGGTACCGGGGGCGATGCCCGCCCCGGCCCGGCGGCCAAGTTAAAAAAATAAATAATCCCCGTTCAGTCTCAATGGCAGGGTGCGGGCCGGCCCGGCGGCGATTGCGGCGGGCAGCAGGCCTCTTGGACAGGTTGAGAGATAAAAAAATAATAATTCCCCTGCAGTCTCAATGGCGGGGTGCGGGCCGGGGAATAGGCCTCTTGGCCGGGGTGAATAGTGTTGGAACACGGCCCGCGGAAATAGTAGCGGCTGGAGGTACCGGGGGCGATGCCCGCCCCGGGCCGGCGGCCAAGTTAAAAAAATAAATAATCCCCGTTCAGTCTCAATGGGAGGGTGCGGGCCGGCCCGGCGGCGAGTGCGGTGGGCAGCAGGCCTCTTGGACAGGTTGAGAGATAAAAAAATAATAATTCCCGTTCAGTCTCAATGGCAGGGTGCGGGCCGGCCCGGCGGCGATTGCGGCGGGCAGCAGGCCTCTTGGACAGGTTGAGAGATAAAAAAATAATAATTCCCATGCAGTCTCAATGGCGGGGTGCGGGCCGGGGAATAGGCCTCTTGGCCGGGGTGAATAGTGTTGGAACACGGCCCGCGGAAATAGTAGCGGCTGGAGGTACCGGGGGCGATGCCCGCCCCGGGCCGGCGGCCAAGTTAAAAAAATAAATAATCCCCGTTCAGTCTCAATGGCAGGGTGCGGGCCGGCCCGGCGGCGATTGCGGCGGGCAGCAGGCCTCTTGGACAGGTTGAGAGATAAAAAAATAATAATTCCCGTGCAGTCTCAATGGCGGGGTGCGGGCCGGGGAATAGGCCTCTTGGCCGGGGTGAATAGTGTTGGAACACGGCCCGCGGAAATAGTAGCGGCTGGAGGTACCGGGGGCGATGCCCGCCCCGGCCCGGCGGCCAAGTTAAAAAAATAAATAATCCCGTTCAGTCTCAATGGCAGGGTGCGGGCCGGCCCGGCGGCGAGTGCGGCGGGCAGCAGGCCTCTTGGACAGGTTGAGAGATAAAAAAATAATAATTCCCGTTCAGTCTCAATGGCAGGGTGCGGGCCGGCCCGGCGGCGATTGCGGCGGGCAGCAGGCCTCTTGGACAGGTTGAGAGATAAAAAAATAATAATTCCCATGCAGTCTCAATGGCGGGGTGCGGGCCGGGGAATAGGCCTCTTGGCCGGGGTGAATAGTGTTGGAACACGGCCCGCGGAAATAGTAGCGGCTGGAGGTACCGGGGGCGATGCCCGCCCCGGGCCGGCGGCCAAGTTAAAAAAATAAATAATCCCCATTCAGTCTCAATGGCAGGGTGCGGGCCGGCCCGGCGGCGATTGCGGCGGGCACCCGGCCTCTTGGACAGGTTGAGAGATATAAAAATAATAATTCCCGTGCAGTCTCAATGGCGGGGTGCGGGCCGGCCCGGCGGACGAGTGTGGCCGGGGAAGAGGCCTCTTGGCCGGGGTGAATATGTTGGAACGCGGCGCGCGTAAATAGAAGCGGCTGGAGGTACCGGGGGCGAAGCCCGCCCCGGCCCGGAGGCCGAGTTAAAAAAAATAATAATCCCCGTTCAGTCTCAATGGCGGGGTGCGGGCCGGCCCGGCGGCGAGTGCGGCGGGCAGCAGGCCTCTTGGACAGGTTGAGAGATAAAAAAATAATAATTCCCGTGCAGTCTCAATGGCGGGGTGCGGGCCGGGGAATAGGCCTCTTGGCCGGGGTGAATAGTGTTGGAACACGGCCCGCGGAAATAGTAGCGGCTGGAGGTACCGGGGGCGATGCCCGCCCCGGCCCGGCGGCCAAATTAAAAAAATAAATAATCCCCGTTCAGTCTCAATGGCAGGGTGCGGGCCGGCCCGGCGGCGATTGCGGCGGGCAGCAGGCCTCTTGGACAGGTTGAGAGATAAAAAAATAATAATTCCCATGCAGTCTCAATGGCGGGGTGCGGGCCGGGGAATAGGCCTCTTGGCCGGGGTGAATAGTGTTGGAACACGGCCCGCGGAAATAGTAGCGGCTGGAGGTACCGGGGGCGATGCCCGCCCCGGCCCGGCGGCCAAGTTAAAAAAATAAATAATCCCCGTTCAGTCTCAATGGCAGGGTGCGGGCCGGCCCGGCGGCGATTGCAGCGGGCAGCAGGCCTCTTGGACAGGTTGAGAGATAAAAAAATAATAATTCCCATGCAGTCTCAATGGCGGGGTGCGGGCCGGGGAATAGGCCTCTTGGCCGGGGTGAATAGTGTTGGAACACGGCCCGCGGAAATAGTAGCGGCTGGAGGTACCGGGGGCGATGCCCGCCCCGGGCCGGCGGCCAAGTTAAAAAAATAAATAATCCCGTTCAGTCTCAATGGCAGGGTGGGGCCGGCCCGGCGGCGATTGCGGCAGGCAGCAGGCCTCTTGGACAGGTTGAGAGATAAAAAAATAATAATTCCCATGCAGTCTCAATGGCGGGGTGCGGGCCGGGGAATAGGCCTCTTGGCCGGGGTGAATATGTTGGAACGCGGCGCGCGTAAATAGAAGCGGCTGGAGGTACCGGGGGCGAAGCCCGCCCTGGCCCGGAGGCCGAGTTAAAAAAAATAATAATCCGCGTTCAGTCTCAATGGCGGGGTGCGAGTGCGGCGGGCAGCAGGCCTCTTGGACAGGTTGAGAGATAAAAAAATAATAATTCCCGTTCAGTCTCAATGGCAGGGTGCAGGCCGGCCCGGCGGCGATTGCGGCGGGCAGCAGGCCTCTTGGACAGGTTGAGAGATAAAAAAATAATAATTCCCGTTCAGTCTCAATGGCAGGGTGCGGGCCGGCCCGGCGGCGATTGCGGCGGGCAGCAGGCCTCTTGGACAGGTTGAGAGATAAAAAAAATAATAATTCCCATGCAGTCTCAATGGCGGGGTGCGGGCCGGGGAATAGGCCTCTTGGCCGGGGTGAATAGTGTTGGAACACGGCCCGCGGAAATAGTAGCGGCTGGAGGTACCGGGGGCGATGCCCGCCCCGGGCCGGCGGCCAAGTTAAAAAAATAAATAATCCCCGTTCAGTCTCAATGGCAGGGTGCGGGCCGGCCCGGCGGCGATTGCGGCGGGCAGCAGGCCTCTTGGACAGGTTGAGAGATAAAAAAATAATAATTCCCGTGCAGTCTCAATGGCGGGGTGCGGGCCGGGGAATAGGCCTCTTGGCCGGGGTGAATAGTGTTGGAACACGGCCCGCGGAAATAGTAGCGGCTGGAGGTACCGGGGGCGATTCCCGCCCCGGCCCGGCGGCCAAGTTAAAAAAATAAATAATCCCCGTTCAGTCTCAATGGCAGGGTGCGGGCCGGCCCGGCGGCGATTGCGGCGGGCAGCAGGCCTCTTGGACAGGTTGAGAGATAAAAAAATAATAATTCCCATGCAGTCTCAATGGCGGGGTGCGGGCCGGGGAATAGGCCTCTTGGCCGGGGTGAATATGTTGGAACGCGGCGCGCGTAAATAGAAGCGGCTGGAGGTACCGGGGGCGAAGCCCGCCCCGGCCCGGAGGCCGAGTTAAAAAAAATAATAATCCCCGTTCAGTCTCAATGGCGGGGTACGGGCCGGCCCGGCGGCGAGTGCGGCGGGCAGCGGGCCTCTTGGACAGGTTGAGAGATAAAAAAATAATAATTCCCGTGCAGTCTCAATGGCGGGGTGCGAGCCGGCCCGGCGGCGAGTGCGGCGGGCAGCAGGCCTCTTGGACAGGTTGAGAGATAAAAAAATAATAATTCCCGTTCAGTCTCAATGGCAGGGTGCGGGCCGGCCCGGCGGCGATTGCGGCGGGCAGCAGGCCTCTTGGACAGGTTGAGAGATAAAAAAATAATAATTCCCATGCAGTCTCAATGGCGGGGTGCGGGCCGGGGAATAGGCCTCTTGGCCGGGGTGAATAGTGTTGGAACACGGCCCGCGGAAATAGTAGCGGCTGGAGGTACCGGGGGCGATGCCCGCCCCGGGCCGGCGGCCAAGTTAAAAAAATAAATAATCCCCGTTCAGTCTCAATGGCAGGGTGCGGGCCAGCCAGGCGGCGATTGCGGCGGGCAGCAGGCCTCTTGGACAGGTTGAGAGATAAAAAAATAATAATTCCCGTGCAGTCTCAATGGCGGGCTGCGGGCCGGGGAATAGGCCTCTTGGCCGGGGTGAATAGTGTTGGAACACGGCCCGCGGAAATAGTAGCGGCTGGAGGTACCGGGGGCGATTCCCGCCCCGGCCCGGCGGCCAAGTTAAAAAAATAAATAATCCCCGTTCAGTCTCAATGGCAGGGTGCGGGCCGGCCCGGCGGCGATTGCGGCAGGCAGCAGGCCTCTTGGACAGGTTGAGAGATAAAAAAATAATAATTCCCATGCAGTCTCAATGGCGGGGTGCGGGCCGGGGAATAGGCCTCTTGGCCGGGGTGAATATGTTGGAACGCGGCGCGCGTAAATAGAAGCGGCTGGAGGTACCGGGGGCGAAGCCCGCCCCGGCCCGGAGGCCGAGTTAAAAAAAATAATAATCCCCGTTCAGTCTCAATGGCGGGGTGCGGGCCGGCCCGGCGGCGAGTGCGGCGGGCAGCGGGCCTCTTGGACAGGTTGAGAGATAAAAAAATAATAATTCCCGTGCAGTCTCAATGGCGGGGTGCGGGCCGGGGAATAAGCCTCTTGGCCGGGGTGAATAGTGTTGGAACACGGACCCCGGAAATAGTAGCGGCTGGAGGTACCGGGGGCGAAGCCCGCCCCGGCCCGGAGGCCGAGTTAAAAAAAATAATAATCCCCGTTCAGTCTCAATGGCGGGGTGCGGGCCGGCCCGGCGGCGAGTGCGGCGGGCAGCAGGCCTCTTGGACAGGTTGAGAGATAAAAAAATAAATAATCCCCGTTCAGTCTCAATGGCAGGGTGCGGGCCGGCCCGGCGGCGATTGCGGCGGGCAGCAGGCCTCTTGGACAGGTTGAGAGATATAAAAATAATAATTCCCGTGCAGTCTCAATGGCGGGGTGCGGGCCGGCCCGGCGGACGAGTGTGGCCGGGGAAGAGGCCTCTTGGCCGGGGTGAATATGTTGGAACGCGGCGCGCGTAAATAGAAGCGGCTGGAGGTACCGGGGGCGAAGCCCGCCCCGGCCCGGAGTCCGAGTTAAAAAAAATAATAATCCCCATTCAGTCTCAATGGCGGGGTGCGGGCCGGCCCGGCGGCGAGTGCGGCGGGCAGCAGGCCTCTTGGACAGGTTGAGAGATAAAAAAATAATAATTCCCGTGCAGTCTCAATGGCGGGGTGCGGGCCGGCCCGGCGGACGAGTGTGGCCGGGGAAGAGGCCTCTTGGCCGGGGTGAATATGTTGGAACGTGGCGCGCGTAAATAGAAGCGGCTGGAGGTACCGGGGGCGAAGCCCGCCCCGGCCCGGAGGCCGAGTTAAAAAAAATAATAATCCCCGTTCAGTCTCAATGGCGGGGTGCGGACCGGCCCGGCGGCGAGTGCGGCGGGCAGCAGGCCTCTTGGACAGGTTGAGAGATAAAAAAATAATAATTCCCGTTCAGTCTCAATACCAGGGTGCGGGCCGGCCCGGCGGCGATTGCGGCGGGCAGCAGGCCTCTTGGACAGGTTGAGAGATAAAAAAATAATAATTCCCATGCAGTCTCAATGGCGGTGTGCGGGCCGGGGAATAGGCCTCTTGGCCGGGGTGAATATGTTGGAACGCGGCGCGCGTAAATAGAAGCGGCTGGAGGTACCGGGGGCGAAGCCCGCCCCGGCCCGGAGGCCGAGTTAAAAAAAAATAATAATCCCCGTTCAGTCTCAATGGCGGGGTGCGGGCCGGCCCGGCGGCGAGTGCGGCGGGCAGCAGGCCTCTTGGACAGGTTGAGAGATAAAAAAATAATAATTCCCGTGCAGTCTCAATGGCGGGGTGCGGGCCGGGGAATAGGCCTCTTGGCCGGGGTGAATAGTGTTGGAACACGGCCCGCGGAAATAGTAGCGGCTGGAGGTACCGGGGGCGATGCCCGCCCCGGCCCGGCGGCCAAGTTAAAAAAATAAATAATCCCCGTTCAGTCTCAATGGCAGGGTGCGGGCCGGCCCGGCGGCGATTGCGGCGGGCAGCAGGCCTCTTGGACAGGTTGAGAGATAAAAAAATAATAATTCCCATGCAGTCTCAATGGCGGGGTGCGGGCCGGGGAATAGGCCTCTTGGCCGGGGTGAATAGTGTTGGAACACGGCCCGCGGAAATAGTAGCGGCTGGAGGTACCGGGGGCGATGCCCGCCCCGGCCCGGCGGCCAAGTTAAAAAAATAAAGAATCCCCGTTCAGTCTCAATGGCAGGGTGCGGGCCGGCCCGGCGGCGATTGCGGCGGGCAGCAGGCCTCTTGGACAGGTTGAGAGATATAAAAATAATAATTCCCGTGCAGTCTCAATGGCGGGGTGCGGGCCGGCCCGGCGGACGAGTGTGGCCGGGGAAGAGGCCTCTTGGCCGGGGTGAATATGTTGGAACGCGGCGCGCGTAAATAGAAGCGGCTGGAGGTACCGGGGGCGAAGCCCGCCCCGGCCCGGAGGCCGAGTTAAAAAAAATAATAATCCCCGTTCAGTCTCAATGGCGGGGTGCGGGCCGGCCCGGCGGCGAGTGCGGCGGGCAGCAGGCCTCTTGGACAGGTTGAGAGATAAAAAAATAATAATTCCCGTGCAGTCTCAATGGCGGGGTGCGGGCCGGCCCGGCGGACGAGTGTGGCCGGGGAAGAGGCCTCTTGGCCGGGGTGAATATGTTGGAACGCGGCGCGCGTAAATAGAAGCGGCTGGAGGTACCGGGGGCGAAGCCCGCCCCGGCCCGGCGGCCGAGTTAAAAAAAAAAATAATCCCCGTTCAGTCTCAATGGCGGGGTGCGGGCCGGCCCGGCGGCGAGTGCGGCGGGCAGCAGGCCTCTTGGACAGGTTGAGAGATAAAAAAATAATAATTCCCGTGCAGGCTCAATGGCGGGGTGCGGGCCGGGGAATAGGCCTCTTGGCCGGGGTGAATAGTGTTGGAACACGGCCCGCGGAAATAGTAGCGGCTGGAGGTACCGGGGGCGATGCCCGCCCCGGCCCGGCGGCCAAGTTAAAAAAATAAATAATCCCCGTTCAGTCTCAATGGCAGGGTGCGGGCCGGCCCGGCGGCGATTGCGGCGGGCAGCAGGCCTCTTGGACAGGTTGAGAGATAAAAAAATAATAATTCCCATGCAGTCTCAATGGCGGGGTGCGGGCCGGGGAATAGGCCTCTTGGCCGGGGTGAATAGTGTTGGAACACGGCCCGCGGAAATAGTAGCGGCTGGAGGTACCGGGGGCGATGCCCGCCCCGGGCCGGCGGCCAAGTTAAAAAAATAAATAATCCCCGTTCAGTCTCAATGGCAGGGTGCGGGCCGGCCCGGCGGCGATTGCGGCGGGCAGCAGGCCTCTTGGACAGGTTGAGAGATATAAAAATAATAATTCCCGTGCAGTCTCAATGGCGGGGTGCGGGCCGGCCCGGCGGACGAGTGTGGCCGGGGAAGAGGCCTCTTGGCCGGGGTGAATATGTTGGAACGCGGCGCGCGTAAATAGAAGCGGCTGGAGGTACCGGGGGCGAAGCCCGCCCCGGCCCGGAGGCCGAGTTAAAAAAAATAATAATCCCCGTTCAGTCTCAATGGCGGGGTGCGGGCCGGCCCGGCGGCGAGTGCGGCGGGCAGCAGGCCTATTGGACAGGTTGAGAGATAAAAAAATAATAATTCCCGTGCAGTCTCAATGGCGGGGTGCGGGCCGGGGAATAGGCCTCTTGGCCGGGGTGAATAGTGTTGGAACACGGCCCGCGGAAATAGTAGCGGCTGGAGGTACCGGGGGCGATGCCCGCCCCGGCCCGGCGGCCAAGTTAAAAAAATAAATAATCCCCGTTCAGTCTCAATGGCAGGGTGCGGGCCGGCCCGGCGGCGATTGCGGCGGGCAGCAGGCCTCTTGGACAGGTTGAGAGATAAAAAAATAATAATTCCCATGCAGTCTCAATGGCGGGTTGCGGGCCGGGGAATAGGCCTCTTGGCCGGGGTGAATAGTGTTGGAACACGGCCCGCGGAAATAGTAGCGGCTGGAGGTACCGGGGGCGATGCCCGCCCCGGCCCGGCGGCCAAGTTAAAAAAATAAATAATCCCCGTTGAGTCTCAATGGCAGGGTGCGGGCCGGCCCGGCGGCGATTGTGGCGGGCAGCAGGCCTCTTGGACAGGTTGAGAGATAAAAAAATAATAATTCCCATGCAGTCTCAATGGCGGGGTGCGGGCCGGGGAATAGGCCTCTTGGCCGGGGTGAATAGTGTTGGAACACGGCCCGCGGAAATAGTAGCGGCTGGAGGTACCGGGGGCGATGCCCGCCCCGGCCCGGCGGCCAAGTTAAAAAAATAAATAATCCCCGTTCAGTCTCAATGGCAGGGTGCGGGCCGGCCCGGCGGCGATTGCGGCGGGCAGCAGGCCTCTTGGACAGGTTGAGAGATAAAAAAATAATAATTCCCATGCAGTCTCAATGGCGGGGTGCGGGCCGGGGAATAGGCCTCTTGGCCGGGGTGAATAGTGTTGGAACACGGCCCGCGGAAATAGTAGCGGCTGGAGGTACCGGGGGCGATGCCCGCCCCGGGCCGGCGGCCAAGTTAAAAAAATAAATAATCCCCGTTCAGTCTCAATGGCAGGGTGCGGGCCGGCCCGGCGGCGATTGCGGCGGGCAGCAGGCCTCTTGGACAGGTTGAGAGATATAAAAATAATAATTCCCGTGCAGTCTCAATGGCGGGGTGCGGGCCGGCCCGGCGGACGAGTGTGGCCGGGGAAGAGGCCTCTTGGCCGGGGTGAATATGTTGGAACGCGGCGCGCGTAAATAGAAGCGGCTGGAGGTACCGGGGGCGAAGCCCGCCCCGGCCCGGAGGCCGAGTTAAAAAAAATAATAATCCCCGTTCAGTCTCAATGGCGGGGTGCGGGCCGGCCCGGCGGCGAGTGCGGCGGGCAGCAGGCCTATTGGACAGGTTGAGAGATAAAAAAATAATAATTCCCGTGCAGTCTCAATGGCGGGGTGCGGGCCGGGGAATAGGCCTCTTGGCCGGGGTGAATAGTGTTGGAACACGGCCCGCGGAAATAGTAGCGGCTGGAGGTACCGGGGGCGATGCCCGCCCCGGCCCGGCGGCCAAGTTAAAAAAATAAATAATCCCCGTTCAGTCTCAATGGCAGGGTGCGGGCCGGCCCGGCGGCGATTGCGGCGGGCAGCAGGCCTCTTGGACAGGTTGAGAGATAAAAAAATAATAATTCCCATGCAGTCTCAATGGCGGGTTGCGGGCCGGGGAATAGGCCTCTTGGCCGGGGTGAATAGTGTTGGAACACGGCCCGCGGAAATAGTAGCGGCTGGAGGTACCGGGGGCGATGCCCGCCCCGGCCCGGCGGCCAAGTTAAAAAAATAAATAATCCCCGTTGAGTCTCAATGGCAGGGTGCGGGCCGGCCCGGCGGCGATTGTGGCGGGCAGCAGGCCTCTTGGACAGGTTGAGAGATAAAAAAAATAATAATTCCCATGCAGTCTCAATGGCGGGGTGCGGGCCGGGGAATAGGCCTCTTGGCCGGGGTGAATAGTGTTGGAACACGGCCCGCGGAAATAGTAGCGGCTGGAGGTACCGGGGGCGATGCCCGCCCCGGGCCGGAGGCCGAGTTAAAAAAAATAATAATCCCCGTTCAGTCTCAATGGCGGGGTGCGGGCCGGCCCGGCGGCGAGTGCGGCGGGCAGCAGGCCTCTTGGACAGGTTGAGAGATAAAAAAATAATAATTCCCGTGCAGTCTCAATGGCGGGGTGCGGGCCGGGGAATAGGCCTCTTGGCCGGGGTGAATAGTGTTGGAACACGGCCCGCGGAAATAGTAGCGGCTGGAGGTACCGGGGGCGATGCCCGCCCCGGCCCGGCGGCCAAGTTAAAAAAATAAATAATCCCCGTTCAGTCTCAATGGCAGGGTGCGGGCCGGCCCGGCGGCGATTGCGGCGGGCAGCAGGCCTCTTGGACAGGTTGAGAGATAAAAAAATAATAATTCCCATGCAGTTTCAATGGCGGGGTGCGGGCCGGGGAATAGGCCTCTTGGCCGGGGTGAATAGTGTTGGAACACGGCCCGCGGAAATAGTAGCGGCTGGAGGTACCGGGGGCGATGCCCGCCCCGGCCCGGCGGCCAAGTTAAAAAAATAAATAATCCCCGTTCAGTCTCAATGGCAGGGTGCGGGCCGGCCCGGCGGCGATTGCGGCGGGCAGCAGGCCTCTTGGACAGGTTGAGAGATAAAAAAATAATAATTCCCATGCAGTCTCAATGGCGGGGTGCGGGCCGGGGAATAGGCCTCTTGGCCGGGGTGAATAGTGTTGGAACACGGCCCGCGGAAATAGTAGCGGCTGGAGGTACCGGGGGCGATGCCCGCCCCGGGCCGGCGGCCAAGTTAAAAAAATAAATAATCCCCATTCAGTCTCAATGGCAGGGTGCGGGCCGGCCCGGCAGCGATTGCGGCGGGCACGGCCTCTTGGACAGGTTGAGAGATATAAAAATAATAATTCCCGTGCAGTCTCAATGGCGGGGTGCGGGCCGGCCCGGCGGACGAGTGTGGCCGGGGAAGAGGCCTCTTGGCCGGGGTGAATATGTTGGAACGCGGCGCGCGTAAATAGAAGCGGCTGGAGGTACCGTGGGCGAAGCCCGCCCCGGCCCGGAGGCCGAGTTAAAAAAAAAAATAATCCCCGTTCAGTCTCAATGGCGGGGTGCGGGCCGGCCCGGCGGCGAGTGCGGCGGGCAGCAGGCCTCTTGGACAGGTTGAGAGATAAAAAAATAATAATTCCCGTGCAGTCTCAATGGCGGGGTGCGGGCCGGGGAATAGGCCTCTTGGCCGGGGTGAATAGTGTTGGAACACGGCCCGCGGAAATAGTAGCGGCTGGAGGTACCGGGGGCGATGCCCGCCCCGGCCCGGCGGCCAAGTTAAAAAAATAAATAATCCCCGTTCAGTCTCAATGGCAGGGTGCGGGCCGGCCCGGCGGCGATTGCGGCGGGCAGCAGGCCTCTTGGACAGGTTGAGAGATAAAAAAATAATAATTCCCATGCAGTCTCAATGGCGGGGTGCGGGCCGGGGAATAGGCCTCTTGGCCGGGGTGAATAGTGTTGGAACACGGCCCGCGGAAATAGTAGCGGCTGGAGGTACCGGGGGCGATGCCCGCCCCGGGCCGGCGGCCAAGTTAAAAAAATAAATAATCCCCATTCAGTCTCAATGGCAGGGTGCGGGCCGGCCCGGCGGCGATTGCGGCGGGCACCCGGCCTCTTGGACAGGTTGAGAGATATAAAAATAATAATTCCCGTGCAGTCTCAACGGCGGGGTGCGGGCCGGCCCGGCGGACGAGTGTGGCCGGGGAAGAGGCCTCTTGGCCGGGGTGAATATGTTGGAACGCGGCGCGCGTAAATAGAAGCGGCTGGAGGTACCGGGGGCGAAGCCCGCCCCGGCCCGGAGGCCGAGTTAAAAAAAATAATAATCCCCGTTCAGTCTCAATGGCGTGGTGCGGGCCGGCCCGGCGGCGAGTGCGGCGGGCAGCAGGCCTCTTGGACAGGTTGAGAGATAAAAAAATAATAATTCCCGTGCAGTCTCAATGGCGGGGTGCGGGCCGGCCCGGCGGACGAGTGTGGCCGGGGAAGAGGCCTCTTGGCCGGGGTGAATATGTTGGAACGCGGCGCGCGTAAATAGAAGCGGCTGGAGGTACCGGGGGCGAAGCCCGCCCCGGCCCGGCGGCCGAGTTAAAAAAAATAATAATCCCCGTTCAGTCTCAATGGCGGGGTGCGGGCCGGCCCGGCGGCGAGTGCGGCGGGCAGCAGGCCTCTTGGACAGGTTGAGAGATAAAAAAATAATAATTCCCGTGCAGTCTCAATGGCGGGGTGCGGGCCGGGGAATAGGCCTCTTGGCCGGGGTGAATAGTGTTGGAACACGGCCCGCGGAAATAGTAGCGGCTGGAGGTACCGGGGGCGATGCCCGCCCCGGCCCGGCGGCCAAGTTAAAAAAATAAATAATCCCCGTTCAGTCTCAATGGCAGGGTGCGGGCCGGCCCGGCGGCGATTGCGGCGGGCAGCAGGCCTCTTGGACAGGTTGAGAGATAAAAAAATAATAATTCCCATGCAGTCTCAATGGCGGGTTGCGGGCCGGGGAATAGGCCTCTTGGCCGGGGTGAATAGTGTTGGAACACGGCCCGCGGAAATAGTAGCGGCTGGAGGTACCGGGGGCGATGCCCGCCCCGGCCCGGCGGCCAAGTTAAAAAAATAAATAATCCCCGTTCAGTCTCAATGGCAGGGTGCGGGCCGGCCCGGCGGCGATTGCGGCGGGCAGCAGGCCTCTTGGACAGGTTGAGAGATAAAAAAATAATAATTCCCGTGCAGTCTCAATGGCGGGGTGCGGGCCGGGGAATAGGCCTCTTGGCCGGGGTGAATATGTTGGAACGCGGCGCGCGCAAATAGAAGCGGCTGGAGGTACCGGGGGCGAAGCCCGCCCCGGCCCGGAGGCCGAGTTAAAAAAAATAATAATCCCCGTTCAGTCTCAATGGCGGGGTGCGGGCCGGCCCGGCGGCGAGTGCGGCGGGCAGCAGGCCTCTTGGACAGGTTGAGAGATAAAAAAATAATAATTCCCGTGCAGTCTCAATGGCGGGGTGCGCGCCGGGGAATAGGCCTCTTGGCCGGGGTGAATAGTGTTGGAACACGGCCCGCGGAAATAGTAGCGGCTGGAGGTACCGGGGGCGATGCCCGCCCCGGCCCGGCGGCCAAGTTAAAAAAATAAATAATCCCCGTTCAGTCTCAATGGCAGGGTGCGGGCCGGCCCGGCGGCGATTGCGGCGGGCAGCAGGCCTCTTGGACAGGTTGAGAGATAAAAAAATAATAATTCCCATGCAGTCTCAATGGCGGGGTGCGGGCCGGGGAAGAGGCCTCTTGGCCGGGGTGAATAGTGTTGGAACACGGCCCGCGGAAATAGTAGCGGCTGGAGGTACCAGGGGCGATGCCCGCCCCGGCCCGGCGGCCAAGTTAAAAAAATAAATAATCCCCGTTCAGTCTCAATGGCAGGGTGCGGGCCGGCCCGGCGGCGATTGCGGCGGGCACCCGGCCTCTTGGACAGGTTGAGAGATATAAAAATAATAATTCCCGTGCAGTCTCAACGGCGGGGTGCGGGCCGGCCCGGCGGACGAGTGTGGCCGGGGAAGAGGCCTCTTGGCCGGGGTGAATATGTTGGAACGCGGCGCGCGTAAATAGAAGCGGCTGGAGGTACCGGGGGCGAAGCCCGCCCCGGCCCGGAGGCCGAGTTAAAAAAAATAATAATCCCCGTTCAGTCTCAATGGCGTGGTGCGGGCCGGCCCGGCGGCGAGTGCGGCGGGCAGCAGGCCTCTTGGACAGGTTGAGAGATAAAAAAATAATAATTCCCGTGCAGTCTCAATGGCGGGGTGCGGGCCGGCCCGGCGGACGAGTGTGGCCGGGGAAGAGGCCTCTTGGCCGGGGTGAATATGTTGGAACGCGGCGCGCGTAAATAGAAGCGGCTGGAGGTACCGGGGGCGAAGCCCGCCCCGGCCCGGCGGCCGAGTTAAAAAAAATAATAATCCCCGTTCAGTCTCAATGGCGGGGTGCGGGCCGGCCCGGCGGCGAGTGCGGCGGGCAGCAGGCCTCTTGGACAGGTTGAGAGATAAAAAAATAATAATTCCCGTGCAGTCTCAATGGCGGGGTGCGGGCCGGGGAATAGGCCTCTTGGCCGGGGTGAATAGTGTTGGAACACGGCCCGCGGAAATAGTAGCGGCTGGAGGTACCGGGGGCGATGCCCGCCCCGGCCCGGCGGCCAAGTTAAAAAAATAAATAATCCCCGTTCAGTCTCAATGGCAGGGTGCGGGCCGGCCCGGCGGCGATTGCGGCGGGCAGCAGGCCTCTTGGACAGGTTGAGAGATAAAAAAATAATAATTCCCATGCAGTCTCAATGGCGGGTTGCGGGCCGGGGAATAGGCCTCTTGGCCGGGGTGAATAGTGTTGGAACACGGCCCGCGGAAATAGTAGCGGCTGGAGGTACCGGGGGCGATGCCCGCCCCGGCCCGGCGGCCAAGTTAAAAAAATAAATAATCCCCGTTCAGTCTCAATGGCAGGGTGCGGGCCGGCCCGGCGGCGATTGCGGCGGGCAGCAGGCCTCTTGGACAGGTTGAGAGATAAAAAAATAATAATTCCCGTGCAGTCTCAATGGCGGGGTGCGGGCCGGGGAATAGGCCTCTTGGCCGGGGTGAATAGTGTTGGAACACGGCCCGCGGAAATAGTAGCGGCTGGAGGTACCGGGGGCGATGCCCGCCCCGGCCCGGCGGCCAAGTTAAAAAAATAAATAATCCCCGTTCAGTCTCAATGGCAGGGTGCGGGCCGGCCCGGCGGCGATTGCGGCGGGCAGCAGGCCTCTTGGACAGGTTGAGAGATAAAAAAATAATAATTCCCATGCAGTTTCAATGGCGGGGTGCGGGCCGGGGAATAGGCCTCTTGGCCGGGGTGAATAGTGTTGGAACACGGCCCGCGGAAATAGTAGCGGCTGGAGGTACCGGGGGCGATGCCCGCCCCGGCCCGGCGGCCAAGTTAAAAAAATAAATAATCCCCGTTCAGTCTCAATGGCAGGGTGCGGGCCGGCCCGGCGGCGATTGCGGCGGGCAGCAGGCCTCTTGGACAGGTTGAGAGATAAAAAATTAATAATTCCCATGCAGTCTCAATGGCGGGGTGCGGGCCGGGGAATAGGCCTCTTGGCCGGGGTGAATAGTGTTGGAACACGGCCCGCGGAAATAGTAGCGGCTGGAGGTACCGGGGGCGATGCCCGCCCCGGGCCGGCGGCCAAGTTAAAAAAATAAATAATCCCCATTCAGTCTCAATGGCAGGGTGCGGGCCGGCCCGGCGGCGATTGCGGCGGGCACGGCCTCTTGGACAGGTTGAGAGATATAAAAATAATAATTCCCGTGCAGTCTCAATGGCGGGGTGCGGGCCGGCCCGGCGGACGAGTGTGGCCGGGGAAGAGGCCTCTTGGCCGGGGTGAATATGTTGGAACGCGGCGCGCGCAAATAGAAGCGGCTGGAGGTACCGGGGGCGAAGCCCGCCCCGGCCCGGAGGCCGAGTTAAAAAAAATAATAATCCCCGTTCAGTCTCAATGGCGGGGTGCGGGCCGGCCCGGCGGCGAGTGCGGCGGGCAGCAGGCCTCTTGGACAGGTTGAGAGATAAAAAAATAATAATTCCCGTGCAGTCTCAATGGCGGGGTGCGCGCCGGGGAATAGGCCTCTTGGCCGGGGTGAATAGTGTTGGAACACGGCCCGCGGAAATAGTAGCGGCTGGAGGTACCGGGGGCGATGCCCGCCCCGGCCCGGCGGCCAAGTTAAAAAAATAAATAATCCCCGTTCAGTCTCAATGGCAGGGTGCGGGCCGGCCCGGCGGCGATTGCGGCGGGCAGCAGGCCTCTTGGACAGGTTGAGAGATAAAAAAATAATAATTCCCATGCAGTCTCAATGGCGGGGTGCGGGCCGGGGAAGAGGCCTCTTGGCCGGGGTGAATAGTGTTGGAACACGGCCCGCGGAAATAGTAGCGGCTGGAGGTACCAGGGGCGATGCCCGCCCCGGCCCGGCGGCCAAGTTAAAAAAATAAATAATCCCCGTTCAGTCTCAATGGCAGGGTGCGGGCCGGCCCGGCGGCGATTGCGGCGGGCAGCAGGCCTCTTGGACAGGTTGAGAGATATAAAAATAATAATTCCCGTGCAGTCTCAATGGCGGGGTGCGGGCCGGCCCGGCGGACGAGTGTGGCCGGGGAAGAGGCCTCTTGGCCGGGGTGAATATGTTGGAACGCGGCGCGCGTAAATAGAAGCGGCTGGAGGTACCGGGGGCGAAGCCCGCCCCGGCCCGGAGGCCGAGTTAAAAAAAATAATAATCCCCGTTCAGTCTCAATGGCGGGGTGCGGGCCGGCCCGGCGGCGAGTGCGGCGGGCAGCAGGCCTCTTGGACAGGTTGAGAGATAAAAAAATAATAATTCCCGTGCAGTCTCAATGGCGGGGTGCGGGCCGGCCCGGCGGACGAGTGTGGCCGGGGAAGAGGCCTCTTGGCCGGGGTGAATATGTTGGAACGCGGCGCGCGTAAATAGAAGCGGCTGGAGGTACCGGGGGCGAAGCCCGCCCCGGCCCGGAGGCCGAGTTAAAAAAAATAATAATCCCCGTTCAGTCTCAATGGCGGGGTGCGGGCCGGCCCGGCGGCGAGTGCGGCGGGCAGCAGGCCTCTTGGACAGGTTGAGAGATAAAAAAATAATAATTCCCGTGCAGTCTCAATGGCGGGGTGCGGGCCGGCCCGGCGGACGAGTGTGGCCGGGGAAGAGGCCTCTTGGCCGGGGTGAATATGTTGGAACGCGGCGCGCGTAAATAGAAGCGGCTGGAGGTACCGGGGGCGAAGCCCGCCCCGGCCCGGAGGCCGATTTAAAAAAAATAATAATCCCCGTTCAGTCTCAATGGCGGGGTGCGGGCCGGCCAGGCGGCGAGTGCGGCGGGCAGCAGGCCTCTTGGACAGGTTGAGAGATAAAAAAATAATAATTCCCGTTCAGTCTCAATGGCAGGGTGCGGGCCGGCCCGGCGTCGATTGCGGCGGGCAGCAGGCCTCTTGGACAGGTTGAGAGATAAAAAAATAATAATTCCCATGCAGTCTCAATGGCGGGGTGCGGGCCGGGGATTAGGCCTCTTGGCCGGGGTGAATAGTGTTGGAACACGGCCCGCGGAAATAGTAGCGGCTGGAGGTACCGGGGGCGATGCCCGCCCCGGGCCGGCGGCCAAGTTAAAAAAATAAATAATCCCCGTTCAGTCTCAATGGCAGGGTGCGGGCCGGCCCGGCGGCGATTGCGGCGGGCAGCAGGCCTCTTGGACAGGTTGAGAGATAAAAAAATAATAATTCCCGTGCAGTCTCAATGGCGGGGTGTGGGCCGGGGAATAGGCCTCTTGGCCGGGGTGAATAGTGTTGGAACACGGCCCGCGGAAATAGTAGCGGCTGGAGGTACCGGGGGCGATGCCCGCCCCGGCCCGGCGGCCAAGTTAAAAAAATAAATAATCCCCGTTCAGTCTCAATGGCAGGGTGCGGGCCGGCCCGGCGGCGATTGCGGCGGGCAGCAGGCCTCTTGGACAGGTTGAGAGATAAAAAAATAATAATTCCCGTGCAGTCTCAATGGCGGGGTGCGGGCCGGGGAATAGGCCTCTTGGCCGGGGTGAATAGTGTTGGAACACGCCCCGCGGAAATAGTAGCGGCTGGAGGTACCGGGGGCGATGCCCGCCCCGGCCCGGCGGCCAAGTTAAAAAAATAAATAATCCCCGTTCAGTCTCAATGGCAGGGTGCGGGCCGGCCCGGCGGCGATTGCGGCGGGCAGCAGGCCTCTTGGACAGGTTGAGAGATAAAAAAATAATAATTCCCATGCAGTTTCAATGGCGGGGTGCGGGCCGGGGAATAGGCCTCTTGGCCGGGGTGAATAGTGTTGGAACACGGCCCGCGGAAATAGTAGCGGCTGGAGGTACCGGGGGCGATGCCCGCCCCGGCCCGGCGGCCAAGTTAAAAAAATAAATAATCCCCGTTCAGTCTCAATGGCAGGGTGCGGGCCGGCCCGGCGGCGATTGCGGCGGGCAGCAGGCCTCTTGGACAGGTTGAGAGATAAAAAATTAATAATTCCCATGCAGTCTCAATGGCGGGGTGCGGGCCGGGGAATAGGCCTCTTGGCCGGGGTGAATAGTGTTGGAACACGGCCCGCGGAAATAGTAGCGGCTGGAGGTACCGGGGGCGATGCCCGCCCCGGGCCGGCGGCCAAGTTAAAAAAATAAATAATCCCCATTCAGTCTCAATGGCAGGGTGCGGGTCGGCCCGGCGGCGATTGCGGCGGGCACGGCCTCTTGGACAGGTTGAGAGATATAAAAATAATAATTCCCGTGCAGTCTCAATGGCGGGGTGCGGGCCGGCCCGGCGGACGAGTGTGGCCGGGGAAGAGGCCTCTTGGCCGGGGTGAATATGTTGGAACGCGGCGCGCGCAAATAGAAGCGGCTGGAGGTACCGGGGGCGAAGCCCGCCCCGGCCCGGAGGCCGAGTTAAAAAAAATAATAATCCCCGTTCAGTCTCAATGGCGGGGTGCGGGCCGGCCCGGCGGCGAGTGCGGCGGGCAGCAGGCCTCTTGGACAGGTTGAGAGATAAAAAAATAATAATTCCCGTGCAGTCTCAATGGCGGGGTGCGCGCCGGGGAATAGGCCTCTTGGCCGGGGTGAATAGTGTTGGAACACGGCCCGCGGAAATAGTAGCGGCTGGAGGTACCGGGGGCGATGCCCGCCCCGGCCCGGCGGCCAAGTTAAAAAAATAAATAATCCCCGTTCAGTCTCAATGGCAGGGTGCGGGCCGGCCCGGCGGCGATTGCGGCGGGCAGCAGGCCTCTTGGACAGGTTGAGAGATAAAAAAATAATAATTCCCATGCAGTCTCAATGGCGGGGTGCGGGCCGGGGAAGAGGCCTCTTGGCCGGGGTGAATAGTGTTGGAACACGGCCCGCGGAAATAGTAGCGGCTGGAGGTACCGGGGGCGATGCCCGCCCGGGCCCGGCGGCCAAGTTAAAAAAATAAATAATCCCCGTTCAGTCTCAATGGCAGGGTGCGGGCCGGCCCGGCGGCGATTGCGGCGGGCAGCAGGCCTCTTGGACAGGTTGAGAGATATAAAAATAATAATTCCCGTGCAGTCTCAATGGCGGGGTGCGGGCCGGCCCGGCGGACGAGTGTGGCCGGGGAAGAGGCCTCTTGGCCGGGGTGAATATGTTGGAACGCGGCGCGCGTAAATAGAAGCGGCTGGAGGTACCGGGGGCGAAGCCCGCCCCGGCCCGGAGGCCGAGTTAAAAAAAATAATAATCCCCGTTCAGTCTCAATGGCGGGGTGCGGGCCGGCCCGGCGGCGAGTGCGGCGGGCAGCAGGCCTCTTGGACAGGTTGAGAGATAAAAAAATAATAATTCCCGTGCAGTCTCAATGGCGGGGTGCGGGCCGGCCCGGCGGACGAGTGTGGCCGGGGAAGAGGCCTCTTGGCCGGGGTGAATATGTTGGAACGCGGCGCGCGTAAATAGAAGCGGCTGGAGGTACCGGGGGCGAAGCCCGCCCCGGCCCGGCGGCCGAGTTAAAAAAAATAATAATCCCCGTTCAGTCTCAATGGCGGGGTGCGGGCCGGCCCGGCGGCGAGTGCGGCGGGCAGCAGGCCTCTTGGACAGGTTGAGAGATAAAAAAATAATAATTCCCGTTCAGTCTCAATGGCAGGGTGCGGGCCGGCCCGGCGTCGATTGCGGCGGGCAGCAGGCCTCTTGGACAGGTTGAGAGATAAAAAAATAATAATTCCCATGCAGTCTCAATGGCGGGGTGCGGGCCGGGGAATAGGCCTCTTGGCCGGGGTGAATAGTGTTGGAACACGGCCCGCGGAAATAGTAGCGGCTGGAGGTACCGGGGGCGATGCCCGCCCCGGGCCGGCGGCCAAGTTAAAAAAATAAATAATCCCCGTTCAGTCTCAATGGCAGGGTGCGGGCCGGCCCGGCGGCGATTGCGGCGGGCAGCAGGCCTCTTGGACAGGTTGAGAGATAAAAAAATAATAATTCCCGTGCAGTCTCAATGGCGGGGTGTGGGCCGGGGAATAGGCCTCTTGGCCGGGGTGAATAGTGTTGGAACACGGCCCGCGGTAATAGTAGCGGCTGGAGGTACCGGGGGCGATGCCCGCCCCGGCCCGGCGGCCAAGTTAAAAAAATAAATAATCCCCGTTCAGTCTCAATGGCAGGGTGCGGGCCGGCCCGGCGGCGATTGCGGCGGGCAGCAGGCCTCTTGGACAGGTTGAGAGATAAAAAAATAATAATTCCCATGCAGTCTCAATGGCGGGGTGCGGGCCGGGGAATAGGCCTCTTGGCCGGGGTGAATAGTGTTGGAACACGGCCCGCGGAAATAGTAGCGGCTGGAGGTACCGGGGGCGATGCCCGCCCCGGGCCGGCGGCCAAGTTAAAAAAATAAATAATCCCCGTTCAGTCTCAATGGCAGGGTGCGGGCCGGCCCGGCGGCGATTGCGGCGGGCAGCAGGCCTCTTGGACAGGTTGAGAGATAAAAAAATAATAATTCCCATGCAGTCTCAATGGCGGGGTGCGGGCCGGCCCGGCGGACGAGTGTGGCCGGGGAAGAGGCCTCTTGGCCGGGGTGAATAGTGTTGGAACGCGGCCCGCGGAAATAGTAGCGGCTGGAGGTACCGGGGGCGAAGCCCGCCCCGGCCCGGCGGCCAAGTTAAAAAAATAAATAATCCCTTCAGTCTCAATGGCAGGGTGCGGGCCGGCCCGGTGGCCGAGTGTGGCCGGGGAAGAGGCCTCTTGGCCGGGGTTAATAGTGTTGGAACGCGGCCCGCGGAAATAGTAGCGTCTGGAGGTACCTGGGGCGAAGCCCGCCCCGGCCCGGCGGCCGAGTTAAAAAAAATAATAATTCCGTTCAGTCTCAATGGCGGGGTGCGGGCCGGCCCGGCGGCGATTGCGGCGGGCAGCAGTTCTCTTGGATAGGTTGAGAGATAAAAAAATAATAATTCCCATGCAGTCTCAATGGCGGGGTGCGGGCCGGCCCGGCGGCGAGTGCGGCGGGCAGCAGGCCTCTTGGACAGGTTGAGAGATAAAGAAATAATAATTCCCATGCAGTCTCAATGGCGGGGTGCGGGCCGGCCCGGCGGACGAGTGTGGCCGGGGAAGAGGCCTCTTGGCCGGGGTGAATAGTGTTGGAACGCGGCCCGCGGAAATAGTAGCGGCTGGAGGTACCGGGGGCGAAGCCCGCCCCGGCCCGGCGGCCAAGTTAAAAAAATAAATAATTCCGTTCAGTCTCAATGGCGGGGTGCGGCCGGCCCGGCGGCGATTGCGGCGGGCAGCAGGCCTCTTGGACAGGTTGAGAGATAAAAAAATAATAATTCCCATTCAGTCTCAATGGCGTGGTGCGGGCCGGGGAATAGGCCTCTTGGCCGGGGTGAATATGTTGGAACGCGGCGCGCGTAAATAGAAGCGGCTGGAGGTACCGGGGGCGAAGCCCGCCCCGGCCCGGAGGCCGAGTTAAAAAAAATAATAATCCCCGTTCAGTCTCAATGGCGGGGTGCGGGGCCGGCCCGGCGGCGAGTGCGGCGGGCAGCAGGCCTCTTGGACAGGTTGAGAGATAAAAAAATAATAATTCCCGTGAAGTCTCAATGGCGGGGTGCGGGCCGGGGAATAGGCCTCTTGGCCGGGGTGAATAGTGTTGGAACACGGCCCGCGGAAATAGTAGCGGCTGGAGGTACCGGGGGCGATGCCCGCCCCGGCCCGGCGGCCAAGTTAAAAAAATAAATAATCCCCGTTCAGTCTCAATGGCAGGGTGCGGGCCGGCCCGGCGGCGATTGCGGCGGGCAGCAGGCCTCTTGGACAGGTTGAGAGATAAAAAAATAATAATTCCCGTGCAGTCTCAATGGCGGGGTGCGGGCCGGGGAATAGGCCTCTTGGCCGGGGTGAATAGTGTTGGAACACGGCCCGCGGAAATAGTAGCGGCTGGAGGTACCGGGGGCGATGCCCGCCCCGGGCCGGCGGCCAAGTTAAAAAAATAAATAATCGCCGTTCAGTCTCAATGGCAGGGTGCGGGCCGGCCCGGCGGCGAGTGCGGCGGGCAGCAGGCCTCTTGGACAGGTTGAGAGATAAAAAAATAATAATTCCCGTTCAGTCTCAATGGCAGGGTGCGGGCCGGCCCGGCGGCGATTGCGGCGGGCAGCAGGCCTCTTGGACAGGTTGAGAGATAAAAAAAATAATAATTCCCATGCAGTCTCAATGGCGGGGTGCGGGCCGGGGAATAGGCCTCTTGGCCGGGGTGAATATGTTGGAACGCGGCGCACGTAAATAGAAGCGGCTGGAGGTACCGGGGGCGAAGCCCGCCCCGGCCCGGACGCCGAGTTAAAAAAAATAATAATCCCCGTTCAGTCTCAATGGCGGGGTGCGGGCCGGCCCGGCGGCGAGTGCGGCGGGCAGCAGGCCTCTTGGACAGGTTGAGAGATAAAAAAATAATAATTCCCGTGCAGTCTCAATGGCGGGGTGCGGGCCGGGGAATAGGCCTCTTGGCCGGGGTGAATAGTGTTGGAACACGGCCCGCGGTAATAGTAGCGGCTGGAGGTACCGGGGGCGATGCCCGCCCCGGGCCGGCGGCCAAGTTAAAAAAATAAATAATCGCCGTTCAGTCTCAATGGCAGGGTGCGGGCCGGCCCGGCGGCGAGTGCGGCGGGCAGCAGGCCTCTTGGACAGGTTGAGAGATAAAAAAATAATAATTCCCGTTCAGTCTCAATGGCAGGGTGCGGGCCGGCCCGGCGGCGATTGCGGCGGGCAGCAGGCCTCTTGGACAGGTTGAGAGATAAAAAAATAATAATTCCCATGCAGTCTCAATGGCGGGGTGCGGGCCGGGGAATAGGCCTCTTGGCCGGGGTGAATATGTTGGAACGCGGCGCACGTAAATAGAAGCGGCTGGAGGTACCGGGGGCGAAGCCCGCCCCGGCCCGGACGCCGAGTTAAAAAAAATAATAATCCCCGTTCAGTCTCAATGGCGGGGTGCGGGCCGGCCCGGCGGCGAGTGCGGCGGGCAGCAGGCCTCTTGGACAGGTTGAGAGATAAAAAAATAATAATTCCCGTGCAGTCTCAATGGCGGGGTGCGGGCCGGGGAATAGGCCTCTTGGCCGGGGTGAATAGTGTTGGAACACGGCCCGCGGAAATAGTAGCGGCTGGAGGTACCGGGGGCGATGCCCGCCCCGGCCCGGCGGCCAAGTTAAAAAAATAAATAATCCCCGTTCAGTCTCAATGGCAGGGTGCGGGCCGGCCCGGCGGCGATTGCGGCGGGCAGCAGGCCTCTTGGACAGGTTGAGAGATAAAAAAATAATAATTCCCATGCAGTCTCAATGGCGGGGTGCGGGCCGGGGAATAGGCCTCTTGGCCGGGGTGTATAGTGTTGGAACACGGCCCGCGGAAATAGTAGCGGCTGGAGGTACCGGGGGCGATGCCCGCCCCGGGCCGGCGGCCAAGTTAAAAAAATAAATAATCCCCGTTCAGTCTCAATGGCAGGGTGCGGGCCGGCCCGGCGGCGAGTGCGGCGGGCAGCAGGCCTCTTGGACAGGTTGAGAGATAAAAAAATAATAATTCCCGTTCAGTCTCAATGGCAGGGTGCGGGCCAACCCGGGTGCGATTGCGGCGGGCAGCAGGCCTCTTGGACAGGTTGAGAGATAAAAAAATAATAATTCCCATGCAGTCTCGATGGCAGGGTGCGGGCCGGCCCGGCGGCGATTGCGGCGGGCAGCAGGCCTCTTGGACAGGTTGAGAGATAAAAAAATAATAATTCCCGTGCAGTCTCAATGGCGGGGTGCGGGCCGGGGAATAGGCCTCTCGGCCGGGGTGAATAGTGTTGGAACACGGCCCGCGGAAATAGTAGCGGCTGGAGGTACCGGGGGCGATGCCCGCCCCGGGCCGGCGGCCAAGTTAAAAAAATAAATAATCCCCATTCAGTCTCAATGGCAGGTTGCGGGCCGGCCCGGCGGCGATTGCGGCGGGCACCCGGCCTCTTGGACAGGTTGAGAGATATAAAAATAATAATTCCCGTGCAGTCTCAATGGCGGGGTGCGGGCCGGCCCGGCGGACGAGTGTGGCCGGGGAAGAGGCCTCTTGGCCGGGGTGAATATGTTGGAACGCGGCGCGCGTAAATAGAAGCGGCTGGAGGTACCGGGGGCGAAGCCCGCCCCGGCCCGGAGGCCGAGTTAAAAAAAATAATAATCCCCGTTCAGTCTCAATGGCGGGGTGCGGGCCGGCCCGGCGGCGAGTGCGGCGGGCAGCAGGCCTCTTGGACAGGTTGAGAGATAAAAAAATAATAATTCCCGTGCAGTCTCAATGGCGGGGTGCGGGCCGGGGAATAGGCCTCTTGGCCGGGGTGAATAGTGTTGGAACACGGCCCGCGGAAATAGTAGCGGCTGGAGGTACCGGGGGCGATGCCCGCCCCGGCCCGGCGGCCGAGTTAAAAAAAATAATAATCCCCGTTCAGTCTCAATGGCGGGGTGCGGGCCGGCCCGGCGGCGAGTGCGGCGGGCAGCAGGCCTCTTGGACAGGTTGAGAGATAAAAAAATAATAATTCCCGTGCAGTCTCAATGGCGGGGTGCGGGCCGGGGAATAGGCCTCTTGGCCGGGGTGAATAGTGTTGGAACACGGCCCGCGGAAATAGTAGCGGCTGGAGGTACCGGGGACGATGCCCGCCCCGGCCCGGCGGCCAAGTTAAAAAAATAAATAATCCCCGTTCAGTCTCAATGGCAGGGTGCGGGCCGGCCCGGCGGCGATTGCGGCGGGCAGCAGGCCTCTTGGACAGGTTGAGAGATAAAAAAATAATAATTCCCGTGCAGTCTCAATGGCGGGGTGCGGGCCGGGGAATAGGCCTCTTGGCCGGGGTGAATAGTGTTGGAACACGGCCCGCGGAAATAGTAGCGGCTGGAGGTACCGGGGGCGATGCCCGCCCCGGCCCGGCGGCCAAGTTAAAAAAATAAATAATCCCCGTTCAGTCTCAATGGCAGGGTGCGGGCCGGCCCGGCGGCGAGTGCGGCGGGCAGCAGGCCTCTTGGACAGGTTGAGAGATAAAAAAATAATAATTCCCGTTCAGTCTCAATGGCAGGGTGCGGGCCGGCCCGGCGGCCATTGCGGCGGGCAGCAGGCCTCTTGGACAGGTTGAGAGATAAAAAAATAATAATTCCCGTTCAGTCTCAATGGCAGGGTGCGGGCCGGCCCGGCGGCGATTGCGGCGGGCAGCAGGCCTCTTGGACAGGTTGAGAGATAAAAAAATAATAATTCCCATTCAGTCTCAATGGCGGGGTGCGGGCCGGGGAATAGGCCTCTTGGCCGGGGTGAATATGTTGGAACGCGGCGCGCGTAAATAGAAGCGGCTGGAGGTACCGGGGGCGAAGCCCGCCCCGGCCCGGAGGCCGAGTTAAAAAAAATAATAATCCCCGTTCAGTCTCAATGGCGGGGTGCGGGGCCGGCCCGGCGGCGAGTGCGGCGGGCAGCAGGCCTCTTGGACAGGTTGAGAGATAAAAAAATAATAATTCCCGTGAAGTCTCAATGGCGGGGTGCGGGCCGGGGAATAGGCCTCTTGGCCGGGGTGAATAGTGTTGGAACACGGCCCGCGGAAATAGTAGCGGCTGGAGGTACCGGGGGCGATGCCCGCCCCGGCCCGGCGGCCAAGTTAAAAAAATAAATAATCCCCGTTCAGTCTCAATGGCAGGGTGCGGGCCGGCCCGGCGGCGATTGCGGCGGGCAGCAGGCCTCTTGGACAGGTTGAGAGATAAAAAAATAATAATTCCCGTGCAGTCTCAATGGCGGGGTGCGGGCCGGGGAATAGGCCTCTTGGCCGGGGTGAATAGTGTTGGAACACGGCCCGCGGAAATAGTAGCGGCTGGAGGTACCGGGGGCGATGCCCGCCCCGGCCCGGCGGCCAAGTTAAAAAAATAAATAATCCCCGTTCAGTCTCAATGGCAGGGTGCGGGCCGGCCCGGCGGCGAGTGCGGCGGGCAGCAGGCCTCTTGGACAGGTTGAGAGATAAAAAAATAATAATTCCCGTTCAGTCTCAATGGCAGGGTGCGGGCCGGCCCGGCGGCGATTGCGGCGGGCAGCAGGCCTCTTGGACAGGTTGAGAGATAAAAAAATAATAATTCCCATTCAGTCTCAATGGCGGGGTGCGGGCCGGGGAATAGGCCTCTTGGCCGGGGTGAATATGTTGGAACGCGGCGCGCGTAAATAGAAGCGGCTGGAGGTACCGGGGGCGAAGCCCGCCCCGGCCCGGAGGCCGAGTTAAAAAAAATAATAATCCCCGTTCAGTCTCAATGGCGGGGTGCGGGGCCGGCCCGGCGGCGAGTGCGGCGGGCAGCAGGCCTCTTGGACAGGTTGAGAGATAAAAAAATAATAATTCCCGTGAAGTCTCAATGGCGGGGTGCGGGCCGGGGAATAGGCCTCTTGGCCGGGGTGAATAGTGTTGGAACACGGCCAGCGGAAATAGTAGCGGCTGGAGGTACCGGGGGCGATGCCCGCCCCGGCCCGGCGGCCAAGTTAAAAAAATAAAGAATCCCCGTTCAGTCTCAATGGCAGGGTGCGGGCCGGCCCGGCGGCGATTGCGGCGGGCAGCAGGCCTCTTGGACAGGTTGAGAGATATAAAAATAATAATTCCCGTGCAGTCTCAATGGCGGGGTGCGGGCCGGCCCGGCGGACGAGTGTGGCCGGGGAAGAGGCCTCTTGGCCGGGGTGAATATGTTGGAACGCGGCGCGCGTAAATAGAAGCGGCTGGAGGTACCGGGGGCGAAGCCCGCCCCGGCCCGGAGGCCGAGTTAAAAAAAATAATAATCCCCGTTCAGTCTCAATGGCGGGGTGCGGGCCGGCCCGGCGGCGAGTGCGGCGGGCAGCAGGCCTCTTGGACAGGTTGAGAGATAAAAAAATAATAATTCCCGTGCAGTCTCAATGGCGGGGTGCGGGCCGGCCCGGCGGACGAGTGTGGCCGGGGAAGAGGCCTCTTGGCCGGGGTGAATATGTTGGAACGCGGCGCGCGTAAATAGAAGCGGCTGGAGGTACCGGGGGCGAAGCCCGCCCCGGCCCGGCGGCCGAGTTAAAAAAAATAATAATCCCCGTTCAGTCTCAATGGCGGGGTGCGGGCCGGCCCGGCGGCGAGTGCGGCGGGCAGCAGGCCTCTTGGACAGGTTGAGAGATAAAAAAATAATAATTCCCGTGCAGTCTCAATGGCGGGGTGCGGGCCGGGGAATAGGCCTCTTGGCCGGGGTGAATAGTGTTGGAACACGGCCCGCGGAAATAGTAGCGGCTGGAGGTACCGGGGGCGATGCCCGCCCCGGCCCGGCGGCCAAGTTAAAAAAATAAATAATCCCCGTTCAGTCTCAATGGCAGGGTGCGGGCCGGCCCGGCGGCGATTGCGGCGGGCAGCAGGCCTCTTGGACAGGTTGAGAGATAAAAAAATAATAATTCCCATGCAGTCTCAATGGCGGGGTGCGGGCCGGGGAATAGGCCTCTTGGCCGGGGTGAATAGTGTTGGAACACGGCCCGCGGAAATAGTAGCGGCTGGAGGTACCGGGGGCGATGCCCGCCCCGGGCCGGCGGCCAAGTTAAAAAAATAAATAATCCCCGTTCAGTCTCAATGGCAGGGTGCGGGCCGGCCCGGCGGCGATTGCGGCGGGCAGCAGGCCTCTTGGACAGGTTGAGAGATATAAAAATAATAATTCCCGTGCAGTCTCAATGGCGGGGTGCGGGCCGGCCCGGCGGACGAGTGTGGCCGGGGAAGAGGCCTCTTGGCCGGGGTGAATATGTTGGAACGCGGCGCGCGTAAATAGAAGCGGCTGGAGGTACCGGGGGCGAAGCCCGCCCCGGCCCGGAGGCCGAGTTAAAAAAAATAATAATCCCCGTTCAGTCTCAATGGCGGGGTGCGGGCCGGCCCGGCGGCGAGTGCGGCGGGCAGCAGGCCTATTGGACAGGTTGAGAGATAAAAAAATAATAATTCCCGTGCAGTCTCAATGGCGGGGTGCGGGCCGGGGAATAGGCCTCTTGGCCGGGGTGAATAGTGTTGGAACACGGCCCGCGGAAATAGTAGCGGCTGGAGGTACCGGGGGCGATGCCCGCCCCGGCCCGGCGGCCAAGTTAAAAAAATAAATAATCCCCGTTCAGTCTCAATGGCAGGGTGCGGGCCGGCCCGGCGGCGATTGCGGCGGGCAGCAGGCCTCTTGGACAGGTTGAGAGATAAAAAAATAATAATTCCCATGCAGTCTCAATGGCGGGTTGCGGGCCGGGGAATAGGCCTCTTGGCCGGGGTGAATAGTGTTGGAACACGGCCCGCGGAAATAGTAGCGGCTGGAGGTACCGGGGGCGATGCCCGCCCCGGCCCGGCGGCCAAGTTAAAAAAATAAATAATCCCCGTTCAGTCTCAATGGCAGGGTGCGGGCCGGCCCGGCGGCGATTGTGGCGGGCAGCAGGCCTCTTGGACAGGTTGAGAGATAAAAAAAATAATAATTCCCATGCAGTCTCAATGGCGGGGTGCGGGCCGGGGAATAGGCCTCTTGGCCGGGGTGAATAGTGTTGGAACACGGCCCGCGGAAATAGTAGCGGCTGGAGGTACCGGGGGCGATGCCCGCCCCGGGCCGGAGGCCGAGTTAAAAAAAATAATAATCCCCGTTCAGTCTCAATGGCGGGGTGCGGGCCGGCCCGGCGGCGAGTGCGGCGGGCAGCAGGCCTCTTGGACAGGTTGAGAGATAAAAAAATAATAATTCCCGTGCAGTCTCAATGGCGGGGTGCGGGCCGGGGAATAGGCCTCTTGGCCGGGGTGAATAGTGTTGGAACACGGCCCGCGGAAATAGTAGCGGCTGGAGGTACCGGGGGCGATGCCCGCCCCGGCCCGGCGGCCAAGTTAAAAAAATAAATAATCCCCGTTCAGTCTCAATGGCAGGGTGCGGGCCGGCCCGGCGGCGATTGCGGCGGGCAGCAGGCCTCTTGGACAGGTTGAGAGATAAAAAAATAATAATTCCCATGCAGTTTCAATGGCGGGGTGCGGGCCGGGGAATAGGCCTCTTGGCCGGGGTGAATAGTGTTGGAACACGGCCCGCGGAAATAGTAGCGGCTGGAGGTACCGGGGGCGATGCCCGCCCCGGCCCGGCGGCCAAGTTAAAAAAATAAATAATCCCCGTTCAGTCTCAATGGCAGGGTGCGGGCCGGCCCGGCGGCGATTGCGGCGGGCAGCAGGCCTCTTGGACAGGTTGAGAGATAAAAAAATAATAATTCCCATGCAGTCTCAATGGCGGGGTGCGGGCCGGGGAATAGGCCTCTTGGCCGGGGTGAATAGTGTTGGAACACGGCCCGCGGAAATAGTAGCGGCTGGAGGTACCGGGGGCGATGCCCGCCCCGGGCCGGCGGCCAAGTTAAAAAAATAAATAATCCCCATTCAGTCTCAATGGCAGGGTGCGGGCCGGCCCGGCAGCGATTGCGGCGGGCACGGCCTCTTGGACAGGTTGAGAGATATAAAAATAATAATTCCCGTGCAGTCTCAATGGCGGGGTGCGGGCCGGCCCGGCGGACGAGTGTGGCCGGGGAAGAGGCCTCTTGGCCGGGGTGAATATGTTGGAACGCGGCGCGCGTAAATAGAAGCGGCTGGAGGTACCGTGGGCGAAGCCCGCCCCGGCCCGGAGGCCGAGTTAAAAAAAAAAATAATCCCCGTTCAGTCTCAATGGCGGGGTGCGGGCCGGCCCGGCGGCGAGTGCGGCGGGCAGCAGGCCTCTTGGACAGGTTGAGAGATAAAAAAATAATAATTCCCGTGCAGTCTCAATGGCGGGGTGCGGGCCGGGGAATAGGCCTCTTGGCCGGGGTGAATAGTGTTGGAACACGGCCCGCGGAAATAGTAGCGGCTGGAGGTACCGGGGGCGATGCCCGCCCCGGCCCGGCGGCCAAGTTAAAAAAATAAATAATCCCCGTTCAGTCTCAATGGCAGGGTGCGGGCCGGCCCGGCGGCGATTGCGGCGGGCAGCAGGCCTCTTGGACAGGTTGAGAGATAAAAAAATAATAATTCCCATGCAGTCTCAATGGCGGGGTGCGGGCCGGGGAATAGGCCTCTTGGCCGGGGTGAATAGTGTTGGAACACGGCCCGCGGAAATAGTAGCGGCTGGAGGTACCGGGGGCGATGCCCGCCCCGGGCCGGCGGCCAAGTTAAAAAAATAAATAATCCCCATTCAGTCTCAATGGCAGGGTGCGGGCCGGCCCGGCGGCGATTGCGGCGGGCACCCGGCCTCTTGGACAGGTTGAGAGATATAAAAATAATAATTCCCGTGCAGTCTCAACGGCGGGGTGCGGGCCGGCCCGGCGGACGAGTGTGGCCGGGGAAGAGGCCTCTTGGCCGGGGTGAATATGTTGGAACGCGGCGCGCGTAAATAGAAGCGGCTGGAGGTACCGGGGGCGAAGCCCGCCCCGGCCCGGAGGCCGAGTTAAAAAAAATAATAATCCCCGTTCAGTCTCAATGGCGTGGTGCGGGCCGGCCCGGCGGCGAGTGCGGCGGGCAGCAGGCCTCTTGGACAGGTTGAGAGATAAAAAAATAATAATTCCCGTGCAGTCTCAATGGCGGGGTGCGGGCCGGCCCGGCGGACGAGTGTGGCCGGGGAAGAGGCCTCTTGGCCGGGGTGAATATGTTGGAACGCGGCGCGCGTAAATAGAAGCGGCTGGAGGTACCGGGGGCGAAGCCCGCCCCGGCCCGGCGGCCGAGTTAAAAAAAATAATAATCCCCGTTCAGTCTCAATGGCGGGGTGCGGGCCGGCCCGGCGGCGAGTGCGGCGGGCAGCAGGCCTCTTGGACAGGTTGAGAGATAAAAAAATAATAATTCCCGTGCAGTCTCAATGGCGGGGTGCGGGCCGGGGAATAGGCCTCTTGGCCGGGGTGAATAGTGTTGGAACACGGCCCGCGGAAATAGTAGCGGCTGGAGGTACCGGGGGCGATGCCCGCCCCGGCCCGGCGGCCAAGTTAAAAAAATAAATAATCCCCGTTCAGTCTCAATGGCAGGGTGCGGGCCGGCCCGGCGGCGATTGCGGCGGGCAGCAGGCCTCTTGGACAGGTTGAGAGATAAAAAAATAATAATTCCCATGCAGTCTCAATGGCGGGTTGCGGGCCGGGGAATAGGCCTCTTGGCCGGGGTGAATAGTGTTGGAACACGGCCCGCGGAAATAGTAGCGGCTGGAGGTACCGGGGGCGATGCCCGCCCCGGCCCGGCGGCCAAGTTAAAAAAATAAATAATCCCCGTTCAGTCTCAATGGCAGGGTGCGGGCCGGCCCGGCGGCGATTGTGGCGGGCAGCAGGCCTCTTGGACAGGTTGAGAGATAAAAAAAATAATAATTCCCATGCAGTCTCAATGGCGGGGTGCGGGCCGGGGAATAGGCCTCTTGGCCGGGGTGAATAGTGTTGGAACACGGCCCGCGGAAATAGTAGCGGCTGGAGGTACCGGGGGCGATGCCCGCCCCGGGCCGGAGGCCGAGTTAAAAAAAATAATAATCCCCGTTCAGTCTCAATGGCGGGGTGCGGGCCGGCCCGGCGGCGAGTGCGGCGGGCAGCAGGCCTCTTGGACAGGTTGAGAGATAAAAAAATAATAATTCCCGTGCAGTCTCAATGGCGGGGTGCGGGCCGGGGAATAGGCCTCTTGGCCGGGGTGAATAGTGTTGGAACACGGCCCGCGGAAATAGTAGCGGCTGGAGGTACCGGGGGCGATGCCCGCCCCGGCCCGGCGGCCAAGTTAAAAAAATAAATAATCCCCGTTCAGTCTCAATGGCAGGGTGCGGGCCGGCCCGGCGGCGATTGCGGCGGGCAGCAGGCCTCTTGGACAGGTTGAGAGATAAAAAAATAATAATTCCCATGCAGTTTCAATGGCGGGGTGCGGGCCGGGGAATAGGCCTCTTGGCCGGGGTGAATAGTGTTGGAACACGGCCCGCGGAAATAGTAGCGGCTGGAGGTACCGGGGGCGATGCCCGCCCCGGCCCGGCGGCCAAGTTAAAAAAATAAATAATCCCCGTTCAGTCTCAATGGCAGGGTGCGGGCCGGCCCGGCGGCGATTGCGGCGGGCAGCAGGCCTCTTGGACAGGTTGAGAGATAAAAAAATAATAATTCCCATGCAGTCTCAATGGCGGGGTGCGGGCCGGGGAATAGGCCTCTTGGCCGGGGTGAATAGTGTTGGAACACGGCCCGCGGAAATAGTAGCGGCTGGAGGTACCGGGGGCGATGCCCGCCCCGGGCCGGCGGCCAAGTTAAAAAAATAAATAATCCCCATTCAGTCTCAATGGCAGGGTGCGGGCCGGCCCGGCAGCGATTGCGGCGGGCACGGCCTCTTGGACAGGTTGAGAGATATAAAAATAATAATTCCCGTGCAGTCTCAATGGCGGGGTGCGGGCCGGCCCGGCGGACGAGTGTGGCCGGGGAAGAGGCCTCTTGGCCGGGGTGAATATGTTGGAACGCGGCGCGCGTAAAGAGAAGCGGCTGGAGGTACCGTGGGCGAAGCCCGCCCCGGCCCGGAGGCCGAGTTAAAAAAAAAAATAATCCCCGTTCAGTCTCAATGGCGGGGTGCGGGCCGGCCCGGCGGCGAGTGCGGCGGGCAGCAGGCCTCTTGGACAGGTTGAGAGATAAAAAAATAATAATTCCCGTGCAGTCTCAATGGCGGGGTGCGGGCCGGGGAATAGGCCTCTTGGCCGGGGTGAATAGTGTTGGAACACGGCCCGCGGAAATAGTAGCGGCTGGAGGTACCGGGGGCGATGCCCGCCCCGGCCCGGCGGCCAAGTTAAAAAAATAAATAATCCCCGTTCAGTCTCAATGGCAGGGTGCGGGCCGGCCCGGCGGCGATTGCGGCCGGCAGCAGGCCTCTTGGACAGGTTGAGAGATAAAAAAATAATAATTCCCATGCAGTCTCAATGGCGGGGTGCGGGCCGGGGAATAGGCCTCTTGGCCGGGGTGAATAGTGTTGGAACACGGCCCGCGGAAATAGTAGCGGCTGGAGGTACCGGGGGCGATGCCCGCCCCGGGCCGGCGGCCAAGTTAAAAAAATAAATAATCCCCATTCAGTCTCAATGGCAGGGTGCGGGCCGGCCCGGCGGCGATTGCGGCGGGCACCCGGCCTCTTGGACAGGTTGAGAGATATAAAAATAATAATTCCCGTGCAGTCTCAACGGCGGGGTGCGGGCCGGCCCGGCGGACGAGTGTGGCCGGGGAAGAGGCCTCTTGGCCGGGGTGAATATGTTGGAACGCGGCGCGCGTAAATAGAAGCGGCTGGAGGTACCGGGGGCGAAGCCCGCCCCGGCCCGGAGGCCGAGTTAAAAAAAATAATAATCCCCGTTCAGTCTCAATGGCGTGGTGCGGGCCGGCCCGGCGGCGAGTGCGGCGGGCAGCAGGCCTCTTGGACAGGTTGAGAGATAAAAAAATAATAATTCCCGTGCAGTCTCAATGGCGGGGTGCGGGCCGGCCCGGCGGACGAGTGTGGCCGGGGAAGAGGCCTCTTGGCCGGGGTGAATATGTTGGAACGCGGCGCGCGTAAATAGAAGCGGCTGGAGGTACCGGGGGCGAAGCCCGCCCCGGCCCGGCGGCCGAGTTAAAAAAAATAATAATCCCCGTTCAGTCTCAATGGCGGGGTGCGGGCCGGCCCGGCGGCGAGTGCGGCGGGCAGCAGGCCTCTTGGACAGGTTGAGAGATAAAAAAATAATAATTCCCGTGCAGTCTCAATGGCGGGGTGCGGGCCGGGGAATAGGCCTCTTGGCCGGGGTGAATAGTGTTGGAACACGGCCCGCGGAAATAGTAGCGGCTGGAGGTACCGGGGGCGATGCCCGCCCCGGCCCGGCGGCCAAGTTAAAAAAATAAATAATCCCCGTTCAGTCTCAATGGCAGGGTGCGGGCCGGCCCGGCGGCGATTGCGGCGGGCAGCAGGCCTCTTGGACAGGTTGAGAGATAAAAAAATAATAATTCCCGTGCAGTCTCAATGGCGGGGTGCGGGCCGGGGAATAGGCCTCTTGGCCGGGGTGAATAGTGTTGGAACACGGCCCGCGGAAATAGTAGCGGCTGGAGGTACCGGGGGCGATGCCCGCCCCGGCCCGGCGGCCAAGTTAAAAAAATAAATAATCCCCGTTCAGTCTCAATGGCAGGGTGCGGGCCGGCCCGGCGGCGAGTGCGGCGGGCAGCAGGCCTCTTGGACAGGTTGAGAGATAAAAAAATAATAATTCCCGTGCAGTCTCAATGGCGGGGTGCGGGCCGGCCCGGCGGACGAGTGTGGCCGGGGAAGAGGCCTCTTGGCCGGGGTGAATATGTTGGAACGCGGCGCGCGTAAATAGAAGCGGCTGGAGGTACCGGGGGCGAAGCCCGCCCCGGCCCGGCGGCCGAGTTAAAAAAAATAATAATCCCCGTTCAGTCTCAATGGCGGGGTGCGGGCCGGCCCGGCGGCGAGTGCGGCGGGCAGCAGGCCTCTTGGACAGGTTGAGAGATAAAAAAATAATAATTCCCGTGCAGTCTCAATGGCGGGGTGCGGGCCGGGGAATAGGCCTCTTGGCCGGGGTGAATAGTGTTGGAACACGGCCCGCGGAAATAGTAGCGGCTGGAGGTACCGGGGGCGATGCCCGCCCCGGCCCGGCGGCCAAGTTAAAAAAATAAATAATCCCCGTTCAGTCTCAATGGCAGGGTGCGGGCCGGCCCGGCGGCGATTGCGGCGGGCAGCAGGCCTCTTGGACAGGTTGAGAGATAAAAAAATAATAATTCCCGTGCAGTCTCAATGGCGGGGTGCGGGCCGGGGAATAGGCCTCTTGGCCGGGGTGAATAGTGTTGGAACACGGCCCGCGGAAATAGTAGCGGCTGGAGGTACCGGGGGCGATGCCCGCCCCGGCCCGGCGGCCAAGTTAAAAAAATAAATAATCCCCGTTCAGTCTCAATGGCAGGGTGCGGGCCGGCCCGGCGGCGATTGCGGCGGGCAGCAGGCCTCTTGGACAGGTTGAGAGATAAAAAAATAATAATTCCCATGCAGTTTCAATGGCGGGGTGCGGGCCGGGGAATAGGCCTCTTGGCCGGGGTGAATAGTGTTGGAACACGGCCCGCGGAAATAGTAGCGGCTGGAGGTACCGGGGGCGATGCCCGCCCCGGCCCGGCGGCCAAGTTAAAAAAATAAATAATCCCCGTTCAGTCTCAATGGCAGGGTGCGGGCCGGCCCGGCGGCGATTGCGGCGGGCAGCAGGCCTCTTGGACAGGTTGAGAGATAAAAAATTAATAATTCCCATGCAGTCTCAATGGCGGGGTGCGGGCCGGGGAATAGGCCTCTTGGCCGGGGTGAATAGTGTTGGAACACGGCCCGCGGAAATAGTAGCGGCTGGAGGTACCGGGGGCGATGCCCGCCCCGGGCCGGCGGCCAAGTTAAAAAAATAAATAATCCCCATTCAGTCTCAATGGCAGGGTGCGGGCCGGCCCGGCGGCGATTGCGGCGGGCAGCAGGCCTCTTGGACAGGTTGAGAGATAAAAAAATAATAATTCCCATGCAGTTTCAATGGCGGGGTGCGGGCCGGCCCGGCGGACGAGTGTGGCCGGGGAAGAGGCCTCTTGGCCGGGGTGAATATGTTGGAACGCGGCGCGCGTAAATAGAAGCGGCTGGAGGTACCGGGGGCGAAGCCCGCCCCGGCCCGGAGGCCGAGTTAAAAAAAATAATAATCCCCGTTCAGTCTCAATGGCGGGGTGCGGGCCGGCCCGGCGGCGAGTGCGGCGGGCAGCAGGCCTCTTGGACAGGTTGAGAGATAAAAAAATAATAATTCCCGTGCAGTCTCAATGGCGGGGTGCGGGCCGGCCCGGCGGACGAGTGTGGCCGGGGAAGAGGCCTCTTGGCCGGGGTGAATATGTTGGAACGCGGCGCGCGTAAATAGAAGCGGCTGGAGGTACCGGGGGCGAAGCCCGCCCCGGCCCGGAGGCCGAGTTAAAAAAAATAATAATCCCCGTTCAGTCTCAATGGCGGGGTGCGGGCCGGCCCGGCGGCGAGTGCGGCGGGCAGCAGGCCTCTTGGACAGGTTGAGAGATAAAAAAATAATAATTCCCGTGCAGTCTCAATGGCGGGGTGCGGGCCGGCCCGGCGGACGAGTGTGGCCGGGGAAGAGGCCTCTTGGCCGGGGTGAATATGTTGGAACGCGGCGCGCGTAAATAGAAGCGGCTGGAGGTACCGGGGGCGAAGCCCGCCCCGGCCCGGCGGCCGAGTTAAAAAAAATAATAATCCCCGTTCAGTCTCAATGGCGGGGTGCGGGCCGGCCCGGCGGCGAGTGCGGCGGGCAGCAGGCCTCTTGGACAGGTTGAGAGATAAAAAAATAATAATTCCCGTTCAGTCTCAATGGCAGGGTGCGGGCCGGCCCGGCGTCGATTGCGGCGGGCAGCAGGCCTCTTGGACAGGTTGAGAGATAAAAAAATAATAATTCCCATGCAGTCTCAATGGCGGGGTGCGGGCCGGGGAATAGGCCTCTTGGCCGGGGTGAATAGTGTTGGAACACGGCCCGCGGAAATAGTAGCGGCTGGAGGTACCGGGGGCGATGCCCGCCCCGGGCCGGCGGCCAAGTTAAAAAAATAAATAATCCCCGTTCAGTCTCAATGGCAGGGTGCGGGCCGGCCCGGCGGCGATTGCGGCGGGCAGCAGGCCTCTTGGACAGGTTGAGAGATAAAAAAATAATAATTCCCGTGCAGTCTCAATGGCGGGGTGTGGGCCGGGGAATAGGCCTCTTGGCCGGGGTGAATAGTGTTGGAACACGGCCCGCGGAAATAGTAGCGGCTGGAGGTACCGGGGGCGATGCCCGCCCCGGCCCGGCGGCCAAGTTAAAAAAATAAATAATCCCCGTTCAGTCTCAATGGCAGGGTGCGGGCCGGCCCGGCGGCGATTGCGGCGGGCAGCAGGCCTCTTGGACAGGTTGAGAGATAAAAAAATAATAATTCCCATGCAGTCTCAATGGCGGGGTGCGGGCCGGGGAATAGGCCTCTTGGCCGGGGTGAATAGTGTTGGAACACGGCCCGCGGAAATAGTAGCGGCTGGAGGTACCGGGGGCGATGCCCGCCCCGGGCCGGCGGCCAAGTTAAAAAAATAAATAATCCCCGTTCAGTCTCAATGGCAGGGTGCGGGCCGGCCCGGCGGCGATTGCGGCGGGCAGCAGGCCTCTTGGACAGGTTGAGAGATAAAAAAATAATAATTCCCATGCAGTCTCAATGGCGGGGTGCGGGCCGGCCCGGCGGACGAGTGTGGCCGGGGAAGAGGCCTCTTGGCCGGGGTGAATAGTGTTGGAACGCGGCCCGCGGAAATAGTAGCGGCTGGAGGTACCGGGGGCGAAGCCCGCCCCGGCCCGGCGGCCAAGTTAAAAAAATAAATAATCCCTTCAGTCTCAATGGCAGGGTGCGGGCCGGCCCGGTGGCCGAGTGTGGCCGGGGAAGAGGCCTCTTGGCCGGGGTTAATAGTGTTGGAACGCGGCCCGCGGAAATAGTAGCGTCTGGAGGTACCTGGGGCGAAGCCCGCCCCGGCCCGGCGGCCGAGTTAAAAAAAATAATAATTCCGTTCAGTCTCAATGGCGGGGTGCGGGCCGGCCCGGCGGCGATTGCGGCGGGCAGCAGTTCTCTTGGATAGGTTGAGAGATAAAAAAATAATAATTCCCATGCAGTCTCAATGGCGGGGTGCGGGCCGGCCCGGCGGCGAGTGCGGCGGGCAGCAGGCCTCTTGGACAGGTTGAGAGATAAAGAAATAATAATTCCCATGCAGTCTCAATGGCGGGGTGCGGGCCGGCCCGGCGGACGAGTGTGGCCGGGGAAGAGGCCTCTTGGCCGGGGTGAATAGTGTTGGAACGCGGCCCGCGGAAATAGTAGCGGCTGGAGGTACCGGGGGCGAAGCCCGCCCCGGCCCGGCGGCCAAGTTAAAAAAATAAATAATTCCGTTCAGTCTCAATGGCGGGGTGCGGCCGGCCCGGCGGCGATTGCGGCGGGCAGCAGGCCTCTTGGACAGGTTGAGAGATAAAAAAATAATAATTCCCATTCAGTCTCAATGGCGTGGTGCGGGCCGGGGAATAGGCCTCTTGGCCGGGGTGAATATGTTGGAACGCGGCGCGCGTAAATAGAAGCGGCTGGAGGTACCGGGGGCGAAGCCCGCCCCGGCCCGGAGGCCGAGTTAAAAAAAATAATAATCCCCGTTCAGTCTCAATGGCGGGGTGCGGGGCCGGCCCGGCGGCGAGTGCGGCGGGCAGCAGGCCTCTTGGACAGGTTGAGAGATAAAAAAATAATAATTCCCGTGAAGTCTCAATGGCGGGGTGCGGGCCGGGGAATAGGCCTCTTGGCCGGGGTGAATAGTGTTGGAACACGGCCCGCGGAAATAGTAGCGGCTGGAGGTACCGGGGGCGATGCCCGCCCCGGCCCGGCGGCCAAGTTAAAAAAATAAATAATCCCCGTTCAGTCTCAATGGCAGGGTGCGGGCCGGCCCGGCGGCGATTGCGGCGGGCAGCAGGCCTCTTGGACAGGTTGAGAGATAAAAAAATAATAATTCCCGTGCAGTCTCAATGGCGGGGTGCGGGCCGGGGAATAGGCCTCTTGGCCGGGGTGAATAGTGTTGGAACACGGCCCGCGGAAATAGTAGCGGCTGGAGGTACCGGGGGCGATGCCCGCCCCGGGCCGGCGGCCAAGTTAAAAAAATAAATAATCGCCGTTCAGTCTCAATGGCAGGGTGCGGGCCGGCCCGGCGGCGAGTGCGGCGGGCAGCAGGCCTCTTGGACAGGTTGAGAGATAAAAAAATAATAATTCCCGTTCAGTCTCAATGGCAGGGTGCGGGCCGGCCCGGCGGCGATTGCGGCGGGCAGCAGGCCTCTTGGACAGGTTGAGAGATAAAAAAAATAATAATTCCCATGCAGTCTCAATGGCGGGGTGCGGGCCGGGGAATAGGCCTCTTGGCCGGGGTGAATATGTTGGAACGCGGCGCACGTAAATAGAAGCGGCTGGAGGTACCGGGGGCGAAGCCCGCCCCGGCCCGGACGCCGAGTTAAAAAAAATAATAATCCCCGTTCAGTCTCAATGGCGGGGTGCGGGCCGGCCCGGCGGCGAGTGCGGCGGGCAGCAGGCCTCTTGGACAGGTTGAGAGATAAAAAAATAATAATTCCCGTGCAGTCTCAATGGCGGGGTGCGGGCCGGGGAATAGGCCTCTTGGCCGGGGTGAATAGTGTTGGAACACGGCCCGCGGAAATAGTAGCGGCTGGAGGTACCGGGGGCGATGCCCGCCCCGGGCCGGCGGCCAAGTTAAAAAAATAAATAATCGCCGTTCAGTCTCAATGGCAGGGTGCGGGCCGGCCCGGCGGCGAGTGCGGCGGGCAGCAGGCCTCTTGGACAGGTTGAGAGATAAAAAAATAATAATTCCCGTTCAGTCTCAATGGCAGGGTGCGGGCCAACCCGGGGGCGATTGCGGCGGGCAGCAGGCCTCTTGGACAGGTTGAGAGATAAAAAAATAATAATTCCCGTTCAGTCTCAATGGCAGGGTGCGGGCCGGCCCGGCGGCGATTGCGGCGGGCAGCAGGCCTCTTGGACAGGTTGAGAGATAAAAAAATAATAATTCCCATGCAGTCTCAATGGCGGGGTGCGGGCCGGGGAATAGGCCTCTTGGCCGGGGTGTATAGTGTTGGAACACGGCCCGCGGAAATAGTAGCGGCTGGAGGTACCGGGGGCGATGCCCGCCCCGGGCCGGCGGCCAAGTTAAAAAAATAAATAATCCCCGTTCAGTCTCAATGGCAGGGTGCGGGCCGGCCCGGCGGCGAGTGCGGCGGGCAGCAGGCCTCTTGGACAGGTTGAGAGATAAAAAAATAATAATTCCCGTTCAGTCTCAATGGCAGGGTGCGGGCCAACCCGGGGGCGATTGCGGCGGGCAGCAGGCCTCTTGGACAGGTTGAGAGATAAAAAAATAATAATTCCCATGCAGTCTCGATGGCAGGGTGCGGGCCGGCCCGGCGGCGATTGCGGCGGGCAGCAGGCCTCTTGGACAGGTTGAGAGATAAAAAAATAATAATTCCCGTGCAGTCTCAATGGCGGGGTGCGGGCCGGGGAATAGGCCTCTTGGCCGGGGTGAATAGTGTTGGAACACGGCCCGCGGAAATAGTAGCGGCTGGAGGTACCGGGGGCGATGCCCGCCCCGGGCCGGCGGCCAAGTTAAAAAAATAAATAATCCCCGTTCAGTCTCAATGGCAGGGTGCGGGCCGGCCCGGCGGCGATTGCGGCGGGCACCCGGCCTCTTGGACAGGTTGAGAGATATAAAAATAATAATTCCCGTGCAGTCTCAATGGCGGGGTGCGGGCCGGCCCGGCGGCGATTGCGGCGGGCAGCAGGCCTCTTGGACAGGTTGAGAGATAAAAAAATAATAATTCCCATGCAGTCTCAATGGCGGGGTGCGGGCCGGGGAATAGGCCTCTTGGCCGGGGTGAATAGTGTTGGAACACGGCCCGCGGAAATAGTAGCGGCTGGAGGTACCGGGGGCGATGCCCGCCCCGGGCCGGCGGCCAAGTTAAAAAAATAAATAATCCCCGTTCAGTCTCAATGGCAGGGTGCGGGCCGGCCCGGCGGCGATTGCGGCGGGCAGCAGGCCTCTTGGACAGGTTGAGAGATAAAAAAATAATAATTCCCGTGCAGTCTCAATGGCGGGGTGCGGGCCGGGGAATAGGCCTCTTGGCCGGGGTGAATAGTGTTGGAACACGGCCCGCGGAAATAGTAGCGGCTGGAGGTACCGGGGGCGATGCCCGCCCCGGCCCGGCGGCCAAGTTAAAAAAATAAATAATCCCGTTCAGTCTCAATGGCAGGGTGCGGGCCGGCCCGGCGGCGAGTGCGGCGGGCAGCAGGCCTCTTGGACAGGTTGAGAGATAAAAAAATAATAATTCCCGTTCAGTCTCAATGGCAGGGTGCGGGCCGGCCCGGCGGCGAGTGCGGCGGGCAGCAGGCCTCCTGGACAGGTTGAGAGATAAAAAAATAATAATTCCCGTGCAGTCTCAATGGCGGGGTGCGGGCCGGGGAATAGGCCTCTTGGCCGGGGTGAATAGTGTTGGAACACGGCCCGCGGAAATAGTAGCGGCTGGAGGTACCGGGGGCGATGCCCGCCCCGGCCCGGCGGCCAAGTTAAAAAAATAAATAATCCCCGTTCAGTCTCAATGGCAGGGTGCGGGCCGGCCCGGCGGCGAGTGCGGCGGGCAGCAGGCCTCTTGGACAGGTTGAGAGATAAAAAAATAATAATTCCCGTTCAGTCTCAATGGCAGGGTGCGGGCCGGCCCGGCGGCGATTGCGGCGGGCAGCAGGCCTCTTGGACAGGTTGAGAGATAAAAAAATAATAATTCCCATGCAGTCTCAATGGCGGGGTGCGGGCCGGGGAATAGGCCTCTTGGCCGGGGTGAATATGTTGGAACGCGGCGCGCGTAAATAGAAGCGGCTGGAGGTACCGGGGGCGAAGCCCGCCCCGGCCCGGACGCCGAGTTAAAAAAAATAATAATCCCCGTTCAGTCTCAATGGCGGGGTGCGGGCCGGCCCGGCGGCGAGTGCGGCGGGCAGCAGGCCTCTTGGACAGGTTGAGAGATAAAAAAATAATAATTCCCGTGCAGTCTCAATGGCGGGGTGCGGGCCGGGGAATAGGCCTCTTGGCCGGGGTGAATAGTGTTGGAACACGGCCCGCGGAAATAGTAGCGGCTGGAGGTACCAGGGGCGATGCCCGCCCCGGCCCGGCGGCCAAGTTAAAAAAATAAATAATCCCCGTTCAGTCTCGATGGCAGGGTGCGGGCCGGCCCGGCGGCGATTGCGGCGGGCAGCAGGCCTCTTGGACAGGTTGAGAGCTAAAAAAATAATAATTCCCGTGCAGTCTCAATGGCGGGGTGCGGGCCGGGGAATAGGCCTCTTGGCCGGGGTGAATAGTGTTGGAACACGGCCCGCGGAAATAGAAGCGGCTGGAGGTACCGGGGGCGATGCCCGCCCCGGCCCGGCGGCCAAGTTAAAAAAATAAATAATCCCCGTTCAGTCTCAATGGCAGGGTGCGGGCCGGCAGGGTGCGGGCCGGCCCGGCGGCGATTGCGGCGGGCAGCAGGCCTCTTGGACAGGTTGAGAGATAAAAAAATAATAATTCCCATGCAGTCTCAATGGCGGGGTGCGGGCCGGGGAATAGGCCTCTTGGCCGGGGTGAATAGTGTTGGAACACGGCCCGCGGAAATAGTAGCGGCTGGAGGTACCGGGGGCGATGCCCGCCCAGGCCCGGCGGCCAAGTTAAAAAAATAAATAATCCCCGTTCAGTCTCGATGGCAGGGTGCGGGCCGGCCCGGCGGCGATTGCGGCGGGCAGCAGGCCTCTTGGACAGGTTGAGAGCTAAAAAAATAATAATTCCCGTGCAGTCTCAATGGCGGGGTGCGGGCCGGGGAATAGGCCTCTTGGCCGGGGTGAATAGTGTTGGAACACGGCCCGCGGAAATAGAAGCGGCTGGAGGTACCGGGGGTGATGCCCGCCCCGGCCCGGCGGTCAAGTTAAAAAAATAACTAATCCCCGTTCAGTCTCAATGGCAGGGTGCGGGCCGGCCCGGCGGCGATTGCGGCGGGCAGCAGGCCTCTTGGACAGGTTGAGAGATAAAAAAATAATAATTCCCATGCAGTCTCAATGGCGGGGTGCGGGCCGGGGAATAGGCCTCTTGGCCGGGGTGAATAGTGTTGGAACACGGCCCGCGGAAATAGTAGCGGCTGGAGGTACCGGGGGCGATGCCCGCCCCGGGCCGGCGGCCAAGTTAAAAAAATAAATAATCCCGAATTCAGTCTCAATGGCAGGGTGCGGGCCGGCCCGGCGGCGATTGCGGCGGGCACCCGGCCTCTTGGACAGGTTGAGAGATATAAAAATAATAATTCCCGTGCAGTCTCAATGGCGGGGTGCGGGCCGGCCCGGCGGACGAGTGTGGCCGGGGAAGAGGCCTCTTGGCCGGGGTGAATATGTTGGAACGCGGCGCGCGTAAATAGAAGCGGCTGGAGGTACCGGGGGCGAAGCCCGCCCCGGCCCGGAGGCCGAGTTAAAAAAAATAATAATCCCCGTTCAGTCTCAATGGCGGGGTGCGGGCCGGCCCGGCGGCGAGTGCGGCGGGCAGCAGGCCTCTTGGACAGGTTGAGAGATAAAAAAATAATAATTCCCGTGCAGTCTCAATGGCGGGGTGCGGGCCGGGATATAGGCCTCTTGGCCGGGGTGAATAGTGTTGGAACACGGCCCGCGGAAATAGTAGCGGCTGGAGGTACCGGGGGCGATGCCCGCCCCGGGCCGGCGGCCAAGTTAAAAAAATAAATAATCCCCGTTCAGTCTCAATGGCAGGGTGCGGGCCGGCCCGGCGGCGAGTGCGGCGGGCAGCAGGCCTCTTGGACAGGTTGAGAGATAAAAAAATAATAATTCCCGTTCAGTCTCAATGGCAGGGTGCGGGCCGGCCCGGCGGCGATTGCGGCGGGCAGCAGGCCTCTTGGACAGGTTGAGAGATAAAAAAATAATAATTCCCGTGCAGTCTCAATGGCGGGGTGCGGGCCGGGGAATAGGCCTCTTGGCCGGGGTGAATAGTGTTGGAACACGGCCCGCGGAAATAGTAGCGGCTGGAGGTACCGGGGGCGATGCCCGCCCCGGCCCGGCGGCCAAGTTAAAAAAATAAATAATCCCGTTCAGTCTCAATGGCAGGGTGCGGGCCGGCCCGGCGGCGATTGCGGCGGGCAGCAGGCCTCTTGGACAGGTTGAGAGATAAAAAAATAATAATTCCCATGCAGTCTCAATGGCGGGGTGCGGGCCGGGGAATAGGCCTCTTGGCCGGGGTGAATAGTGTTGGAACACGGCCCGCGGAAATAGTAGCGGCTGGAGGTACCGGGGGCGATGCCCGCCCCGGCCCGGCGGCCAAGTTAAAAAAATAAATAATCCCCGTTCAGTCTCAATGGCAGGGTGCGGGCCGGCCCGGCGGCGATTGCAGCGGGCAGCAGGCCTCTTGGACAGGTTGAGAGATAAAAAAATAATAATTCCCATGCAGTCTCAATGGCGGGGTGCGGGCCGGGGAATAGGCCTCTTGGCCGGGGTGAATAGTGTTGGAACACGGCCCGCGGAAATAGTAGCGGCTGGAGGTACCGGGGGCGATGCCCGCCCCGGGCCGGCGGCCAAGTTAAAAAAATAAATAATCCCGTTCAGTCTCAATGGCAGGGTGGGGCCGGCCCGGCGGCGATTGCGGCAGGCCTCTTGGACAGGTTGAGAGATAAAAAAATAATAATTCCCATGCAGTCTCAATGGCGGGGTGCGGGCCGGGGAATAGGCCTCTTGGTCGGGGTGAATATGTTGGAACGCGGCGCGCGTAAATAGAAGCGGCTGGAGGTACCGGGGGCGAAGCCCGCCCCGGCCCGGAGGCCGAGTTAAAAAAAATAATAATCCCCGTTCAGTCTCAATGGCGGGGTGCGAGTGCGGCGGGCAGCAGGCCTCTTGGACAGGTTGAGAGATAAAAAAATAATAATTCCCGTTCAGTCTCAATGGCAGGGTGCAGGCCGGCCCGGCGGCGATTGCGGCGGGCAGCAGGCCTCTTGGACAGGTTGAGAGATAAAAAAATAATAATTCCCATGCAGTCTCAATGGCGGGGTGCGGGCCGGGGAATAGGCCTCTTGGCCGGGGTGAATAGTGTTGGAACACGGCCCGCGGAAATAGTAGCGGCTGGAGGTACCGGGGGCGATGCCCGCCCCGGGCCGGCGGCCAAGTTAAAAAAATAAACAATCCCCGTTCAGTCTCAATGGCAGGGTGCGGGCCGGCCCGGCGGCGATTGCGGCGTGCAGCAGGCCTCTTGGACAGGTTGAGAGATAAAAAAATAATAATTCCCGTGCAGTCTCAATGGCGGGGTGCGGGCCGGGGAATAGGCCTCTTGGCCGGGGTGAATAGTGTTGGAACACGGCCCGCGGAAATAGTAGCGGCTGGAGGTACCGGGGGCGATGCCCGCCCCGGCCCGGCGGCCAAGTTAAAAAAATAAATAATCCCCGTTCAGTCTCAATGGCAGGGTGCGGGCCGGCCGGCGGCGATTGCGGCGGGCAGCAGGCCTCTTGGACAGGTTGAGAGATAAAAAAATAATAATTCCCATGCAGTCTCAATGGCGGGGTGCGGGCCGGGGAATAGGCCTCTTGGCCGGGGTGAATAGTGTTGGAACACGGCCCGCGGAAATAGTAGCGGCTGGAGGTACCGGGGGCGATGCCCGCCCCGGCCCGGCGGCCAAGTTAAAAAAATAAATAATCCCCGTTCAGTCTCAATGGCAGGGTGCGGGCCGGCCCGGCGGCGAGTGCGGCGGGCAGCAGGCCTCTTGGACAGGTTGAGAGATAAAAAAATAATAATTCCCGTTCAGTCTCAATGGCAGGGTGCGGGCCGGCCCGGCGGCGATTGCGGCGGGCAGCAGGCCTCTTGGACAGGTTGAGAGATAAAAAAATAATAATTCCCATGCAGTCTCAATGGCGGGGTGCGGGCCGGGGAATAGGCCTCTTGGGCGGGGTGAATATGTTGGAACGCGGCGCGCGTAAATAGAAGCGGCTGGAGGTACCGGGGGCGAAGCCCGCCCCGGCCCGGAGGCCGAGTTAAAAAAAATAATAATCCCCGTTCAGTCTCAATGGCGGGGTGCGGGCCGGCCCGGCGGCGAGTGCGGCGGGCAGCAGGCCTCTTGGACAGGTTGAGAGATAAAAAAATAATAATTCCCGTGCAGTCTCAATGGCGGGGTGCGGGCCGGGATATAGGCCTCTTGGCCGGGGTGAATAGTGTTGGAACACGGCCCGCGGAAATAGTAGCGGCTGGAGGTACCGGGGGCGATGCCCGCCCCGGGCCGGCGGCCAAGTTAAAAAAATAAATAATCCCCGTTCAGTCTCAATGGCAGGGTGCGGGCCGGCCCGGCGGCGAGTGCGGCGGGCAGCAGGCCTCTTGGACAGGTTGAGAGATAAAAAAATAATAATTCCCGTTCAGTCTCAATGGCAGGGTGCGGGCCGGCCCGGCGGCGATTGCGGCGGGCAGCAGGCCTCTTGGACAGGTTGAGAGATAAAAAAATAATAATTCCCATGCAGTCTCAATGGCGGGGTGCGGGCCGGGGAATAGGCCTCTTGGCCGGGGTGAATATGTTGGAACGCGGCGCGCGTAAATAGAAGCGGCTGGAGGTACCGGGGGCGAAGCCCGCCCCGGCCCGGAGGCCGAGTTAAAAAAAATAATAATCCCCGTTCAGTCTCAATGGCGGGGTGCGGGCCGGCCCGGCGGCGAGTGCGGCGGGCAGCAGGCCTCTTGGACAGGTTGAGAGATAAAAAAATAATAATTCCCGTTCAGTCTCAATGGCAGGGTGCGGGCCGGCCCGGCGGCGATTGCGGCGGGCAGCAGGCCTCTTGGACAGGTTGAGAGATAAAAAAAATAATAATTCCCATGCAGTCTCAATGGCGGGGTGCGGGCCGGGGAATAGGCCTCTTGGCCGGGGTGAATAGTGTTGGAACACGGCCCGCGGAAATAGTAGCGGCTGGAGGTACCGGGGGCGATGCCCGCCCCGGGCCGGCGGCCAAGTTAAAAAAATAAATAATCCCCGTTCAGTCTCAATGGCAGGGTGCGGGCCGGCCCGGCGGCGATTGCGGCGGGCAGCAGGCCTCTTGGACAGGTTGAGAGATAAAAAAATAATAATTCCCATGCAGTCTCAATGGCGGGGTGCGGGCCGGCCCGGCGGCGAGTGCGGTGGGCAGCAGGCCTCGTGGACAGGTTGAGAGATAAAAAAATAATAATTCCCGTGCAGTCTCAATGGCGGGGTGCGGGCCTGCCCGGCGGCGAGTGCGGCGGGCAGCAGGCCTCTTGGACAGGTTGAGAGATAAAAAAATAATAATTCCCGTGCAGTCTCAATGGCGGGGTGCGGGCCGGCCCGGCGGACGAGTGTGGCCGGGGAAGAGGCCTCTTGGCCGGGGTGAATAGTGTTGGAACACGGCCCGCGGAAATAGTAGCGGCTGGAGGTACCGGGGGCGATGCCCGCCCCGGCCCGGCGGCCAAGTTAAAAAAATAAATAATCCCCGTTCAGTCTCAATGGCAGGGTGCTGGCCGGCCCGGCGGCGATTGCGGCGGGCAGCAGGCCTCTTGGACAGGTTGAGAGATATAAAAATAATAATTCCCGTGCAGTCTCAATGGCGGGGTGCGGGCCGGCCCGGCGGACGAGTGTGGCCGGGGAAGAGGCCTCTTGGCCGGGGTGAATAGTGTTGGAACACGGCCCGCGGAAATAGTAGCGGCTGGAGGTACCGGGGGCGATGCCCGCCCCGGCCCGGCGGCCAAGTTAAAAAAATAAATAATCCCCGTTCAGTCTCAATGGCAGGGTGCGGGCCGGCCCGGCGGCGATTGCGGCGGGCAGCAGGCCTCTTGGACAGGTTGAGAGATAAAAAAATAATAATTCCCGTGCAGTCTCAATGGCGGGGTGCGGGCCGGCCCGGCGGACGAGTGTGGCCGGGGAAGAGGCCTCTTGGCCGGGGTGAATAGTGTTGGAACACGGCCCGCGGAAATAGTAGCGGCTGGAGGTACCGGGGGCGAAGCCCGCCCCGGCCCGGCGGCCGAGTTAAAAAAAAAAAAAATCCCCGTTCAGTCTCAATGGCGGGGTGCGGGCCGGCCCGGCGGCGATTGCGGCGGGCAGCAGGCCTCTTGGACAGGTTGAGAGATAAAAAAATAATAATTCCCATGCAGTCTCAATGGCGGGGTGCGGGCCGGCCCGGCGGCGAGTGCGGCGGGCAGCAGGCCTCGTGGACAGGTTGAGAGATAAAAAAATAATAATTACCGTGCAGTCTCAATGGCGGGGTGCGGGCCTGCCCGGCGGCGAGTGCGGCGGGCAGCAGGCCTCTTGGACAGGTTGAGAGATAAAAAAATAATAATTCCCGTGCAGTCTCAATGGCGGGGTGCGGGCCGGCCCGGCGGACGAGTGTGGAAGAGGCCTCTTGGCCGGGGTGAATAGTGTTGGAACACGGCCCGCGGAAATAGTAGCGGCTGGAGGTACCGGGGGCGATGCCCGCCCCGGCCCGGCGGCCAAGTTAAAAAAATTAATAATCCCCGTTCAGTCTCAATGGCAGGGTGCGGGCCGGCCCGGCGGCGATTGCGGCGGGCAGCAGGCCTCTTGGACAGGTTGAGAGATATAAAAATAATAATTCCCGTGCAGTCTCAATGGCGGGGTGCGGGCCGGCCCGGCGGACGAGTGTGGCCGGGGAAGAGGCCTCTTGGCCGGGGTGAATATGTTGGAACGCGGCGCGCGTAAATAGAAGCGGCTGGAGGTACCGGGGGCGAAGCCCGCCCCGGCCCGGAGGCCGAGTTAAAAAAAATAATAATCCCCGTTCAGTCTCAATGGCGGGGTGCGGGCCGGCCCGGCGGCGAGTGCGGCGGGAAGCAGGCCTCTTGGACAGGTTGAGAGATAAAAAAATAATAATTCCCGTGTAGTCTCAATGGCGGGGTGCGGGCCGGCCCGGCGGACGAGTGTGGCCGGGGAAGAGGCCTCTTGGCCGGGGTGAATATGTTGGAACGCGGCGCGCGTAAATAGAAGCGGCTGGAGGTACCGGGGGCGAAGCCCGCCCCGGCCCGGAGGCCGAGTTAAAAAAAATAATAATCCCCGTTCAGTCTCAATGGCGGGGTGCGGGCCGGCCCGGCGGCGAGTGCGGCGGGCAGCAGGCCTCTTGGACAGGTTGAGAGATAAAAAAATAATAATTCCCGTGCAGTCTCAATGGCGGGGTGCGGGCCGGCCCGGCGGACGAGTGTGGCCGGGGAAGAGGCCTCTTGGCCGGGGTGAATATGTTGGAACGCGGCGCGCGTAAATAGAAGCGGCTGGAGGTACCGGGGGCGAAGCCCGCCCCGGCCCGGAGGCCGAGTTAAAAAAAATAATAATTCCCGTGCAGTCTCAATGGCGGGGTGCGGGCCGGGGAATAGGCCTCTTGGCCGGGGTGAATAGTGTTGGAACGCGGCCCGCGGAAATAGTAGCGGCTGGAGGTACCGGGGGTGATGCCCGCCCCGGCCCGGCGGCCAAGTTGAAAAAATAAATAATTCCCGTTCAGTCTCAATGGCAGGGTGCGGGCCGGCCCGGCGGCGATTGCGGCGGGCAGCAGGCCTCTTGGACAGGTAGAGAGATAAAAAAATAATAATTCCCGTGCAGTCTCAATGGCGGGGTGCAGGCCGGCCCGGCGGACGAGTGTGGCCGGGGAAGAGGCCTCTTGGCCGGGGTGAATAGTGTTGGAACGCGGCCCGCGGAAATAGTAGCGGCTGGAGGTACCGGGGGTGATGCCCGCCCCGGCCCGGCGGCCAAGTTGAAAAAATAAATAATTCCCGTTCAGTCTCAATGGCAGGGTGCGGGCCGGCCCGGCGGCGATTGCGGCGGGCAGCAGGCCTCTTGGACAGGTTGAGAGATAAAAAAATAATAATTCCCATGCAGTCTCAATGGCGGGGTGCGGGCCGGCCCGGCGGACGAGTGTGGCCGGGGAAGAGGCCTCTTGGCCGGGGTGAATAGTGTTGGAACGCGGCCCGCGGAAATAGTAGCGGCTGGAGGTACCGGGGGTGATGCCCACCCCGGCCCGGCGGCCAAGTTAAAAAAATAAATAATTCCCGTTCAGTATCAATGGCAGGGTGCGGGCCGGCCCGGTGGCCGAGTGTGGCCGAGGAAGAGGCCTCTTGGCCGGGGTTAATAGTGTTGGAACGCGGCCCGCGGAAATAGTAGCGGCTGGAGGTACCGGGGGCGAAGCCCGCCCCGGCCCGGCGGCCGAGTTAAAAAAAATAATAATCCCCGTTCAGTCTCAATGGCGGGGTGCGGGCCGGCCCGGCGGCGATTGCGGCGGGCAGCAGGCCTCTTGGACAGGTTGAGAGATAAAAAAATAATAATTCCCGTGCAGTCTCAATGGCAGGGTGCAGGCCTGCCCGGCGGCGAGTGCGGCGGGCAGCAGGCCTCTTGGACAGGTTGAGAGATAAAAAAATAATAATTCCCGTGCAGTCTCAATGGCGGGGTGCGGGCCGGCCCGGCGGACGAGTGTGGCCGGGGAAGAGGCCTCTTGGCCGGGGTGAATAGTGTTGGAACGCGGCCCGCGGAAATAGTAGCGGCTGGAGGTACCGGGGGTGATGCCCGCCCCGGCCCGGCGGCCAAGTTAAAAAAATAAATAATTCCCGTTCAGTCTCAATGGCGGGGTCCGGGCCGGCCCGGCGGCGAGTGCGGCGGGCAGCAGGCCTCTTGGACAGGTTGAGAGATAAAAAAAAAAATAATCCCCGTTCAGTCGGGCCGGCCCGGCGGCGATTGCGGCGGGCAGCAGGCCTCTTGGACAGGTTGAGAGATAAAAAAATAATAATCCCCGTTCAGTCTCAATGGCGGGGTGCGGGCCGGCCCGGCGGCGAGTGCGGTGGGCAGCAGGCCTCTTGGACAGGTTGAGAGATAAAAAAATAATAATTCCCGTGCAGTCTCAATGGCGGGGTGCGGGCCTGCCCGGCGGCGAGTGCGGCGGGCAGCAGGCCTCTTGGACAGGTTGAGAGATAAAAAAATAATAATTCCCGTGCAGTCTCAATGGCGGGGTGCGGGCCGGGGAATAGGCCTCTTGGCCGGGGTGAATAGTGTTGGAACGCGGCCCGCGGAAATAGTAGCGGCTGGAGGTACCGGGGGCGATGCCCGCCCCGGCCCGGCGGCCAAGTTAAAAAAATAAATAATCCCCGTTCAGTCTAAATGGCAGGGTGCGGGCCGGCCCGGCGGCGAGTGCGGCGGGCAGCAGGCCTCTTGGACAGTTTGAGAGATAAAAAAAATAATAATTCCCGTGTAGTCTCAATGGCGGGGTGCGGGCCGGCCCGGAGGACGAGTGTGGCCGGGGAAGAGGCCTCTTGGCCGGGGTTAATAGTGTTGGAACGCGGCCCGCGGAAATAGTAGCGGCTGGAGGTACCGGGGGCGAAGCTGTCACGTTCTGTCCGAAGCGATAACTATCGCTTCGTGCAGAACAATGAAAATAAAGGTTGGATCCCCGGAGAACAGACAACGAAAAAATCTTGTCAACGAAAAATTGTCTTTAATGACAAAAAACAGAAAGAGCCCGACAGGGAAAAACGGTAACACAAAACGCTGTTCAAATAAGGACCAGGAAATAACAAGTAGGGTACTATAACAGAAAACGCTCGCGGAAAACAACACGACGCGAGGAGGACCTGAATTTGGCGGAAATAAGAGCAATACAAAATCTAGGAGCAAAACGCGAATAACAAGGGTAACGGCCGCAAGGCAAAAAGGCAACTGGTCAATTGACAAAAGCGAGATCGAGCGCGGGAGCAATATGGCACGGCATGGAATTCTCCGGCAGTGAGTAAACTGCCGGAGTCTCCTAATAAAGGAAGCATCATCATCCCGAGATTAACAACAGGTGTGCAGTCGGGGAAAAAGAAAGCCCGCCCCCTGCAGGCAGGCACGGAACGTGACAGTACCCCCCCCTCAACGGACGCCTCCCGGCGGACCTCCCGGTTTGGAAGGGTGAGCGGTGTGGAAGTCGCGCAGAAGGGACGGGTCAAGGATCCAGGAGCGAGGCACCCACTGCCGCTCCTCAGGCCCGTAGCCCTCCCAATCGACCAGGTATTGGAAGCCCTTGCCCCTGCGCCGAGAGTCCAGGATGGCACGAACCGTGTACACCGGGTCACCGTCGACGACCCGGGGAGGGGGCGGCGGCGCGGGAGGAGGAGCCAAGTCACTGGAAGAGACGGGTTTGAGAAGGGAGACGTGGAAGACGGGATGGACCTTCATGGTAGGAGGTAGACGGAGCCTGACAGCAGCCGGGTTGATGACGGCCTCAACCTCGAAGGGACCAGTGAATCGAGGACCCAGTTTCGTCGAGGAGCCGGCCAGGCGAAGGTCTCGAGTAGCCAGCCATACCTTCTGCCCCACCAGATAGGAGGGGGCCGGGCGCCGACGACGATCCGCGATTTGACGATTCTGGGACGCCGTGCGGGACAATGCCGCCCGGGCCTCCCTCCACACACGATGGGCCCGTTTGAGATGATGCTGGACGGAAGGGACCTCCACCTGCCCCTCCTGTGACGGGAACAGCGGCGGCTGGTAGCCGTAGGCAGACATGAACGGTGACCGGCCGGTTGCGGAGGAGACGAGGGTGTTGTGCGCATACTCCACCCATGGTAAGTGGTCGACCCATGATGCGGGACGGTGGAGGCACACACAGCGGAGGGCCGCCCCCAGATCCTGGTTGGCGCGCTCCGCCTGTCCGTTAGACTGGGGGTGGTAGCCGGAGGTCAGGCTGGCAGTAGCTCCGAGGGACCGGCAGAACCGCTTCCAGACGCGAGACACGAACTGGGGCCCCCGATCAGACACAATGTCCGTCGGAATGCCGTGGAGGCGGAAAACGTGTTCGACCAGGAGGTCGGCGGTCTCCAACGCCGACGGTAACCTGGACAAGGGCACAAAATGAGCCGCCTTGGAGAAGCGGTCCACGATCGTGAGCACGACCGTACGGCCCCGGGAGGGGGGAAGGCCCGTAACGAAGTCCAGAGCGATGTGGGACCAGGGGCGTGGCGGAACGGGCAACGGTTGGAGCAATCCCGCCGGAGGTTGACGGGAAGACTTGCCGCATGCGCAGGAGGTGCAGGCCCTGACGAACTCCGTCACGTCGCTCCGGAGCTCCCGCCACCAGAACCGCTGGGCGACGAGTTGCACCGTCCGGTTCACCCCCGGATGGCATGCCACCTTGGACCCATGTACCCACTGCAGGACCTCCGAGCGCAGGGACGGAGGCACGAACAGTCTCCCCGCCGGACACCCCGCCGGCACCTGAACCCCCTCCAGGGCAGTCTGGATCCGCTGCTCAACCTCCCACTGGACGACCCCCACGATGCACTGAGCCGGGAGGATGGTTTCCGGGGGCCGGTCCCCTCCCGTGGGGTCGTGGAGACGGGAGAGGGCGTCGGGCTTGGTGTTCTTCGACCCGGGGGAGTAGGTGAGAATAAAGTTGAACCTGGTGAGAAACAAGGCCCACCGGGCCTGACGGGGGTTTAGTCTCTTGGCGGTACGGAGGTAAGCAAGGTTCTTGTGGTCGGTGTAGACAGTAAAAGGTTCCTTTGCCCCCTCGAGCCAGTGCCGCCACTCCTGCAAGGCGGAGACAACAGCTAACAGTTCGCAGTTGCCCACGTCGTAGTTGGATTCGGCCGCTGTGAGTCGACGAGAGAAGAAGGCGCAGGGGTGCAGCTTCTGGTCGATGGGCGAGCGTTGAGACAGCACCGCCCCCACCCCTGAATCCGAGGCGTCCACCTCTACAATAAAGGGAAGATCAGGGTCAGGATGTTGAAGTACAGGGGGACTGGTAAAGGCCGCCTTTAAGTCTGCGAACGCAGCGTCCGCGGTGGAATCCCACTTGAACGGGGTCTTAATAGACGTCAGGCGGGTCAAGGGAAGCGCCTTCTGGCTATAGGCCCGGATAAACCGTCTATAGAAATTGGCAAACCCCAGGAAACGCTGCAGTTCTTTGCGATTAGTAGGAACCGGCCAGTTCGTGACTGCCTGTGTCTTGACGGGGTCTGCTCGTAACCTACCCCGCTCGATGATAAACCCCAGAAAGGAGATGACGGGAACATGGAATTCACACTTCTCTGCCTTGACGAAGAGCCGGTTTTCTAATAGGCGCTGTAGCACCCGCCTAACATGTTGCTTGTGCTCCTGTAACGACCGGGAGAAAATCAATATATCGTCCAAGTAGACAAAACAGAAGATGTTAATCATGTCTCTTAGCACGTCATTTATGAGGTTTTGGAAGACGGCAGGAACGTTAGTGAGACCGAAAGGCATCACTAAGTACTCGAAATGGCCTAGAGGGGTCTTGAAAGCGGTCTTCCATTCATCTCCCTCTCTGATACGGACCAAGTGGTAAGCGCTGCGCAAATCTAACTTGGAGAAAACGGTGGCGGATTGCAATGGGGCGAAGGCGGAATCTAACAAAGGTAGTGGGTATCTATTCTTTATGGTTATCTCGTTTAACCCACGATAGTCGACGCAGGGTCGCAGGGACTTGTCCTTCTTTCCCACGAAAAAAAACCCCGCCCCTAACGGTGAACGCGAAGGTCTAATGAGACCTGCGGCGAGCGAGCTGTTAATGTACTCCGTCAACGCCTCGCGTTCAGGCCGAGACACCTGATACAGCCTCGAGGTCGGCAACGGAGCGCCCGCCTGCAGGTCTATTGCGCAATCATAGGGGCGGTGTGGAGGTAAGGAGCGCGCGCGGTCCTCGCTAAAAACCTCCTTGAGGTCCCGATAGCAATCCGGCACTCCGTCAAGGCAGATATCCTCGGGGGGTGTGACGCGTTTGTACCCCCCGACGGCTGACTGTAAACAGTGCTGATAACAGTACGGACTCCAACTATCTATTGCTGGGCGCGCCCAGGAAATTACGGGGTTGTGGACCCTGAGCCAGGGTAACCCAAGGATAATAGGAGCGTTGCGGGACCGCATTACAAGAAAACGCCGATGCTCGACATGGTTACCCGAAAGTTGCAGCTTCAATGGCTCCGTTCTGTGCGTAACGACCGCCAGGAGACGCCCATCGAGATCGCGAACCCGCTTTCTATCAATAAGCTCCTCCAAGAAACAACCCAACTCGGATGCGAGCTCGGTGTCCATCAGACAATCGTCTGCTCCTGAGTCTACCAGGGCCCGAACCCGCCTCGACCGGGAATCACCAAATATCTCCCCCTCAAGTTCCAGTCTGTTGGGGTGTCCCGGTCGCGCGTCGGCTTGTCTAGGCTCGGGGGTTAACGCGCGGGATCGTGACTCACAGTACTCGGGGTGGACGTGAAAAGATGATCCCGGAAGACTGGTTGTGGCGTGAGGAGAGGTTTGGGTGTTGTCTCTAGTCGTACGACGGCTGGCACGGCGACTTCCTTCCTCTCCGCCAACGTCCTTGCCACCCAGCTGCATAGGTTCCGCCGCGGGTGCTGTCTCCCGGAATACTCCCCGATGTTCCTCACGATATGGAGAGCGTCGATACGGGAAACGATCTCCCCCACGCTCCCGGCCCCGCTCCCTCAAGCGATTGTCCATGAGGAGAGCGAGGTCAATCAGCTCCTCCAGGTCGGTGCTGTGGTCGCGGGTCGCCAGCTCGTCCTTAAGCTGAGAGTTCAGGCCGCGTCGAAACAGTCCACACAATGCTCGATCATCGTATCCGCTCTGTGCTGCCAGAATCCGGAACTCGATCGAGTAGTCGGCGACCGATCGTCTTCCCTGGTGGAGGGCAAGTAGCCGACCCTCTGCCTCTCGGCCCCGCACGGGATGGTGGAACACCCGGCGAAAGGCTGTCACGAATTCAGGGAACGATGATCGGAGACTCGGCTTGGATTCGCTGGTCGCAATCGCCCATGACGCCGCCGGACCTGTTAACAAACTCATGATATAGGCCACTTTGGCAGCATCATTAGCGTAGGCAGACGGCTGTTGGTCGAATACGAGTGAGCACTGGTGAAGGAAGTGACCACACTGCCCATGCTCACCCCCATAACGAGGGGGGTGTGGAAGCGATGGTTCCCTCGACATAATGGTATGAGAGGGGAACGCTTCCGGGGTGGCTGGATGGGCCCCGGAGGAATGGGGTCTCCGTTCCTCCACCCGTGTTAGACGAGGTTCGTAATCGTCGAGCCGATGAGCCAGCATGGAGACCGCGCCTCGGAGTTCCGAAATGGCTTGGCCCTGCTGACTCATCTGTTGCTCTTGTCGTGCAAGAGCGGACAATATTTCTTCGACATCTGCGGGATCCATGGTGGCCGGAGAATTCTGTCACGTTCTGTCCGAAGCGATAACTATCGCTTCGTGCAGAACAATGAAAATAAAGGTTGGATCCCCGGAGAACAGACAACGAAAAAATCTTGTCAACGAAAAATTGTCTTTAATGACAAAAAACAGAAAGAGCCCGACAGGGAAAAACGGTAACACAAAACGCTGGTCAAATAAGGACCAGGAAATAACAAGAAGGGTACTATAACAGAAAACGCTCGCGGAAAACAACACGACGCGAGGAGGACCTGAATTTGGCGGAAATAAGAGCAATACAAAATCTAGGAGCAAAACGCGAATAACAAGGGTAACGGCCGCAAGGCAAAAAGGCAACTGGTCAATTGACAAAGCGAGATCGAGCGCGGGAGCAATATGGCACGGCATGGAATTCTCTGGCAGTGAGTAAACTGCCGGAGTCTCCTAATAAAGGAAGCATCATCATCCCGAGATTAACAACAGGTGTGCAGTCGGGGAAAAAGAAAGCCCGCCCCCTGCAGGCAGGCACGGAACGTGACAGAAGCCCGCCCCGGCCCGGCGGCCGAGTTAAAAAAAATAATAATCCCCGTTCAGTCTCAATGGCGGGGTGCGGGCCGGCCCGGCGGCGAGTGCGGCGGGCAGCAGGCCTCTTGGACAGGTTGAGAGATAAAAAAATAATAATTCCCGTGCAGTCTCAATGGCGGGGTGCGGGCCGGGGAATAGGCCTCTTGGCCGGGGTGAATAGTGTTGGAACACGGCCCGCGGAAATAGTAGCGGCTGGAGGTACCGGGGGCGATGCCCGCCCTGGCCCGGCGGCCAAGTTAAAAAAATAAATAATCCCCGTTCAGTCTCAATGGCAGGGTGCGGGCCGGCCCGGCGGCGATTGCGGCGGGCAGCAGGCCTCTTGGACAGGTTGAGATATAAAAAAATAATAATCCCCGTTCAGTCAGGCCGGCCCGGCGGCGATTGCGGCGGGCAGCAGGCCTCTTGGACAGTTTGAGAGATAAAAAAAATAATAATTCCCGTGCAGTCTCAATGGCGGGGTGCGGGCCGGCCCGGCGGCGATTGCGGCGGGCAGCAGGCCTCTTGGACAGGTTGAGAGATAAAAAAATAATAATTCCCATGCAGTCTCAATGGCGGGGTGCGGGCCGGCCCGGCGGCGAGTGTGGCCTCTTGGCCGGGGTGAATAGTGTTGGAACGCGGCCCGCGGAAATAGTAGCGGCTGGAGGTACCGGGGGGTACACAACTCATTCCTATGAAGATACATTCAAACTCAGAAACGTGCTCTACTCGGCCTGAAAATGCATTTAAAGCAATAAAAACTCAAAATGAGTGTCACGCCTAAACCAAAGGACTTATGCACACATTTCAACATGTATTTAGTTCAGGTTGACATTCTGAAGCCTAAATGAGCATTAATTTGACTACACAACTTATTCCTATGAAGATACATTCAAAGTAAAAAAACGGGCTCAACTCGGACTGAAAGTGCATTTAAAGCAATAAAAACTCAAAATGAGTGTCACGCCTAAACCAAAGGACTTATGCACACATTTCAACATGTATTTAGTTCAGGTTGACCTCCTAAAGCCTAAATGAGCATTTATTTGACTCCACAACTCATTCCTATGAAGGTACATTCAAAGTCACAAAACGTGCTCAACTAGGCCTGAAAGTGCATTTAAAGCAATAAAAACTCAAATTGAGTGTCACACCAAAACCAAAGGACTTATGCACACATTTCAACATGTATTTAGTTCAGGTTGACCTCCTGAAGCCTAAATGAGCATTTATTTGACTACACAACTCATTCCTATGAAGGTACATTCAAAGTCACAAAACGTGCTCAACTAGGCCTGAAAGTGCATTTGATGCAATAAAAACTCAAAATGAGTGTCACACCTAAACCAAAGGATTTATGCACACATTTCAACATGTATTTTGTTCAGCTTGACCTCCTGAAGCCTAAATGAGCATTAATTTGACTACACATCCCATTCCTTTGAAGATACATTCAAAGTAAAAAAACGTGCTCTACTCGGCCTGAAAATACATTTATAGCAATAAAAACTCAAATTGAGTGTCACACCTAAACCAAAGGATTTATGCAAACATTTCAACATGTATTTAGTTCAGGTTGACCTCCTGAAGCCTAAATGAGCATTTATTTGACTACACAACTCATTCCTATGAAGGTACATTCAAAGTCACAAAACGTGCTCAACTAGGCCTGAAAGTGCATTTAAAGCAATAAAAACTCAAAATGAGTGTCACGCCTAAACCAAAGGACTTATGCACACATTTCAACATGTATTTAGTTCAGGTTGACCTCCTGAAGCCTAAATCACCATTAATTTGATCACACAACTCATTCCTATGAAGACACATTCAAACTCAGAAACGTGCTCTACTCGGCCTGAAAATGCATTTAAAGCAATAAAAACTCAAAATGAGTGTCACACCTAAACCAAAGGACTTATGCACACATTTCAACATGTATTTAGTTCAGGTTGACCTCCTGAAGCCTAAATGAGCATTTATTTGACTACACAACTCATTCCTATGAAGGTACATTCAAAGTCACAAAACGTGCTCAACTAGGCCTGAAAGTGCATTTAAAGCAATAAAAACTCAAAATGAGTGTCACGCCTAAACCAAAGGACTTATGCACACATTTCAACATGTATTTAGTTCAGGTTGACCTCCTGAAGCCTAAATCACCATTAATTTGACTACACAACTTATTCCTATGAAGATACATTCAAAGTAAAAAAACGTGCTCTACTCGGCCTGAAAATGCATTTAAAGCAATAAAAACTCAAAATGAGTGTCGCGCCTAAACCAAAGGCCTTATGCACACATTTCAACATGTATTTAGTTCAGGTTGACCTCCTGAAGCCTAAATGAGCATTAATTTGACTACACAACTTATTCCTATGAAGGAACATTCAAAGTAAAAAAACGGGCTCAACTCGGACTGAAAGTGCATTTAAAGCAATAAAAATTGAAAATGAGTGTCACGCCTAAACCAAAGGACTTATGCACACATTTCAACATGTATTTAGTTCAGGTTGACCTCCTGAAGCCTAAATGAGCATTCATTTGACTACACAACTCATTCCTATGAAGGTACATTCAAAGTCACAAAACGTGCTCAACTAGGCCTGAAAGTGCATTTAAAGCAATAAAAACTCAAAATGAGTGTCACGCCTAAACCAAAGGACTTATGCACACATTTCAACATGTATTTAGTTCAGGTTGACCTCCTGAAGCCTAAATGAGCATTAATTTGACTACACAACTTATTCCTATGAAGGAACATTCAAAGTAAAAAAACGGGCTCAACTCGGACTGAAAGTGCATTTAAAGCAATAAAAACTGAAAATGAGTGTCACGCCTAAACCAAAGGACTTATGCACACATTTCAACATGTATTTAGTTCAGGTTGACCTCCTGAAGCCTAAATGAGCATTAATTTGACTACACAACTCATTCCTATGAAGGTACATTCAAAGTCACAAAACGTGCTCAACTAGGCCTGAAAGTGCATTTAAAGCAATAAAAACTGAAAATGAGTGTCACGCCTAAACCAAAGGACTTATGCACACATTTCAACATGTATTTAGTTCAGGTTGACCTCCTGAAGCCTAAATGAGCATTAATTTGACTACACAACTCATTCCTATGAAGGTACATTCAAAGTCACAAAACGTGCTCAACTAGGCCTGAAAGTGCATTTAAAGCAATAAAAACTCAAAATGAGTGTCACGCCTAAACCAAAGGACTTATGCACACATTTCAACATGTATTTAGTTCAGGTTGACCTCCTGAAGCCTAAATCACCATTAATTTGACTACACAACTTAATCCTATGAAGATACATTCAAAGTAAAAAAACGGGCTCAACTCGGACTGAAAGTGCATTTAAAGCAATAAAAACTGAAAATGAGTGTCACGCCTAAACCAAAGGACTTATGCACACATTTCAACATGTATTTAGTTCAGGTTGACCTCCTGAAGCCTAAATGAGCATTAATTTGACTACACAACTCATTCCTATGAAGGTACATTCAAAGTCACAAAACGTGCTCTACTCGGCCTGAAAGTGCATTTAAAGCAATAAAAACTCAAAATGAGTGTCACGCCTAAACCAAAGGACTTATGCACACATTTCAACATGTATTTAGTTCAGGTTGACCTCCTGAAGCCTAAATCACCATTAATTTGACTACACAACTTAATCCTATGAAGATACATTCAAAGTAAAAAAACGGGCTCAACTCGGACTGAAAGTGCATTTAAAGCAATAAAAACTGAAAATGAGTGTCACGCCTAAACCAAAGGACTTATGCGCACATTTCAACATGTATTTAGTTCAGCTTGACCTCCTGAAGCCTAAATGAGTATAATTTGACTACACAACTCATGCCTATGAAGGTACATTAAAAGTCACAAAACGTGCTCAACTAGGCCTGAAAGTGCATTTAAAGCAATAAAAACTCAAAATGAGTGTCACGCCTAAACCAAAGGACTTATGCACACATTTCAACATGTATTTAGTTCAGGTTGACATTCTGAAGCCTAAATGAGCATTAATTTGATCACACAACTCATTCCTATGAAGATACATTCAAACTCAGAAACGTGCTCTACTCGGCCTGAAAATGCATTTAAAGCAATAAAAACTCAAAATGAGTGTCACGCCTAAACCAAAGGACTTATGCACACATTTCAACATGTATTTAGTTCAGGTTGACCTCCTGAAGCCTAAATGAGCATTAATTTAACAACACAACTCATTCCTATGAAGATACATTCAAAGTAAAAAAACGTGCTCTACTCGGCCTGAAAATGCATTTAAAGCAATAAAAACTCAAATTGAGTGTCACGCCTAAACCAAAGGACTTATACACACATTTCAACATGTATTTAGTTCAGGTTGACATTCTGAAGCCTAAATGAGCATTATTTTGTCGAAACAACTCATTCCTATGAAGGTACATTCAAAGTCACAAAACGTGCTCAACTAGGCCTGAAAGTGCATTTAAAGCAATAAAATCTCAAAATGAGTTTCACGCCTAAATCAAAGGACTTATACACACATTTCAACATGTATTTAGTTTAGGCTGACCTCCTGAAGCCTAAATGAGCATTAATTTGATCACACAACTCATTCCCATGAAGATACATTCAAAGTCAGTAAGTGCCCTGCTCTGTCTGAAAATGCATTTGAATCAATAAAAACTAAAATTGAGTGTCATGCCTAAACCAAAGGACGTCTGCACACATTTCAACGTCTAAAGTGTTGTTTCCGATGCCTGCTAGTGTATGTGTGCGTGCGTGTGTGAGAGTGTGTAAGTGTGTGCGTGTGTTTGTGTGTGTTTGTGTGGGTGCGTGCGTGTGTGTGTTGTGCGCACCCCCCCCCCAAAAAAAAGTACTGTGTTCGGATAAAAATGACGAATTACTCAGAGGTTTTAACTTTTGCTTGCACTTGATTTGTTCTGACACCGACGACGTCCACCAATGACAGCCCGAGTGGATCTAGCCCACGTGGTGTGAGAGCAGGGGGAGGTGAAAAGATGCAAAGCCTAGGTGATTGGCTGTGCATCTTTCAGTCTTCCACGTGGGTTAGTCTTTGATCTTCAATCAGTGTCCAAATGTTGTTTACATGCGTAGCGTGTGCGGATGTGTGTGCGGCTCATGAGTTTGTGTGTGTGTTTGCGCGCGCGTGATCGTGTGCCCATACATGTGTGAGTGTTTCTTTGATCTAAATCATCGTTGGTGTGTTGTTTACGATACGTGCTCGTCCGTGCGTACGTTTGTGTGAGTGTGTGTGCGTGCGTTTGTGTGTGTGCTTGCTGCGTGCTGGCGCGCTCGGAAGCGTGTGTGTCACAGAGAAAGAGAGGGAGCGGGATCGCTGGCCTGTATGTACTCTATGTGAAACACACAGGACATTTGTAATTTCGTCCCTTTCACATTTTTTGGCTTTTTTAAAAATAAAACTTATTTTCATCAATGGTTCATAATGAGTGTCACGCCTAGACCAAATAACTTATGCACACATTTCAACATTTATTTAGTTCAGGTTGACCTCCTGAAGCCTAAATGAGCATTAATTTGACTACACAACTCATTCCTATGAAGGTACATTCAAAGTCACAAAACGTGCTCAACTAGGCCTGAAAGTGCATTTAAAGCAATAAAAACTCAAAATGAGTGTCACGCCTAAACCAAAGGACTTATGCACACATTTCAACATGTATTTAGTTCAGGTTGACCTCCTGAAGCCTAAATGAGCATTAATTTGACTACACAACTCATTCCTATGAAGGTACATTCAAAGTCACAAAACGTGCTCTACTCGGCCTGAAAGTGCATTTAAAGCAATAAAAACTCAAAATGAGTGTCACGCCTAAACCAAAGGACTTATGCACACATTTCAACATGTATTTAGTTCAGGTTGACCTCCTGAAGCCTAAATCACCATTAATTTGACTACACAACTTAATCCTATGAAGATACATTCAAAGTAAAAAAACGGGCTCAACTCGGACTGAAAGTGCATTTAAAGCAATAAAAACTGAAAATGAGTGTCACGCCTAAACCAAAGGACTTATGCGCACATTTCAACATGTATTTAGTTCAGCTTGACCTCCTGAAGCCTAAATGAGTATAATTTGACTACACAACTCATGCCTATGAAGGTACATTAAAAGTCACAAAACGTGCTCAACTAGGCCTGAAAGTGCATTTAAAGCAATAAAAACTCAAAATGAGTGTCACGCCTAAACCAAAGGACTTATGCACACATTTCAACATGTATTTAGTTCAGGTTGACATTCTGAAGCCTAAATGAGCATTAATTTGATCACACAACTCATTCCTATGAAGATACATTCAAACTCAGAAACGTGCTCTACTCGGCCTGAAAATGCATTTAAAGCAATAAAAACTCAAAATGAGTGTCACGCCTAAACCAAAGGACTTATGCACACATTTCAACATGTATTTAGTTCAGGTTGACCTCCTGAAGCCTAAATGAGCATTAATTTGACAACACAACTCATTCCTATGAAGATACATTCAAAGTAAAAAAACGTGCTCTACTCGGCCTGAAAATGCATTTAAAGCAATAAAAACTCAAATTGAGTGTCACGCCTAAACCAAAGGACTTATACACACATTTCAACATGTATTTAGTTCAGGTTGACATTCTGAAGCCTAAATGAGCATTATTTTGTCGAAACAACTCATTCCTATGAAGGTACATTCAAAGTCACAAAACGTGCTCAACTAGGCCTGAAAGTGCATTTAAAGCAATAAAATCTCAAAATGAGTTTCACGCCTAAATCAAAGGACTTATACACACATTTCAACATGTATTTAGTTTAGGCTGACCTCCTGAAGCCTAAATGAGCATTAATTTGATCACACAACTCATTCCCATGAAGATACATTCAAAGTCAGTAAGTGCCCTGCTCTGTCTGAAAATGCATTTGAATCAATAAAAACTAAAATTGAGTGTCATGCCTAAACCAAAGGACGTCTGCACACATTTCAACGTCTAAAGTGTTGTTTCCGATGCCTGCTAGTGTATGTGTGCGTGCGTGTGTGAGAGTGTGTAAGTGTGTGCGTGTGTTTGTGTGTGTTTGTGTGGGTGCGTGCGTGTGTGTGTTGTGCGCACCCCCCCCCCCCAAAAAAAAGTACTGTGTTCGGATAAAAATGACGAATTACTCAGAGGTTTTAACTTTTGCTTGCACTTGATTTGTTCTGACACCGACGACGTCCACCAATGACAGCCCGAGTGGATCTAGCCCACGTGGTGTGAGAGCAGGGGGAGGTGAAAAGATGCAAAGCCTAGGTGATTGGCTGTGCATCTTTCAGTCTTCCACGTGGGTTAGTCTTTGATCTTCAATCAGTGTCCAAATGTTGTTTACATGCGTAGCGTGTGCGGATGTGTGTGCGGCTCATGAGTTTGTGTGTGTGTTTGCGCGCGCGTGATCGTGTGCCCATACATGTGTGAGTGTTTCTTTGATCTAAATCATCGTTGGTGTGTTGTTTACGATACGTGCTCGTCTGTGCGTACGTTTGTGTGAGTGTGTGTGCGTGCGTTTGTGTGTGTGCTTGCTGCGTGCTGGCGCGCTCGGAAGCGTGTGTGTCACAGAGAAAGAGAGGGAGCGGGATCGCTGGCCTGTATGTACTCTATGTGAAACACACAGGACATTTGTAATTTCGTCCCTTTCACATTTTTTGGCTTTTTTAAAAATAAAACTTATTTTCATCAATGGTTCATAATGAGTGTCACGCCTAGACCAAATAACTTATGCACACATTTCAACATTTATTTAGTTCAGGTTGACCTCCTGAAGCCTAAATGAGCATTAATTTGACTACACAACTCATTCCTATGAAGGTACATTCAAAGTCACAAAACGTGCTCAACTAGGCCTGAAAGTGCATTTAAAGCAATAAAAACTCAAAATGAGTGTCACGCCTAAACCAAAGGACTTATGCACACATTTCACCATGTATTTAGTTCAGGTTGACCTCCTGAAGCCTAAATGAGCATTAATTTGACTACACAACTCATTCCTATGAAGGTACATTCAAAGTCACAAAACGTGCTCAACTAGGCCTGAAAGTGCATTTAAAGCAATAAAAACTCAAAATGAGTGTCACGCCTAAACCAAAGGACTTATGCACACATTTCAACATGTATTTAGTTCAGGTTGACCTCCTGAAGCCTAAATGAGCATTAATTTGACTACACAACTCATTCCTATGAAGGTACATTCAAAGTCACAAAACGTGCTCTACTCGGCCTGAAAGTGCATTTAAAGCAATAAAAACTCAAAATGAGTGTCACGCCTAAACCAAAGGACTTATGCACACATTTCAACATGTATTTAGTTCAGGTTGACCTCCTGAAGCCTAAATCACCATTAATTTGACTACACAACTTAATCCTTTGAAGATACATTCAAAGTAAAAAAACGGGCTCAACTCGGACTGAAAGTGCATTTAAAGCAATAAAAACTGAAAATGAGTGTCACGCCTAAACCAAAGGACTTATGCGCACATTTCAACATGTATTTAGTTCAGCTTGACCTCCTGAAGCCTAAATGAGTATAATTTGACTACACAACTCATGCCTATGAAGGTACATTAAAAGTCACAAAACGTGCTCAACTAGGCCTGAAAGTGCATTTAAAGCAATAAAAACTCAAAATGAGTGTCACGCCTAAACCAAAGGACTTATGCACACATTTCAACATGTATTTAGTTCAGGTTGACATTCTGAAGCCTAAATGAGCATTAATTTGATCACACAACTCATTCCTATGAAGATACATTCAAACTCAGAAACGTGCTCTACTCGGCCTGAAAATGCATTTAAAGCAATAAAAACTCAAAATGAGTGTCACGCCTAAACCAAAGGACTTATGCACACATTTCAACATGTATTTAGTTCAGGTTGACCTCCTGAAGCCTAAATGAGCATTAATTTGACAACACAACTCATTCCTATGAAGATACATTCAAAGTAAAAAAACGTGCTCTACTCGGCCTGAAAATGCATTTAAAGCAATAAAAACTCAAATTGAGTGTCACGCCTAAACCAAAGGACTTATACACACATTTCAACATGTATTTAGTTCAGGTTGACATTCTGAAGCCTAAATGAGCATTATTTTGTCGAAACAACTCATTCCTATGAAGGTACATTCAAAGTCACAAAACGTGCTCAACTAGGCCTGAAAGTGCATTTAAAGCAATAAAATCTCAAAATGAGTTTCACGCCTAAATCAAAGGACTTATACACACATTTCAACATGTATTTAGTTTAGGCTGACCTCCTGAAGCCTAAATGAGCATTAATTTGATCACACAACTCATTCCCATGAAGATACATTCAAAGTCAGTAAGTGCCCTGCTCTGTCTGAAAATGCATTTGAATCAATAAAAACTAAAATTGAGTGTCATGCCTAAACCAAAGGACGTCTGCACACATTTCAACGTCTAAAGTGTTGTTTCCGATGCCTGCTAGTGTATGTGTGCGTGCGTGTGTGAGAGTGTGTAAGTGTGTGCGTGTGTTTGTGTGTGTTTGTGTGGGTGCGTGCGTGTGTGTGTTGTGCGCACCCCCCCCCCCAAAAAAAAGTACTGTGTTCGGATAAAAATGACGAATTACTCAGAGGTTTTAACTTTTGCTTGCACTTGATTTGTTCTGACACCGACGACGTCCACCAATGACAGCCCGAGTGGATCTAGCCCACGTGGTGTGAGAGCAGGGGGAGGTGAAAAGATGCAAAGCCTAGGTGATTGGCTGTGCATCTTTCAGTCTTCCACGTGGGTTAGTCTTTGATCTTCAATCAGTGTCCAAATGTTGTTTACATGCGTAGCGTGTGCGGATGTGTGTGCGGCTCATGAGTTTGTGTGTGTGTTTGCGCGCGCGTGATCGTGTGCCCATACATGTGTGAGTGTTTCTTTGATCTAAATCATCGTTGGTGTGTTGTTTACGATACGTGCTCGTCTGTGCGTACGTTTGTGTGAGTGTGTGTGCGTGCGTTTGTGTGTGTGCTTGCTGCGTGCTGGCGCGCTCGGAAGCGTGTGTGTCACAGAGAAAGAGAGGGAGCGGGATCGCTGGCCTGTATGTACTCTATGTGAAACACACAGGACATTTGTAATTTCGTCCCTTTCACATTTTTTGGCTTTTTTAAAAATAAAACTTATTTTCATCAATGGTTCATAATGAGTGTCACGCCTAGACCAAATAACTTATGCACACATTTCAACATTTATTTAGTTCAGGTTGACCTCCTGAAGCCTAAATGAGCATTAATTTGACTACACAACTCATTCCTATGAAGGTACATTCAAAGTCACAAAACGTGCTCAACTAGGCCTGAAAGTGCATTTAAAGCAATAAAAACTCAAAATGAGTGTCACGCCTAAACCAAAGGACTTATGCACACATTTCAACATGTATTTAGTTCAGGTTGACCTCCTGAAGCCTAAATCACCATTAATTTGACTACACAACTTATTCCTATGAAGATACATTCAAAGTAAAAAAACGGGCTCAACTCGGACTGAAAGTGCATTTAAAGCAATAAAAACTGAAAATGAGTGTCACGCCTAAACCAAAGGACTTATGCATACATTTCAACATGTATTTAGTTCAGGTTGACGTCCTGAAGCCTAAATGAGCATTAATTTGACTACACAACTTATTCCTATGAAGATACATTCAAAGTAAAAAAACGTGCTCTACTCGGCCTGAAAATGCATTTAAAGCAATAAAAACTCAAAATGAGTGTCGCGCCTAAACCAAAGGCCTTATGCACACATTTCAACATGTATGTAGTTCAGGTTGACCTCCTGAAGCCTAAATGAGCATTAATTTGACTACACAACTCATTCCTATGAAGGAACATTCAAAGTAAAAAAACGGGCTCAACTCGGACTGAAAGTGCATTTAAAGCAATAAAAACTGAAAATGAGTGTCACGCCTACACCAAAGGACTTATGCACACATTTCAACATGTATTTAGTTCAGGTTGACCTCCTGAAGCCTAAATGAGCATTAATTTGACTACACAACTCATTCCTATGAAGGTACATTCAAAGTCACAAAACGTGCTCAACTAGGCCTGAAAGTGCATTTAAAGCAATAAAAACTCAAAATGAGTGTCACGCCTAAACCAAAGGACTTATGCACACATTTCAACATGTATTTAGTTCAGGTCGACATTCTGAAGCCTAAATGAGCATTAATTTGACTACACAACTTATTCCTATGAAGATACATTCAAAGTAAAAAAACGGCTCAACTCGGACTGAAAGTGCATTTAAAGCAATAAAAACTGAAAATGAGTGTCACGCCTAAACCAAAGGACTTATGCACACATTTCAACATGTATTTAGTTCAGGTTGACCTCCTGAAGCCTAAATGAGCATTAATTTGACTACACAACTCATTCCTATGAAGGTACATTCAAAGTCACAAAACGTGCTCAACTAGGCCTGAAAGTGCATTTAAAGCAATAAAAACTCAAAATGAGTGTCACGCCTAAACCAAAGGACTTATGCACACATTTCAACATGTATTTAGTTCAGGTTGACCTCCTGAAGCCTAAATCACCATTAATTTGACTACACAACTCATTCCTATGAAGGAACATTCAAAGTAAAAAAACGGGCTCAACTCGGACTGAAAGTGCATTTAAAGCAATAAAAACTGAAAATGAGTGTCACGCCTAAAACAAAGGACTTATGCACACATTTCAACATTTATTTAGTTCAGGTTGACCTCCTGAAGCCTAAATGAGTATAATTTGACTACACAACTCATTCCTATGAAGGTACATTCAAAGTCACAAAACGTGCTCAACTAGGCCTGAAAGTGCATTTAAAGCAATAAAAACTCAAAATGAGTGTCACGCCTAAACCAAAGGACTTATGCACACATTTCAACATGTATTTAGTTCAGGTCGACATTCTGAAGCCTAAATGAGCATTAATTTGACTACACAACTTATTCCTATGAAGATACATTCAAAGTAAAAAAACGGCTCAACTCGGACTGAAAGTGCATTTAAAGCAATAAAAACTGAAAATGAGTGTCACGCCTAAACCAAAGGACTTATGCACACATTTCAACATGTATTTAGTTCAGGTTGACCTCCTGAAGCCTAAATGAGCATTAATTTGACTACACAACTCATTCCTATGAAGGTACATTCAAAGTCACAAAACGTGCTCAACTAGGCCTGAAAGTGCATTTAAAGCAATAAAAACTCAAAATGAGTGTCACGCCTAAACCAAAGGACTTATGCACACATTTCAACATGTATTTAGTTCAGGTTGACCTCCTGAAGCCTAAATCACCATTAATTTGACTACACAACTTATTCCTATGAAGATACATTCAAAGTCAAAAAACGGGCTCAACTCGGCCTGAAAGTGCATTTAAAGAAATAAAAACTCAAATTGAGTGTCACACCTAAACCAAAGGACTTATGCACACATTTCAACATGTATTAAGTTCAGGTTGACCTCCTGAAGCCTAAATGAGCATTCATTTGACTACACAACTCATTCCTATGAAGGTACATTCAAAGTCACAAAACGTGCTCAACTAGGCCTGAAAGTGCATTTAAAGCAATAAAAACTCAAAATGAGTGTCACGCCTAAACCAAAGGACTTATGCACACATTTCAACATGTATTTAGTTCAGGTTGACCTCCTGAAGCCTAAATGAGCATTAATTTGACTACACAACTTATTCCTATGAAGGAACATTCAAAGTAAAAAAACGGGCTCAACTCGGACTGAAAGTGCATTTAAAGCAATAAAAACTGAAAATGAGTGTCACGCCTAAACCAAAGGACTTATGCACACATTTCAACATGTATTTAGTTCAGGTTGACCTCCTGAAGCCTAAATGAGCATTAATTTGACTACACAACTCATTCCTATGAAGGTACATTCAAAGTCACAAAACGTGCTCAACTAGGCCTGAAAGTGCATTTAAAGCAATAAAAACTGAAAATGAGTGTCACGCCTAAACCAAAGGACTTATGCACACATTTCAACATGTATTTAGTTCAGGTTGACCTCCTGAAGCCTAAATGAGCATTAATTTGACTACACAACTCATTCCTATGAAGGTACATTCAAAGTCACAAAACGTGCTCAACTAGGCCTGAAAGTGCATTTAAAGCAATAAAAACTCAAAATGAGTGTCACGCCTAAACCAAAGGACTTATGCACACATTTCAACATGTATTTAGTTCAGGTTGACCTCCTGAAGCCTAAATCACCATTAATTTGACTACACAACTTAATCCTATGAAGATACATTCAAAGTAAAAAAACGGGCTCAACTCGGACTGAAAGTGCATTTAAAGCAATAAAAACTGAAAATGAGTGTCACGCCTAAACCAAAGGACTTATGCACACATTTCAACATGTATTTAGTTCAGGTTGACCTCCTGAAGCCTAAATGAGCATTAATTTGACTACACAACTCATTCCTATGAAGGTACATTCAAAGTCACAAAACGTGCTCTACTCGGCCTGAAAGTGCATTTAAAGCAATAAAAACTCAAAATGAGTGTCACGCCTAAACCAAAGGACTTATGCACACATTTCAACATGTATTTAGTTCAGGTTGACCTCCTGAAGCCTAAATCACCATTAATTTGACTACACAACTTAATCCTATGAAGATACATTCAAAGTAAAAAAACGGGCTCAACTCGGACTGAAAGTGCATTTAAAGCAATAAAAACTGAAAATGAGTGTCACGCCTAAACCAAAGGACTTATGCGCACATTTCAACATGTATTTAGTTCAGCTTGACCTCCTGAAGCCTAAATGAGTATAATTTGACTACACAACTCATGCCTATGAAGGTACATTAAAAGTCACAAAACGTGCTCAACTAGGCCTGAAAGTGCATTTAAAGCAATAAAAACTCAAAATGAGTGTCACGCCTAAACCAAAGGACTTATGCACACATTTCAACATGTATTTAGTTCAGGTTGACATTCTGAAGCCTAAATGAGCATTAATTTGATCACACAACTCATTCCTATGAAGATACATTCAAACTCAGAAACGTGCTCTACTCGGCCTGAAAATGCATTTAAAGCAATAAAAACTCAAAATGAGTGTCACGCCTAAACCAAAGGACTTATGCACACATTTCAACATGTATTTAGTTCAGGTTGACCTCCTGAAGCCTAAATGAGCATTAATTTAACAACACAACTCATTCCTATGAAGATACATTCAAAGTAAAAAAACGTGCTCTACTCGGCCTGAAAATGCATTTAAAGCAATAAAAACTCAAATTGAGTGTCACGCCTAAACCAAAGGACTTATACACACATTTCAACATGTATTTAGTTCAGGTTGACATTCTGAAGCCTAAATGAGCATTATTTTGTCGAAACAACTCATTCCTATGAAGGTACATTCAAAGTCACAAAACGTGCTCAACTAGGCCTGAAAGTGCATTTAAAGCAATAAAATCTCAAAATGAGTTTCACGCCTAAATCAAAGGACTTATACACACATTTCAACATGTATTTAGTTTAGGCTGACCTCCTGAAGCCTAAATGAGCATTAATTTGATCACACAACTCATTCCCATGAAGATACATTCAAAGTCAGTAAGTGCCCTGCTCTGTCTGAAAATGCATTTGAATCAATAAAAACTAAAATTGAGTGTCATGCCTAAACCAAAGGACGTCTGCACACATTTCAACGTCTAAAGTGTTGTTTCCGATGCCTGCTAGTGTATGTGTGCGTGCGTGTGTGAGAGTGTGTAAGTGTGTGCGTGTGTTTGTGTGTGTTTGTGTGGGTGCGTGCGTGTGTGTGTTGTGCGCACCCCCCCCCCCAAAAAAAAGTACTGTGTTCGGATAAAAATGACGAATTACTCAGAGGTTTTAACTTTTGCTTGCACTTGATTTGTTCTGACACCGACGACGTCCACCAATGACAGCCCGAGTGGATCTAGCCCACGTGGTGTGAGAGCAGGGGGAGGTGAAAAGATGCAAAGCCTAGGTGATTGGCTGTGCATCTTTCAGTCTTCCACGTGGGTTAGTCTTTGATCTTCAATCAGTGTCCAAATGTTGTTTACATGCGTAGCGTGTGCGGATGTGTGTGCGGCTCATGAGTTTGTGTGTGTGTTTGCGCGCGCGTGATCGTGTGCCCATACATGTGTGAGTGTTTCTTTGATCTAAATCATCGTTGGTGTGTTGTTTACGATACGTGCTCGTCTGTGCGTACGTTTGTGTGAGTGTGTGTGCGTGCGTTTGTGTGTGTGCTTGCTGCGTGCTGGCGCGCTCGGAAGCGTGTGTGTCACAGAGAAAGAGAGGGAGCGGGATCGCTGGCCTGTATGTACTCTATGTGAAACACACAGGACATTTGTAATTTCGTCCCTTTCACATTTTTTGGCTTTTTTAAAAATAAAACTTATTTTCATCAATGGTTCATAATGAGTGTCACGCCTAGACCAAATAACTTATGCACACATTTCAACATTTATTTAGTTCAGGTTGACCTCCTGAAGCCTAAATGAGCATTAATTTGACTACACAACTCATTCCTATGAAGGTACATTCAAAGTCACAAAACGTGCTCAACTAGGCCTGAAAGTGCATTTAAAGCAATAAAAACTCAAAATGAGTGTCACGCCTAAACCAAAGGACTTATGCACACATTTCAACATGTATTTAGTTCAGGTTGACCTCCTGAAGCCTAAATGAGCATTAATTTGACTACACAACTCATTCCTATGAAGGTACATTCAAAGTCACAAAACGTGCTCTACTCGGCCTGAAAGTGCATTTAAAGCAATAAAAACTCAAAATGAGTGTCACGCCTAAACCAAAGGACTTATGCACACATTTCAACATGTATTTAGTTCAGGTTGACCTCCTGAAGCCTAAATCACCATTAATTTGACTACACAACTTAATCCTATGAAGATACATTCAAAGTAAAAAAACGGGCTCAACTCGGACTGAAAGTGCATTTAAAGCAATAAAAACTGAAAATGAGTGTCACGCCTAAACCAAAGGACTTATGCGCACATTTCAACATGTATTTAGTTCAGCTTGACCTCCTGAAGCCTAAATGAGTATAATTTGACTACACAACTCATGCCTATGAAGGTACATTAAAAGTCACAAAACGTGCTCAACTAGGCCTGAAAGTGCATTTAAAGCAATAAAAACTCAAAATGAGTGTCACGCCTAAACCAAAGGACTTATGCACACATTTCAACATGTATTTAGTTCAGGTTGACATTCTGAAGCCTAAATGAGCATTAATTTGATCACACAACTCATTCCTATGAAGATACATTCAAACTCAGAAACGTGCTCTACTCGGCCTGAAAATGCATTTAAAGCAATAAAAACTCAAAATGAGTGTCACGCCTAAACCAAAGGACTTATGCACACATTTCAACATGTATTTAGTTCAGGTTGACCTCCTGAAGCCTAAATGAGCATTAATTTGACAACACAACTCATTCCTATGAAGATACATTCAAAGTAAAAAAACGTGCTCTACTCGGCCTGAAAATGCATTTAAAGCAATAAAAACTCAAATTGAGTGTCACGCCTAAACCAAAGGACTTATACACACATTTCAACATGTATTTAGTTCAGGTTGACATTCTGAAGCCTAAATGAGCATTATTTTGTCGAAACAACTCATTCCTATGAAGGTACATTCAAAGTCACAAAACGTGCTCAACTAGGCCTGAAAGTGCATTTAAAGCAATAAAATCTCAAAATGAGTTTCACGCCTAAATCAAAGGACTTATACACACATTTCAACATGTATTTAGTTTAGGCTGACCTCCTGAAGCCTAAATGAGCATTAATTTGATCACACAACTCATTCCCATGAAGATACATTCAAAGTCAGTAAGTGCCCTGCTCTGTCTGAAAATGCATTTGAATCAATAAAAACTAAAATTGAGTGTCATGCCTAAACCAAAGGACGTCTGCACACATTTCAACGTCTAAAGTGTTGTTTCCGATGCCTGCTAGTGTATGTGTGCGTGCGTGTGTGAGAGTGTGTAAGTGTGTGCGTGTGTTTGTGTGTGTTTGTGTGGGTGCGTGCGTGTGTGTGTTGTGCGCACCCCCCCCCCCAAAAAAAAAGTACTGTGTTCGGATAAAAATGACGAATTACTCAGAGGTTTTAACTTTTGCTTGCACTTGATTTGTTCTGACACCGACGACGTCCACCAATGACAGCCCGAGTGGATCTAGCCCACGTGGTGTGAGAGCAGGGGGAGGTGAAAAGATGCAAAGCCTAGGTGATTGGCTGTGCATCTTTCAGTCTTCCACGTGGGTTAGTCTTTGATCTTCAATCAGTGTCCAAATGTTGTTTACATGCGTAGCGTGTGCGGATGTGTGTGCGGCTCATGAGTTTGTGTGTGTGTTTGCGCGCGCGTGATCGTGTGCCCATACATGTGTGAGTGTTTCTTTGATCTAAATCATCGTTGGTGTGTTGTTTACGATACGTGCTCGTCTGTGCGTACGTTTGTGTGAGTGTGTGTGCGTGCGTTTGTGTGTGTGCTTGCTGCGTGCTGGCGCGCTCGGAAGCGTGTGTGTCACAGAGAAAGAGAGGGAGCGGGATCGCTGGCCTGTATGTACTCTATGTGAAACACACAGGACATTTGTAATTTCGTCCCTTTCACATTTTTTGGCTTTTTTAAAAATAAAACTTATTTTCATCAATGGTTCATAATGAGTGTCACGCCTAGACCAAATAACTTATGCACACATTTCAACATTTATTTAGTTCAGGTTGACCTCCTGAAGCCTAAATGAGCATTAATTTGACTACACAACTCATTCCTATGAAGGTACATTCAAAGTCACAAAACGTGCTCAACTAGGCCTGAAAGTGCATTTAAAGCAATAAAAACTCAAAATGAGTGTCACGCCTAAACCAAAGGACTTATGCACACATTTCACCATGTATTTAGTTCAGGTTGACCTCCTGAAGCCTAAATGAGCATTAATTTGACTACACAACTCATTCCTATGAAGGTACATTCAAAGTCACAAAACGTGCTCAACTAGGCCTGAAAGTGCATTTAAAGCAATAAAAACTCAAAATGAGTGTCACGCCTAAACCAAAGGACTTATGCACACATTTCAACATGTATTTAGTTCAGGTTGACCTCCTGAAGCCTAAATGAGCATTAATTTGACTACACAACTCATTCCTATGAAGGTACATTCAAAGTCACAAAACGTGCTCTACTCGGCCTGAAAGTGCATTTAAAGCAATAAAAACTCAAAATGAGTGTCACGCCTAAACCAAAGGACTTATGCACACATTTCAACATGTATTTAGTTCAGGTTGACCTCCTGAAGCCTAAATCACCATTAATTTGACTACACAACTTAATCCTTTGAAGATACATTCAAAGTAAAAAAACGGGCTCAACTCGGACTGAAAGTGCATTTAAAGCAATAAAAACTGAAAATGAGTGTCACGCCTAAACCAAAGGACTTATGCGCACATTTCAACATGTATTTAGTTCAGCTTGACCTCCTGAAGCCTAAATGAGTATAATTTGACTACACAACTCATGCCTATGAAGGTACATTAAAAGTCACAAAACGTGCTCAACTAGGCCTGAAAGTGCATTTAAAGCAATAAAAACTCAAAATGAGTGTCACGCCTAAACCAAAGGACTTATGCACACATTTCAACATGTATTTAGTTCAGGTTGACATTCTGAAGCCTAAATGAGCATTAATTTGATCACACAACTCATTCCTATGAAGATACATTCAAACTCAGAAACGTGCTCTACTCGGCCTGAAAATGCATTTAAAGCAATAAAAACTCAAAATGAGTGTCACGCCTAAACCAAAGGACTTATGCACACATTTCAACATGTATTTAGTTCAGGTTGACCTCCTGAAGCCTAAATGAGCATTAATTTGACAACACAACTCATTCCTATGAAGATACATTCAAAGTAAAAAAACGTGCTCTACTCGGCCTGAAAATGCATTTAAAGCAATAAAAACTCAAATTGAGTGTCACGCCTAAACCAAAGGACTTATACACACATTTCAACATGTATTTAGTTCAGGTTGACATTCTGAAGCCTAAATGAGCATTATTTTGTCGAAACAACTCATTCCTATGAAGGTACATTCAAAGTCACAAAACGTGCTCAACTAGGCCTGAAAGTGCATTTAAAGCAATAAAATCTCAAAATGAGTTTCACGCCTAAATCAAAGGACTTATACACACATTTCAACATGTATTTAGTTTAGGCTGACCTCCTGAAGCCTAAATGAGCATTAATTTGATCACACAACTCATTCCCATGAAGATACATTCAAAGTCAGTAAGTGCCCTGCTCTGTCTGAAAATGCATTTGAATCAATAAAAACTAAAATTGAGTGTCATGCCTAAACCAAAGGACGTCTGCACACATTTCAACGTCTAAAGTGTTGTTTCCGATGCCTGCTAGTGTATGTGTGCGTGCGTGTGTGAGAGTGTGTAAGTGTGTGCGTGTGTTTGTGTGTGTTTGTGTGGGTGCGTGCGTGTGTGTGTTGTGCGCACCCCCCCCCCAAAAAAAAAGTACTGTGTTCGGATAAAAATGACGAATTACTCAGAGGTTTTAACTTTTGCTTGCACTTGATTTGTTCTGACACCGACGACGTCCACCAATGACAGCCCGAGTGGATCTAGCCCACGTGGTGTGAGAGCAGGGGGAGGTGAAAAGATGCAAAGCCTAGGTGATTGGCTGTGCATCTTTCAGTCTTCCACGTGGGTTAGTCTTTGATCTTCAATCAGGGTCCAAATGTTGTTTACATGCGTAGCGTGTGCGGATGTGTGTGCGGCTCATGAGTTTGTGTGTGTGTTTGCGCGCGCGTGATCGTGTGCCCATACATGTGTGAGTGTTTCTTTGATCTAAATCATCGTTGGTGTGTTGTTTACGATACGTGCTCGTCTGTGCGTACGTTTGTGTGAGTGTGTGTGCGTGCGTTTGTGTGTGTGCTTGCTGCGTGCTGGCGCGCTCGGAAGCGTGTGTGTCACAGAGAAAGAGAGGGAGCGGGATCGCTGGCCTGTATGTACTCTATGTGAAACACACAGGACATTTGTAATTTCGTCCCTTTCACATTTTTTGGCTTTTTTAAAAATAAAACTTATTTTCATCAATGGTTCATAATGAGTGTCACGCCTAGACCAAATAACTTATGCACACATTTCAACATTTATTTAGTTCAGGTTGACCTCCTGAAGCCTAAATGAGCATTAATTTGACTACACAACTCATTCCTATGAAGGTACATTCAAAGTCACAAAACGTGCTCAACTAGGCCTGAAAGTGCATTTAAAGCAATAAAAACTCAAAATGAGTGTCACGCCTAAACCAAAGGACTTATGCACACATTTCAACATGTATTTAGTTCAGGTTGACCTCCTGAAGCCTAAATCACCATTAATTTGACTACACAACTTATTCCTATGAAGATACATTCAAAGTAAAAAAACGGGCTCAACTCGGACTGAAAGTGCATTTAAAGCAATAAAAACTGAAAATGAGTGTCACGCCTAAACCAAAGGACTTATGCATACATTTCAACATGTATTTAGTTCAGGTTGACGTCCTGAAGCCTAAATGAGCATTAATTTGACTACACAACTTATTCCTATGAAGATACATTCAAAGTAAAAAAACGTGCTCTACTCGGCCTGAAAATGCATTTAAAGCAATAAAAACTCAAAATGAGTGTCGCGCCTAAACCAAAGGCCTTATGCACACATTTCAACATGTATGTAGTTCAGGTTGACCTCCTGAAGCCTAAATGAGCATTAATTTGACTACACAACTCATTCCTATGAAGGAACATTCAAAGTAAAAAAACGGGCTCAACTCGGACTGAAAGTGCATTTAAAGCAATAAAAACTGAAAATGAGTGTCACGCCTACACCAAAGGACTTATGCACACATTTCAACATGTATTTAGTTCAGGTTGACCTCCTGAAGCCTAAATGAGCATTAATTTGACTACACAACTCATTCCTATGAAGGTACATTCAAAGTCACAAAACGTGCTCAACTAGGCCTGAAAGTGCATTTAAAGCAATAAAAACTCAAAATGAGTGTCACGCCTAAACCAAAGGACTTATGCACACATTTCAACATGTATTTAGTTCAGGTCGACATTCTGAAGCCTAAATGAGCATTAATTTGACTACACAACTTATTCCTATGAAGATACATTCAAAGTAAAAAAACGGCTCAACTCGGACTGAAAGTGCATTTAAAGCAATAAAAACTGAAAATGAGTGTCACGCCTAAACCAAAGGACTTATGCACACATTTCAACATGTATTTAGTTCAGGTTGACCTCCTGAAGCCTAAATGAGCATTAATTTGACTACACAACTCATTCCTATGAAGGTACATTCAAAGTCACAAAACGTGCTCAACTAGGCCTGAAAGTGCATTTAAAGCAATAAAAACTCAAAATGAGTGTCACGCCTAAACCAAAGGACTTATGCACACATTTCAACATGTATTTAGTTCAGGTTGACCTCCTGAAGCCTAAATCACCATTAATTTGACTACACAACTCATTCCTATGAAGGAACATTCAAAGTAAAAAAACGGGCTCAACTCGGACTGAAAGTGCATTTAAAGCAATAAAAACTGAAAATGAGTGTCACGCCTAAACCAAAGGACTTATGCACACATTTCAACATTTATTTAGTTCAGGTTGACCTCCTGAAGCCTAAATGAGTATAATTTGACTACACAACTCATTCCTATGAAGGTACATTCAAAGTCACAAAACGTGCTCAACTAGGCCTGAAAGTGCATTTAAAGCAATAAAAACTCAAAATGAGTGTCACGCCTAAACCAAAGGACTTATGCACACATTTCAACATGTATTTAGTTCAGGTCGACATTCTGAAGCCTAAATGAGCATTAATTTGACTACACAACTTATTCCTATGAAGATACATTCAAAGTAAAAAAACGGCTCAACTCGGACTGAAAGTGCATTTAAAGCAATAAAAACTGAAAATGAGTGTCACGCCTAAACCAAAGGACTTATGCACACATTTCAACATGTATTTAGTTCAGGTTGACCTCCTGAAGCCTAAATGAGCATTAATTTGACTACACAACTCATTCCTATGAAGGTACATTCAAAGTCACAAAACGTGCTCAACTAGGCCTGAAAGTGCATTTAAAGCAATAAAAACTCAAAATGAGTGTCACGCCTAAACCAAAGGACTTATGCACACATTTCAACATGTATTTAGTTCAGGTTGACCTCCTGAAGCCTAAATCACCATTAATTTGACTACACAACTCATTCCTATGAAGGAACATTCAAAGTAAAAAAACGGGCTCAACTCGGACTGAAAGTGCATTTAAAGCAATAAAAACTGAAAATGAGTGTCACGCCTAAACCAAAGGACTTATGCACACATTTCAACATTTATTTAGTTCAGGTTGACCTCCTGAAGCCTAAATGAGTATAATTTGACTACACAACTCATTCCTATGAAGGTACATTAAAAGTCACAAAACGTGCTCAACTAGGCCTGAAAGTGCATTTAAAGCAATAAAAACTCAAAATGAGTGTCACGCCTAAACCAAAGGACTTATGCACACATTTCAACATGTATTTAGTTCAGGTTGACCTCCTGAAGCCTAAATCACCATTAATTTGACTACACAACTTAATCCTATGAAGATACATTCAAAGTAAAAAAACGGGCTCAACTCGGACTGAAAATGCATTTAAAGCAATAAAAACTCAAAATGAGTGTCACGCCTAAACCAAAGGACTTATGCACACATTTCAACATGTATTTAGTTCAGGTTGACCTCCTGAAGCCTAAATGAGCATTAATTTGACTACACAACTCATTCCTATGAAGATACATTCAAAGTCACAAAACGTGCTCAACTAGGCCTGAAAGTGCATTTAAAGCAATAAAATCTCAAAATGAGTTTCACGCCTAAATCAAAGGACTTATGCACACATTTCAACATGTATTTAGTTTAGGTTGACCTCCTGAAGCCTAAATGAGCATTAATTTGATCACACAACTCATTCCCATGAAGATACATTCAAAGTCAGTAAGTGCCCTGCTCTGTCTGAAAATGCATTTGAATCAATAAAAACTAAAATTGAGTGTCATGCCTAAACCAAAGGACGTCTGCACACATTTCAACGTCTAAAGTGTTGTTTCCGATGCCTGCTAGTGTGTGTGTGCGTGCGTGTGTGAGAGTGTGTAAGTGTGTGCGTATGTTTGTGTGGGTGCGTGCGTGTGTGTGTGTGTGCGTGTGTGTGTTGTGCGCACCCCCCCCCCCAAAAAAGTACTGTATTCGGATAAAAATGACGAATTACTCAGAGGTTTTAACTTTTGCTTGCACTTGATTTGTTCTGACACCGACGACGTCCACCAATGACAGCCCGAGTGGATCTAGCCCACGTGGTGTGAGAGCAGGGGGAGGTGAAAAGATGCAAAGCCTAGGTGATTGGCTGTGCATCTTTCAGTCTTCCACGTGGGTTAGTCTTTGATCTTCAATCAGTGTCCAAATGTTGTTTACATGCGTAGCGTGTGCGGATGTGTGTGCCTCTCATGAGTTTGTGTGTGTGTTTGCGCGCGCGTGATCGTGTGCCCATACATGTGTGAGTGTTTCTTTGATCTAAATCATCGTTGGTGTGTTGTTTACGATACGTGCTCGTCTGTGCGTACGTTTGTGTGAGTGTGTGTGCGTGCGTTTGTGTGTGTGCTTGCTGCGTGCTGGCGCGCTCGGAAGCGTGTGTGTCACAGAGAAAGAGAGGGAGCGGGATCGCTGGCCTGTATGTACTCTATGTGAAACACACAGGACATTTGTAATTTCGTCCCTTTCACATTTTTTGGCTTTTTTAAAAATAAAACTTATTTTCATCAATGGTTCATAATGAGTGTCACGCCTAGACCAAATAACTTATGCACACATTTCAACATTTATTTAGTTCAGGTTGACCTCCTGAAGCCTAAATGAGCATTAATTTGACTACACAACTCATTCCTATGAAGGTACATTCAAAGTCACAAAACGTGCTCAACTAGGCCTGAAAGTGCATTTAAAGCAATAAAAACTCAAAATGAGTGTCACGCCTAAACCAAAGGACTTATGCACACATTTCACCATGTATTTAGTTCAGGTTGACCTCCTGAAGCCTAAATGAGCATTAATTTGACTACACAACTCATTCCTATGAAGGTACATTCAAAGTCACAAAACGTGCTCAACTAGGCCTGAAAGTGCATTTAAAGCAATAAAAACTCAAAATGAGTGTCACGCCTAAACCAAAGGACTTATGCACACATTTCAACATGTATTTAGTTCAGGTTGACCTCCTGAAGCCTAAATGAGCATTAATTTGACTACACAACTCATTCCTATGAAGGTACATTCAAAGTCACAAAACGTGCTCTACTCGGCCTGAAAGTGCATTTAAAGCAATAAAAACTCAAAATGAGTGTCACGCCTAAACCAAAGGACTTATGCACACATTTCAACATGTATTTAGTTCAGGTTGACCTCCTGAAGCCTAAATCACCATTAATTTGACTACACAACTTAATCCTTTGAAGATACATTCAAAGTAAAAAAACGGGCTCAACTCGGACTGAAAGTGCATTTAAAGCAATAAAAACTGAAAATGAGTGTCACGCCTAAACCAAAGGACTTATGCGCACATTTCAACATGTATTTAGTTCAGCTTGACCTCCTGAAGCCTAAATGAGTATAATTTGACTACACAACTCATGCCTATGAAGGTACATTAAAAGTCACAAAACGTGCTCAACTAGGCCTGAAAGTGCATTTAAAGCAATAAAAACTCAAAATGAGTGTCACGCCTAAACCAAAGGACTTATGCACACATTTCAACATGTATTTAGTTCAGGTTGACATTCTGAAGCCTAAATGAGCATTAATTTGATCACACAACTCATTCCTATGAAGATACATTCAAACTCAGAAACGTGCTCTACTCGGCCTGAAAATGCATTTAAAGCAATAAAAACTCAAAATGAGTGTCACGCCTAAACCAAAGGACTTATGCACACATTTCAACATGTATTTAGTTCAGGTTGACCTCCTGAAGCCTAAATGAGCATTAATTTGACAACACAACTCATTCCTATGAAGATACATTCAAAGTAAAAAAACGTGCTCTACTCGGCCTGAAAATGCATTTAAAGCAATAAAAACTCAAATTGAGTGTCACGCCTAAACCAAAGGACTTATACACACATTTCAACATGTATTTAGTTCAGGTTGACATTCTGAAGCCTAAATGAGCATTATTTTGTCGAAACAACTCATTCCTATGAAGGTACATTCAAAGTCACAAAACGTGCTCAACTAGGCCTGAAAGTGCATTTAAAGCAATAAAATCTCAAAATGAGTTTCACGCCTAAATCAAAGGACTTATACACACATTTCAACATGTATTTAGTTTAGGCTGACCTCCTGAAGCCTAAATGAGCATTAATTTGATCACACAACTCATTCCCATGAAGATACATTCAAAGTCAGTAAGTGCCCTGCTCTGTCTGAAAATGCATTTGAATCAATAAAAACTAAAATTGAGTGTCATGCCTAAACCAAAGGACGTCTGCACACATTTCAACGTCTAAAGTGTTGTTTCCGATGCCTGCTAGTGTATGTGTGCGTGCGTGTGTGAGAGTGTGTAAGTGTGTGCGTGTGTTTGTGTGTGTTTGTGTGGGTGCGTGCGTGTGTGTGTTGTGCGCACCCCCCCCCCCAAAAAAAAGTACTGTGTTCGGATAAAAATGACGAATTACTCAGAGGTTTTAACTTTTGCTTGCACTTGATTTGTTCTGACACCGACGACGTCCACCAATGACAGCCCGAGTGGATCTAGCCCACGTGGTGTGAGAGCAGGGGGAGGTGAAAAGATGCAAAGCCTAGGTGATTGGCTGTGCATCTTTCAGTCTTCCACGTGGGTTAGTCTTTGATCTTCAATCAGGGTCCAAATGTTGTTTACATGCGTAGCGTGTGCGGATGTGTGTGCGGCTCATGAGTTTGTGTGTGTGTTTGCGCGCGCGTGATCGTGTGCCCATACATGTGTGAGTGTTTCTTTGATCTAAATCATCGTTGGTGTGTTGTTTACGATACGTGCTCGTCTGTGCGTACGTTTGTGTGAGTGTGTGTGCGTGCGTTTGTGTGTGTGCTTGCTGCGTGCTGGCGCGCTCGGAAGCGTGTGTGTCACAGAGAAAGAGAGGGAGCGGGATCGCTGGCCTGTATGTACTCTATGTGAAACACACAGGACATTTGTAATTTCGTCCCTTTCACATTTTTTGGCTTTTTTAAAAATAAAACTTATTTTCATCAATGGTTCATAATGAGTGTCACGCCTAGACCAAATAACTTATGCACACATTTCAACATTTATTTAGTTCAGGTTGACCTCCTGAAGCCTAAATGAGCATTAATTTGACTACACAACTCATTCCTATGAAGGTACATTCAAAGTCACAAAACGTGCTCAACTAGGCCTGAAAGTGCATTTAAAGCAATAAAAACTCAAAATGAGTGTCACGCCTAAACCAAAGGACTTATGCACACATTTCAACATGTATTTAGTTCAGGTTGACCTCCTGAAGCCTAAATCACCATTAATTTGACTACACAACTTATTCCTATGAAGATACATTCAAAGTAAAAAAACGGGCTCAACTCGGACTGAAAGTGCATTTAAAGCAATAAAAACTGAAAATGAGTGTCACGCCTAAACCAAAGGACTTATGCATACATTTCAACATGTATTTAGTTCAGGTTGACGTCCTGAAGCCTAAATGAGCATTAATTTGACTACACAACTTATTCCTATGAAGATACATTCAAAGTAAAAAAACGTGCTCTACTCGGCCTGAAAATGCATTTAAAGCAATAAAAACTCAAAATGAGTGTCGCGCCTAAACCAAAGGCCTTATGCACACATTTCAACATGTATGTAGTTCAGGTTGACCTCCTGAAGCCTAAATGAGCATTAATTTGACTACACAACTCATTCCTATGAAGGAACATTCAAAGTAAAAAAACGGGCTCAACTCGGACTGAAAGTGCATTTAAAGCAATAAAAACTGAAAATGAGTGTCACGCCTACACCAAAGGACTTATGCACACATTTCAACATGTATTTAGTTCAGGTTGACCTCCTGAAGCCTAAATGAGCATTAATTTGACTACACAACTCATTCCTATGAAGGTACATTCAAAGTCACAAAACGTGCTCAACTAGGCCTGAAAGTGCATTTAAAGCAATAAAAACTCAAAATGAGTGTCACGCCTAAACCAAAGGACTTATGCACACATTTCAACATGTATTTAGTTCAGGTCGACATTCTGAAGCCTAAATGAGCATTAATTTGACTACACAACTTATTCCTATGAAGATACATTCAAAGTAAAAAAACGGCTCAACTCGGACTGAAAGTGCATTTAAAGCAATAAAAACTGAAAATGAGTGTCACGCCTAAACCAAAGGACTTATGCACACATTTCAACATGTATTTAGTTCAGGTTGACCTCCTGAAGCCTAAATGAGCATTAATTTGACTACACAACTCATTCCTATGAAGGTACATTCAAAGTCACAAAACGTGCTCAACTAGGCCTGAAAGTGCATTTAAAGCAATAAAAACTCAAAATGAGTGTCACGCCTAAACCAAAGGACTTATGCACACATTTCAACATGTATTTAGTTCAGGTTGACCTCCTGAAGCCTAAATCACCATTAATTTGACTACACAACTCATTCCTATGAAGGAACATTCAAAGTAAAAAAACGGGCTCAACTCGGACTGAAAGTGCATTTAAAGCAATAAAAACTGAAAATGAGTGTCACGCCTAAACCAAAGGACTTATGCACACATTTCAACATTTATTTAGTTCAGGTTGACCTCCTGAAGCCTAAATGAGTATAATTTGACTACACAACTCATTCCTATGAAGGTACATTCAAAGTCACAAAACGTGCTCAACTAGGCCTGAAAGTGCATTTAAAGCAATAAAAACTCAAAATGAGTGTCACGCCTAAACCAAAGGACTTATGCACACATTTCAACATGTATTTAGTTCAGGTCGACATTCTGAAGCCTAAATGAGCATTAATTTGACTACACAACTTATTCCTATGAAGATACATTCAAAGTAAAAAAACGGCTCAACTCGGACTGAAAGTGCATTTAAAGCAATAAAAACTGAAAATGAGTGTCACGCCTAAACCAAAGGACTTATGCACACATTTCAACATGTATTTAGTTCAGGTTGACCTCCTGAAGCCTAAATGAGCATTAATTTGACTACACAACTCATTCCTATGAAGGTACATTCAAAGTCACAAAACGTGCTCAACTAGGCCTGAAAGTGCATTTAAAGCAATAAAAACTCAAAATGAGTGTCACGCCTAAACCAAAGGACTTATGCACACATTTCAACATGTATTTAGTTCAGGTTGACCTCCTGAAGCCTAAATCACCATTAATTTGACTACACAACTCATTCCTATGAAGGAACATTCAAAGTAAAAAAACGGGCTCAACTCGGACTGAAAGTGCATTTAAAGCAATAAAAACTGAAAATGAGTGTCACGCCTAAACCAAAGGACTTATGCACACATTTCAACATTTATTTAGTTCAGGTTGACCTCCTGAAGCCTAAATGAGTATAATTTGACTACACAACTCATTCCTATGAAGGTACATTAAAAGTCACAAAACGTGCTCAACTAGGCCTGAAAGTGCATTTAAAGCAATAAAAACTCAAAATGAGTGTCACGCCTAAACCAAAGGACTTATGCACACATTTCAACATGTATTTAGTTCAGGTTGACCTCCTGAAGCCTAAATCACCATTAATTTGACTACACAACTTAATCCTATGAAGATACATTCAAAGTAAAAAAACGGGCTCAACTCGGACTGAAAATGCATTTAAAGCAATAAAAACTCAAAATGAGTGTCACGCCTAAACCAAAGGACTTATGCACACATTTCAACATGTATTTAGTTCAGGTTGACCTCCTGAAGCCTAAATGAGCATTAATTTGACTACACAACTCATTCCTATGAAGATACATTCAAAGTCACAAAACGTGCTCAACTAGGCCTGAAAGTGCATTTAAAGCAATAAAATCTCAAAATGAGTTTCACGCCTAAATCAAAGGACTTATGCACACATTTCAACATGTATTTAGTTTAGGTTGACCTCCTGAAGCCTAAATGAGCATTAATTTGATCACACAACTCATTCCCATGAAGATACATTCAAAGTCAGTAAGTGCCCTGCTCTGTCTGAAAATGCATTTGAATCAATAAAAACTAAAATTGAGTGTCATGCCTAAACCAAAGGACGTCTGCACACATTTCAACGTCTAAAGTGTTGTTTCCGATGCCTGCTAGTGTGTGTGTGCGTGCGTGTGTGAGAGTGTGTAAGTGTGTGCGTATGTTTGTGTGGGTGCGTGCGTGTGTGTGTGTGTGCGTGTGTGTGTTGTGCGCACCCCCCCCCCCAAAAAAGTACTGTATTCGGATAAAAATGACGAATTACTCAGAGGTTTTAACTTTTGCTTGCACTTGATTTGTTCTGACACCGACGACGTCCACCAATGACAGCCCGAGTGGATCTAGCCCACGTGGTGTGAGAGCAGGGGGAGGTGAAAAGATGCAAAGCCTAGGTGATTGGCTGTGCATCTTTCAGTCTTCCACGTGGGTTAGTCTTTGATCTTCAATCAGTGTCCAAATGTTGTTTACATGCGTAGCGTGTGCGGATGTGTGTGCCTCTCATGAGTTTGTGTGTGTGTTTGCGCGCGCGTGATCGTGTGCCCATACATGTGTGAGTGTTTCTTTGATCTAAATCATCGTTGGTGTGTTGTTTACGATACGTGCTCGTCTGTGCGTACGTTTGTGTGAGTGTGTGTGCGTGCGTTTGTGTGTGTGCTTGCTGCGTGCTGGCGCGCTCGGAAGCGTGTGTGTCACAGAGAAAGAGAGGGAGCGGGATCGCTGGCCTGTATGTACTCTATGTGAAACACACAGGACATTTGTAATTTCGTCCCTTTCACATTTTTTGGCTTTTTTAAAAATAAAACTTATTTTCATCAATGGTTCATAATGAGTGTCACGCCTAGACCAAATGACTTATGCACACATTTCAACATTTATTTAGTTCAGGTTGACCTCCTGAAGCCTAAATGAGCATTAATTTGACTACACAACTCATTCCTATGAAGGTACATTCAAAGTCACAAAACGTGCTCAACTAGGCCTGAAAGTGCATTTAAAGCAATAAAAACTCAAAATGAGTGTCACGCCTAAACCAAAGGACTTATGCACACATTTCAACATGTATTTAGTTCAGGTTGACCTCCTGAAGCCTAAATCACCATTAATTTGACTACACAACTTATTCCTATGAAGATACATTCAAAGTAAAAAAACGGCTCAACTCGTACTGAAAGTGCATTTAAAGCAATAAAAACTGAAAATGAGTGTCACGCCTAAACCAAAGGACTTATGCACACATTTCAACATGTATTTAGTTCAGGTTGACGTCCTGAAGCCTAAATGAGCATTAATTTGACTACACAACTTATTCCTATGAAGATACATTCAAAGTAAAAAAACGGGCTCAACTCGGACTGAAAGTGCATTTAAAGCAATAAAAACTGAAAATGAGTGTCACGCCTAAACCAAAGGACTTATGCACACATTTCAACATGTATTTAGTTCAGGTTGACCTCCTGAAGCCTAAATGAGCATTAATTTGACTACACAACTCATTCCTATGAAGGTACATTCAAAGTCACAAAACGTGCTCAACTAGGCCTGAAAGTGCATTTAAAGCAATAAAAACTCAAAATGAATGTCACGCCTAAACCAAAGGACTTATGCACACATTTCAACATGTATTTAGTTCAGGTTGACATTCTGAAGCCTAAATGAGCATTAATTTGACTACACAACTTATTCCTATGAAGATACATTCAAAGTAAAAAAACGGCTCAACTCGGACTGAAAGTGCATTTAAAGCAATAAAAACTGAAAATGAGTGTCACGCCTAAACCAAAGGACTTATGTACACATTTCAACATGTATTTAGTTCAGGTTGACCTCCTGAAGCCTAAATGAGCATTAATTTGACTACACAACTCATTCCTATGAAGGTACATTCAAAGTCACAAAACGTGCTCAACTAGGCCTGAAAGTGCATTTAAAGCAATAAAAACTGAAAATGAGTGTCACGCCTAAACCAAAGGACTTATGCACACATTTCAACATGTATTTAGTTCAGGTTGACCTCCTGAAGCCTAAATCACCATTAATTTGACTACACAACTTAATCCTATGAAGATACATTCAAAGTAAAAAAACGGGCTCAACTCGGACTGAAAGTGCATTTAAAGCAATAAAAACTGAAAATGAGTGTCACGCCTAAACCAAAGGACTTATGCACACATTTCAACATGTATTTAGTTCAGGTTGACGTCCTGAAGCCTAAATGAGCATTAATTTGACTACACAACTTATTCCTATGAAGATACATTCAAAGTAAAAAAACGTGCTCTACTCGGCCTGAAAATGCATTTAAAGCAATAAAAACTCAAAATGAGTGTCACGCCTAAACCAAAGGACTTATGCACACATTTCAACATGTATTTAGTTCAGGTTGACCTCCTGAAGCCTAAATCACCATTAATTTGACTACACAACTTATTCCTATGAAGATACATTCAAAGTAAAAAAACGGCTCAACTCGTACTGAAAGTGCATTTAAAGCAATAAAAACTGAAAATGAGTGTCACGCCTAAACCAAAGGACTTATGCACACATTTCAACATGTATTTAGTTCAGGTTGACGTCCTGAAGCCTAAATGAGCATTAATTTGACTACACAACTTATTCCTATGAAGATACATTCAAAGTAAAAAAACGGGCTCAACTCGGACTGAAAGTGCATTTAAAGCAATAAAAACTGAAAATGAGTGTCACGCCTAAACCAAAGGACTTATGCACACATTTCAACATGTATTTAGTTCAGGTTGACCTCCTGAAGCCTAAATGAGCATTAATTTGACTACACAACTCATTCCTATGAAGGTACATTCAAAGTCACAAAACGTGCTCAACTAGGCCTGAAAGTGCATTTAAAGCAATAAAAACTCAAAATGAGTGTCACGCCTAAACCAAAGGACTTATGCACACATTTCAACATGTATTTAGTTCAGGTTGACATTCTGAAGCCTAAATGAGCATTAATTTGACTACACAACTTATTCCTATGAAGATACATTCAAAGTAAAAAAACGGCTCAACTCGGACTGAAAGTGCATTTAAAGCAATAAAAACTGAAAATGAGTGTCACGCCTAAACCAAAGGACTTATGCACACATTTCAACATGTATTTAGTTCAGGTTGACCTCCTGAAGCCTAAATGAGCATTAATTTGACTACACAACTCATTCCTATGAAGGTACATTCAAAGTCACAAAACGTGCTCAACTAGGCCTGAAAGTGCATTTAAAGCAATAAAAACTCAAAATGAGTGTCACGCCTAAACCAAAGGACTTATGCACACATTTCAACATGTATTTAGTTCAGGTTGACCTCCTGAAGCCTAAATCACCATTAATTTGACTACACAACTTAATCCTATGAAGATACATTCAAAGTAAAAAAACGGGCTCAACTCGGACTGAAAGTGCATTTAAAGCAATAAAAACTGAAAATGAGTGTCACGCCTAAACCAAAGGACTTATGCACACATTTCAACATGTATTTAGTTCAGGTTGACGTCCTGAAGCCTAAATGAGCATTAATTTGACTACTAACGTATTCCTATGAAGATACATTCAAAGTAAAAAAACGTGCTCTACTCGGCCTGAAAATGCATTTAAAGCAATAAAAACTCAAAATGAGTGTCACGCCTAAACCAAAGGCCTTATGCACACATTTCAACATGTATTTAGTTCAGGTTGACCTCCTGAAGCCTAAATGAGCATTAATTTGACTACACAACTCATTCCTATGAAGGAACATTCAAAGTAAAAAAACGGGCTCAACTCGGACTGAAAGTGCATTTAAAGCAATAAAAACTGAAAATGAGTGTCACGCCTAAACCAAAGGACTTATGCACACATTTCAACATGTATTTAGTTCAGGTTGACCTCCTGAAGCCTAAATGAGTATAATTTGACTACACAACTCATTGGTATGAAGGTACATTAAAAGTCACATAACGTGCTCAACTAGGCCTGAAAGTTCATTTAAAGCAATAAAAACTGAAAATGAGTGTCACGCCTAAACCAAAGGACTTATGTACACATTTCAACATGTATTTAGTTCAGGTTGACCTCCTGAAGCCTAAATGAGCATTAATTTGACTACACAACTCATTCCTATGAAGGTACATTCAAAGTCACAAAACGTGCTCAACTAGGCCTGAAAGTGCATTTAAAGCAATAAAAACTGAAAATGAGTGTCACGCCTAAACCAAAGGACTTATGCACACATTTCAACATGTATTTAGTTCAGGTTGACCTCCTGAAGCCTAAATCACCATTAATTTGACTACACAACTTAATCCTATGAAGATACATTCAAAGTAAAAAAACGGGCTCAACTCGGACTGAAAGTGCATTTAAAGCAATAAAAACTGAAAATGAGTGTCACGCCTAAACCAAAGGACTTATGCACACATTTCAACATGTATTTAGTTCAGGTTGACGTCCTGAAGCCTAAATGAGCATTAATTTGACTACACAACTTATTCCTATGAAGATACATTCAAAGTAAAAAAACGTGCTCTACTCGGCCTGAAAATGCATTTAAAGCAATAAAAACTCAAAATGAGTGTCACGCCTAAACCAAAGGACTTATGCACACATTTCAACATGTATTTAGTTCAGGTTGACCTCCTGAAGCCTAAATCACCATTAATTTGACTACACAACTTATTCCTATGAAGATACATTCAAAGTAAAAAAACGGCTCAACTCGTACTGAAAGTGCATTTAAAGCAATAAAAACTGAAAATGAGTGTCACGCCTAAACCAAAGGACTTATGCACACATTTCAACATGTATTTAGTTCAGGTTGACGTCCTGAAGCCTAAATGAGCATTAATTTGACTACACAACTTATTCCTATGAAGATACATTCAAAGTAAAAAAACGGGCTCAACTCGGACTGAAAGTGCATTTAAAGCAATAAAAACTGAAAATGAGTGTCACGCCTAAACCAAAGGACTTATGCACACATTTCAACATGTATTTAGTTCAGGTTGACCTCCTGAAGCCTAAATGAGCATTAATTTGACTACACAACTCATTCCTATGAAGGTACATTCAAAGTCACAAAACGTGCTCAACTAGGCCTGAAAGTGCATTTAAAGCAATAAAAACTCAAAATGAGTGTCACGCCTAAACCAAAGGACTTATGCACACATTTCAACATGTATTTAGTTCAGGTTGACATTCTGAAGCCTAAATGAGCATTAATTTGACTACACAACTTATTCCTATGAAGATACATTCAAAGTAAAAAAACGGCTCAACTCGGACTGAAAGTGCATTTAAAGCAATAAAAACTGAAAATGAGTGTCACGCCTAAACCAAAGGACTTATGCACACATTTCAACATGTATTTAGTTCAGGTTGACCTCCTGAAGCCTAAATGAGCATTAATTTGACTACACAACTCATTCCTATGAAGGTACATTCAAAGTCACAAAACGTGCTCAACTAGGCCTGAAAGTGCATTTAAAGCAATAAAAACTCAAAATGAGTGTCACGCCTAAACCAAAGGACTTATGCACACATTTCAACATGTATTTAGTTCAGGTTGACCTCCTGAAGCCTAAATCACCATTAATTTGACTACACAACTTAATCCTATGAAGATACATTCAAAGTAAAAAAACGGGCTCAACTCGGACTGAAAGTGCATTTAAAGCAATAAAAACTGAAAATGAGTGTCACGCCTAAACCAAAGGACTTATGCACACATTTCAACATGTATTTAGTTCAGGTTGACGTCCTGAAGCCTAAATGAGCATTAATTTGACTACTAACGTATTCCTATGAAGATACATTCAAAGTAAAAAAACGTGCTCTACTCGGCCTGAAAATGCATTTAAAGCAATAAAAACTCAAAATGAGTGTCACGCCTAAACCAAAGGCCTTATGCACACATTTCAACATGTATTTAGTTCAGGTTGACCTCCTGAAGCCTAAATGAGCATTAATTTGACTACACAACTCATTCCTATGAAGGAACATTCAAAGTAAAAAAACGGGCTCAACTCGGACTGAAAGTGCATTTAAAGCAATAAAAACTGAAAATGAGTGTCACGCCTAAACCAAAGGACTTATGCACACATTTCAACATGTATTTAGTTCAGGTTGACCTCCTGAAGCCTAAATGAGTATAATTTGACTACACAACTCATTGGTATGAAGGTACATTAAAAGTCACATAACGTGCTCAACTAGGCCTGAAAGTTCATTTAAAGCAATAAAAACTCAAAATGAGTGTCACGCCTAAACCAAAGGACTTATGCACACATTTCAACATGTATCTAATTCAGGTTGACATTCTGAAGCCTTAATGAGCATTAATTTGATCACACAACTCATTCCTATGAAGATACATTCAAACTCAGAAACGTGCTCTACTCGGCCTGAAAATGCATTTAAAGCAATAAAAACTCAAAATGAGTGTCACGCCTAAACCAAAGGACTTATGCACACATTTCAACATGTATTTAGTTCAGGTTGACATTCTGAAGCCTAAATGAGCATTAATTTGACTACACAACTTATTCCTATGAAGATACATTCAAAGTAAAAAAACGGGCTCAACTCGGACTGAAAGTGCATTTAAAGCAATAAAAACTCAAAATGAGTGTATCGCCTAAACCAAAGGACTTATGCACACATTTCAACATGTATTTAGTTCAGGTTGACCTCCTGAAGCCTAAATGAGCATTTATTTGACTACACAACTCATTCCTATGAAGGTACATTCAAAGTCACAAAACGTGCTCAACTAGGCCTGAAAGTGCATTTAAAGCAATAAAAACTCAAATTGAGTGTCACACCAAAACCAAAGGACTTATGCACACATTTCAACATGTATTTAGTTCAGGTTGCCCTCCTGAAGCCTAAATGAGCATTTATTTGACTACACAACTCATTCCTATGAAGGTACATTCAAAGTCACAAAACGTGCTCAACTAGGCCTGAAAGTGCATTTAAAGCAATAAAAACTCAAAATGAGTGTCACACCTAAACCAAAGGATTTATGCACACATTTCAACATGTATTTTGTTCAGGTTGACCTCCTGAAGCCTAAATGAGCATTAATTTGACTACACATCCCATTCCTTTGAAGATACATTCAAAGTAAAAAAACCTGCTCTACTCGGCCTGAAAATGCATTTAAAGCAATAAAAACTCAAATTGAGTGTCACACCTAAACCAAAGGATTTATGCACACATTTCAACATGTATTTAGTTCAGGTTGACCTCCTGAAGCCTAAATGAGCATTTATTTGACTACACAACTCATTCCTATGAAGATACATTCAAAGTCACAAAACGTGCTCAACTAGGCCTGAAAGTGCATTTAAAGCAATAAAAACTCAAAATGAGTGTCACGCCTAAACCAAAGGACTTATGCACACATTTCAACATGTATTTAGTTCAGGTTGACCTCCTGAAGCCTAAATCACCATTAATTTGATCACACAACTCATTCCTATGAAGACACATTCAAACTCAGAAACGTGCTCTACTCGGCCTGAAAATGCATTTAAAGCAATAAAAACTCAAAATGAGTGTCACACCTAAACCAAAGGACTTATGCACACATTTCAACATGTATTTAGTTCAGGTTGACCTCCTGAAGCCTAAATGAGCATTTATTTGACTACACAACTCATTCCTATGAAGGTACATTCAAAGTCACAAAACGTGCTCAACTAGGCCTGAAAGTGCATTTAAAGCAATAAAAACTCAAAATGAGTGTCACGCCTAAACCAAAGGACTTATGCACACATTTCAACATGTATTTAGTTCAGGTTGACCTCCTGAAGCCTAAATGAGCATTAATTTGACTACACAACTTATTCCTATGAAGGAACATTCAAAGTAAAAAAACGGGCTCAACTCGGACTGAAAGTGCATTTAAAGCAATAAAAACTGAAAATGAGTGTCACGCCTAAACCAAAGGACTTATGCACACATTTCAACATGTATTTAGTTCAGGTTGACCTCCTGAAGCCTAAATGAGCATTAATTTGACTACACAACTCATTCCTATGAAGGTACATTCAAAGTCACAAAACGTGCTCAACTAGGCCTGAAAGTGCATTTAAAGCAATAAAAACTCAAAATGAGTGTCACGCCTAAACCAAAGGACTTATGCACACATTTCAACATGTATTTAGTTCAGGTTGACCTCCTGAAGCCTAAATCACCATTAATTTGACTACACAACTTAATCCCATGAAGATACATTCAAAGTCAGCAAGTGCCCTGCTCTGTCTGAAAATGCATTTGAATCAATAAAAACTAAAATTGAGTGTCATGCCTAAACCAAAGGACGTCTGCACACATTTCAACGTCTAAAGTGTTGTTTCCGATGCCTGCTAGTGTATGTGTGCGTGCGTGTGTGAGAGTGTGTAAGTGTGTGCGTGTGTTTGTGTGTGTTTGTGTGGGTGCGTGCGTGTGTGTTGTGCGCACCCCCCCCCCCAAAAAAAGTACTGTATTCGGATAAAAATGACGATTTACTCAGAGGTTTTAACTTTTGCTTGCACTTGATTTGTTCTGACACCGACGACGTCCACCAATGACAGCCCGAGTGGATCTAGCCCACGTGGTGTGAGAGCAGGGGGAGGTGAAAAGATGCAAAGCCTAGGTGATTGGCTGTGCATCTTTCAGTCTTCCACGTGGTTAGTCTTTGATCTTCAATCAGTGTCCAAATGTTGTTTACATGCCCAGCGTGTGCGGATGTGTGTGCCTCTCATGAGTTTGTGTGTGTGTTTGCGCGCGTGATCGTGTGCCCATACATGTGTGAGTGTTTCTTTGATCTAAATCATCGTTGGTGTGTTGTTTACGATACGTGCTCGTCTGTGCGTACGTTTGTGTGAGTGTGTGTGCGTGCGTTTGTGTGTGTGCTTGCTGCGTGCTGGCGCGCTCGGAAGCGTGTGTGTCACAGAGAAAGAGAGGGAGCGGGATCGCTGGCCTGTATGTACTCTATGTGAAACACACAGGACATTTGTAATTTCGTCCCTTTCACATTTTTTGGCTTTTTTAAAAATAAAACTTATTTTCATCAATGGTTCATAATGAGTGTCACGCCTAGACCAAATGACTTATGCACACATTTCAACATTTATTTAGTTCAGGTTGACCTCCTGAAGCCTAAATGAGCATTAATTTGACTACACAACTCATTCCTATGAAGGTACATTCAAAGTCACAAAACGTGCTCAACTAGGCCTGAAAGTGCATTTGATGCAATAAAAACTCAAAATGAGTGTCACACCTAAACCAAAGGATTTATGCACACATTTCAACATGTATTTTGTTCAGCTTGACCTCCTGAAGCCTAAATGAGCATTAATTTGACTACACAACTCATTCCTATGAAGGTACATTAAAAGTCACAAAACGTGCTCAACTAGGCCTGAAAGTGCATTTAAAGCAATAAAAACTCAAAATGAGTGTCACGCCTAAACCAAAGGACTTATGCACACATTTCAACATGTATTTAGTTCAGGTTGACATTCTGAAGCCTAAATGAGCATTAATTTGATCACACAACTCATTCCTATGAAGATACATTCAAACTCAGAAACGTGCTCTACTCGGCCTGAAAATGCATTTAAAGCAATAAAAACTCAAAATGAGTGTCACGCCTAAACCAAAGGACTTATGCACACATTTCAACATGTATTTAGTTCAGGTTGACCTCCTGAAGCCTAAATGAGCATTAATTTGACAACACAACTCATTCCTATGAAGATACATTCAAAGTAAAAAAACGTGCTCTACTCGGCCTGAAAATGCATTTAAAGCAATAAAAACTCAAATTGAGTGTCACGCCTAAACCAAAGGACTTATACACACATTTCAACATGTATTTAGTTCAGGTTGACATTCTGAAGCCTAAATGAGCATTATTTTGTCGAAACAACTCATTCCTATGAAGGTACATTCAAAGTCACAAAACGTGCTCAACTAGGCCTGAAAGTGCATTTAAAGCAATAAAATCTCAAAATGAGTTTCACGCCTAAATCAAAGGACTTATACACACATTTCAACATGTATTTAGTTTAGGCTGACCTCCTGAAGCCTAAATGAGCATTAATTTGATCACACAACTCATTCCCATGAAGATACATTCAAAGTCAGTAAGTGCCCTGCTCTGTCTGAAAATGCATTTGAATCAATAAAAACTAAAATTGAGTGTCATGCCTAAACCAAAGGACGTCTGCACACATTTCAACGTCTAAAGTGTTGTTTCCGATGCCTGCTAGTGTATGTGTGCGTGCGTGTGTGAGAGTGTGTAGGTGTGTGCGTGTGTTTGTGTGTGTTTGTGTGGGTGCGTGCGTGTGTGTGTTGTGCGCACCCCCCCCCAAAAAAAAGTACTGTGTTCGGATAAAAATGACGAATTACTCAGAGGTTTTAACTTTTGCTTGCACTTGATTTGTTCTGACACCGACGACGTCCACCAATGACAGCCCGAGTGGATCTAGCCCACGTGGTGTGAGAGCAGGGGGAGGTGAAAAGATGCAAAGCCTAGGTGATTGGCTGTGCATCTTTCAGTCTTCCACGTGGGTTAGTCTTTGATCTTCAATCAGTGTCCAAATGTTGTTTACATGCGTAGCGTGTGCGGATGTGTGTGCCTCTCATGAGTTTGTGTGTGTGTTTGCGCGCGCGTGATCGTGTGCCCATACATGTGTGAGTGTTTCTTTGATCTAAATCATCGTTGGTGTGTTGTTTACGATACGTGCTCGTCTGTGCGTACGTTTGTGTGAGTGTGTGTGCGTGCGTTTGTGTGTGTGCTTGCTGCGTGCTGGCGCGCTCGGAAGCGTGTGTGTCACAGAGAAAGAGAGGGAGCGGGATCGCTGGCCTGTATGTACTCTATGTGAAACACACAGGACATTTGTAATTTCGTCCCTTTCACATTTTTTGGCTTTTTTAAAAATAAAACTTATTTCATCAATGGTTCATAATGAGTGTCACGCCTAGACCAAATGACTTATGCACACATTTCAACATTTATTTAGTTCAGGTTGACCTCCTGAAGCCTAAATGAGCATTTATTTGACTACACAACTCATTCCTATGAAGGTACATTCAAAGTCACAAAACGTGCTCAACTAGGCCTGAAAGTGCATTTAAAGCAATAAAAACTCAAAATGATTGTCACGCCTAAACCAAAGGACTTATGCACACATTTCAACATGTATTTAGTTCAGGTTGACCTCCTGAAGCCTAAATCACCATTAATTTGACTACACAACTTATTCCTATGAAGATACATTCAAAGTAAAAAAACGGGCTCAACTCGGACTGAAATGCATTTAAAGCAATAAAAACTGAAAATGAGTGTCACGCCTAAACCAAAGGACTTATGCACACATTTCAACATGTATTTAGTTCAGGTTGACGTCCTGAAGCCTAAATGAGCATTAATTTGACTACACAACTTATTCCTATGAAGGAACATTCAAAGTAAAAAAACGTGCTCTACTCGGCCTGAAAATGCATTTAAAGCAATAAAAACTCAAAATGAGTGTCGCGCCTAAACCAAAGGCCTTATGCACACATTTCAACATGTATGTAGTTCAGGTTGACCTCCTGAAGCCTAAATGAGCATTAATTTGACTACACAACTTATTCCTATGAAGGAACATTCAAAGTAAAAAAACGGGCTCAGCTCGGACTGAAAGTGCATTTAAAGCAATAAAAACTGAAAATGAGTGTCACGCCTAAACCAAAGGACTTATGCACACATTTCAACATGTATTTAGTTCAGGTTGACCTCCTGAAGCCTAAATGAGCTTTAATTTGACTACACAACTCATTCCTATGAAGGTACATTCAAAGTCACAAAACGTGCTCAACTAGGCCTTAAAGTGCATTTAAAGCAATAAAAACTCAAAATGAGTGTCACGCCTAAACCAAAGGACTTATGCACACATTTCAACATGTATTTAGTTCAGGTTGACATTCTGAAGCCTAAATGAGCATTAATTTGACTACACAACTCATTCCTATGAAGGTACATTCAAAGTCAGAAAAACGTGCTCAACTAGGCATGAAAGTGCATTTAAAGCAATAAAAACTCAAAATGAGTGTCACGCCTAAACCAAAGGACTTATGCACACATTTCAACATGTATTTAGTTCAGGTTGACATTCTGAAGCCTAAATGAGCATTAATTTGACTACACAACTTATTCCTATGAAGATACATTCAAAGTAAAAAAAACGTGCTCTACTCGGCCTGAAAATGCATTTAAAGCAATAAAAACTCAAAATGAGTGTCACGCCTAAACCAAAGGCCTTATGCACACATTTCAACATGTATTTAGTTCAGGTTGACCTCCTGAAGCCTAAATCACCATTAATTTGACTACACAACTTATTCCTATGAAGATACATTCAAAGTAAAAAAACGGGCTCAACTCGGACTGAAAGTGCATTTAAAGCAATAAAAACTGAAAATGAGTGTCACGCCTAAACCAAAGGATTTATGCACACATTTCAACATGTATTTAGTTCAGGTTGACGTCCTGAAGCCTAAATGAGCATTAATTTGACTACACAACTTATTCCTATGAAGATACATTCAAAGTAAAAAAACGTGCTCTACTCGGCCTGAAAATGCATTTAAAGCAATAAAAACTCAAAATGAGTGTCGCGCCTAAACCAAAGGCCTTACGCACACATTTCAACATGTATTTAGTTCAGGTTGACCTCCTGAAGCCTAAATGAGCATTAATTTGACTACACAACTCATTCCTATGAAGGAACATTCAAAGTAAAAAAACGGGCTCAACTCGGACTGAAAGTGCATTTAAAGCAATAAAAACTGAAAATGAGTGTCACGCCTAAACCAAAGGACTTATGCACACATTTCAACATGTATTTAGTTCAGGTTGACCTCCTGAAGCCTAAATGAGCATTAATTTGACTACACAACTCATTCCTATGAAGGTACATTCAAAGTCACAAAACGTGCTCAACTAGGCCTGAAAGTGCATTTAAAGCAATAAAAACTCAAAATGAGTGTCACGCCTAAACCAAAGGACTTATGCACACATTTCAACATGTATTTAGTTCAGGTTGACCTCCTGAAGCCTAAATCACCATTAATTTGACTACACAACTCATTCCTATGAAGATACATTCAAAGTAAAAAAACGGCTCAACTCGGACTGAAAGTGCATTTAAAGCAATAAAAACTGAAAATGAGTGTCACGCCTAAACCAAAGGACTTATGCACACATTTCAACATGTATTTAGTTCAGGTTGACCTCCTGAACCCTAAATGAGCATTAATTTGACTACACAACTCATTCCTATGAAGGTACATTCAAAGTCACAAAACGTGCTCAACTAGGCCTGAAAGTGCATTTAAAGCAATAAAAACTCAAAATGAGTGTCACGCCTAAACCAAAGGACTTATGCACACATTTCAACATGTATTTAGTTCAGGTTGACCTCCTGAAGCCTAAATCACCATTAATTTGACTACACAACTTATTCCTATGAAGATACATTCAAAGTAAAAAAACGGGCTCAACTCGGACTGAAAGTGCATTTAAACCAATAAAAACTGAAAATGAGTGTCACGCCTAAACCAAAGGACTTATGCACACATTTCAACATGTATTTAGTTCAGGTTGACGTCCTGAAGCCTAAATGAGCATTAATTTGACTACACAACTTATTCCTATGTAGATACATTCAAAGTAAAAAAACGTGCTCTACTCGTCCTGAAAATGCATTTAAAGCAATAAAAACTCAAAATGAGTGTCGCGCCTAAACCAAAGGCCTTATGCACACATTTCAACATGTATTTAGTTCAGGTTGACCTCCTGAAGCCTAAATGAGCATTAATTTGACTACACAACTTATTCCTATGAAGGAACATTCAAAGTAAAAAAACGGGCTCAACTCGGACTGAAAGTGCATTTAAAGCAATAAAAACTGAAAATGTGTGTCACGCCTAAACCAAAGGACTTATGCACACATTTCAACATGTATTTAGTTCAGGTCGACCTCCTGAAGCCTAAGAGCATTAATTTGACTACACAACTCATTCCTATGAAGGTACATTCAAAGTTACAAAACGTGCTCAACTAGGCCTGAAAGTGCATTTAAAGCAAAAAAAACTCAAAATGAGTGTCACGCCTAAACCAAAGGACTTATGCACACATTTCAACATGTATTTAGTTCAGGTTGACCTCCTGAAGCCTAAATGAGCATTAATTTGACTACACAACTTATTCCTATGAAGGAACATTCAAAGTAAAAAAACGGGCTCAATTCGGACTGAAAGTGCATTTAAAGCAATAAAAACTGAAAATGAGTGTCACGCCTAAACCAAAGGACTTATGCACACATTTCAACATGTATTTAGTTCAGGTTGACCTCCTGAAGCCTAAATGAGCATTAATTTGACTACACAACTCATTCCTATGAAGGTACATTCAAAGTCACAAAACGTGCTCAACTAAGCCTGAAAGTGCATTTAAAGCAATAAAAACTCAAAATGAGTGTCACGCCTAAACCAAAGGACTTATGCACACATTTCAACATGTATTTAGTTCAGGTTGACATTCTGAAGCCTAAATGAGCGTTAATTTGACTACACAACTTATTCCTATGAAGATACATTCAAAGTAAAAAAACGGCTCAACTCGGACTGAAAGTGCATTTAAAGCAATAAAAACTGAAAATGAGTGTCACGCCTAAACCAAAGGACTTATGCACACATTTCAACATGTATTTAGTTCAGGTTGACCTCCTGAAGCCTAAATGAGCATTAATTTGACTACACAACTCATTCCTATGAAGGTACATTCAAAGTCACAAAACGTGCTCAACTAGGCCTGAAAGTGCATTTAAAGCAATAAAAACTCAAAATGAGTGTCACGCCTAAACCAAAGGACTTATGCACACATTTCAACATGTATTTAGTTCAGGTTGACCTCCTGAAGCCTAAATCACCATTAATTTGACTACACAACTTAATCCTATGAAGATACATTCAAAGTAAAAAAACGGGCTCAACTCGGACTGAAAGTGCATTTAAAGCAATAAAAACTGAAAATGAGTGTCACGCCTAAACCAAAGGACTTATGCACACATTTCAACATGTATTTAGTTCAGGTTGACCTCCTGAAGCCTAAATCACCATTAATTTGACTACACAACTTATTCCTATGAAGATACATTCAAAGTAAAAAAACGGGCTCAACTCGGACTGAAAGTGCATTTAAAGCAATAAAAACTGAAAATGAGTGTCACGCCTAAACCAAAGGACTTATGCACACATTTCAACATGTATTTAGTTCAGGTTGACCTCCTGAAGCCTAAATCACCATTAATTTGACTACACAACTTATTCCTATGAAGAAACATTCAAAGTAAAAAAACGGGCTCAACTCGGACTGAAAGTGCATTTAAAGCAATAAAAACTGAAAATGAGTGTCACGCCTAAACCAAAGGACTTATGCACACATTTCAACATGTATTTAGTTCAGGTTGACGTCCTGAAGCCTAAATGAGCATTAATTTGACTACACAACTTATTCCTATGAAGATACATTCAAAGTAAAAAAACGTGCTCTACTCGGCCTGAAAATGCATTTAAAGCAATAAAAACTCAAAATTAGTGTCGCGCCTAAACCAAAGGCCTTACGCACACATTTCAACATGTATTTAGTTCAGGTTGACCTCCTGAAGCCTAAATAAGCATTATTTTGACTACACAACTCATTCCTATGAAGGTACATTCAAAGTCACAAAACGTGCTCAACTAGGCCTGAAAGTGCATTTAAAGCAATAAAAACTCAAAATGAGTGTCACGCCTAAACCAAAGGACTTATGCACACATTTCAACATGTATTTAGTTCAGGTTGACATTCTGAAGCCTAAATGAGCATTAATTTGACTACACAACTTATTCCTATGAAGATACATTCAAAGTAAAAAAACGTGCTCTACTCGGCCTGAAAGTGCATTTAAAGCAATAATAACTGAAAATGAGTGTCACGCCTAAACCAAAGGACTTATGCACACATTTCAACATGTATTTAGTTCAGGTTGACCTCCTGAAGCCTAAATGAGCATTAATTTGACTACACAACTCATTCCTATGAAGGTACATTCAAAGTCACAAAACGTGCTCAACTAGGCCTGAAAGTGCATTTAAAGCAATAAAAACTGAAAATGAGTGTCACGCCTAAACCAAAGGACTTATGCACACATTTCAACATGTATTTAGTTCAGGTTGACCTCCTGAAGCCTAAATGAGTATAATTTGACTACACAACTCATTCCTATGAAGGTACATTAAAAGTCACAAAACGTGCTCAACTAGGCCTGAAAGTGCATTTAAAGCAATAAAAACTCAAAATGAGTGTCACGCCTAAACCAAAGGACTTATGCACACATTTCAACATGTATTTAGTTCAGGTTGACATTCTGAAGCCTAAATGAGCATTAATTTGATCACACAACTCATTCCTATGAAGATACATTCAAACTCACAAACGTGCTCTACTCGGCCTGAAAGTGCATTTAAAGCAATAAAATCTCAAAATGAGTTTCACGCCTAAATCAAAGGACTTATGCACACATTTCAACATGTATTTAGTTTAGGTTGACCTCCTGAAGCCTAAATGAGCATTAATTTGATCACACAACTCATTCCCATGAAGATACATTCAAAGTCAGTAAGTGCCCTGCTCTGTTTGAAAATGCATTTGAATCAATAAAAACTAAAATTGAGTGTCATGCCTAAACCAAAGGACGTCTGCACACATTTCAACGTCTAAAGTGTTGTTTCCGATGCCTGCTAGTGTATGTGTGCGTGCGTGTGTGAGAGTGTGTAAGTGTGTGCGTGTGTTTGTGTGTGTTTGTGTGGGTGCGTGCGTGTGTGTGTGTTGTGCGCAACCCCCCCCCCCAAAAAAGTACTGTATTCGGATAAAAATGACGAATTACTCAGAGGTTTTAACTTTTGCTTGCACTTGATTTGTTCTGACACCGACGACGTCCACCAATGACAGCCCGAGTGGATCTAGCCCACGTGGTGTGAGAGCAGGGGGAGGTGAAAAGATGCAAAGCCTAGGTGATTGGCTGTGCATCTTTCAGTCTTCCACGTGGGTTAGTCTTTGATCTTCAATCAGTGTCCAAATGTTGTTTACATGCGTAGCGTGTGCGGATGTGTGTGCCTCTCATGAGTTTGTGTGTGTGTTTGCGCGCGCGTGATCGTGTGCCCATACATGTGTGAGTGTTTCTTTGATCTAAATCATCGTTGGTGTGTTGTTTACGATACGTGCTCGTCTGTGCGTACGTTTGTGTGAGTGTGTGTGCGTGCGTTTGTGTGTGTGCTTGCTGCGTGCTGGCGCGCTCGGAAGCGTGTGTGTCACAAAGAAAGAGAGGGAGCGGGATCGCTGGCCTGTATGTACTCTATGTGAAACACACAGGACATTTGTAATTTCGTCCCTTTCACATTTTTTGGCTTTTTTAAAAATAAAACTTATTTTCATCAATGGTTCATAATGAGTGTCACGCCTAGACCAAATGACTTATGCACACATTTCCACATTTATTTAGTTCAGGTTGACCTCCTGAAGCCTAAATGAGCATTAATTTGACTACACAACTCATTCCTATGAAGGTACATTCAAAGTCACAAAACGTGCTCAACTAGGCCTGAAAGTGCTTTTAAAGCAATAAAAACTCAAAATGAGTGTCACGCCTAAACCAAAGGACTTATGCACACATTTCAACATGTATTTAGTTCAGGTTGACCTCCTGAAGCCTAAATCACCGTTAATTTGATCACACAACTCATTCCTATGAAGATACATTCAAACTCAGAAACGTGCTCTACTCGGCCTGAAAATGCATTTAAAGCAATAAAAACTCAAAATGAGTGTCACGCCTAAACCAAAGGACTTATGCACACATTTCAACATGTATTTAGTTCAGGTTGACATTCTGAAGCCTAAATGAGCATTAATTTGACTACACAACTTATTCCTATGAAGATACATTCAAAGTAAAAAAACGGGCTCAACTCGGACTGAAAGTGCATTTAAAGCAATAAAAACTCAAAATGAGTGTCACGCCTAAACCAAAGGACTTATGCACACATTTCAACATGTATTTAGTTCAGGTTGACCTCCTGAAGCCTAAATGAGCATTTATTTGACTACACAACTCATTCCTATGAAGGTACATTCAAAGTCACAAAACGTGCTCAACTAGGCCTGAAAGTGCATTTAAAGCAATAAAAACTCAAATTGAGTGTCACACCAAAACCAAAGGACTTATGCACACATTTCAACATGTATTTAGTTCAGGTTGAACTCCTGAAGCCTAAATGAGCATTTATTTGACTACACAACTCATTCCTATGAAGGTACATTCAAAGTCACAAAACGTGCTCAACTAGGCCTGAAAGTGCATTTAAAGCAATAAAAACTCAAAATGAGTGTCACACCTAAACCAAAGGATTTATGCACACATTTCAACATGTATTTTGTTCAGGTTGACCTCCTGAAGCCTAAATGAGCATTAATTTGACTACACATCCCATTCCTTTGAAGATACATTCAAAGTAAAAAAACGTGCTCTACTCGGCCTGAAAATGCATTTAAAGCAATAAAAACTCAAAATGAGTGTCACGCCTAAACCAAAGGCCTTATGCACACATTTCAACATGTATTTAGTTCAGGTTGACCTCCTGAAGCCTAAATGAGCATTAATTTGACTACACAACTCATTCCTATGAAGGAACATGCAAAGTAAAAAAACGGGCTCAACTCGGACTGAAAGTGCATTTAAAGCAATAAAAACTGAAAATGAGTGTCACGCCTAAACCAAAGGACTTATGCACACATTTCAACATGTATTTAGTTCAGGTTGACCTCCTGAAGCCTAAATCACCATTAATTTGACTACACAACTTATTCCTATGAAGATACATTCAAAGTAAAAAAACGGGCTCAACTCGGACTGAAAGTGCATTTAAAGCAATAAAAACTGAAAATGAGTGTCACGCCTAAACCAAAGGACTTATGCATACATTTCAACATGTATTTAGTTCAGGTTGACGTCCTGAAGCCTAAATGAGCATTAATTTGACTACACAACTTATTCCTATGAAGATACATTCAAAGTAAAAAAACGTGCTCTACTCGGCCTGAAAATGCATTTAAAGCAATAAAAACTCAAAATGAGTGTCGCGCCTAAACCAAAGGCCTTATGCACACATTTCAACATGTATGTAGTTCAGGTTGACCTCCTGAAGCCTAAATGAGCATTAATTTGACTACACAACTCATTCCTATGAAGGAACATTCAAAGTAAAAAAACGGGCTCAACTCGGACTGAAAGTGCATTTAAAGCAATAAAAACTGAAAATGAGTGTCACGCCTACACCAAAGGACTTATGCACACATTTCAACATGTATTTAGTTCAGGTTGACCTCCTGAAGCCTAAATGAGCATTAATTTGACTACACAACTCATTCCTATGAAGGTACATTCAAAGTCACAAAACGTGCTCAACTAGGCCTGAAAGTGCATTTAAAGCAATAAAAACTCAAAATGAGTGTCACGCCTAAACCAAAGGACTTATGCACACATTTCAACATGTATTTAGTTCAGGTCGACATTCTGAAGCCTAAATGAGCATTAATTTGACTACACAACTTATTCCTATGAAGATACATTCAAAGTAAAAAAACGGCTCAACTCGGACTGAAAGTGCATTTAAAGCAATAAAAACTGAAAATGAGTGTCACGCCTAAACCAAAGGACTTATGCACACATTTCAACATGTATTTAGTTCAGGTTGACCTCCTGAAGCCTAAATGAGCATTAATTTGACTACACAACTCATTCCTATGAAGGTACATTCAAAGTCACAAAACGTGCTCAACTAGGCCTGAAAGTGCATTTAAAGCAATAAAAACTCAAAATGAGTGTCACGCCTCAACCAAAGGACTTATGCACACATTTCAACATGTATTTAGTTCAGGTTGACCTCCTGAAGCCTAAATCACCATTAATTTGACTACACAACTCATTCCTATGAAGGAACATTCAAAGTAAAAAAACGGGCTCAACTCGGACTGAAAGTGCATTTAAAGCAATAAAAACTGAAAATGAGTGTCACGCCTAAACCAAAGGACTTATGCACACATTTCAACATTTATTTAGTTCAGGTTGACCTCCTGAAGCCTAAATGAGTATAATTTGACTACACAACTCATTCCTATGAAGGTACATTAAAAGTCACAAAACGTGCTCAACTAGGCCTGAAAGTGCATTTAAAGCAATAAAAACTCAAAATGAGTGTCACGCCTAAACCAAAGGACTTATGCACACATTTCAACATGTATTTAGTTCAGGTTGACCTCCTGAAGCCTAAATCACCATTAATTTGACTACACAACTTAATCCTATGAAGATACATTCAAAGTAAAAAAACGGGCTCAACTCGGACTGAAAATGCATTTAAAGCAATAAAAACTCAAAATGAGTGTCACGCCTAAACCAAAGGACTTATGCACACATTTCAACATGTATTTAGTTCAGGTTGACCTCCTGAAGCCTAAATGAGCATTAATTTGACTACACAACTCATTCCTATGAAGATACATTCAAAGTCACAAAACGTGCTCAACTAGGCCTGAAAGTGCATTTAAAGCAATAAAATCTCAAAATGAGTTTCACGCCTAAATCAAAGGACTTATGCACACATTTCAACATGTATTTAGTTTAGGTTGACCTCCTGAAGCCTAAATGAGCATTTATTTGACTACACAACTCATTCCTATGAAGGTACATTCAAAGTCACAAAACGTGCTCAACTCGGACTGAAAGTGCATTTAAAGCAATAAAAACTGAAAATGAGTGTCACGCCTAAACCAAAGGACTTATGCACACATTTCAACATGTATTTAGTTCAGGTTGACCTCCTGAAGCCTAAATGAGCATTAATTTGACTACACAACTCATTCCTATGAAGGTACATTCAAAGTCACAAAACGTGCTCAACTAGGCCTGAAAGTGCATTTAAAGCAATAAAAACTCAAAATGAGTTTCACGCCTAAATCAAAGGACTTATGCACACATTTCAACATGTATTTAGTTTAGGTTGACCTCCTGAAGCCTAAATGAGCATTAATTTGATCACACAACTCATTCCCATGAAGATACATTCAAAGTCAGTAAGTGCCCTGCTCTGTCTGAAAATGCATTTGAATCAATAAAAACTAAAATTGAGTGTCATGCCTAAACCAAAGGACGTCTGCACACATTTCAACGTCTAAAGTGTTGTTTCCGATGCCTGCTAGTGTGTGTGTGCGTGCGTGTGTGAGAGTGTGTAAGTGTGTGCGTATGTTTGTGTGGGTGCGTGCGTGTGTGTGTGTGTGCGTGTGTGTGTTGTGCGCACCCCCCCCCCAAAAAGTACTGTATTCGGATAAAAATGACGAATTACTCAGAGGTTTTAACTTTTGCTTGCACTTGATTTGTTCTGACACCGACGACGTCCACCAATGACAGCCCGAGTGGATCTAGCCCACGTGGTGTGAGAGCAGGGGGAGGTGAAAAGATGCAAAGCCTAGGTGATTGGCTGTGCATCTTTCAGTCTTCCACGTGGGTTAGTCTTTGATCTTCAATCAGTGTCCAAATGTTGTTTACATGCGTAGCGTGTGCGGATGTGTGTGCCTCTCATGAGTTTGTGTGTGTGTTTGCGCGCGCGTGATCGTGTGCCCATACATGTGTGAGTGTTTCTTTGATCTAAATCATCGTTGGTGTGTTGTTTACGATACGTGCTCGTCTGTGCGTACGTTTGTGTGAGTGTGTGTGCGTGCGTTTGTGTGTGTGCTTGCTGCGTGCTGGCGCGCTCGGAAGCGTGTGTGTCACAGAGAAAGAGAGGGAGCGGGATCGCTGGCCTGTATGTACTCTATGTGAAACACACAGGACATTTGTAATTTCGTCCCTTTCACATTTTTTGGCTTTTTTAAAAATAAAACTTATTTTCATCAATGGTTCATAATGAGTGTCACGCCTAGACCAAATGACTTATGCACACATTTCAACATTTATTTAGTTCAGGTTGACCTCCTGAAGCCTAAATGAGCATTAATTTGACTACACAACTCATTCCTATGAAGGTACATTCAAAGTCACAAAACGTGCTCAACTAGGCCTGAAAGTGCATTTAAAGCAATAAAAACTCAAAATGAGTGTCACGCCTAAACCAAAGGACTTATGCACACATTTCAACATGTATTTAGTTCAGGTTGACCTCCTGAAGCCTAAATCACCATTAATTTGACTACACAACTTATTCCTATGAAGATACATTCAAAGTAAAAAAACGGCTCAACTCGTACTGAAAGTGCATTTAAAGCAATAAAAACTGAAAATGAGTGTCACGCCTAAACCAAAGGACTTATGCACACATTTCAACATGTATTTAGTTCAGGTTGACGTCCTGAAGCCTAAATGAGCATTAATTTGACTACACAACTTATTCCTATGAAGATACATTCAAAGTAAAAAAACGGGCTCAACTCGGACTGAAAGTGCATTTAAAGCAATAAAAACTGAAAATGAGTGTCACGCCTAAACCAAAGGACTTATGCACACATTTCAACATGTATTTAGTTCAGGTTGACCTCCTGAAGCCTAAATGAGCATTAATTTGACTACACAACTCATTCCTATGAAGGTACATTCAAAGTCACAAAACGTGCTCAACTAGGCCTGAAAGTGCATTTAAAGCAATAAAAACTCAAAATGAGTGTCACGCCTAAACCAAAGGACTTATGCACACATTTCAACATGTATTTAGTTCAGGTTGACATTCTGAAGCCTAAATGAGCATTAATTTGACTACACAACTTATTCCTATGAAGATACATTCAAAGTAAAAAAACGGCTCAACTCGGACTGAAAGTGCATTTAAAGCAATAAAAACTGAAAATGAGTGTCACGCCTAAACCAAAGGACTTATGTACACATTTCAACATGTATTTAGTTCAGGTTGACCTCCTGAAGCCTAAATGAGCATTAATTTGACTACACAACTCATTCCTATGAAGGTACATTCAAAGTCACAAAACGTGCTCAACTAGGCCTGAAAGTGCATTTAAAGCAATAAAAACTCAAAATGATTGTCACGCCTAAACCAAAGGACTTATGCACACATTTCAACATGTATTTAGTTCAGGTTGACCTCCTGAAGCCTAAATCACCATTAATTTGACTACACAACTTATTCCTATGAAGATACATTCAAAGTAAAAAAACGGGCTCAACTCGGACTGAAATGCATTTAAAGCAATAAAAACTGAAAATGAGTGTCACGCCTAAACCAAAGGACTTATGCACACATTTCAACATGTATTTAGTTCAGGTTGACGTCCTGAAGCCTAAATGAGCATTAATTTGACTACACAACTTATTCCTATGAAGGAACATTCAAAGTAAAAAAACGTGCTCTACTCGGCCTGAAAATGCATTTAAAGCAATAAAAACTCAAAATGAGTGTCGCGCCTAAACCAAAGGCCTTATGCACACATTTCAACATGTATGTAGTTCAGGTTGACCTCCTGAAGCCTAAATGAGCATTAATTTGACTACACAACTTATTCCTATGAAGGAACATTCAAAGTAAAAAAACGGGCTCAACTCGGACTGAAAGTGCATTTAAAGCAATAAAAACTGAAAATGAGTGTCACGCCTAAACCAAAGGACTTATGCACACATTTCAACATGTATTTAGTTCAGGTTGACCTCCTGAAGCCTAAATGAGCATTTATTTGACTACACAACTCATTCCTATGAAGGTACATTCAAAGTCACAAAACGTGCTCAACTAGGCCTGAAAGTGCATTTAAAGCAATAAAAACTCAAAATGAGTGTCGCGCCTAAACCAAAGGCCTTATGCACACATTTCAACATGTATGTAGTTCAGGTTGACCTCCTGAAGCCTAAATGAGCATTAATTTGACTACACAACTTATTCCTATGAAGGAACATTCAAAGTAAAAAAACGGGCTCAACTCGGACTGAAAGTGCATTTAAAGCAATAAAAACTGAAAATGAGTGTCACGCCTAAACCAAAGGACTTATGCACACATTTCAACATGTATTTAGTTCAGGTTGACCTCCTGAAGCCTAAATGAGCATTTATTTGACTACACAACTCATTCCTATGAAGGTACATTCAAAGTCACAAAACGTGCTCAACTAGGCCTGAAAGTGCATTTAAAGCAATAAAAACTCAAAATGAGTGTCACGCCTAAACCAAAGGACTTATGCACACATTTCAACATGTATTTAGTTCAGGTTGACCTCCTGAAGCCTAAATGAGCATTAATTTGACTACACAACTTATTCCTATGAAGGAACATTCAAAGTAAAAAAACGGGCTCAACTCGGACTGAAAGTGCATTTAAAGCAATAAAAACTGAAAATGAGTGTCACGCCTAAACCAAAGGACTTATGCACACATTTCAACATGTATTTAGTTCAGGTTGACCTCCTGAAGCCTAAATGAGCATTAATTTGACTACACAACTCATTCCTATGAAGGTACATTCAAAGTCACAAAACGTGCTCAACTAGGCCTGAAAGTGCATTTAAAGCAATAAAAACTCAAAATGAGTGTCACGCCTAAACCAAAGGACTTATGCACACATTTCAACATGTATTTAGTTCAGGTTGACCTCCTGAAGCCTAAATCACCATTAATTTGACTACACAACTTATTCCTATGAAGATACATTCAAAGTAAAAAAACGGGCTCAACTCGGACTGAAAGTGCCTTTAAAGCAATAAAAACTGAAAATGAGTGTCACCCCTAAACCAAAGGACTTATGCACACATTTCAACATGTATTTAGTTCAGGTTGACCTCCTGAAGCCTAAATGAGCATTAATTTGACTACACAACTTATTCCTATGAAGATACATTCAAAGTAAAAAAACGTGCTCTACTCGGCCTGAAAGTGCATTTAAAGCAATAAAAACTCAAAATGAGTGTCACGCCTAAACCAAAGGACTTATGCACACATTTCAACATGTATTTAGTTCAGGTTGACCTCCTGAAGCCTAAATGAGCATTAATTTGACTACACAACTTATTCCTATGAAGATACATTCAAAGTAAAAAAACGTGCTCTACTCGGCCTGAAAATGCATTTAAAGCAATAAAAACTCAAAATGAGTGTCGCGCCTAAACCAAAGGACTTATGCACACATTTCAACATGTATTTAGTTCAGGTTGACCTCCTGAAGCCTAAATGAGCATTAATTTGACTACACAACTTATTCCTATGAAGATACATTCAAAGTAAAAAAACGTGCTCTACTCGGCCTGAAAATGCATTTAAAGCAATAAAAACTCAAAATGAGTGTCGCGCCTAAACCAAAGGCCTTATGCACACATTTCAACATGTATTTAGTTCAGGTTGACCTCCTGAAGCCTAAATGAGCATTAATTTGACTACACAACTCATTCCTATGAAGGAACATTCAAAGTAAAAAAACGGGCTCAACTCGGACTGAAAGTGCATTTAAAGCAATAAAAACTGAAAATGAGTGTCACGCCTAAACCAAAGGACTTATGCACACATTTCACCATGTATTTAGTTCAGGTTGACCTCCTGAAGCCTAAATGAGCATTAATTTGACTACACAACTCATTCCTATGAAGGTACATTCAAAGTCACAAAACGTGCTCAACTAGGCCTGAAAGTGCATTTAAAGCAATAAAAACTCAAAATGAGTGTCACGCCTAAACCAAAGGACTTATGCACACATTTCAACATGTATTTAGTTCAGGTTGACATTCTGAAGCCTAAATGAGCATTAATTTGACTACACAACTTATTCCTATGAAGATACATTCAAAGTAAAAAAACGGCTCAACTCGGACTGAAAGTGCATTTAAAGCAATAAAAACTGAAAATGAGTGTCACGCCTAAACCAAAGGACTTATGCACACATTTCAACATGTATTTAGTTCAGGTTGACCTCCTGAAGCCTAAATGAGCATTAATTTGACTACACAACTCATTCCTATGAAGGTACATTCAAAGTCACAAAACGTGCTCAACTAGGCCTGAATGAAAGTGCATTTAAAGCAATAAAAACTCAAAATGAGTGTCACGCCTAAACCAAAGGACTTATGCACACATTTCAACATGTATTTAGTTCAGGTTGACCTCCTGAAGCCTAAATCACCATTAATTTGACTACACAACTTATTCCTATGAAAATACATTCAAAGTAAAAAAACGGCTCAACTCGTACTGAAAGTGCATTTAAAGCAATAAAAACTGAAAATGAGTGTCACGCCTAAACCAAAGGACTTATGCACACATTTCAACATGTATTTAGTTCAGGTTGACGTCCTGAAGCCTAAATGAGCATTAATTTGACTACACAACGTATTCCTATGAAGATACATTCAAAGTAAAAAAACGTGCTCTACTCGGCCTGAAAATGCATTTAAAGCAATAAAAACTCAAAATGAGTGTCACGCCTAAACCAAAGGCCTTATGCACACATTTCAACATGTATTTAGTTCAGGTTGACCTCCTGAAGCCTAAATGAGCATTAATTTGACTACACAACTCATTCCTATGAAGGAACATTCAAAGTAAAAAAACGGGCTCAACTCGGACTGAAAGTGCATTTAAAGCAATAAAAACTGAAAATGAGTGTCACGCCTAAACCAAAGGACTTATGCACACATTTCAACATGTATTTAGTTCAGGTTGACCTCCTGAAGCCTAAATGAGCATTTATTTGACTACACAACTCATTCCTATGAAGGTACATTCAAAGTCACAAAACGTGCTCAACTAGGCCTGAAAGTGCATTTAAAGCAATAAAAACTGAAAATGAGTGTCACGCCTAAACCAAAGGACTTATGCACACATTTCAACATGTATTTAGTTCAGGTTGACGTCCTGAAGCCTAAATGAGCATTAATTTGACTACACAACGTATTCCTATGAAGATACATTCAAAGTAAAAAAACGTGCTCTACTCGGCCTGAAAATGCATTTAAAGCAATAAAAACTCAAAATGAGTGTCACGCCTAAACCAAAGGCCTTATGCACACATTTCAACATGTATTTAGTTCAGGTTGACCTCCTGAAGCCTAAATGAGTATAATTTGACTACACAACTCATTCCTATGAAGATACATTCAAACTCAGAAACGTGCTCTACTCGGCCTGAAAATGCATTTAAAGCAATAAAAACTCAAAATGAGTGTCACGCCTAAACCAAAGGACTTATGCACACATTTCAACATGTATTTAATTCAGGTTGACATTCTGAAGCCTAAATGAGCATTAATTTGACTACACAACTTATTCCTATGAAGATACATTCAAAGTCACAAAACGTGCTCAACTAGGCCTGAAAGTGCATTTAAAGCAATAAAAACTCAAAATGAGTGTCACGCCTAAACCAAAGGACTTATGCACACATTTCAACATGTATTAAGTTCAGGTTGACCTCCTGAAGCCTAAATGAGCATTTATTTGACTACACAACTCATTCCTATGAAGGTACATTCAAAGTCACAAAACGTGCTCAACTAGGCCTGAAAGTGCATTTATTAAAGCAATAAAAACTCAAATTGAGTGTCACACCAAAACCAAAGGACTTATGCACACATTTCAACATGTATTTAGTTCAGGTTGCCCTCCTGAAGCCTAAATGAGCATTTATTTGACTACACAACTCATTCCTATGAAGGTACATTCAAAGTCACAAAACGTGCTCAACTAGGCCTGAAAGTGCATTTAAAGCAATAAAAACTCAAAATGAGTGTCACACCTAAACCAAAGGATTTATGCACACATTTCAACATGTATTTTGTTCAGGTTGACCTCCTGAAGCCTAAATGAGCATTAATTTGACTACACATCCCATTCCTTTGAAGATACATTCAAAGTAAAAAAACCTGCTCTACTCGGCCTGAAAATGCATTTAAAGCAATAAAAACTCAAATTGAGTGTCACACCTAAACCAAAGGATTTATGCACACATTTCAACATGTATTTAGTTCAGGTTGACCTCCTGAAGCCTAAATGAGCATTTATTTGACTACACAACTCATTCCTATGAAGGTACATTCAAAGTCACAAAACGTGCTCAACTAGGCCTGAAAGTGCATTTAAAGCAATAAAAACTGAAAATGAGTGTCACGCCTAAACCAAAGGACTTATGCACACATTTTGACATTTATTTAGTTCAGGTTGACCTCCTGAAGCCTAAATGAGCATTAATTTGACTACACAACTCATTCCTATGAAGGTACATTCAAAGTCACAAAACGTGCTCAACTAGGCCTGAAAGTGCATTTAAAGCAATAAAAACTCAAAATGAGTGTCACGCCTAAACCAAAGGACTTATGCACACATTTCAACATGTATTTAGTTCAGGTTGACCTCCTGAAGCCTAAATCACCATTAATTTGACTACACAACTTATTCCTATGAAGATACATTCAAAGTAAAAAAACGGGCTCAACTCGGACTGAAAGTGCATTTAAAGCAATAAAAACTGAAAATGAGTGTCACGCCTAAACCAAAGGACTTATGCACACATTTCAACATGTATTTAGTTCAGGTTGACGTCCTGAAGCCTAAATGAGCATTAATTTGACTACACAACTTATTCCTATGAAGATACATTCAAAGTAAAAAAACGTGCTCTACTCGGCCTGAAAATGCATTTAAAGCAATAAAAACTCAAAATGAGTGTCGCGCCTAAACCAAAGGCCTTACGCACACATTTCAACATGTATTTAGTTCAGGTTGACCTCCTGAAGCCTAAATGAGCATTAATTTGACTACACAACTCATTCCTATGAAGGAACATTCAAAGTAAAAAAACGGGCTAAACTCGGACTGAAAGTGCATTTAAAGCAATAAAAACTGAAAATGAGTGTCACGCCTAAACCAAAGGACTTATGCACACATTTCAACATGTATTTAGTTCAGGTTGACCTCCTGAAGCCTAAATGAGCATTAATTTGACTACACAACTCATTCCTATGAAGGTACATTCAAAGTCACAAAACGTGCTCAACTAGGCCTGAAAGTGCATTTAAAGCAATAAAAACTCAAAATGAGTGTCACGCCTAAACCAAAGGACTTATGCACACATTTCAACATGTATTTAGTTCAGGTTGACATTCTGAAGCCTAAATGAGCATTAATTTGACTACACAACTTATTCCTATGAAGATACATTCAAAGTAAAAAAACGGCTCAACTCGGACTGAAAGTGCATTTAAAGCAATAAAAACTGAAAATGAGTGTCACGCCTAAACCAAAGGACTTATGCACACATTTCAACATGTATTTAGTTCAGGTTGACCTCCTGAACCCTAAATGAGCATTAATTTGACTACACAACTCATTCCTACATTAAAAGTCACAAAACGTGCTCAACTAGGCCTGAAAGTGCATTTAAAGCAATAAAAACTCAAAATGAGTTTCACGCCTAAATCAAAGGACTTATGCACACATTTCAACATGTATTTAGTTTAGGTTGACCTCCTGAAGCCTAAATGAGCATTAATTTGATCACACAACTCATTCCCATGAAGATACATTCAAAGTCAGCAAGTGCCCTGCTCTGTCTGAAAATGCATTTGAATCAATAAAAACTAAAATTGAGTGTCATGCCTAAACCAAAGGACGTCTGCACACATTTCAACGTCTAAAGTGTTGTTTCCGATGCCTGCTAGTGTATGTGTGCGTGCGTGTGTGAGAGTGTGTAAGTGTGTGCGTGTGTTTGTGTGTGTTTGTGTGGGTGCGTGCGTGTGTGTGTTGTGCGCACCCCCCCCCCCAAAAAAGTACTGTATTCGGATAAAAATGACGAATTACTCAGAGGTTTTAACTTTTGCTTGCACTTGATTTGTTCTGACACCGACGACGTCCACCAATGACAGCCCGAGTGGATCTAGCCCACGTGGTGTGAGAGCAGGGGGAGGTGAAAAGATGCAAAGCCTAGGTGATTGGCTGTGCATCTTTCAGTCTTCCACGTGGGTTAGTCTTTGATCTTCAATCAGTGTCCAAATGTTGTTTACATGCGTAGCGTGTGCGGATGTGTGTGCCTCTCATGAGTTTGTGTGTGTGTTTGCGCGCGCGTGATCGTGTGCCCATACATGTGTGAGTGTTTCTTTGATCTAAATCATCGTTGGGGTGTTGTTTACGATACGTGCTCGTCTGTGCGTACGTTTGTGTGAGTGTGTGTGCGTGCGTTTGTGTGTGTGCTTGCTGCGTGCTGGCGCGCTGGGAAGCGTGTGTGTCACAGAGAAAGAGAGGGAGCGGGATCGCTGGCCTGTATGTACTCTATGTGAAACACACAGGACATTTGTAATTTCGTCCCTTTCACATTTTTTGGCTTTTTTAAAAATAAAACTTATTTCATCAATGGTTCATAATGTGTGTCACGCCTAGACCAAATGACTTATGCACACATTTCAACATTTATTTAGTTCAGGTTGACCTCCTGAAGCCTAAATGAGCATTAATTTGACAACACAACTCATTCCTATGAAGGTACATTCAAAGTCACAAAACGTGCTCAACTAGGCCTGAAAGTGCATTTAAAGCAATAAAAAACTGAAAATGAGTGTCACGCCTAAACCAAAGGACTTATGCACACATTTCAACATGTATGTAGTTCAGGTTGACCTCCTGAAGCCTAAATGAGCATTAATTTGACTACACAACTCATTCCTATGAAGGTACATTCAAAGTCACAAAACGTGCTCAACTCGGACTGAAAGTGCATTTAAACCAATAAAAACTGAAAATGAGTGTCACGCCTAAACCAAAGGACTTATGCACACATTTCAACATGTATTTAGTTCAGGTTGACCTCCTGAAGCCTAAATGAGCATTAATTTGACTACACAACTTATTCCTATGAAGGAACATTCAAAGTAAAAAAACGGGCTCAACTCGGACTGAAAGTGCATTTAAAGCAATAAAAACTGAAAATGAGTGTCACGCCTAAACCAAAGGACTTATGCACACATTTCAACATGTATTTAGTTCAGGTTGACGTCCTGAAGCCTAAATGAGCATTAATTTGACTACACAACTTATTCCTATGAAGATACATTCAAAGTAAAAAAACGTGCTCTACTCGGCCTGAAAATGCATTTAAAGCAATAAAAACTCAAAATGAGTGTCGCGCCTAAACCAAAGGCCTTACGCACACATTTCAACATGTATTTAGTTCAGGTTGACCTCCTGAAGCCTAAATGAGCATTAATTTGACTACACAACTCATTCCTATGAAGGTACATTCAAAGTCACAAAACGTGCTCAACTAGGCCTGAAAGTGCATTTAAAGCAATAAAAACTCAAAATGAGTGTCACGCCTAAACCAAAGGACTTATGCACACATTTCAACATGTATTTAGTTCAGGTTGACATTCTGAAGCCTAAATGAGCATTAATTTGACTACACAACTTATTCCTATGAAGATACATTCAAAGTAAAAAAACGGCTCAACTCGGACTGAAAGTGCATTTAAAGCAATAAAAACTGAAAATGAGTGTCACGCCTAAACCAAAGGACTTATGCACACATTTCAACATGTATTTAGTTCAGGTTGACCTCCTGAACCCTAAATGAGCATTAATTTGACTACACAACTCATTCCTACATTAAAAGTCACAAAACGTGCTCAACTAGGCCTGAAAGTGCATTTAAAGCAATAAAAACTCAAAATGAGTTTCACGCCTAAATCAAAGGACTTATGCACACATTTCAACATGTATTTAGTTTAGGTTGACCTCCTGAAGCCTAAATGAGCATTAATTTGATCACACAACTCATTCCCATGAAGATACATTCAAAGTCAGCAAGTGCCCTGCTCTGTCTGAAAATGCATTTGAATCAATAAAAACTAAAATTGAGTGTCATGCCTAAACCAAAGGACGTCTGCACACATTTCAACGTCTAAAGTGTTGTTTCCGATGCCTGCTAGTGTATGTGTGCGTGCGTGTGTGAGAGTGTGTAAGTGTGTGCGTGTGTTTGTGTGTGTTTGTGTGGGTGCGTGCGTGTGTGTGTTGTGCGCACCCCCCCCCCAAAAAGTACTGTATTCGGATAAAAATGACGAATTACTCAGAGGTTTTAACTTTTGCTTGCACTTGATTTGTTCTGACACCGACGACGTCCACCAATGACAGCCCGAGTGGATCTAGCCCACGTGGTGTGAGAGCAGGGGGAGGTGAAAAGATGCAAAGCCTAGGTGATTGGCTGTGCACCTTTCAGTCTTCCACGTGGGTTAGTCTTTGATCTTCAATCAGTGTCCAAATGTTGTTTACATGCGTAGCGTGTGCGGATGTGTGTGCCTCTCATGAGTTTGTGTGTGTGTTTGCGCGCGCGTGATCGTGTGCCCATACATGTGTGAGTGTTTCTTTGATCTAAATCATCGTTGGGGTGTTGTTTACGATACGTGCTCGTCTGTGCGTACGTTTGTGTGAGTGTGTGTGCGTGCGTTTGTGTGTGTGCTTGCTGCGTGCTGGCGCGCTGGGAAGCGTGTGTGTCACAGAGAAAGAGAGGGAGCGGGATCGCTGGCCTGTATGTACTCTATGTGAAACACACAGGACATTTGTAATTTCGTCCCTTTCACATTTTTTGGCTTTTTTAAAAATAAAACTTATTTCATCAATGGTTCATAATGTGTGTCACGCCTAGACCAAATGACTTATGCACACATTTCAACATTTATTTAGTTCAGGTTGACCTCCTGAAGCCTAAATGAGCATTAATTTGACAACACAACTCATTCCTATGAAGGTACATTCAAAGTCACAAAACGTGCTCAACTAGGCCTGAAAGTGCATTTAAAGCAATAAAAAACTGAAAATGAGTGTCACGCCTAAACCAAAGGACTTATGCACACATTTCAACATGTATGTAGTTCAGGTTGACCTCCTGAAGCCTAAATGAGCATTAATTTGACTACACAACTCATTCCTATGAAGGTACATTCAAAGTCACAAAACGTGCTCAACTCGGACTGAAAGTGCATTTAAACCAATAAAAACTGAAAATGAGTGTCACGCCTAAACCAAAGGACTTATGCACACATTTCAACATGTATTTAGTTCAGGTTGACCTCCTGAAGCCTAAATGAGCATTAATTTGACTACACAACTTATTCCTATGAAGGAACATTCAAAGTAAAAAAACGGGCTCAACTCGGACTGAAAGTGCATTTAAAGCAATAAAAACTGAAAATGAGTGTCACGCCTAAACCAAAGGACTTATGCACACATTTCAACATGTATTTAGTTCAGGTTGACGTCCTGAAGCCTAAATGAGCATTAATTTGACTACACAACTTATTCCTATGAAGATACATTCAAAGTAAAAAAACGTGCTCTACTCGGCCTGAAAATGCATTTAAAGCAATAAAAACTCAAAATGAGTGTCGCGCCTAAACCAAAGGCCTTACGCACACATTTCAACATGTATTTAGTTCAGGTTGACCTCCTGAAGCCTAAATGAGCATTAATTTGACTACACAACTCATTCCTATGAAGGTACATTCAAAGTCACAAAACGTGCTCAACTAGGCCTGAAAGTGCATTTAAAGCAATAAAAACTCAAATTGAGTGTCACACCAAAACCAAAGGACTTATGCACACATTTCAACATGTATTTAGTTCAGGTTGCCCTCCTGAAGCCTAAATGAGCATTTATTTGACTACACAACTCATTCCTATGAAGGTACATTCAAAGTCACAAAACGTGCTCAACTAGGCCTGAAAGTGCATTTAAAGCAATAAAAACTCAAAATGAGTGTCACACCTAAACCAAAGGATTTATGCACACATTTCAACATGTATTTTGTTCAGGTTGACCTCCTGAAGCCTAAATGAGCATTAATTTGACTACACATCCCATTCCTTTGAAGATACATTCAAAGTAAAAAAACCTGCTCTACTCGGCCTGAAAATGCATTTAAAGCAATAAAAACTCAAATTGAGTGTCACACCTAAACCAAAGGATTTATGCACACATTTCAACATGTATTTAGTTCAGGTTGACCTCCTGAAGCCTAAATGAGCATTTATTTGACTACACAACTCATTCCTATGAAGGTACATTCAAAGTCACAAAACGTGCTCAACTAGGCCTGAAAGTGCATTTAAAGCAATAAAAACTCAAATTGAGTGTCACACCAAAACCAAAGGACTTATGCACACATTTCAACATGTATTTAGTTCAGGTTGCCCTCCTGAAGCCTAAATGAGCATTTATTTGACTACACAACTCATTCCTATGAAGGTACATTCAAAGTCACAAAACGTGCTCAACTAGGCCTGAAAGTGCATTTAAAGCAATAAAAACTGAAAATGAGTGTCACGCCTAAACCAAAGGACTTATGCACACATTTCAACATGTATTTAGTTCAGGTTGACCTCCTGAAGCCTAAATCACCATTAATTTGACTACACAACTTATTCCTATGAAGATACATTCAAAGTAAAAAAACGGGCTCAACTCGGACTGAAAGTGCATTTAAAGCAATAAAAACTGAAAATGAGTGTCACGCCTAAACCAAAGGACTTATGCACACATTTCAACATGTATTTAGTTCAGGTTGACGTCCTGAAGCCTAAATGAGCATTAATTTGACTACACAACTTATTCCTATGAAGATACATTCAAAGTAAAAAAACGTGCTCTACTCGGCCTGAAAATGCATTTAAAGCAATAAAAACTCAAAATGAGTGTCGCGCCTAAACCAAAGGCCTTACGCACACATTTCAACATGTATTTAGTTCAGGTTGACCTCCTGAAGCCTAAATGAGCATTAATTTGACTACACAACTCATTCCTATGAAGGAACATTCAAAGTAAAAAAACGGGCTAAACTCGGACTGAAAGTGCATTTAAAGCAATAAAAACTGAAAATGAGTGTCACGCCTAAACCAAAGGACTTATGCACACATTTCAACATGTATTTAGTTCAGGTTGACCTCCTGAAGCCTAAATGAGCATTAATTTGACTACACAACTCATTCCTATGAAGGTACATTCAAAGTCACAAAACGTGCTCAACTAGGCCTGAAAGTGCATTTAAAGCAATAAAAACTCAAAATGAGTGTCACGCCTAAACCAAAGGACTTATGCACACATTTCAACATGTATTTAGTTCAGGTTGACATTCTGAAGCCTAAATGAGCATTAATTTGACTACACAACTTATTCCTATGAAGATACATTCAAAGTAAAAAAACGGCTCAACTCGGACTGAAAGTGCATTTAAAGCAATAAAAACTGAAAATGAGTGTCACGCCTAAACCAAAGGACTTATGCACACATTTCAACATGTATTTAGTTCAGGTTGACCTCCTGAACCCTAAATGAGCATTAATTTGACTACACAACTCATTCCTACATTAAAAGTCACAAAACGTGCTCAACTAGGCCTGAAAGTGCATTTAAAGCAATAAAAACTCAAAATGAGTTTCACGCCTAAATCAAAGGACTTATGCACACATTTCAACATGTATTTAGTTTAGGTTGACCTCCTGAAGCCTAAATGAGCATTAATTTGATCACACAACTCATTCCCATGAAGATACATTCAAAGTCAGCAAGTGCCCTGCTCTGTCTGAAAATGCATTTGAATCAATAAAAACTAAAATTGAGTGTCATGCCTAAACCAAAGGACGTCTGCACACATTTCAACGTCTAAAGTGTTGTTTCCGATGCCTGCTAGTGTATGTGTGCGTGCGTGTGTGAGAGTGTGTAAGTGTGTGCGTGTGTTTGTGTGTGTTTGTGTGGGTGCGTGCGTGTGTGTGTTGTGCGCACCCCCCCCCCCAAAAAGTACTGTATTCGGATAAAAATGACGAATTACTCAGAGGTTTTAACTTTTGCTTGCACTTGATTTGTTCTGACACCGACGACGTCCACCAATGACAGCCCGAGTGGATCTAGCCCACGTGGTGTGAGAGCAGGGGGAGGTGAAAAGATGCAAAGCCTAGGTGATTGGCTGTGCATCTTTCAGTCTTCCACGTGGGTTAGTCTTTGATCTTCAATCAGTGTCCAAATGTTGTTTACATGCGTAGCGTGTGCGGATGTGTGTGCCTCTCATGAGTTTGTGTGTGTGTTTGCGCGCGCGTGATCGTGTGCCCATACATGTGTGAGTGTTTCTTTGATCTAAATCATCGTTGGGGTGTTGTTTACGATACGTGCTCGTCTGTGCGTACGTTTGTGTGAGTGTGTGTGCGTGCGTTTGTGTGTGTGCTTGCTGCGTGCTGGCGCGCTGGGAAGCGTGTGTGTCACAGAGAAAGAGAGGGAGCGGGATCGCTGGCCTGTATGTACTCTATGTGAAACACACAGGACATTTGTAATTTCGTCCCTTTCACATTTTTTGGCTTTTTTAAAAATAAAACTTATTTCATCAATGGTTCATAATGTGTGTCACGCCTAGACCAAATGACTTATGCACACATTTCAACATTTATTTAGTTCAGGTTGACCTCCTGAAGCCTAAATGAGCATTAATTTGACAACACAACTCATTCCTATGAAGGTACATTCAAAGTCACAAAACGTGCTCAACTAGGCCTGAAAGTGCATTTAAAGCAATAAAAAACTGAAAATGAGTGTCACGCCTAAACCAAAGGACTTATGCACACATTTCAACATGTATGTAGTTCAGGTTGACCTCCTGAAGCCTAAATGAGCATTAATTTGACTACACAACTCATTCCTATGAAGGTACATTCAAAGTCACAAAACGTGCTCAACTCGGACTGAAAGTGCATTTAAACCAATAAAAACTGAAAATGAGTGTCACGCCTAAACCAAAGGACTTATGCACACATTTCAACATGTATTTAGTTCAGGTTGACCTCCTGAAGCCTAAATGAGCATTAATTTGACTACACAACTTATTCCTATGAAGGAACATTCAAAGTAAAAAAACGGGCTCAACTCGGACTGAAAGTGCATTTAAAGCAATAAAAACTGAAAATGAGTGTCACGCCTAAACCAAAGGACTTATGCACACATTTCAACATGTATTTAGTTCAGGTTGACGTCCTGAAGCCTAAATGAGCATTAATTTGACTACACAACTTATTCCTATGAAGATACATTCAAAGTAAAAAAACGTGCTCTACTCGGCCTGAAAATGCATTTAAAGCAATAAAAACTCAAAATGAGTGTCGCGCCTAAACCAAAGGCCTTACGCACACATTTCAACATGTATTTAGTTCAGGTTGACCTCCTGAAGCCTAAATGAGCATTAATTTGACTACACAACTCATTCCTATGAAGGTACATTCAAAGTCACAAAACGTGCTCAACTAGGCCTGAAAGTGCATTTAAAGCAATAAAAACTCAAAATGAGTGTCACGCCTAAACCAAAGGACTTATGCACACATTTCAACATGTATTTAGTTCAGGTTGACATTCTGAAGCCTAAATGAGCATTAATTTGACTACACAACTTATTCCTATGAAGATACATTCAAAGTAAAAAAACGGCTCAACTCGGACTGAAAGTGCATTTAAAGCAATAAAAACTGAAAATGAGTGTCACGCCTAAACCAAAGGACTTATGCACACATTTCAACATGTATTTAGTTCAGGTTGACCTCCTGAACCCTAAATGAGCATTAATTTGACTACACAACTCATTCCTACATTAAAAGTCACAAAACGTGCTCAACTAGGCCTGAAAGTGCATTTAAAGCAATAAAAACTCAAAATGAGTTTCACGCCTAAATCAAAGGACTTATGCACACATTTCAACATGTATTTAGTTTAGGTTGACCTCCTGAAGCCTAAATGAGCATTAATTTGATCACACAACTCATTCCCATGAAGATACATTCAAAGTCAGCAAGTGCCCTGCTCTGTCTGAAAATGCATTTGAATCAATAAAAACTAAAATTGAGTGTCATGCCTAAACCAAAGGACGTCTGCACACATTTCAACGTCTAAAGTGTTGTTTCCGATGCCTGCTAGTGTATGTGTGCGTGCGTGTGTGAGAGTGTGTAAGTGTGTGCGTGTGTTTGTGTGTGTTTGTGTGGGTGCGTGCGTGTGTGTGTTGTGCGCACCCCCCCCCCCCCAAAAAAGTACTGTATTCGGATAAAAATGACGAATTACTCAGAGGTTTTAACTTTTGCTTGCACTTGATTTGTTCTGACACCGACGACGTCCACCAATGACAGCCCGAGTGGATCTAGCCCACGTGGTGTGAGAGCAGGGGGAGGTGAAAAGATGCAAAGCCTAGGTGATTGGCTGTGCATCTTTCAGTCTTCCACGTGGGTTAGTCTTTGATCTTCAATCAGTGTCCAAATGTTGTTTACATGCGTAGCGTGTGCGGATGTGTGTGCCTCTCATGAGTTTGTGTGTGTGTTTGCGCGCGCGTGATCGTGTGCCCATACATGTGTGAGTGTTTCTTTGATCTAAATCATCGTTGGGGTGTTGTTTACGATACGTGCTCGTCTGTGCGTACGTTTGTGTGAGTGTGTGTGCGTGCGTTTGTGTGTGTGCTTGCTGCGTGCTGGCGCGCTGGGAAGCGTGTGTGTCACAGAGAAAGAGAGGGAGCGGGATCGCTGGCCTGTATGTACTCTATGTGAAACACACAGGACATTTGTAATTTCGTCCCTTTCACATTTTTTGGCTTTTTTAAAAATAAAACTTATTTCATCAATGGTTCATAATGTGTGTCACGCCTAGACCAAATGACTTATGCACACATTTCAACATTTATTTAGTTCAGTTTGACCTCCTGAAGCCTAAATGAGCATTAATTTGACAACACAACTCATTCCTATGAAGGTACATTCAAAGTCACAAAACGTGCTCAACTAGGCCTGAAAGTGCATTTAAAGCAATAAAAAACTGAAAATGAGTGTCACGCCTAAACCAAAGGACTTATGCACACATTTCAACATGTATGTAGTTCAGGTTGACCTCCTGAAGCCTAAATGAGCATTAATTTGACTACACAACTCATTCCTATGAAGGTACATTCAAAGTCACAAAACGTGCTCAACTCGGACTGAAAGTGCATTTAAACCAATAAAAACTGAAAATGAGTGTCACGCCTAAACCAAAGGACTTATGCACACATTTCAACATGTATTTAGTTCAGGTTGACCTCCTGAAGCCTAAATGAGCATTAATTTGACTACACAACTTATTCCTATGAAGGAACATTCAAAGTAAAAAAACGGGCTCAACTCGGACTGAAAGTGCATTTAAAGCAATAAAAACTGAAAATGAGTGTCACGCCTAAACCAAAGGACTTATGCACACATTTCAACATGTATTTAGTTCAGGTTGACGTCCTGAAGCCTAAATGAGCATTAATTTGACTACACAACTTATTCCTATGAAGATACATTCAAAGTAAAAAAACGTGCTCTACTCGGCCTGAAAATGCATTTAAAGCAATAAAAACTCAAAATGAGTGTCGCGCCTAAACCAAAGGCCTTACGCACACATTTCAACATGTATTTAGTTCAGGTTGACCTCCTGAAGCCTAAATGAGCATTAATTTGACTACACAACTCATTCCTATGAAGGTACATTCAAAGTCACAAAACGTGCTCAACTAGGCCTGAAAGTGCATTTAAAGCAATAAAAACTCAAAATGAGTGTCACGCCTAAACCAAAGGACTTATGCACACATTTCAACATGTATTTAGTTCAGGTTGACATTCTGAAGCCTAAATGAGCATTAATTTGACTACACAACTTATTCCTATGAAGATACATTCAAAGTAAAAAAACGGCTCAACTCGGACTGAAAGTGCATTTAAAGCAATAAAAACTGAAAATGAGTGTCACGCCTAAACCAAAGGACTTATGCACACATTTCAACATGTATTTAGTTCAGGTTGACCTCCTGAACCCTAAATGAGCATTAATTTGACTACACAACTCATTCCTATGAAGGTACATTCAAAGTCACAAAACGTGCTCAACTAGGCCTGAAAGTGCATTTAAAGCAATAAAAACTCAAAATGAGTGTCACGCCTAAACCAAAGGACTTATGCACACATTTCAACATGTATTTAGTTCAGGTTGACCTCCTGAAGCCTAAATCACCATTAATTTGACTACACAACTTATTCCTATGAAGATACATTCAAAGTAAAAAAACGGGCTCAACTCGGACTGAAAGTGCATTTAAAGCAATAAAAACTGAAAATGAGTGTCACGCCTAAACCAAAGGACTTATGCACACATTTCAACATGTATTTAGTTCAGGTTGACGTCCTGAAGCCTGAATGAGCATTAATTTGACTACACAACTTATTCCTATGAAGATACATTCAAAGTAAAAAAACGTGCTCTACTCGGCCTGAAAATGCATTTAAAGCAATAAAAACTCAAAATGAGTGTCACGCCTAAACCAAAGGCCTTATGCACACATTTCAACATGTATTTAGTTCAGGTTGACCTCCTGAACCCTAAATGAGCATTAATTTGACTACACAACTCATTCCTATGAAGGTACATTAAAAGTCACAAAACGTGCTCAACTAGGCCTGAAAGTGCATTTAAAGCAATAAAAACTGAAAATGAGTGTCACGCCTAAACCAAAGGACTTATGAACACATTTCAACATGTATTTAGTTCAGGTTGACCTCCTGAAGCCTAAATGAGCATTAATTTGATCACACAACTCATTCCCATGAAGATACATTCAAAGTCAGCAAGTGCCCTGCTCTGTCTGAAAATGCATTTGAATCAATAAAAACTAAAATTGAGTGTCATGCCTAAACCAAAGGACGTCTGCACACATTTCAACGTCTAAAGTGTTGTTTCCGATGCCTGCTAGTGTATGTGTGCGTGCGTGTGGGAGAGTGTGTAAGTGTGTGCGTGTGTTTGTGTGTGTTTGTGTGGGTGCGTGCGTGTGTGTGTGTTGTGCGCACCCCCCCCCCCCCAAAAAGTACTGTATTCGGATAAAAATGACGAATTACTCAGAGGTTTTAACTTTTGCTTGCACTTGATTTGTTCTGACACCGACGACGTCCACCAATGACAGCCCGAGTGGATCTAGCCCACGTGGTGTGAGAGCAGGGGGAGGTGAAAAGATGCAAAGCCTAGGTGATTGGCTGTGCATCTTTCAGTCTTCCACGTGGGTTAGTCTTTGATCTTCAATCAGTGTCCAAATGTTGTTTACATGCGTAGCGTGTGCGGATGTGTGTGCCTCTCATGAGTTTGTGTGTGTGTTTGCGCGCGCGTGATCGTGTGCCCATACATGTGTGAGTGTTTCTTTGATCTAAATCATCGTTGGTGTGTTGTTTACGATACGTGCTCGTCTGTGCGTACGTTTGTGTGAGTGTGTGTGCGTGCGTTTGTGTGTGTGCTTGCTGCGTGCTGGCGCGCTCGGAAGCGTGTGTGTCACAGAGAAAGAGAGGGAGCGGGATCGCTGGCCTGTATGTACTCTATGTGAAACACACAGGACATTTGTAATTTCGTCCCTTTCACATTTTTTGGCTTTTTTAAAAATAAAACTTATTTCATCAATGGTTCATAATGTGTGTCACGCCTAGACCAAATGACTTATGCACACATTTCAACATGTATTTAGTTCAAGTTGACCTCCTGAAGCCTAAATGAGCATTAATTTGACTACACAACTCATTCCTATGAAGGTACATTCAAAGTCACAAAACGTGCTCAACTAGGCCTGAAAGTGCATTTAAAGCAATAAAAACTCAAAATGAGTGTCACGCCTAAACCAAAGGACTTATGCACACATTTCAACATGTATTTAGTTCAGGTTGACCTCCTGAAGCCTAAATCACCATTAATTTGACTACACAACTTAATCCTATGAAGATACATTCAAAGTAAAAAAACGGGCTCAACTCGGACTGAAAGTGCATTTAAAGCAATACAAACTGAAAATGAGTGTCACGCCTAAACCAAAGGACTTATGCACACATTTCAACATTTATTTAGTTCAGTTTGACCTCCTGAAGCCTAAATCACCATTAATTTGACTACACAACTTATTCCTATGAAGATACATTCAAAGTAAAAAAACGGGCTCAACTCGGACTGAAAGTGCATTTAAAGCAATAAAAACTGAAAATGAGTGTGACGCCTAAACCAAAGGACTTATGCACACATTTCAACATGTATTTAGTTCAGGTTGACGTCCTGAAGCCTAAATGAGCATTAATTTGACTACACAACTTATTCCTATGAAGATACATTCAAAGTAAAAAAACGTGCTCTACTCGGCCTGAAAATGCATTTAAAGCAATAAAAACTCAAAATGAGTGTCACGCCTAAACCAAAGGCCTTATGCACACATTTCAACATGTATTTAGTTCAGGTTGACCTCCTGAAGCCTAAATGAGCATTAATTTGACTACACAACTCATTCCTATGAAGGAACATTCTAAGTAAAAAAACTGGCTCAACTCGGACTGAAAGTGCATTTAAAGCAATAAAAACTGAAAATGAGTGTCACGCCAAAACCAAAGGTCTTATGCACACATTTCAACATGTATTTAGTTCAGGTTGACCTCCTGAAGCCTAAATGAGCATTTATTTGACTACACAACTCATTCCTATGAAGGTACATTCAAAGTCACAAAACGTGCTCAACTAGGCCTGAAAGTGCATTTAAAGCAATAAAAACTCAAAATGAGTGTCACACCTAAACCAAAGGATTTATGCACACATTTCAACATGTATTTTGTTCAGGTTGACCTCCTGAAGCCTAAATGAGCATTTATTTACTACACAACTCATTCCTATGAAGGTACATTCAAAGTCACAAAACGTGCTCAACTAGGCCTGAAAGTGCATTTAAAGAAATAAAAATTCAAAATGAGTGTCACGCCTAAACCAAAGGACTTATGCACACATTTCAACATGTATTTAGTTCAGGTTGACCTCCTGAAGCCTAAATCACCATTAATTTGATCACACAACTCATTCCTATGAAGACACATTCAAACTCAGAAACGTGCTCTACTCGGCCTGAAAATGCATTTAAAGCAATAAAAACTGAAAATGAGTGTCACGCCAAAACCAAAGGACTTATGCACACATTTCAACATGTATTTAGTTCAGGTTGACCTCCTGAAGCCTAAATGAGCATTTATTTGACTACACAACTCATTCCTATGAAGGTACATTCAAAGTCACAAAACGTGCTCAACTCGGACTGAAAGTGCATTTAAAGCAATAAAAACTGAAAATGTGTGTCACGCCTAAACCAAAGGACTTATGCACACATTTCAACATGTATTTAGTTCAGGTTGACCTCCTGAAGCCTAAATGAGCATTAATTTGACTACACAACTCATTCCTATGAAGGTACATTCAAAGTCACAAAACGTGCTCAACTAGGCCTGAAAGTGCATTTAAAGCAATAAAAACTCAAAATGAGTGTCACGCCTAAACCAAAGGACTTATGCACACATTTCAACATGTATTTAGTTCAGGTTGACCTTCTGAAGCCTAAATGAGTATAATTTGACTACAAAACTCATTCCTATGAAGGTACATTAAAAGTCACAAAACGTGCTCAACTCGGAATGAAAGTGCATTTAAAGCAATAAAAACTCAAAATGAGTGTCACGCCTAAACCAAAGGACTTATGCACACATTTCAACATGTATTTAGTTCAGGTTGACATTCTGAAGCCTAAATGAGCATTAATTTGATCACACAACTCATTCCTATGAAGATACATTCAAACTCAGAAACGTGCTCTACTCGGCCTGAAAATGCATTTAAAGCAATAAAAACTCAAATTGAGTGTCACGCCTAAACCAAAGGACTTATACACACATTTCAACATGTATTTAGTTCAGGTTGACCTCCTGAAGCCTAAATGAGCATTAATTTGACTACACAACTTATTCCTATGAAGGAACATTCAAAGTCACAAAACGTGCTCAACTAGGCCTGAAAGTGCATTTAAAGCAATAAAAACTCAAAATGAGTGTCACGCCTAAACCAAAGGACGTCTGCACACATTTCAACGTCTAAAGTGTTGTTTCCGATGCCTGCTAGTGTATGTGTGCGTGCGTGTGTGAGAGTGTGTAAGTGTGTGCGTGTGTTTGTGTGTGTTTGTGTGGGTGCGTGCGTGTGTGTGTGTTGTGCGCACCCCCCCCCCCCAAAAAAAGTACTGTATTCGGATAAAAATGACGAATTACTCAGAGGTTTTAACTTTTGCTTGCACTTGATTTGTTCTGACACCGACGACGTCCACCAATGACAGCCCGAGTGGATCTAGCCCACGTGGTGTGAGAGCAGGGGGAGGTGAAAAGATGCAAAGCCTAGGTGATTGGCTGTGCATCTTTCAGTCTTCCACGTGGGTTAGTCTTTGATCTTCAATCAGTGTCCAAATGTTGTTTACATGCGTAGCGTGTGCGGATGTGTGTGCCTCTCATGAGTTTGTGTGTGTGTTTGCGCGCGCGTGATCGTGTGCCCATACATGTGTGAGTGTTTCTTTGATCTAAATCATCGTTGGTGTGTTGTTTACGATACGTGCTCGTCTGTGCGTACGTTTGTGTGAGTGTGTGTGCGTGCGTTTGTGTGTGTGCTTGCTGCGTGCTGGCGCGCTCGGAAGCGTGTGTGTCACAGAGAAAGAGAGGGGAGCGGGATCGCTGGCCTGTATGTACTCTATGTGAAACACACAGGACATTTGTAATTTCGTCCCTTTCACATTTTTTGGCTTTTTTAAAAATAAAACTTATTTCATCAATGGTTCATAATGTGTGTCACGCCTAGACCAAATGACTTATGCACACATTTCAACATTTATTTAGTTCAGGTTGACCTCCTGAAGCCTAAATGAGCATTAATTTGACAACACAACTCATTCCTATGAAGGTACATTCAAAGTCACAAAACGTGCTCAACTAGGCCTGAAAGTGCATTTAAAGCAATAAAAAACTCAAAAATGAGTGTCACGCATAAACCAAAGGACTTATGCACACATTTCAACATGTATTTAGTTCAGGTTGACGTCCTGAAGCCTAAATCACCATTAATTTGACTACACAACTTATTCCTATGAAGATACATTCAAAGTAAAAAAACGGGCTCAACTCGGACTGAAAGTGCATTTAAAGCAATAAAAACTGAAAATGAGTGTCACGCCTAAACCAAAGGACTTATGCACACATTTCAACATGTATTTAGTTCAGGTTGACATTCTGAAGCCTAAATGAGCATTAATTTGACTACACAACTCATTCCTATGAAGGAACATTCAAAGTAAAAAAACGGGCTCAACTCGGACTGAAAGTGCATTTAAAGCAATAAAAACTGAAAATGAGTGTCACGCCTAAACCAAAGGACTTATGCACACCTTTCAACATGTATGTAGTTCAGGTTGACCTCCTGAAGCCTAAATGAGCATTAATTTGACTACACAACTCATTCCTATGAAGGTACATTCAAAGTCACAAAACGTGCTCAACTAGGCCTGAAAGTGCATTTAAAGCAATAAAAACTCAAAATGTGTGTCACGCCTAAACCAAAGGACTTATGCACACATTTCAACATGTATTTAGTTCAGGTTGACCTCCTGAAGCCTAAATCACCATTAATTTGACTACACAACTTAATCCTATGAAGATACATTCAAAGTAAAAAAACGGGCTCAACTCGGACTGAAAGTGCATTTAAAGCAATAAAAACTGAAAATGAGTGTCACGCCTAAACCAAAGGACTTATGCACACATTTCAACATTTATTTAGTTCAGGTTGACCTCCTGAAGCCTAAATCACCATTAATTTGACTACACAACTTATTCCTATGAAGATACATTCAAAGTAAAAAAACGTGCTCTACTCGGCCTGAAAATGCATTTAAAGCAATAAAAACTCAAAATGAGTGTCGCGCCTAAACCAAAGGCCTTACGCACACATTTCAACATGTATTTAGTTCAGGTTGACCTCCTGAAGCCTAAATGAGCATTAATTTGACTACACAACTCATTCCTATGAAGGAACATTCAAAGTAAAAAAACGGGCTCAACTCGGACTGAAAGTGCATTTAAAGCAATAAAAACTGAAAATGAGTGTCACGCCTAAACTAAAGGACTTATGCACACATTTCAACATGTATTTAGTTCAGGTTGACCTCCTGAAGCCTAAATGAGCATTAATTTGACTACACAACTCATTCCTATGAAGGTACCGTATTTTCACGACTATAAGGCGCCATTAAAAGTCTTAAATTTTCTCCAAAATGGACAGTACGCCTTATGGTGCGGAGCGTCCTTTATATGCGCTGAGTTCCAAAATCTGACTGACTGCCGACACGCTGTTTATATAGAGAAAAGGCGGAAGTGACTGTGAAAGAAGTCGGCCAATCAGGGAAGGGTGGGCGTGTATACATACATATATGGAGAGGGAGAGAGAGAGAGAGAGGGAGAGAGAGGACAGACAAGCTAGTCCGCCAATGGTGAAGGGTGGGCGTGTAAGTGGACGCCTCAAGCCAGTACCAACACTTGTATAGAGTGTGGCAATGTGCTTTGTTGCAAAACAACTCCGGTTTTGGTTTCTAAGAACCCCTGAAAATAAATTCGACAAAAAGACACGCACGCCGACGAAGCTCAGTTCAAACTTAAAGCCACCGGTTATGCTTTTGGCATGCGTGCCCATCACACAGCAGCGGTGAAAAAAAAAAGTCAAGCAAATGAACTCTGAGCTTGCCGTTATTCCCGGAGGCTTGACTAAAGAACTCCAACCGCTGGACATTGGCATCAACCGGGCGTTCAAAGTAAAGTTGCAAACGGCATGGGAACAATGGATGATCGGTGGCAAAAACAACTTTACAAAGAGTGAGAGGCAGCGCTTGGCGAGTTACGCCACAATACGCAACAACGAGAGGGAACGCGGCGTTTTTGATGGATTACGGTACTTGCACAATTGTTCAATTCTTTCTACACACACACACGCGCTGCCACCATGTTTCGCTCTGTTCTTTACTTTCAAATGTGGGAAAGCTTCACACGAGAGAAATGTTGACTTTGCTGTTGCTACTCCTTCTTTCCGCTCGGCAATGCGTAGCAACTCACACTAGCATGTGATGCATTCAATGACAACTGAGATGTGCAGTCCTCTGCTTCTGATACAGAGGATGAGGACTTTGATGGATTTCTAGGTGATGATTGATCGAAAAACGTGAGAACATTGTACGATGGCTAAATAAAATACACCCGAACTCAGTTCTGCTTTCGTTGTCTTTTTAAAAACGTGTTTTTATCTTATTTGTATGTTTTGGCATGCTACCGTATGCTTCAAGCTAACGTGTTAGAGTGCGCGCATGCATGCCGTATGTTTAAGCTGGCGTATGTTTTACCACTGTAAAACTGCGGCTATTCGTACGATGCGTCCTGTGTATGTGTAAAATACAGAAATGTCACGCATTAATGAGACTGCGGCCATTAGTACGATGCGTCGAATAGTCGTGAAAATACGGTACATTCAAAGTCACAAAACGTGCTCAACTAGGCCTGAAAGTGCATTTAAAGCAATAAAAACTCAAAATGAGTGTCACGCCTAAACCAAAGGACTTATGCACACATTTCAACATGTATTTAGTTCAGGTTGACATTCTGAAGCCTAAATGAGCATTAATTTGACTACACAACTTATTCCTATGAAGATACATTCAAAGTAAAAAAACGGCTCAACTCGGACTGAAAGTGCATTTAAAGCAAAAAAAACTGAAAATGAGTGTCACGCCTAAACCAAAGGACTTATGCACACATTTCAACATGTATTTAGTTCAGGTTGACCTCCTGAACCCTAAATGAGCATTAATTTGACTACACAACTCATTCCTATGAAGGTACATTCAAAGTCACAAAACGTGCTCAACTAGGCCTGAAAGTGCATTTAAAGCAATAAAAACTCAAAATGAGTGTCACGCCTAAACCAAAGGACTTATGCACACATTTCAACATGTATTTAGTTCAGGTTGACCTCCTGAAGCCTAAATCACCATTAATTTGATCACACAACTCATTCCTATGAAGACACATTCAAACTCAGAAACGTGCTCTACTCGGCCTGAAAATGCATTTAAAGCAATAAAAACTGAAAATGAGTGTCACGCCAAAACCAAAGGACTTATGCACACATTTCAACATGTATTTAGTTCAGGTTGACCTCCTGAAGCCTAAATGAGCATTTATTTGACTACACAACTCATTCCTATGAAGGTACATTCAAAGTCACAAAACGTGCTCAACTCGGACTGAAAGTGCATTTAAAGCAATAAAAACTGAAAATGTGTGTCACGCCTAAACCAAAGGACTTATGCACACATTTCAACATGTATTTAGTTCAGGTTGACCTCCTGAAGCCTAAATGAGCATTAATTTGACTACACAACTCATTCCTATGAAGGTACATTCAAAGTCACAAAACGTGCTCAAATAGGCCTGAAAGTGCATTTAAAGCAATGAAAACTCAAAATGAGTGTCACGCCTAAACCTGTCACGTTGAGCCCGAGGCGATGAGAAATCGCCTCGTGCACAACAGAAAAAAACGAGGTGGATCCCCGGAGAAGCAGACAACGAAAAGATCTTGTGAGAACAAAGGGGTTTTAATAAAGAACAAAAGGAGCCCGAACAGGGAAAACGGTAACAGAAAGCGCTGGTCAAATAAGGACCAGGAAAAAATAAGGAAGACAACCGAAAACGCTCGCGAAACGATAAAGGGCGAGGAACTACCGAGATAACAATTTGATTACAATATGAAGTACGCGAAGATTGAGGCCGTAAGGCAATAGGGCAGCGAGAAATTTGTCAAACGACGAGAATAGCAAATTGAGAGCAATGGCACGGTAAGGAATTCTCCGGCAGTGAGATGACTGCCGGAGTCGCCTAATAAAGGCACGTAATCAGCCCGAAATAACGGGCAGGTGTGCCGAACAGGCGGCGGGAGAACCCGCCACCTGCTGGCGAGCACGCGACGTGACAGTACCCCCCCCTCAATGGACGCCTCCCGGCGGACTACCCGGTTTGGACGGATGAGCAGTGTGGAAGTCGCGCAGAAGGGACGGGTCAAGGATCCAGGAGCGAGGCACCCATTGCCGCTCCTCCGGCCCGTAGCCCTCCCAATCGACCAGGTACTGGAAGCCCTTGCCCCTGCGCCGAGAGTCCAGGATGGCACGAACCGTGTACACCGGGTCCCCGTCGACCACCCGCGGGGGCGGCGGCGGAGCGGGAGGGGGCGCCAAGGCGCTGGAAGACACAGGCTTGAGCAGGGAGACGTGGAACACGGGGTGGACCTTCATGGAGGCCGGCAGCCGGAGCCTGACCGCGACGGGGCTGATGACGGCCTCGACCTCGAACGGGCCAGCGAACCGGGGCCCCAGTTTGGCAGACGAGCCGGCCAGGCGAAGATCCCTCGCAGCCAGCCACACCTTTTCTCCCACCGCATATGAGGGCGCCGGGCGCCGACGACGATCAGCGATCCGCCGGTTCCGGGACGCAGTGCGGGACAACGCAGCCCGGGCCTCCCTCCACACGTGATGGGCCCGCTTAAGGTGGTGCTGCACGGAGGGGACCTCCACCTGCCCCTCCTGGGACGGGAACAGCGGTGGCTGGTAACCGTAGGCTGTCATGAACGGCGATCTGCCTGTAGCGGAGGAAACGAGAGTGTTGTGGGCATATTCCACCCAGGGCAGGTGGTCAGCCCAGGATGCCGGACGGTGGAGACAAACACAGCGGAGGGCTGCCCCCAGATCCTGGTTGGCGCGCTCAGCCTGTCCATTGGACTGAGGGTGGTACCCCGAGGTCAGGCTGGCCGTAGCTCCGAGGGACCGGCAGAACCGCTTCCAGACGCGGGACACAAACTGGGGCCCCCGATCTGACACGATGTCCGCCGGAATGCCGTGGAGACGGAAGACGTGCTGGATGAGGAGGTTGGCGGTCTCCAGCGCCGACGGCAACCTGGACAAGGGCACAAAGTGAGCGGCCTTGGAGAAGCGGTCCACGATCGTGAGCACGACCGTCCGGCCCCGGGAAGGCGGCAGGCCCGTGACGAAGTCCACAGCGATGTGAGACCACGGGCGAGGAGGAATGGGCAGCGGCTGGAGCAGTCCCGCCGGAGGCTGATGCGACGACTTGCCGCAGGCGCAGGAGGTGCAGGCCTTGACGAACTCCGTCGTGTCGCGGCGGAGCTCCGGCCACCAGAAACGCTGGGCGACGAGCTGCACAGTCCGGTTCACCCCGGGATGACACGCCACCTTGGATGCGTGTCCCCACTGCAGGACCTCCGAACGGAGGGCAGGAGGCACGAACAGCTTCCCTGCTGGGCACCCCGCCGGCACCTGCACCCCCACCAGGGCGGACAGTATCCGCTGCTCAATCTCCCACTGGACGGCCCCCACTATGCACTGGGTCGGGAGGATGGTCTCCGGGGAACGGTCCCTCCCCGCAGGTTCGTGGAGCCGGGAAAGGGCGTCAGGCTTAGTGTTCTTAGAACCGGGGGAGTAGGTGAGAACGAAGTCGAACCTGGTGAGGAAGAGGGCCCACCGGGCCTGACGGGCGTTAAGTCTCTTCGCGGAGCGGAGATAGGCGAGGTTCTTATGGTCCGTGTATACGGTAAACGGTTCCTTAGCCCCCTCGAGCCAGTGCCGCCACTCCTGTAAGGCGGTGACCACAGCCAACAGTTCCCGGTTGCCCACGTCGTAGTTCGACTCGGCGGCACTGAGTCGACGGGAGAAGAAGGCGCAGGGGTGCAGCTTCTGGTCGACTGGGGAGCGTTGGGACAGCACCGCACCCACCCCTGAATCCGAGGCGTCCACCTCTACGACGAAAGGGCGGTCAGGGTCAGGATGTTGCAGAACCGGGGGACTAGTGTACGCCGCCTTAAGACGAGCGAACGCCGCATCCGCGGCAGGGTCCCACTTAAAAGGGATCTTGGTCGAAGTAAGGCGGGTTAGGGGAAGCGCCATCTGGCTGTAACCACGGATGAAACGCCTATAGAAGTTGGCGAACCCCAAGAAGCGCTGCAGTTCCTTACGGTTGGACGGGACCGGCCATTCAGTGACCGCACGCGTCTTAATGGGGTCCGCCCGTAGCTTGCCCTGTTCTATAATGAACCCCAGGAAGGAGATTACGGGAACATGGAACTCACACTTTTCTGCCTTGACGAAGAGCCGGTTCTCGAGCAAACGTTGTAGCACCAGCCGAACATGTTGCCGGTGCTCATGCAGAGAACGAGAAAAAATTAAAATGTCGTCAAGATAAACGAAACAGAAGATGTTGATCATGTCCCGGAGCACGTCATTAATGAGGTTCTGGAAGACGGCGGGTGCGTTTGTGAGGCCAAAAGGCATGACGAGATATTCGAAATGGCCCAGGGGGGTCTTAAACGCGGTTTTCCACTCGTCGCCCTCTCGGATGCGAACCAAGTGGTAAGCGCTGCGTAAGTCTAATTTTGAGAATATTGTGGCTGTTTGTAATGGAGCGAAGGCGGAGTCCAACAAGGGTAGCGGGTATCTATTTTTAATTGTAATTTCATTTAATCCACGATAGTCTACGCAGGGTCGTAGGGACTTATCCTTCTTCCCCACGAAGAAGAAACCCGCCCCTAACGGTGAGCGTGATGGTCTGATGAGACCTGCAGCGAGCGAGCTGTTAATATACTCCGTTAACGCCTCACGCTCGGGATGGGATACCTGATACAGACGCGAGGTTGGCAACGGGGCGCCCGCCTGCAGGTCTATCGCGCAATCGTAGGGGCGGTGTGGGGGCAAGGAGCGCGCGCGATCCTCGCTAAAGACCTCCCTAAGGTCCCGATAGCACTCCGGCACTCCGTCAAGGCAGATCTCCTCGGGGGGCGTGACGCGTTCGTGCCTCCCGACGGCTGACTGCAGGCAGTGCTGGTAACAATAAGGGCTCCAGCTATCGATAGCGGGGCGCGCCCATGAGATCACCGGGTTATGCGTCTGAAGCCAGGGTAAACCGAGGATGATCGGGGCGTTCCGGGACCGCATAACATAAAAACGACGATGCTCAATATGATTACCGGATAATGAAAGTTTTAACGGCTCCGTTCGATGCGTTACCACCGCCAGGAGGCGCCCATCCAGATCACGCACCCGCTTCGCCACAACCAACTCCTCTAAAAAGCACCCCAGTTCGGACGCGAGATTAGTGTCCATTAAACAGTCATCTGCACCCGAATCCACCAGGGCCCGAAACCGTCTTGACCGAGGACCGCCGAATACCTCCGCCTCGAGCTCGAGTCTATTGGGGTGTCCTGGTCGCTTGTCTACTCGCCTAGGCTCGGGGGGCGACGCGCGGGACCGTGACTCACAGTACTCGGGAGGAGCGTGGAAAGACGATCCCGGATAGCTGGTTGCGGCGCGGGGGGATGGTTGGGCGCCGTTTGTCGTAGCATGGTCGCGATGACGGCGCCTTCCTTCCTCCGCACCACCGTCCTTGCCGCCCAGCTGCATCGGCTCGTCCGTGGTTGCTGTCTCCCGGCCCCGGGAGTGATCACCGAACCCACGATGTTCCTCACGGTACGTGGTGCGGCGGGACGGATACCGATCACCTCCACGCTCCCGGCCTCGCTCCCTCAGACGATTGTCCATAAGGAGGGCGAGGTCGATCAGCTCCTCCAAATCGGTGCTGTGGTCGCGGGTCGCCAGCTCGTCCTTGAGTAATGAGTTCAGGCCACGGCGAAACAGTCCACACAGGGCCCGATCGGCGTACCCGCTCTGCGCGGCCAGGATCCGGAATTCGATGGAGTAGTCAGCGACCGACCGCCCTCCCTGCTGCAGGGCGAGCAGCCGACCCTCCGCCTCTCTGCCCCGCACGGGATGGTGGAACACTCGACGGAAGGCTGCCACGAAGTCAGGATAGGAGGTGCGGAGATTCGGTTTAGCGTCACTTGTCGCGATAGCCCACGACGCCGCCGGACCTGTTAAAAGACTCATGACATAAGCCACCTTGGCGGCGTCAGTAGCGTAGGCGGACGGCTGTTGGTCAAATATTAGCGAGCAATTGTGTAGGAAGTGTCCACACTGCCCGTGTTCACCCCCGTAGCGAGGGGGATGTGGAAGCGAGGGCTCCCTCGACATAGTAAGGTACGAGGAGGGAGCCTCCGGGGTGGTAGGATGAAGCCCGGAAGGTGGTCTTCGTTCCTCCACCCGAATAAGGCGAGGTTCGAGATCATCGAACCGATGAGCCAGCATGGAGACCGCGCCGTTGAGTTCCGTAAGGGCTTGGCTGTGCTGACTCATTTGCCGCTCTTGTCGAGCAAGAGCGGACAAGATCTTTTCGGCGTCTGCGGGATCCATGGTGGCCGGAGAATTCTGTCACGTTGAGCCCGAGGCGATGAGAAATCGCCTCGTGCACAACAGAAAAAAACGAGGTGGATCCCCGGAGAAGCAGACAACGAAAAGATCTTGTGAGAACAAAGGGGTTTTAATAAAGAACAAAAGGAGCCCGAACAGGGAAAACGGTAACAGAAAGCGCTGGTCAAATAAGGACCAGGAAAAAATAAGGAAGACAACCGAAAACGCTCGCGAAACGATAAAGGGCGAGGAACTACCGAGATAACAATTTGATTACAATATGAAGTACGCGAAGATTGAGGCCGTAAGGCAATAGGGCAGCGAGAAATTTGTCAAACGACGAGAATAGCAAATTGAGAGCAATGGCACGGTAAGGAATTCTCCGGCAGTGAGATGACTGCCGGAGTCGCCTAATAAAGGCACGTAATCAGCCCGAAATAACGGGCAGGTGTGCCGAACAGGCGGCGGGAGAACCCGCCACCTGCTGGCGAGCACGCGACGTGACAAAACCAAAGGACTTATGCACACATTTCAACATGTATTTAGTTCAGGTTGACCTCCTGAAGCCTAAATCACCATTAATTTGACTACACAACTTAATCCTATGAAGATACATTCAAAGTAAAAAAACGGGCTCAACTCGGACTGAAAGTGCATTTAAAGCAATAAAAACTGAAAATGAGTGTCACGCCTAAACCAAAGGACTTATGCACACATTTCAACATGTATTTAGTTCAGGTTGACGTCCTGAAGCCTAAATGAGCATTAATTTGACTACACAACTCATTCCTATGAAGGTACATTCAAAGTCACAAAACGTGCTCAACTAGGCCTGAAAGTGCATTTAAAGCAATAAAAACTCAAAATGAGTGTCACGCCTAAACCAAAGGACGTCTGCACACATTTCAACGTCTAAAGTGTTGTTTCCGATGCCTGCTAGTGTATGTGTGTGTGCGTGTGTGAGAGTGTGTAAGTGTGTGCGTGTGTTTGTGTGTGTTTGTGTGGGTGCGTGCGTGTGTGTGTTGTGCGCACCCCCCCCCCCAAAAAGTACTGTATTCGGATAAAAATGACGAATTACTCAGAGGTTTTAACTTTTGCTTGCACTTGATTTGTTCTGACACCGACGACGTCCACCAATGACAGCCCGAGTGGATCTAGCCCACGTGGTGTGAGAGCAGGGGGAGGTGAAAAGATGCAAAGCCTAGGTGATTGGCTGTGCATCTTTCAGTCTTCCACGTGGGTTAGTCTTTGATCTTCAATCAGTGTCCAAATGTTGTTTACATGCGTAGCGTGTGCGGATGTGTGTGCCTCTCATGAGTTTGTGTGTGTGTTTGCGCGCGCGTGATCGTGTGCCCATACATGTGTGAGTGTTTCTTTGATCTAAATCATCGTTGGTGTGTTGTTTACGATACGTGCTCGTCTGTGCGTACGTTTGTGTGAGTGTGTGTGCGTGCGTTTGTGTGTGTGCTTGCTGCGTGCTGGCGCGCTCGGAAGCGTGTGTGTCACAGAGAAAGAGAGGGGAGCGGGATCGCTGGCCTGTATGTACTCTATGTGAAACACACAGGACATTTGTAATTTCGTCCCTTTCAGATTTTTTGGCTTTTTTAAAAATAAAACTTATTTCATCAATGGTTCATAATGTGTGTCACGCCTAGACCAAATGACTTATGCACACATTTCAACATTTATTTAGTTCAGGTTGACCTCCTGAAGCCTAAATGAGCATTAATTTGACAACACAACTCATTCCTATGAAGGTACATTCAAAGTCACAAAACGTGCTCAACTAGGCCTGAAAGTGCATTTAAAGCAATAAAAAACTCAAAAATGAGTGTCACGCATAAACCAAAGGACTTATGCACACATTTCAACATGTATTTAGTTCAGGTTGACCTCCTGAAGCCTAAATCACCATTAATTTGACTACACAACTTATTCCTATGAAGATACATTCAAAGTAAAAAAACGGGCTCAACTCGGACTGAAAGTGCATTTAAAGCAATAAAAACTGAAAATGAGTGTCACGCCTAAACCAAAGGACTTATGCACACATTTCAACATGTATTTAGTTCAGGTTGACCTCCTGAAGCCTAAATCACCATTAATTTGACTACACAACTTATTCCTATGAAGGAACATTCAAAGTAAAAAAACGGGCTCAACTCGGACTGAAAGTGCATTTAAAGCAATAAAAACTGAAAATGAGTGTCACGCCTAAACCAAAGGACTTATGCACACATTTCAACATGTATGTAGTTCAGGTTGACCTCCTGAAGCCTAAATGAGCATTAATTTGACTACACAACTCATTCCTATGAAGGTACATTCAAAGTCACAAAACGTGCTCAACTAGGCCTGAAAGTGCATTTAAAGCAATAAAAACTCAAAATGAGTGTCACGCCTAAACCAAAGGACTTATGCACACATTTCAACATGTATTTAGTTCAGGTTGACCTCCTGAAGCCTAAATCACCATTAATTTGACTACACAACTTAATCCTATGAAGATACATTCAAAGTAAAAAAACGGGCTCAACTCGGACTGAAAGTGCATTTAAAGCAATAAAAACTGAAAATGAGTGTCACGCCTAAATCAAAGGACTTATGCACACATTTCAACATTTATTTAGTTCAGGTTGACCTCCTGAAGCCTAAATCACCATTAATTTGACTACACAACTTATTCCTATGAAGATACATTCAAAGTAAAAAAACGTGCTCTACTCGGCCTGAAAATGCATTTAAAGCAATAAAAACTCAAAATGAGTGTCGCGCCTAAACCAAAGGCCTTACGCACACATTTCAACATGTATTTAGTTCAGGTTGACCTCCTGAAGCCTAAATGAGCATTAATTTGACTACACAACTCATTCCTATGAAGGAACATTCAAAGTAAAAAAACGGGCTCAACTCGGACTGAAAGTGCATTTAAAGCAATAAAAACTGAAAATGAGTGTCACGCCTAAACTAAAGGACTGATGCACACATTTCAACATGTATTTAGTTCAGGTTGACCTCCTGAAGCCTAAATGAGCATTAATTTGACTACACAACTCATTCCTATGAAGGTACATTCAAAGTCACAAAACGTGCTCAACTAGGCCTGAAAGTGCATTTAAAGCAATAAAAACTCAAAATGAGTGTCACACCTAAACCAAAGGACTTATGCACACATTTCAACATGTATTTAGTTCAGGTTGACATTCTGAAGCCTAAATGAGCATTAATTTGACTACACAACTTATTCCTATGAAGATACATTCAAAGTAAAAAAACGGCTCAACTCGGACTGAAAGTGCATTTAAAGCAATAAAAACTGAAAATGAGTGTCACGCCTAAACCAAAGGCCTTACGCACACATTTCAACATGTATTTAGTTCAGGTTGACCTCCTGAACCCTAAATGAGCATTAATTTGACTACACAACTCATTCCTATGAAGGAACATTCAAAGTAAAAAAACGGGCTCAACTCGGACTGAAAGTGCATTTAAAGCAATAAAAACTGAAAATGAGTGTCACGCCTAAACTAAAGGACTTATGCACACATTTCAACATGTATTTAGTTCAGGTTGACCTCCTGAAGCCTAAATGAGCATTAATTTGACTACACAACTCATTCCTATGAAGGTACATTCAAAGTCACAAAACGTGCTTAACTAGGCCTGAAAGTGCATTTAAAGCAATAAAAACTCAAAATGAGTGTCACGCCTAAACCAAAGGACTTATGCACACATTTCAACATGTATTTAGTTCAGGTTGACCTCCTGAAGCCTAAATCACCATTAATTTGATCACACAACTCATTCCTATGAAGACACATTCAAACTCAGAAACGTGCTCTACTCGGCCTGAAAATGCATTTAAAGCAATAAAAACTGAAAATGAGTGTCACGCCAAAACCAAAGGACTTATGCACACATTTCAACATGTATTTAGTTCAGGTTGACCTCCTGAAGCCTAAATGAGCATTTATTTGACTACACAACTCATTCCTATGAAGGTACATTCAAAGTCACAAAACGTGCTCAACTCGGACTGAAAGTGCATTTAAAGCAATAAAAACTGAAAATGTGTGTCACGCCTAAACCAAAGGACTTATGCACACATTTCAACATGTATTTAGTTCAGGTTGACCTCCTGAAGCCTAAATGAGCATTAATTTGACTACACAACTCATTCCTATGAAGGTACATTCAAAGTCACAAAACGTGCTCAACGAGGCCTGAAAGTGCATTTAAAGCAATAAAAACTCAAAATGAGTGTCACGCCTAAACCAAAGGACTTATGCACACATTTCAACATGTATTTAGTTCAGGTTGACCTCCTGAAGCCTAAATCACCATTAATTTGACTACACAACTTAATCCTATGAAGATACATTCAAAGTAAAAAAACGGGCTCAACTCGGACTGAAAGTGCATTTAAAGCAGTAAAAACTGAAAATGAGTGTCACGCCTAAACCAAAGGACTTATGCACACATTTCAACATGTATTTAGTTCAGGTTGACGTCCTGAAGCCTAAATGAGCATTAATTTGACTACACAACTTATTCCTATGAAGATACATTCAAAGTAAAAAAACGTGCTCTACTCGGCCTGAAAATGCATTTAAAGCAATAAAAACTCAAAATGAGTGTCACGCCTAAACCAAAGGACTTATGCACACATTTCAACATGTATTTAGTTCAGGTTGACCTTCTGAAGCCTAAATGAGCATTAATTTGACTACACAACTCATTCCTATGAAGGAACATTCAAAGTAAAAAAACGGGCTCAACTCGGACTGAAAGTGCATTTAAAGCAATAAAAACTGAAAATGAGTTTCACGCCTAAACCAAAGGACTTATGCACACATTTCAACATGTATTTAGTTCAGGTTGACCTCCTGAACCCTAAATGAGCATTAATTTGACTACACAACTCATTCCTATGAAGGTACATTAAAAGTCACAAAACGTGCTCAACTAGGCCTGAAAGTGCATTTAAAGCAATAAAAACTCAAAATGAGTTTCACGCCTAAATCAAAGGACTTATGCACACATTTCAACATGTATTTAGTTTAGGTTGACCTCCTGAAGCCTAAATGAGCATTAATTTGATCACACAACTCATTCCCATGAAGATACATTCAAAGTCAGCAAGTGCCCTGCTCTGTCTGAAAATGCATTTGAATCAATAAAAACTAAAATTGAGTGTCATGCCTAAACCAAAGGACGTCTGCACACATTTCAACGTCTAAAGTGTTGTTTCCGATGCCTGCTAGTGTATGTGTGCGTGCGTGTGTGAGAGTGTGTAAGTGTGTGCGTGTGTTTGTGTGTGTTTGTGTGGGTGCGTGCGTGTGTGTGTTGTGCGCACCCCCCCCCCCTCCCCCAAAAAGTACTGTATTCGGATAAAAATGACGAATTACTCAGAGGTTTTAACTTTTGCTTGCACTTGATTTGTTCTGACACCGACGACGTCCACCAATGACAGCCCGAGTGGATCTAGCCCACGTGGTGTGAGAGCAGGGGGAGGTGAAAAGATGCAAAGCCTAGGTGATTGGCTGTGCATCTTTCAGTCTTCCACGTGGGTTAGTCTTTGATCTTCAATCAGTGTCCAAATGTTGTTTACATGCGTAGCGTGTGCGGATGTGTGTGCCTCTCATGAGTTTGTGTGTGTGTTTGCGCGCGCGTGATCGTGTGCCCATACATGTGTGAGTGTTTCTTTGATCTAAATCATCGTTGGTGTGTTGTTTACGATACGTGCTCGTCTGTGCGTACGTTTGTGTGAGTGTGTGTGCGTGCGTTTGTGTGTGTGCTTGCTGCGTGCTGGCGCGCTCGGAAGCGTGTGTGTCACAGAGAAAGAGAGGGAGCGGGATCGCTGGCCTGTATGTACTCTATGTGAAACACACAGGACATTTGTAATTTCGTCCCTTTCACATTTTTTGGCTTTTTTAAAAATAAAACTTATTTCATCAATGGTTCATAATGTGTGTCACGCCTAGACCAAATGACTTATGCACACATTTCAACATGTATGTAGTTCAGGTTGACCTCCTGAAGCCTAAATGAGCATTAATTTGACTACACAACTCATTCCTATGAAGGTACATTCAAAGTCACAAAACGTGCTCAACTAGGCCTGAAAGTGCATTTAAAGCAATAAAAACTCAAAATGAGTGTCACGCCTAACTAAACCAAAGGACTTATGCACACATTTCAACATGTATTTAGTTCAGGTTGACCTCCTGAAGCCTAAATCACCATTAATTTGACTACACAACTTAATCCTATGAAGATACATTCAAAGTAAAAAAACGGGCTCAACTCGGACTGAAAGTGCATTTAAAGCAATAAAAACTGAAAATGAGTGTCACGCCTAAACCAAAGGACTTATGCACACATTTCAACATTTATTTAGTTCAGGTTGACCTCCTGAAGCCTAAATCACCATTAATTTGACTACACAACTTATTCCTATGAAGATACATTCAAAGTAAAAAAACGTGCTCTACTCGGCCTGAAAATGCATTTAAAGCAATAAAAGCTCAAAATGAGTGTCGCGCCTAAACCAAAGGCCTTACGCACACATTTCAACATGTATTTAGTTCAGGTTGACCTCCTGAAGCCTAAATGAGCATTAATTTGACTACACAACTCATTCCTATGAAGGAACATTCAAAGTAAAAAAACGGGCTCAACTCGGACTGAAAGTGCATTTAAAGCAATAAAAACTGAAAATGAGTGTCACGCCTAAACTAAAGGACTTATGCACACATTTCAACATGTATTTAGTTCAGGTTGACCTCCTGAAGCCTAAATGAGCATTAATTTGACTACACAACTCATTCCTATGAAGGTACATTCAAAGTCACAAAACGTGCTCAACTAGGCCTGAAAGTGCATTTAAAGCAATAAAAACTCAAAATGAGTGTCACGCCTAAACCAAAGGACTTATGCACACATTTCAACATGTATTTAGTTCAGGTTGACATTCTGAAGCCTAAATGAGCATTAATTTGACTACACAACTTATTCCTATGAAGATACATTCAAAGTAAAAAAACGGCTCAACTCGGACTGAAAGTGCATTTAAAGCAATAAAAACTGAAAATGAGTGTCACGCCTAAACCAAAGGACTTATGCACACATTTCAACATGTATTTAGTTCAGGTTGACCTCCTGAACCCTAAATGAGCATTAATTTGACTACACAACTCATTCCTATGAAGGTACATTCAAAGTCACAAAACGTGCTCAACTAGGCCTGAAAGTGCATTTAAAGCAATAAAAACTGAAAATGAGTGTCACGCCTAAACCAAAGGACTTATGCACACATTTCAACATTTATTTAGTTCAGGTTGACCTCCTGAAGCCTAAATCACCATTAATTTGACTACACAACTTATTCCTATGAAGATACATTCAAAGTAAAAAAACGTGCTCTACTCGGCCTGAAAGTGCATTTAAAGCAATAAAAACTCAAAATGAGTGTCACGCCTAAACCAAAGGACTTATGCACACATTTCAACATGTATTTAGTTCAGGTTGACCTCCTGAAGCCTAAATCACCATTAATTTGACTACACAACTTAATCCTATGAAGATACATTCAAAGTAAAAAAACGGGCTCAACTCGGACTGAAAGTGCATTTAAAGCAGTAAAAACTGAAAATGAGTGTCACGCCTAAACCAAAGGACTTATGCACACATTTCAACATGTATTTAGTTCAGGTTGACGTCCTGAAGCCTAAATGAGCATTAATTTGACTACACAACTTATTCCTATGAAGATACATTCAAAGTAAAAAAACGTGCTCTACTCGGCCTGAAAATGCATTTAAAGCAATAAAAACTCAAAATGAGTGTCACGCCTAAACCAAAGGACTTATGCACACATTTCAACATGTATTTAGTTCAGGTTGACCTTCTGAAGCCTAAATGAGCATTAATTTGACTACACAACTCATTCCTATGAAGGAACATTCAAAGTAAAAAAACGGGCTCAACTCGGACTGAAAGTGCATTTAAAGCAATAAAACCTCAAAATGAGTGTCACGCCTAAACCAAAGGACTTATGCACACATTTCAACATGTATGTAGTTCAGGTTGACCTCCTGAACCCTAAATGAGCATTAATTTGACTACACAACTCATTCCTATGAAGGTACATTAAAAGTCACAAAACGTGCTCAACTAGGCCTGAAAGTGCATTTAAAGCAATAAAAACTCAAAATGAGTTTCACGCCTAAATCAAAGGACTTATGCACACATTTCAACATGTATTTAGTTTAGGTTGACCTCCTGAAGCCTAAATGAGCATTAATTTGATCACACAACTCATTCCCATGAAGATACATTCAAAGTCAGCAAGTGCCCTGCTCTGTCTGAAAATGCATTTGAATCAATAAAAACTAAAATTGAGTGTCATGCCTAAACCAAAGGACGTCTGCACACATTTCAACGTCTAAAGTGTTGTTTCCGATGCCTGCTAGTGTATGTGTGCGTGCGTGTGTGAGAGTGTATAAGTGTGTGCGTGTGTTTGTGTGTGTTTGTGTGGGTGCGTGCGTGTGTGTGTTGTGCGCACCCCCCCCCCCCAAAAAGTACTGTATTCGGATAAAAATGACGAATTACTCAGAGGTTTTAACTTTTGCTTGCACTTGATTTGTTCTGACACCGACGACGTCCACCAATGACAGCCCGAGTGGATCTAGCCCACGTGGTGTGAGAGCAGGGGGAGGTGAAAAGATGCAAAGCCTAGGTGATTGGCTGTGCATCTTTCAGTCTTCCACGTGGGTTAGTCTTTGATCTTCAATCAGTGTCCAAATGTTGTTTACATGCGTAGCGTGTGCGGATGTGTGTGCCTCTCATGAGTTTGTGTGTGTGTTTGCGCGCGCGTGATCGTGTGCCCATACATGTGTGAGTGTTTCTTTGATCTAAATCATCGTTGGTGTGTTGTTTACGATACGTGCTCGTCTGTGCGTACGTTTGTGTGAGTGTGTGTGCGTGCGTTTGTGTGTGTGCTTGCTGCGTGCTGGCGCGCTCGGAAGCGTGTGTGTCACAGAGAAAGAGAGGGAGCGGGATCGCTGGCCTGTATGTACTCTATGTGAAACACACAGGACATTTGTAATTTCGTCCCTTTCACATTTTTTGGCTTTTTTAAAAATAAAACATTTCATCAATGGTTCATAATGTGTGTCACGCCTAGACCAAATGACTTATGCACACATTTCAACATGTATGTAGTTCAGGTTGACCTCCTGAAGCCTAAATGAGCATTAATTTGACTACACAACTCATTCCTATGAAGGTACATTCAAAGTCACAAAACGTGCTCAACTAGGCCTGAAAGTGCATTTAAAGCAATAAAAACTCAAAATGAGTGTCACGCCTAAACCAAAGGACTTATGCACACATTTCAACATGTATTTAGTTCAGGTTGACCTCCTGAAGCCTAAATCACCATTAATTTGACTACACAACTTAATCCTATGAAGATACATTCAAAGTAAAAAAACGGGCTCAACTCGGACTGAAAGTGCATTTAAAGCAATAAAAACTGAAAATGAGTGTCACGCCTAAACCAAAGGACTTATGCACACATTTCAACATTTATTTAGTTCAGGTTGACCTCCTGAAGCCTAAATCACCATTAATTTGACTACACAACTTATTCCTATGAAGATACATTCAAAGTAAAAAAACGTGCTCTACTCGGCCTGAAAATGCATTTAAAGCAATAAAAACTCAAAATGAGTGTCGCGCCTAAACCAAAGGCCTTACGCACACATTTCAACATGTATTTAGTTCAGGTTGACCTCCTGAAGCCTAAATGAGCATTAATTTGACTACACAACTCATTCCTATGAAGGAACATTCAAAGTAAAAAAACGGGCTCAACTCGGACTGAAAGTGCATTTAAAGCAATAAAAACTGATAATTAGTGTCACGCCTAAACCAAAGGACTTATGCACACATTTCAACATGTATTTAGTTCAGGTTGACCTCCTGAAGCCTAAATGAGCATTAATTTGATCACACAACTCATTCCTATGAAGATACATTCAAAACTCAGAAACGTGCTCTACTCGGCCTGAAAATGCATTTAAAGCAATAAAAACTCAAAATGAGTGTCACGCCTAAACCAAAGGACTTATGCACACATTTCAACATGTATTTCGTTCAGGTTGACCTCCTGAAGCCTAAATGAGCATTAATTTGACTACACAAATCATTCCTATGAAGGAACATTCAAAGTAAAAAAACGGGCTCAACTCGGACTGAAAGTGCATTTAAAGCAATAAAAACTGAAAATGAGTGTCACGCCTAAACCAAAGGACTTATGCACACATTTCAACATGTATTTAGTTCAGGTTGACGTCCTGAAGCCTAAATGAGCATTAATTTGACTACACAACTTATTCCTATGAAGATACATTCAAAGTAAAAAAACGTGCTCTACTCGGCCTGAAAATGCATTTAAAGCAATAAAAACTGAAAATGAGTGTCACGCCAAAACCAAAGGACTTATGCACACATTTCAACATGTATTTAGTTCAGGTTGACCTCCTGAAGCCTAAATGAGCATTTATTTGACTACACAACTCATTCCTATGAAGGTACATTCAAAGTCACAAAACGTGCTCAACTCGGACTGAAAGTGCATTTAAAGCAATAAAAACTGAAAATGTGTGTCACGCCTAAACCAAAGGACTTATGCACACATTTCAACATGTGTTTAGTTCAGGTTGACCTCCTGAAGCCTAAATGAGCATTAATTTGACTACACAACTCATTCCTATGAAGGTACATTCAAAGTCACAAAACGTGCTCAACTAGGGCTGAAAGTGCATTTAAAGCAATAAAAACTCAAAATCAGTGTCACGCCTAAACCAAAGGACTTATGCACACATTTCAAGATGTATTTAGTTCAGGTTGACCTCCTGAAGCCTAAATCACCATTAATTTGACTACACAACTTATTCCTATGAAGATACATTCAAAGTAAAAAAACGTGCTCTACTCGGCCTGAAAATGCATTTAAAGCAATAAAAACTCAAAATGAGTGTCACGCCTAAACCAAAGGACTTATGCACACATTTCAACATGTATTTAGTTCAGGTTGACCTCCTGAAGCCTATATCACCATTAATTTGACTACACAACTTATTCCTATGAAGATACATTCAAAGTAAAAAAACGGGCTCAACTCGGACTGAAAGTGCATTTAAAGCAATAAAAACTGAAAATGAGTGTCACGCCTAAACCAAAGGACTTATGCACACATTTCAACATGTATTTAGTTCAGGTTGACGTCCTGAAGCCTAAATGAGCATTAATTTGACTACACAACTTATTCCTATGAAGATACATTCAAAGTAAAAAAACGTGCTCTACTCGGCCTGAAAATGCATTTAAAGCAATAAAAACTCAAAATGAGTGTCACGCCTAAACCAAAGGACTTATGCACACATTTCAACATGTATTTAGTTCAGGTTGACCTTCTGAAGCCTAAATGAGCATTAATTTGACTACACAACTCATTCCTATGAAGGAACATTCAAAGTAAAAAAACGGGCTCAACTCGGACTGAAAGTGCATTTAAAGCAATAACAACTGAAAATGAGTGTCACGCCTAAACCAAAGGACTTATGCACACATTTCAACATGTATTTAGTTCAGGTTGACCTCCTGACGCCTAAATCACCATTAATTTGACTACACAACTTATTCCTATGAAGAAACATTCAAAGTAAAAAAACGGGCTCAACTCGGACTGAAAGTGCATTTAAAGCAATAAAAACTCAAAATGAGTGTCGCGCCTAAACCAAAGGCCTTACGCACACATTTCAACATGTATTTAGTTCAGGTTGACCTCCTGAAGCCTAAATGAGCATTAATTTGACTACACAACTCATTCCTATGAAGGTACATTCAAAGTCACAAAACGTGCTCAACTAGGCCTGAAAGTGCATTTAAAGCAATAAAAACTCAAAATGAGTGTCACGCCTAAACCAAAGGACTTATGCACACATTTCAACATGTATTTAGTTCAGGTTGACCTCCTGAAGCCTAAATCACCATTAATTTGACTACACAACTTATTCCTATGAAGATACATTCAAAGTAAAAAAACGGGCTCAACTCGGACTGAAAGTGCATTTAAAGCAATAAAAACTGAAAATGAGTGTCACGCCTAAACCAAAGGACTTATGCACACATTTCAACATGTATTTAGTTCAGGTTGACGTCCTGAAGCCTAAATGAGCATTAATCTGACTACACAACTTATTCCTATGAAGATACATTCAAAGTAAAAAAACGTGCTCTACTCGGCCTGAAAATGCATTTAAAGCAATAAAAACTCAAAATGAGTGTCGCGCCTAAACCAAAGACCTTACGCACACATTTCAACATGTATTTAGTTCAGGTTGACCTCCTGAAGCCTAAATGAGCATTAATTTGACTACACAACTCATTCCTATGAAGGTACATTCAAAGTCACAAAACGTGCTCAACTAGGCCTGAAAGTGCATTTAAAGCAATAAAAACTCAAAATGAGTGTCACGCCTAAACCAAAGGACTTATGCACACATTTCAACATGTATTTAGTTCAGGTTGACATTCTGAAGCCTAAATGAGCATTAATTTGACTACACAACTTATTCCTATGAAGATACATTCAAAGTAAAAAAACGGCTCAACTCGGACTGAAAGTGCATTTAAAGCAATAAAAACTGAAAATGAGTGTCACGCCTAAACCAAAGGACTTATGCACACATTTCAACATGTATTTAGTTCAGGTTGACCTCCTGAAGCCTAAATGAGTATAATTTGACTACACAACTCATTCCTATGAAGGTACATTAAAAGTCACAAAACGTGCTCAACTAGGCCTGAAAGTGCATTTAAAGCAATAAAAACTCAAAATGAGTGTCACGCCTAAACCAAAGGACTTATACACACATTTCAACATGTATTTAGTTCAGGTTGACCTCCTGAAGCCTAAATGAGCATTAATTTGACTACACAACTCATTCCTATGAAGGTACATTCAAAGTCACAAAACGTGCTCAACTAGGGCTGAAAGTGCATTTAAAGCAATAAAAACTCAAAATCAGTGTCACGCCTAAACCAAAGGACTTATGCACACATTTCAAGATGTATTTAGTTCAGGTTGACCTCCTGAAGCCTAAATCACCATTAATTTGACTACACAACTTAATCCTATGAAGATACATTCAAAGTAAAAAAACGGGCTCAACTCGGACTGAAAGTGCATTTAAAGCAATAAAAACTGAAAATGAGTGTCACGCCTAAACCAAAGGACTTATGCACACATTTCAACATGTATTTAGTTCAGGTTGACGTCCTGAAGCCTAAATGAGCATTAATTTGACTACACAACTTATTCCTATGAAGATACATTCAAAGTAAAAAAACGTGCTCTACTCGGCCTGAAAATGCATTTAAAGCAATAAAAACTCAAAATGAGTGTCACGCCTAAACCAAAGGACTTATGCACACATTTCAACATGTATTTAGTTCAGGTTGACCTCCTGAAGCCTAAATCACCATTAATTTGACTACACAACTTATTCCTATGAAGATACATTCAAAGTAAAAAAACGGGCTCAACTCGGACTGAAAGTGCATTTAAAGCAATAAAAACTGAAAATGAGTGTCACGCCTAAACCAAAGGACTTATGCACACATTTCAACATGTATTTAGTTCAGGTTGACGTCCTGAAGCCTAAATGAGCATTAATTTGACTACACAACTTATTCCTATGAAGATACATTCAAAGTAAAAAAACGTGCTCTACTCGGCCTGAAAATGCATTTAAAGCAATAAAAACTCAAAATGAGTGTCACGCCTAAACCAAAGGACTTATGCACACATTTCAACATGTATTTAGTTCAGGTTGACCTTCTGAAGCCTAAATGAGCATTAATTTGACTACACAACTCATTCCTATGAAGGAACATTCAAAGTAAAAAAACGGGCTCAACTCGGACTGAAAGTGCATTTAAAGCAATAACAACTGAAAATGAGTGTCACGCCTAAACCAAAGGACTTATGCACACATTTCAACATGTATTTAGTTCAGGTTGACCTCCTGACGCCTAAATCACCATTAATTTGACTACACAACTTATTCCTATGAAGAAACATTCAAAGTAAAAAAACGGGCTCAACTCGGACTGAAAGTGCATTTAAAGCAATAAAAACTCAAAATGAGTGTCGCGCCTAAACCAAAGGCCTTACGCACACATTTCAACATGTATTTAGTTCAGGTTGACCTCCTGAAGCCTAAATGAGCATTAATTTGACTACACAACTCATTCCTATGAAGGTACATTCAAAGTCACAAAACGTGCTCAACTAGGCCTGAAAGTGCATTTAAAGCAATAAAAACTCAAAATGAGTGTCACGCCTAAACCAAAGGACTTATGCACACATTTCAACATGTATTTAGTTCAGGTTGACCTCCTGAAGCCTAAATCACCATTAATTTGACTACACAACTTATTCCTATGAAGATACATTCAAAGTAAAAAAACGGGCTCAACTCGGACTGAAAGTGCATTTAAAGCAATAAAAACTGAAAATGAGTGTCACGCCTAAACCAAAGGACTTATGCACACATTTCAACATGTATTTAGTTCAGGTTGACGTCCTGAAGCCTAAATGAGCATTAATCTGACTACACAACTTATTCCTATGAAGATACATTCAAAGTAAAAAAACGTGCTCTACTCGGCCTGAAAATGCATTTAAAGCAATAAAAACTCAAAATGAGTGTCGCGCCTAAACCAAAGACCTTACGCACACATTTCAACATGTATTTAGTTCAGGTTGACCTCCTGAAGCCTAAATGAGCATTAATTTGACTACACAACTCATTCCTATGAAGGTACATTCAAAGTCACAAAACGTGCTCAACTAGGCCTGAAAGTGCATTTAAAGCAATAAAAACTCAAAATGAGTGTCACGCCTAAACCAAAGGACTTATGCACACATTTCAACATGTATTTAGTTCAGGTTGACATTCTGAAGCCTAAATGAGCATTAATTTGACTACACAACTTATTCCTATGAAGATACATTCAAAGTAAAAAAACGGCTCAACTCGGACTGAAAGTGCATTTAAAGCAATAAAAACTGAAAATGAGTGTCACGCCTAAACCAAAGGACTTATGCACACATTTCAACATGTATTTAGTTCAGGTTGACCTCCTGAAGCCTAAATGAGTATAATTTGACTACACAACTCATTCCTATGAAGGTACATTAAAAGTCACAAAACGTGCTCAACTAGGCCTGAAAGTGCATTTAAAGCAATAAAAACTCAAAATGAGTGTCACGCCTAAACCAAAGGACTTATACACACATTTCAACATGTATTTAGTTCAGGTTGACCTCCTGAAGCCTAAATGAGCATTAATTTGACTACACAACTTATTCCTATGAAGGAACATTCAAAGTAAAAAAACGGGCTCAATTCGGACTGAAAGTGCATTTAAAGCAATAAAAACTGAAAATGAGTGTCACGCCTAAACCAAAGGACTTATGCACACATTTCAACATGTATTTAGTTCAGGTTGACCTCCTGAAGCCTAAATGAGCATTAATTTGACTACACAACTTATTCCTATGAAGGTACATTCAAAGTCACAAAACGTGCTCAACTAGGCCTGAAAGTGCATTTAAAGCAATAAAAACTCAAAATGAGTGTCACGCCTAAACCAAAGGACGTCTGCACACATTTCAACGTCTAAAGTGTTGTTTCCGATGCCTGCTAGTGTATGTGTGCGTGCGTGTGTGAGAGTGTGTAAGTGTGTGCGTGTGTTTGTGTGTGTTTGTGTGGGTGCGTGCGTGTGTGTGTTGTGCGCACCCCCCCCCCCAAAAAGTACTGTATTCGGATAAAAATGACGAATTACTCAGAGGTTTTAACTTTTGCTTGCACTTGATTTGTTCTGACACCGACGACGTCCACCAATGACAGCCCGAGTGGATCTAGCCCACGTGGTGTGAGAGCAGGGGGAGGTGAAAAGATGCAAAGCCTAGGTGATTGGCTGTGCATCTTTCAGTCTTCCACGTGGGTTAGTCTTTGATCTTCAATCAGTGTCCAAATGTTGTTTACATGCGTAGCGTGTGCGGATGTGTGTGCCTCTCATGAGTTTGTGTGTGTGTTTGCGCGCGCGTGATCGTGTGCCCATACATGTGTGAGTGTTTCTTTGATCTAAATCATCGTTGGTGTGTTGTTTACGATACGTGCTCGTCTGTGCGTACGTTTGTGTGAGTGTGTGTGCGTGCGTTTGTGTGTGTGCTTGCTGCGTGCTGGCGCGCTCGGAAGCGTGTGTGTCACAGAGAAAGAGAGGGAGCGGGATCGCTGGCCTGTATGTACTCTATGTGAAACACACAGGACATTTGTAATTTCGTCCCTTTCACATTTTTTGGCTTTTTTAAAAATAAAACTTATTTCATCAATGGTTCATAATGTGTGTCACGCCTAGACCAAATGACTTATGCACACATTTCAACATTTATTTAGTTCAGGTTGACCTCCTGAAGCCTAAATGAGCATTAATTTGACTACACAACTCATTCCTATGAAGGTACATTCAAAGTCACAAAACGTGCTCAACTAGGCCTGAAAGTGCATTTAAAGCAATAAAAACTCAAAATGAGTGTCACGCCTAAACCAAAGGACTTATGCACACATTTCAACGTGTATTTAGTTCAGGTTGACATTCTGAAGCCTAAATGAGCATTAATTTGCCTACACAACTCATTCCTATGAAGGTACATTCAAAGTCACAAAACGTGCTCAACTAGGCCTGAAAGTGCATTTAAAGCAATAAAAACTCAAAATGAGTGTCACGCCTAAACCAAAGGACTTATGCACACATTTCAACATGTATTTAGTTCAGGTTGACCTCCTGAAGCCTAAATCACCATTAATTTGACTACACAACTTAATCCTATGAAGATACATTCAAAGTAAAAAAACGGGCTCAACTCGGACTGAAAGTGCATTTAAAGCAATAAAAACTGAAAATGAGTGTCACGCCTAAACCAAAGGACTTATGCACACATTTCAACATGTATTTAGTTCAGGTTGACATTCTGAAGCCTAAATGAGCATTAATTTGACTACACAACTCATTCCTATGAAGGAACATTCAAAGTAAAAAAACGGGCTCAACTCGGACTGAAAGTGCATTTAAAGCAATAAAAACTGAAAATGAGTGTCACGCCTAAACCAAAGGACTTATGCACACATTTCAACATGTATGTAGTTCAGGTTGACCTCCTGAAGCCTAAATGAGCATTAATTTGACTACACAACTCATTCCTATGAAGGTACATTCAAAGTCACAAAACGTGCTCAACTAGGCCTGGAAGTGCATTTAAAGCAATAAAAACTCAAAATGAGTGTCACGCCTAAACCAAAGGACTTATGCACACATTTCAACATGTATTTAGTTCAGGTTGACCTCCTGAAGCCTAAATCACCATTAATTTGACTACACAACTTAATCCTATGAAGATACATTCAAATTAAAAAAACCGGCTCAACTCGGACTGAAAGTGCATTTAAAGCAATAAAAACTGAAAATGAGTGTCACGCCTAAACCAAAGGACTTATGCACACATTTCAACATTTATTTAGTTCAGGTTGACCTCCTGAAGCCTAAATCACCATTAATTTGACTACACAACTTATTCCTATGAAGATACATTCAAAGTAAAAAAACGTGCTCTACTCGGCCTGAAAATGCATTTAAAGCAATAAAAACTCAAAATGAGTGTCGCGCCTAAACCAAAGGCTTTACGCACACATTTCAACATGTATTTAGTTCAGGTTGACCTCCTGAAGCCTAAATGAGCATTAATTTGACTACACAACTCATTCCTATGAAGGAACATTCAAAGTAAAAAAACGGGCTCAACTCGGACTGAAAGTGCATTTAAAGCAATAAAAACTGAAAATGAGTGTCACGCCTAAACTAAAGGACTTATGCACACATTTCAACATGTATTTAGTTCAGGTTGACCTCCTGAAGCCTAAATGAGCATTAATTTGACTACACAACTCATTCCTATGAAGGTACATTCAAAGTCACAAAACGTGCTCAACTAGGCCTGAAAGTGCATTTAAAGCAATAAAAACTCAAAATGAGTGTCACGTCTAAACCAAAGGACTTATGCACACATTTCAACATGTATTTAGTTCAAGTTGACATTCTGAAGCCTAAATGAGCATTAATTTGACTACACAACTTATTCCTATGAAGATACATTCAAAGTAAAAAAACGGCTCAACTCGGACTGAAAGTGCATTTAAAGCAATAAAAACTGAAAATGAGTGTCACGCCTAAACCAAAGGACTTATGCACACATTTCAACATGTATTTAGTTCAGGTTAACCTCCTGAACCCTAAATGAGCATTAATTTGACTACACAACTCATTCCTATGAAGGTACATTCAAAGTCACAAAACGTGCTCAACTAGGCCTGAAAGTGCATTTAAAGCAATAAAAACTCAAAATGAGTGTCACGCCTAAACCAAAGGACTTATGCACACATTTCAACATGTATTTAGTTCAGGTTGACGTCCTGAAGCCTAAATGAGCATTAATTTGACTACACAACTTATTCCTATGAAGATACATTCAAAGTAAAAAAACGTGCTCTACTCGGCCTGAAAATGCATTTAAAGCAATAAAAACTCAAAATGAGTGTCACGCCTAAACCAAAGGACTTATGCACACATTTCAACATGTATTTAGTTCAGGTTGACCTTCTGAAGCCTAAATGAGCATTAATTTGACTACACAACTCATTCCTATGAAGGAACATTCAAAGTAAAAAAACGGGCTCAACTCGGACTGAAAGTGCCTTTAAAGCAATAACAACTGAAAATGAGTGTCACGCCTAAACCAAAGGACTTATGCACACATTTCAACATGTATTTAGTTCAGGTTGACGTCCTGAAGCCTAAATGAGCATTAATTTGACTACACAACTTATTCCTATGAAGATACATTCAAAGTAAAAAAACGTGCTCTACTCGGCCTGAAAATGCATTTAAAGCAATAAAAACTCAAAATGAGTGTCGCGCCTAAACCAAAGGCCTTACGCACACATTTCAACATGTATTTAGTTCAGGTTGACCTCCTGAAGCCTAAATGAGCATTAATTTGACTACACAACTCATTCCTATGAAGGTACATTGAAAGTCACAAAACGTGCTCAACTAGGCCTGAAAGTGCATTTAAAGCAATAAAAACTCAAAATGAGTGTCACGCCTAAACCAAAGGACTTATGCACACATTTCAACATGTATTTAGTTCAGGTTGACATTCTGAAGCCTAAATGAGCATTAATTTGACTACACAACTTATTCCTATGAAGATACATTCAAAGTAAAAAAACGGCTCAACTCGGACTGAAAGTGCATTTAAAGCAATAAAAACTGAAAATGAGTGTCACGCCTAAACCAAAGGACTTATGCACACATTTCAACATGTATTTAGTTCAGGTTGACCTCCTGAAGCCTAAATGAGCATTAATTTGACTACACAACTCATTCCTATGAAGGTACATTCAAAGTCACAAAACGTGCTCAACTAGGCCTGAAAGTGCATTTAAAGCAATAAAAACTCAAAATGAGTGTCACGCCTAAACCAAAGGACTTATGCACACATTTCAACATGTATTTAGTTCAGGTTGACCTCCTGAAGCCTAAATCACCATTAATTTGACTACACAACTTAATCCTATGAAGATACATTCAAAGTAAAAAAACGGGCTCAACTCGGACTGAAAGTGCATTTAAAGCAATAAAAACTGAAAATGAGTGTCACGCCTAAACCAAAGGACTTATGCACACATTTCAACATGTATTTAGTTCAGGGTGACCTCCTTGAAGCCTAAATGAGCATTAATTTGACTACACAACTCATTCCTATGAAGGTACATTCAAAGTCACAAAACGTGCTCAACTAGGCCTGAAAGTGCATTTAAAGCAATAAAAACTGAAAATGAGTGTCACGCCTAAACCAAAGGATTTATGCACACATTTCAACATGTATTTAGTTCATGTTGACCTCCTGACGCCTAAATCACCATTAATTTGACTACACAACTTATTCCTATGAAGAAACATTCAAAGTAAAAAAACGGGCTCAACTCGGACTGAAAGTGCATTTAAAGCAATAAAAACTGAAAATGAGTGTCACGCCTAAACCAAAGGACTTATGCACACATTTCAACATGTATTTAGTTCAGGTTGACGTCCTGAAGCCTAAATGAGCATTAATTTGACTACACAACTTATTCCTATGAAGATACATTCAAAGTAAAAAAACGTGTTCTACTCGGCCTGAAAATGCATTTAAAGCAATAAAAACTCAAAATGAGTGTCGCGCCTAAACCAAAGGCCTTACGCACACATTTGAACATGTATTTAGTTCAGGTTGACCTCCTGAAGCCTAAATGAGCATTAATTTGACTACACAACTCATTCCTATGAAGGTACATTCAAAGTCACAAAACGTGCTCAACTAGGCCTGAAAGTGCATTTAAAGCAATAAAAACTCAAAATGAGTGTCACGCCTAAACCAAAGGACTTATGCACACATTTCAACATGTATTTAGTTCAGGTTGACATTCTGAAGCCTAAATGAGCATTAATTTGACTACACAACTTATTCCTATGAAGATACATTTAAAGTAAAAAAACGGCTCAACTCGGACTGAAAGTGCATTTAAAGCAATAATAACTGAAAATGAGTGTCACGCCTAAACCAAAGGACTTATGCACACATTTCAACATGTATTTAGTTCAGGGTGACCTCCTTGAAGCCTAAATGAGCATTAATTTGACTACACAACTCATTCCTATGAAGGTACATTCAAAGTCACAAAACGTGCTCAACTAGGCCTGAAAGTGCATTTAAAGCAATAAAAAACTCAAAAATGAGTGTCACGCATAAACCAAAGGACTTATGCACACATTTCAACATGTATTTAGTTCAGGTTGACATTCTGAAGCCTAAATCACCATTAATTTGACTACACAACTTATTCCTATGAAGATACATTCAAAGTAAAAAAACGGCTCAACTCGGACTGAAAGTGCATTTAAAGCAATAAAAACTGAAAATGAGTGTCACGCCTAAACCAAAGGACTTATGCACACATTTCAACATGTATGTAGTTCAGGTTGACCTCCTGAAGCCTAAATGAGCATTAATTTGACTACACAACTCATTCCTATGAAGGTACATTCAAAGTCACAAAACGTGCTCAACTAGGCCTGAAAGTGCATTTAAAGCAATAAAAACTCAAAATGAGTGTCACGCCTAAACCAAAGGACTTATGCACACATTTCAACATGTATTTAGTTCAGGTTGACCTTCTGAAGCCTAAATGAGCATTAATTTGACTACACAACTCATTCCTATGAAGGAACATTCAAAGTAAAAAAACGGGCTCAACTCGGACTGAAAGTGCATTTAAAGCAATAAAAACTGAAAATGAGTGTCACGCCTAAACCAAAGGATTTATGCACACATTTCAACATGTATTTAGTTCATGTTGACCTCCTGACGCCTAAATCACCATTAATTTGACTACACAACTTATTCCTATGAAGAAACATTCAAAGTAAAAAAACGGGCTCAACTCGGACTGAAAGTGCATTTAAAGCAATAAAAACTCAAAATGAGTGTCGCGCCTAAACCAAAGGCCTTACGCACACATTTCAACATGTATTTAGTTCAGGTTGACCTCCTGAAGCCTAAATGAGCATTAATTTGACTACACAACTCATTCCTATGAAGGTACATTCAAAGTCACAAAACGTGCTCAACTAGGCCTGAAAGTGCATTTAAAGCAATAAAAACTCAAAATGAGTGTCACGCCTAAACCAAAGGACTTATGCACACATTTCAACATGTATTTAGTTCAGGTTGACCTCCTGAAGCCTAAATCACCATTAATTTGACTACACAACTTATTCCTATGAAGATACATTCAAAGTCACAAAACGTGCTCAACTCGGACTGAAAGTGCATTTAAAGCAATAAAAACTGAAAATGTGTGTCACGCCTAAACCAAAGGACTTATGCACACATTTCAACATGTATTTAGTTCAGGTTGACCTCCTGAAGCCTAAATGAGCATTAATTTGACTACACAACTCATTCCTATGAAGGTACATTCAAAGTCACAAAACGTGCTCAACTAGGCCTGAAAGTGCATTTAAAGCAATAAAAACTGAAAATGAGTGTCACGCCAAAACCAAAGGACTTATGCACACATTTCAACATGTATTTAGTTCAGGTTGACCTCCTGAAGCCTAAATGAGCATTTATTTGACTACACAACTCATTCCTATGAAGGTACATTCAAAGTCACAAAACGTGCTCAACTCGGACTGAAAGTGCATTTAAAGCAATAAAAACTGAAAATGTGTGTCACGCCTAAACCAAAGGACTTATGCACACATTTCAACATGTATTTAGTTCAGGTTGACCTCCTGAAGCCTAAATGAGCATTAATTTGACTACACAACTCATTCCTATGAAGGTACATTCAAAGTCACAAAACGTGCTCAACTAGGCCTGAAAGTGCATTTAAAGCAATAAAAACTCGAAATGAGTGTCACGCCTAAACCAAAGGACTTATGCACACATTTCAACATGTATTTAGTTCAGGTTGACCTCCTGAAGCCTAAATCACCATTAATTTGACTACACAACTTAATCCTATGAAGATACATTCAAAGTAAAAAAAACGGGCTCAACTCGGACTGAAAGTGCATTTAAAGCAATAAAAACTGAAAATGAGTGTCACGCCTAAACCAAAGGACTTATGCACACATTTCAACATGTATTTAGTTCAGGTTGACGTCCTGAAGCCTAAATGAGCATTAATTTGACTACACAACTTATTCCTATGAAGATACATTCAAAGTAAAAAAACGTGCTCTACTCGGCCTGAAAATGCATTTAAAGCAATAAAAACTCAAAATGAGTGTCACGCCTAAACCAAAGGACTTATGCACACATTTCAACATGTATTTAGTTCAGGTTGACCTTCTGAAGCCTAAATGAGCATTAATTTGACTACACAACTCATTCCTATGAAGGAACATTCAAAGTAAAAAAACGGGCTCAACTCGGACTGAAAGTGCATTTAAAGCAATAACAACTGAAAATGAGTGTCACGCCTAAACCAAAGGACTTATGCACACATTTCAACATGTATTTAGTTCAGGTTGACGTCCTGAAGCCTAAATGAGCATTAATTTGACTACACAACTTATTCCTATGAAGATACATTCAAAGTAAAAAAACGTGCTCTACTCGGCCTGAAAATGCATTTAAAGCAATAAAAACTCAAAATGAGTGTCGCGCCTAAACCAAAGGCCTTACGCACACATTTCAACATGTATTTAGTTCAGGTTGACCTCCTGAAGCCTAAATGAGCATTAATTTGACTACACAACTCATTCCTATGAAGGTACATTCAAAGTCACAAAACGTGCTCAACTAGGCCTGAAAGTGCATTTAAAGCAATAAAAACTCAAAATGAGTGTCACGCCTAAACCAAAGGACTTATGCACACATTTCAACATGTATTTAGTTCAGGTTGACCTCCTGAAGCCTAAATCACCATTAATTTGACTACACAACTTATTCCTATGAAGATACATTCAAAGTAAAAAAACGGGCTCAACTCGGACTGAAAGTGCATTTAAAGCAATAAAAACTGAAAATGAGTGTCACGCCTAAACCAAAGGACTTATGCACACATTTCAACATGTATTTAGTTCAGGTTGACGTCCTGAAGCCTAAATGAGCATTAATCTGACTACACAACTTATTCCTATGAAGATACATTCAAAGTAAAAAAACGTGCTCTACTCGGCCTGAAAATGCATTTAAAGCAATAAAAACTCAAAATGAGTGTCGCGCCTAAACCAAAGACCTTACGCACACATTTCAACATGTATTTAGTTCAGGTTGACCTCCTGAAGCCTAAATGAGCATTAATTTGACTACACAACTCATTCCTATGAAGGTACATTCAAAGTCACAAAACGTGCTCAACTAGGCCTGAAAGTGCATTTAAAGCAATAAAAACTCAAAATGAGTGTCACGCCTAAACCAAAGGACTTATGCACACATTTCAACATGTATTTAGTTCAGGTTGACCTCCTGAAGCCTAAATCACCATTAATTTGACTACACAACTTAATCCTATGAAGATACATTCAAAGTAAAAAAACGGGCTCAACTCGGACTGAAAGTGCATTTAAAGCAATAAAAACTGAAAATGAGTGTCACGCCTAAACCAAAGGACTTATGCACACATTTCAACATGTATTTAGTTCAGGTTGACCTCCTGAAGCCTAAATGAGCATTAATTTGACTACACAACTCATTCCTATGAAGGTACATTCAAAGTCACAAAACGTGCTCAACTAGGCCTGAAAGTGCATTTAAAGCAATAAAAACTCAAAATGAGTGTCACGCCTAAACCAAAGGACTTATGCACACATTTCAACATGTATTTAGTTCAGGTTGACCTCCTGAAGCCTAAATCACCATTAATTTGACTACACAACTTAATCCTATGAAGATACATTCAAAGTAAAAAAACGGGCTCAACTCGGACTGAAAGTGCATTTAAAGCAATAAAAACTGAAAATGAGTGTCACGCCTAAACCAAAGGACTTATGCACACATTTCAACATGTATTTAGTTCAGGGTGACCTCCTTGAAGCCTAAATGAGCATTAATTTGACTACACAACTCATTCCTATGAAGGTACATTCAAAGTCACAAAACGTGCTCAACTAGGCCTGAAAGTGCATTTAAAGCAATAAAAACTGAAAATGAGTGTCACGCCTAAACCAAAGGATTTATGCACACATTTCAACATGTATTTAGTTCATGTTGACCTCCTGACGCCTAAATCACCATTAATTTGACTACACAACTTATTCCTATGAAGAAACATTCAAAGTAAAAAAACGGGCTCAACTCGGACTGAAAGTGCATTTAAAGCAATAAAAACTGAAAATGAGTGTCACGCCTAAACCAAAGGACTTATGCACACATTTCAACATGTATTTAGTTCAGGTTGACGTCCTGAAGCCTAAATGAGCATTAATTTGACTACACAACTTATTCCTATGAAGATACATTCAAAGTAAAAAAACGTGTTCTACTCGGCCTGAAAATGCATTTAAAGCAATAAAAACTCAAAATGAGTGTCGCGCCTAAACCAAAGGCCTTACGCACACATTTGAACATGTATTTAGTTCAGGTTGACCTCCTGAAGCCTAAATGAGCATTAATTTGACTACACAACTCATTCCTATGAAGGTACATTCAAAGTCACAAAACGTGCTCAACTAGGCCTGAAAGTGCATTTAAAGCAATAAAAACTCAAAATGAGTGTCACGCCTAAACCAAAGGACTTATGCACACATTTCAACATGTATTTAGTTCAGGTTGACATTCTGAAGCCTAAATGAGCATTAATTTGACTACACAACTTATTCCTATGAAGATACATTTAAAGTAAAAAAACGGCTCAACTCGGACTGAAAGTGCATTTAAAGCAATAATAACTGAAAATGAGTGTCACGCCTAAACCAAAGGACTTATGCACACATTTCAACATGTATTTAGTTCAGGGTGACCTCCTTGAAGCCTAAATGAGCATTAATTTGACTACACAACTCATTCCTATGAAGGTACATTCAAAGTCACAAAACGTGCTCAACTAGGCCTGAAAGTGCATTTAAAGCAATAAAAAACTCAAAAATGAGTGTCACGCATAAACCAAAGGACTTATGCACACATTTCAACATGTATTTAGTTCAGGTTGACATTCTGAAGCCTAAATCACCATTAATTTGACTACACAACTTATTCCTATGAAGATACATTCAAAGTAAAAAAACGGCTCAACTCGGACTGAAAGTGCATTTAAAGCAATAAAAACTGAAAATGAGTGTCACGCCTAAACCAAAGGACTTATGCACACATTTCAACATGTATGTAGTTCAGGTTGACCTCCTGAAGCCTAAATGAGCATTAATTTGACTACACAACTCATTCCTATGAAGGTACATTCAAAGTCACAAAACGTGCTCAACTAGGCCTGAAAGTGCATTTAAAGCAATAAAAACTCAAAATGAGTGTCACGCCTAAACCAAAGGACTTATGCACACATTTCAACATGTATTTAGTTCAGGTTGACCTTCTGAAGCCTAAATGAGCATTAATTTGACTACACAACTCATTCCTATGAAGGAACATTCAAAGTAAAAAAACGGGCTCAACTCGGACTGAAAGTGCATTTAAAGCAATAAAAACTGAAAATGAGTGTCACGCCTAAACCAAAGGATTTATGCACACATTTCAACATGTATTTAGTTCATGTTGACCTCCTGACGCCTAAATCACCATTAATTTGACTACACAACTTATTCCTATGAAGAAACATTCAAAGTAAAAAAACGGGCTCAACTCGGACTGAAAGTGCATTTAAAGCAATAAAAACTCAAAATGAGTGTCGCGCCTAAACCAAAGGCCTTACGCACACATTTCAACATGTATTTAGTTCAGGTTGACCTCCTGAAGCCTAAATGAGCATTAATTTGACTACACAACTCATTCCTATGAAGGTACATTCAAAGTCACAAAACGTGCTCAACTAGGCCTGAAAGTGCATTTAAAGCAATAAAAACTCAAAATGAGTGTCACGCCTAAACCAAAGGACTTATGCACACATTTCAACATGTATTTAGTTCAGGTTGACCTCCTGAAGCCTAAATCACCATTAATTTGACTACACAACTTATTCCTATGAAGATACATTCAAAGTCACAAAACGTGCTCAACTCGGACTGAAAGTGCATTTAAAGCAATAAAAACTGAAAATGTGTGTCACGCCTAAACCAAAGGACTTATGCACACATTTCAACATGTATTTAGTTCAGGTTGACCTCCTGAAGCCTAAATGAGCATTAATTTGACTACACAACTCATTCCTATGAAGGTACATTCAAAGTCACAAAACGTGCTCAACTAGGCCTGAAAGTGCATTTAAAGCAATAAAAACTGAAAATGAGTGTCACGCCAAAACCAAAGGACTTATGCACACATTTCAACATGTATTTAGTTCAGGTTGACCTCCTGAAGCCTAAATGAGCATTTATTTGACTACACAACTCATTCCTATGAAGGTACATTCAAAGTCACAAAACGTGCTCAACTCGGACTGAAAGTGCATTTAAAGCAATAAAAACTGAAAATGTGTGTCACGCCTAAACCAAAGGACTTATGCACACATTTCAACATGTATTTAGTTCAGGTTGACCTCCTGAAGCCTAAATGAGCATTAATTTGACTACACAACTCATTCCTATGAAGGTACATTCAAAGTCACAAAACGTGCTCAACTAGGCCTGAAAGTGCATTTAAAGCAATAAAAACTCGAAATGAGTGTCACGCCTAAACCAAAGGACTTATGCACACATTTCAACATGTATTTAGTTCAGGTTGACCTCCTGAAGCCTAAATCACCATTAATTTGACTACACAACTTAATCCTATGAAGATACATTCAAAGTAAAAAAAACGGGCTCAACTCGGACTGAAAGTGCATTTAAAGCAATAAAAACTGAAAATGAGTGTCACGCCTAAACCAAAGGACTTATGCACACATTTCAACATGTATTTAGTTCAGGTTGACGTCCTGAAGCCTAAATGAGCATTAATTTGACTACACAACTTATTCCTATGAAGATACATTCAAAGTAAAAAAACGTGCTCTACTCGGCCTGAAAATGCATTTAAAGCAATAAAAACTCAAAATGAGTGTCACGCCTAAACCAAAGGACTTATGCACACATTTCAACATGTATTTAGTTCAGGTTGACCTTCTGAAGCCTAAATGAGCATTAATTTGACTACACAACTCATTCCTATGAAGGAACATTCAAAGTAAAAAAACGGGCTCAACTCGGACTGAAAGTGCATTTAAAGCAATAACAACTGAAAATGAGTGTCACGCCTAAACCAAAGGACTTATGCACACATTTCAACATGTATTTAGTTCAGGTTGACGTCCTGAAGCCTAAATGAGCATTAATTTGACTACACAACTTATTCCTATGAAGATACATTCAAAGTAAAAAAACGTGCTCTACTCGGCCTGAAAATGCATTTAAAGCAATAAAAACTCAAAATGAGTGTCGCGCCTAAACCAAAGGCCTTACGCACACATTTCAACATGTATTTAGTTCAGGTTGACCTCCTGAAGCCTAAATGAGCATTAATTTGACTACACAACTCATTCCTATGAAGGTACATTCAAAGTCACAAAACGTGCTCAACTCGGCCTGAAAGTGCATTTAAAGCAATAAAAACTCAAAATGAGTGTCACGCCTAAACCAAAGGACTTATGCACACATTTCAACATGTATTTAGTTCAGGTTGACCTCCTGAAGCCTAAATCACCATTAATTTGACTACACAACTTATTCCTATGAAGATACATTCAAAGTAAAAAAACGGGCTCAACTCGGACTGAAAGTGCATTTAAAGCAATAAAAACTGAAAATGAGTGTCACGCCTAAACCAAAGGACTTATGCACACATTTCAACATGTATTTAGTTCAGGTTGACGTCCTGAAGCCTAAATGAGCATTAATCTGACTACACAACTTATTCCTATGAAGATACATTCAAAGTAAAAAAACGTGCTCTACTCGGCCTGAAAATGCATTTAAAGCAATAAAAACTCAAAATGAGTGTCGCGCCTAAACCAAAGACCTTACGCACACATTTCAACATGTATTTAGTTCAGGTTGACCTCCTGAAGCCTAAATGAGCATTAATTTGACTACACAACTCATTCCTATGAAGGTACATTCAAAGTCACAAAACGTGCTCAACTAGGCCTGAAAGTGCATTTAAAGCAATAAAAACTCAAAATGAGTGTCACGCCTAAACCAAAGGACTTATGCACACATTTCAACATGTATTTAGTTCAGGTTGACCTCCTGAAGCCTAAATCACCATTAATTTGACTACACAACTTAATCCTATGAAGATACATTCAAAGTAAAAAAACGGGCTCAACTCGGACTGAAAGTGCATTTAAAGCAATAAAAACTGAAAATGAGTGTCACGCCTAAACCAAAGGACTTATGCACACATTTCAACATGTATTTAGTTCAGGGTGACCTCCTTGAAGCCTAAATGAGCATTAATTTGACTACACAACTCATTCCTATGAAGGTACATTCAAAGTCACAAAACGTGCTCAACTAGGCCTGAAAGTGCATTTAAAGCAATAAAAACTGAAAATGAGTGTCACGCCTAAACCAAAGGATTTATGCACACATTTCAACATGTATTTAGTTCATGTTGACCTCCTGACGCCTAAATCACCATTAATTTGACTACACAACTTATTCCTATGAAGAAACATTCAAAGTAAAAAAACGGGCTCAACTCGGACTGAAAGTGCATTTAAAGCAATAAAAACTGAAAATGAGTGTCACGCCTAAACCAAAGGACTTATGCACACATTTCAACATGTATTTAGTTCAGGTTGACGTCCTGAAGCCTAAATGAGCATTAATTTGACTACACAACTTATTCCTATGAAGATACATTCAAAGTAAAAAAACGTGTTCTACTCGGCCTGAAAATGCATTTAAAGCAATAAAAACTCAAAATGAGTGTCGCGCCTAAACCAAAGGCCTTACGCACACATTTCAACATGTATGTAGTTCAGGTTGACCTCCTGAAGCCTAAATGAGCATTAATTTGACTACACAACTCATTCCTATGAAGGTACATTCAAAGTAAAAAAAACGGGCTCAACTCGGACTGAAAGTGCATTTAAAGCAATAAAAACTGAAAATGAGTGTCACGCCTAAACCAAAGGACTTATGCACACATTTCAACATGTATTTAGTTCAGGTTGACATTCTGAAGCCTAAATCACCATTAATTTGACTACACAACTTATTCCTATGAAGATACATTCAAAGTAAAAAAACGGCTCAACTCGGACTGAAAGTGCATTTAAAGCAATAAAAACTGAAAATGAGTGTCACGCCTAAACCAAAGGACTTATGCACACATTTCAACATGTATGTAGTTCAGGTTGACCTCCTGAAGCCTAAATGAGCATTAATTTGACTACACAACTCATTCCTATGAAGGTACATTCAAAGTCACAAAACGTGCTCAACTAGGCCTGAAAGTGCATTTAAAGCAATAAAAACTCAAAATGAGTGTCACGCCTAAACCAAAGGACTTATGCACACATTTCAACATGTATTTAGTTCAGGTTGACCTTCTGAAGCCTAAATGAGCATTAATTTGACTACACAACTCATTCCTATGAAGGAACATTCAAAGTAAAAAAACGGGCTCAACTCGGACTGAAAGTGCATTTAAAGCAATAAAAACTGAAAATGAGTGTCACGCCTAAACCAAAGGATTTATGCACACATTTCAACATGTATTTAGTTCATGTTGACCTCCTGACGCCTAAATCACCATTAATTTGACTACACAACTTATTCCTATGAAGAAACATTCAAAGTAAAAAAACGGGCTCAACTCGGACTGAAAGTGCATTTAAAGCAATAAAAACTCAAAATGAGTGTCGCGCCTAAACCAAAGGCCTTACGCACACATTTCAACATGTATTTAGTTCAGGTTGACCTCCTGAAGCCTAAATGAGCATTAATTTGACTACACAACTCATTCCTATGAAGGTACATTCAAAGTCACAAAACGTGCTCAACTAGGCCTGAAAGTGCATTTAAAGCAATAAAAACTCAAAATGAGTGTCACGCCTAAACCAAAGGACTTATGCACACATTTCAACATGTATTTAGTTCAGGTTGACCTCCTGAAGCCTAAATCACCATTAATTTGACTACACAACTTATTCCTATGAAGATACATTCAAAGTCACAAAACGTGCTCAACTCGGACTGAAAGTGCATTTAAAGCAATAAAAACTGAAAATGTGTGTCACGCCTAAACCAAAGGACTTATGCACACATTTCAACATGTATTTAGTTCAGGTTGACCTCCTGAAGCCTAAATGAGCATTAATTTGACTACACAACTCATTCCTATGAAGGTACATTCAAAGTCACAAAACGTGCTCAACTAGGCCTGAAAGTGCATTTAAAGCAATAAAAACTGAAAATGAGTGTCACGCCAAAACCAAAGGACTTATGCACACATTTCAACATGTATTTAGTTCAGGTTGACCTCCTGAAGCCTAAATGAGCATTTATTTGACTACACAACTCATTCCTATGAAGGTACATTCAAAGTCACAAAACGTGCTCAACTCGGACTGAAAGTGCATTTAAAGCAATAAAAACTGAAAATGTGTGTCACGCCTAAACCAAAGGACTTATGCACACATTTCAACATGTATTTAGTTCAGGTTGACCTCCTGAAGCCTAAATGAGCATTAATTTGACTACACAACTCATTCCTATGAAGGTACATTCAAAGTCACAAAACGTGCTCAACTAGGCCTGAAAGTGCATTTAAAGCAATAAAAACTCGAAATGAGTGTCACGCCTAAACCAAAGGACTTATGCACACATTTCAACATGTATTTAGTTCAGGTTGACCTCCTGAAGCCTAAATCACCATTAATTTGACTACACAACTTAATCCTATGAAGATACATTCAAAGTAAAAAAAACGGGCTCAACTCGGACTGAAAGTGCATTTAAAGCAATAAAAACTGAAAATGAGTGTCACGCCTAAACCAAAGGACTTATGCACACATTTCAACATGTATTTAGTTCAGGTTGACGTCCTGAAGCCTAAATGAGCATTAATTTGACTACACAACTTATTCCTATGAAGATACATTCAAAGTAAAAAAACGTGCTCTACTCGGCCTGAAAATGCATTTAAAGCAATAAAAACTCAAAATGAGTGTCACGCCTAAACCAAAGGACTTATGCACACATTTCAACATGTATTTAGTTCAGGTTGACCTTCTGAAGCCTAAATGAGCATTAATTTGACTACACAACTCATTCCTATGAAGGAACATTCAAAGTAAAAAAACGGGCTCAACTCGGACTGAAAGTGCATTTAAAGCAATAACAACTGAAAATGAGTGTCACGCCTAAACCAAAGGACTTATGCACACATTTCAACATGTATTTAGTTCAGGTTGACGTCCTGAAGCCTAAATGAGCATTAATTTGACTACACAACTTATTCCTATGAAGATACATTCAAAGTAAAAAAACGTGCTCTACTCGGCCTGAAAATGCATTTAAAGCAATAAAAACTCAAAATGAGTGTCGCGCCTAAACCAAAGGCCTTACGCACACATTTCAACATGTATTTAGTTCAGGTTGACCTCCTGAAGCCTAAATGAGCATTAATTTGACTACACAACTCATTCCTATGAAGGTACATTCAAAGTCACAAAACGTGCTCAACTCGGCCTGAAAGTGCATTTAAAGCAATAAAAACTCAAAATGAGTGTCACGCCTAAACCAAAGGACTTATGCACACATTTCAACATGTATTTAGTTCAGGTTGACCTCCTGAAGCCTAAATCACCATTAATTTGACTACACAACTTATTCCTATGAAGATACATTCAAAGTAAAAAAACGGGCTCAACTCGGACTGAAAGTGCATTTAAAGCAATAAAAACTGAAAATGAGTGTCACGCCTAAACCAAAGGACTTATGCACACATTTCAACATGTATTTAGTTCAGGTTGACGTCCTGAAGCCTAAATGAGCATTAATCTGACTACACAACTTATTCCTATGAAGATACATTCAAAGTAAAAAAACGTGCTCTACTCGGCCTGAAAATGCATTTAAAGCAATAAAAACTCAAAATGAGTGTCGCGCCTAAACCAAAGACCTTACGCACACATTTCAACATGTATTTAGTTCAGGTTGACCTCCTGAAGCCTAAATGAGCATTAATTTGACTACACAACTCATTCCTATGAAGGTACATTCAAAGTCACAAAACGTGCTCAACTAGGCCTGAAAGTGCATTTAAAGCAATAAAAACTCAAAATGAGTGTCACGCCTAAACCAAAGGACTTATGCACACATTTCAACATGTATTTAGTTCAGGTTGACCTCCTGAAGCCTAAATCACCATTAATTTGACTACACAACTTAATCCTATGAAGATACATTCAAAGTAAAAAAACGGGCTCAACTCGGACTGAAAGTGCATTTAAAGCAATAAAAACTGAAAATGAGTGTCACGCCTAAACCAAAGGACTTATGCACACATTTCAACATGTATTTAGTTCAGGGTGACCTCCTTGAAGCCTAAATGAGCATTAATTTGACTACACAACTCATTCCTATGAAGGTACATTCAAAGTCACAAAACGTGCTCAACTAGGCCTGAAAGTGCATTTAAAGCAATAAAAACTGAAAATGAGTGTCACGCCTAAACCAAAGGATTTATGCACACATTTCAACATGTATTTAGTTCATGTTGACCTCCTGACGCCTAAATCACCATTAATTTGACTACACAACTTATTCCTATGAAGAAACATTCAAAGTAAAAAAACGGGCTCAACTCGGACTGAAAGTGCATTTAAAGCAATAAAAACTGAAAATGAGTGTCACGCCTAAACCAAAGGACTTATGCACACATTTCAACATGTATTTAGTTCAGGTTGACGTCCTGAAGCCTAAATGAGCATTAATTTGACTACACAACTTATTCCTATGAAGATACATTCAAAGTAAAAAAACGTGTTCTACTCGGCCTGAAAATGCATTTAAAGCAATAAAAACTCAAAATGAGTGTCGCGCCTAAACCAAAGGCCTTACGCACACATTTGAACATGTATTTAGTTCAGGTTGACCTCCTGAAGCCTAAATGAGCATTAATTTGACTACACAACTCATTCCTATGAAGGTACATTCAAAGTCACAAAACGTGCTCAACTAGGCCTGAAAGTGCATTTAAAGCAATAAAAACTCAAAATGAGTGTCACGCCTAAACCAAAGGACTTATGCACACATTTCAACATGTATTTAGTTCAGGTTGACATTCTGAAGCCTAAATGAGCATTAATTTGACTACACAACTTATTCCTATGAAGATACATTTAAAGTAAAAAAACGGCTCAACTCGGACTGAAAGTGCATTTAAAGCAATAATAACTGAAAATGAGTGTCACGCCTAAACCAAAGGACTTATGCACACATTTCAACATGTATTTAGTTCAGGGTGACCTCCTTGAAGCCTAAATGAGCATTAATTTGACTACACAACTCATTCCTATGAAGGTACATTCAAAGTCACAAAACGTGCTCAACTAGGCCTGAAAGTGCATTTAAAGCAATAAAAAACTCAAAAATGAGTGTCACGCATAAACCAAAGGACTTATGCACACATTTCAACATGTATTTAGTTCAGGTTGACATTCTGAAGCCTAAATCACCATTAATTTGACTACACAACTTATTCCTATGAAGATACATTCAAAGTAAAAAAACGGCTCAACTCGGACTGAAAGTGCATTTAAAGCAATAAAAACTGAAAATGAGTGTCACGCCTAAACCAAAGGACTTATGCACACATTTCAACATGTATGTAGTTCAGGTTGACCTCCTGAAGCCTAAATGAGCATTAATTTGACTACACAACTCATTCCTATGAAGGTACATTCAAAGTCACAAAACGTGCTCAACTAGGCCTGAAAGTGCATTTAAAGCAATAAAAACTCAAAATGAGTGTCACGCCTAAACCAAAGGACTTATGCACACATTTCAACATGTATTTAGTTCAGGTTGACCTTCTGAAGCCTAAATGAGCATTAATTTGACTACACAACTCATTCCTATGAAGGAACATTCAAAGTAAAAAAACGGGCTCAACTCGGACTGAAAGTGCATTTAAAGCAATAAAAACTGAAAATGAGTGTCACGCCTAAACCAAAGGATTTATGCACACATTTCAACATGTATTTAGTTCATGTTGACCTCCTGACGCCTAAATCACCATTAATTTGACTACACAACTTATTCCTATGAAGAAACATTCAAAGTAAAAAAACGGGCTCAACTCGGACTGAAAGTGCATTTAAAGCAATAAAAACTCAAAATGAGTGTCGCGCCTAAACCAAAGGCCTTACGCACACATTTCAACATGTATTTAGTTCAGGTTGACCTCCTGAAGCCTAAATGAGCATTAATTTGACTACACAACTCATTCCTATGAAGGTACATTCAAAGTCACAAAACGTGCTCAACTAGGCCTGAAAGTGCATTTAAAGCAATAAAAACTCAAAATGAGTGTCACGCCTAAACCAAAGGACTTATGCACACATTTCAACATGTATTTAGTTCAGGTTGACCTCCTGAAGCCTAAATCACCATTAATTTGACTACACAACTTATTCCTATGAAGATACATTCAAAGTCACAAAACGTGCTCAACTCGGACTGAAAGTGCATTTAAAGCAATAAAAACTGAAAATGTGTGTCACGCCTAAACCAAAGGACTTATGCACACATTTCAACATGTATTTAGTTCAGGTTGACCTCCTGAAGCCTAAATGAGCATTAATTTGACTACACAACTCATTCCTATGAAGGTACATTCAAAGTCACAAAACGTGCTCAACTAGGCCTGAAAGTGCATTTAAAGCAATAAAAACTGAAAATGAGTGTCACGCCAAAACCAAAGGACTTATGCACACATTTCAACATGTATTTAGTTCAGGTTGACCTCCTGAAGCCTAAATGAGCATTTATTTGACTACACAACTCATTCCTATGAAGGTACATTCAAAGTCACAAAACGTGCTCAACTCGGACTGAAAGTGCATTTAAAGCAATAAAAACTGAAAATGTGTGTCACGCCTAAACCAAAGGACTTATGCACACATTTCAACATGTATTTAGTTCAGGTTGACCTCCTGAAGCCTAAATGAGCATTAATTTGACTACACAACTCATTCCTATGAAGGTACATTCAAAGTCACAAAACGTGCTCAACTAGGCCTGAAAGTGCATTTAAAGCAATAAAAACTCGAAATGAGTGTCACGCCTAAACCAAAGGACTTATGCACACATTTCAACATGTATTTAGTTCAGGTTGACCTCCTGAAGCCTAAATCACCATTAATTTGACTACACAACTTAATCCTATGAAGATACATTCAAAGTAAAAAAAACGGGCTCAACTCGGACTGAAAGTGCATTTAAAGCAATAAAAACTGAAAATGAGTGTCACGCCTAAACCAAAGGACTTATGCACACATTTCAACATGTATTTAGTTCAGGTTGACGTCCTGAAGCCTAAATGAGCATTAATTTGACTACACAACTTATTCCTATGAAGATACATTCAAAGTAAAAAAACGTGCTCTACTCGGCCTGAAAATGCATTTAAAGCAATAAAAACTCAAAATGAGTGTCACGCCTAAACCAAAGGACTTATGCACACATTTCAACATGTATTTAGTTCAGGTTGACCTTCTGAAGCCTAAATGAGCATTAATTTGACTACACAACTCATTCCTATGAAGGAACATTCAAAGTAAAAAAACGGGCTCAACTCGGACTGAAAGTGCATTTAAAGCAATAACAACTGAAAATGAGTGTCACGCCTAAACCAAAGGACTTATGCACACATTTCAACATGTATTTAGTTCAGGTTGACGTCCTGAAGCCTAAATGAGCATTAATTTGACTACACAACTTATTCCTATGAAGATACATTCAAAGTAAAAAAACGTGCTCTACTCGGCCTGAAAATGCATTTAAAGCAATAAAAACTCAAAATGAGTGTCGCGCCTAAACCAAAGGCCTTACGCACACATTTCAACATGTATTTAGTTCAGGTTGACCTCCTGAAGCCTAAATGAGCATTAATTTGACTACACAACTCATTCCTATGAAGGTACATTCAAAGTCACAAAACGTGCTCAACTAGGCCTGAAAGTGCATTTAAAGCAATAAAAACTCAAAATGAGTGTCACGCCTAAACCAAAGGACTTATGCACACATTTCAACATGTATTTAGTTCAGGTTGACCTCCTGAAGCCTAAATCACCATTAATTTGACTACACAACTTATTCCTATGAAGATACATTCAAAGTAAAAAAACGGGCTCAACTCGGACTGAAAGTGCATTTAAAGCAATAAAAACTGAAAATGAGTGTCACGCCTAAACCAAAGGACTTATGCACACATTTCAACATGTATTTAGTTCAGGTTGACGTCCTGAAGCCTAAATGAGCATTAATCTGACTACACAACTTATTCCTATGAAGATACATTCAAAGTAAAAAAACGTGCTCTACTCGGCCTGAAAATGCATTTAAAGCAATAAAAACTCAAAATGAGTGTCGCGCCTAAACCAAAGACCTTACGCACACATTTCAACATGTATTTAGTTCAGGTTGACCTCCTGAAGCCTAAATGAGCATTAATTTGACTACACAACTCATTCCTATGAAGGTACATTCAAAGTCACAAAACGTGCTCAACTAGGCCTGAAAGTGCATTTAAAGCAATAAAAACTGAAAATGAGTGTCACGCCTAAACCAAAGGACTTATGCACACATTTCAACATGTATTTAGTTCAGGTTGACGTCCTGAAGCCTAAATGAGCATTAATCTGACTACACAACTTATTCCTATGAAGATACATTCAAAGTAAAAAAACGTGCTCTACTCGGCCTGAAAATGCATTTAAAGCAATAAAAACTCAAAATGAGTGTCGCGCCTAAACCAAAGACCTTACGCACACATTTCAACATGTATTTAGTTCAGGTTGACCTCCTGAAGCCTAAATGAGCATTAATTTGACTACACAACTCATTCCTATGAAGGTACATTCAAAGTCACAAAACGTGCTCAACTAGGCCTGAAAGTGCATTTAAAGCAATAAAAACTCAAAATGAGTGTCACGCCTAAACCAAAGGACTTATGCACACATTTCAACATGTATTTAGTTCAGGTTGACCTCCTGAAGCCTAAATCACCATTAATTTGATCACACAACTCATTCCTATGAAGACACATTCAAACTCAGAAACGTGCTCTACTCGGCCTGAAAATGCATTTAAAGCAATAAAAACTGAAAATGAGTGTCACGCCAAAACCAAAGGACTTATGCACACATTTCAACATGTATTTAGTTCAGGTTGACCTCCTGAAGCCTAAATGAGCATTTATTTGACTACACAACTCATTCCTATGAAGGTACATTCAAAGTCACAAAACGTGCTCAACTCGGACTGAAAGTGCATTTAAAGCAATAAAAACTGAAAATGTGTGTCACGCCTAAACCAAAGGACTTATGCACACATTTCAACATGTATTTAGTTCAGGTTGACCTCCTGAAGCCTAAATGAGCATTAATTTGACTACACAACTCATTCCTATGAAGGTACATTCAAAGTCACAAAACGTGCTCAACTAGGCCTGAAAGTGCATTTAAAGCAATAAAAACTCAAAATGAGTGTCACGCCTAAACCAAAGGACTTATGCATACATTTCAACATGTATTTAGTTCAGGTTGACCTCCTGAAGCCTAAATCACCATTAATTTGACTACACAACTTAATCCTATGAAGATACATTCAAAGTAAAAAAACGGGCTCAACTCGGACTGAAAGTGCATTTAAAGCAATAAAAACTGAAAATGAGTGTCACGCCTAAACCAAAGGACTTATGCACACATTTCAACATGTATTTAGTTCAGGTTGACGTCCTGAAGCCTAAATGAGCATTAATTTGACTACACAACTTATTCCTATGAAGATACATTCAAAGTAAAAAAACGTGCTCTACTCGGCCTGAAAATGCATTTAAAGCAATAAAAACTCAAAATGAGTGTCACGCCTAAACCTTATGCACACATTTCAACATGTATTTAGTTCAGGTTGACCTTCTGAAGCCTAAATGAGCATTAATTTGACTACACAACTCATTCCTATGAAGGAACATTCAAAGTAAAAAAACGGGCTCAACTCGGACTGAAAGTGCATTTAAAGCAATAACAACTGAAAATGAGTGTCACGCCTAAACCAAAGGACTTATGCACACATTTCAACATGTATTTAGTTCAGGTTGACGTCCTGAAGCCTAAATGAGCACTAATTTGACTACACAACTTATTCCTATGAAGATACATTCAAAGTAAAAAAACGTGCTCTACTCGGCCTGAAAATGCATTTAAAGCAATAAAAACTCAAAATGAGTGTCGCGCCTAAACCAAAGGCCTTACGCACACATTTCAACATGTATTTAGTTCAGGTTGACCTCCTGAAGCCTAAATGAGCATTAATTTGACTACACAACTCATTCCTATGAAGGTACATTCAAAGTCACAAAACGTGCTCAACTAGGCCTGAAAGTGCATTTAAAGCAATAAAAACTCAAAATGAGTGTCACGCCTAAACCAAAGGACTTATGCACACATTTCAACATGTATTTAGTTCAGGTTGACCTCCTGAAGCCTAAATCACCATTAATTTGACTACACAACTTATTCCTATGAAGATACATTCAAAGTAAAAAAACGGGCTCAACTCGGACTGAAAGTGCATTTAAAGCAATAAAAACTGAAAATGAGTGTCACGCCTAAACCAAAGGACTTATGCACACATTTCAACATGTATTTAGTTCAGGTTGACGTCCTGAAGCCTAAATGAGCATTAATCTGACTACACAACTTATTCCTATGAAGATACATTCAAAGTAAAAAAACGTGCTCTACTCGGCCTGAAAATGCATTTAAAGCAATAAAAACTCAAAATGAGTGTCGCGCCTAAACCAAAGACCTTACGCACACATTTCAACATGTATTTAGTTCAGGTTGACCTCCTGAAGCCTAAATGAGCATTAATTTGACTACACAACTCATTCCTATGAAGGTACATTCAAAGTCACAAAACGTGCTCAACTAGGCCTGAAAGTGCATTTAAAGCAATAAAAACTCAAAATGAGTGTCACGCCTAAACCAAAGGACTTATGCACACATTTCAACATGTATTTAGTTCAGGTTGACCTCCTGAAGCCTAAATCACCATTAATTTGACTACACAACTTATTCCTATGAAGATACATTCAAAGTAAAAAAACGGGCTCAACTCGGACTGAAAGTGCATTTAAAGCAATAAAAACTGAAAATGAGTGTCACGCCTAAACCAAAGGACTTATGCACACATTTCAACATGTATTTAGTTCAGGTTGACGTCCTGAAGCCTAAATGAGCATTAATCTGACTACACAACTTATTCCTATGAAGATACATTCAAAGTAAAAAAACGTGCTCTACTCGGCCTGAAAATGCATTTAAAGCAATAAAAACTCAAAATGAGTGTCGCGCCTAAACCAAAGACCTTACGCACACATTTCAACATGTATTTAGTTCAGGTTGACCTCCTGAAGCCTAAATGAGCATTAATTTGACTACACAACTCATTCCTATGAAGGTACATTCAAAGTCACAAAACGTGCTCAACTAGGCCTGAAAGTGCATTTAAAGCAATAAAAACTCAAAATGAGTGTCACGCCTAAACCAAAGGACTTATGCACACATTTCAACATGTATTTAGTTCAGGTTGACATTCTGAAGCCTAAATGAGCATTAATTTGACTACACAACTTATTCCTATGAAGATACATTCAAAGTAAAAAAACGGCTCAACTCGGACTGAAAGTGCATTTAAAGCAATAAAAACTGAAAATGAGTGTCACGCCTAAACCAAAGGACTTATGCACACATTTCAACATGTATTTAGTTCAGGTTGACCTCCTGAACCCTAAATGAGCATTAATTTGACTACACAACTCATTCCTATGAAGGTACATTCAAAGTCACAAAACGTTCTCAACTAGGCCTGAAAGTGCATTTAAAGCAATAAAAACTCAAAATGAGTGTCACGCCTAAACCAAAGGACTTATGCACACATTTCAACATGTATTTAGTTCAACTTGACCTCCTGAAGCCTAAATCACCATTAATTTGATCACACAACTCATTCCTATGAAGACACATTCAAACTCAGAAACGTGCTCTACTCGGCCTGAAAATGCATTTAAAGCAATAAAAACTGAAAATGAGTGTCACGCCAAAACCAAAGGACTTATGCACACATTTCAACATGTATTTAGTTCAGGTTGACCTCCTGAAGCCTAAATGAGCATTTATTTGACTACACAACTCATTCCTATGAAGGTACATTCAAAGTCACAAAACGTGCTCAACTCGGACTGAAAGTGCATTTAAAGCAATAAAAACTGAAAATGTGTGTCACGCCTAAACCAAAGGACTTATGCACACATTTCAACATGTATTTAGTTCAGGTTGACCTCCTGAAGCCTAAATGAGCATTAATTTGACTACACAACTCATTCCTATGAAGGTACATTCAAAGTCACAAAACGTGCTCAACTAGGCCTGAAAGTGCATTTAAAGCAATAAAAACTCGAAATGAGTGTCACGCCTAAACCAAAGGACTTATGCACACATTTCAACATGTATTTAGTTCAGGTTGACCTCCTGAAGCCTAAATCACCATTAATTTGACTACACAACTTAATCCTATGAAGATACATTCAAAGTAAAAAAAACGGGCTCAACTCGGACTGAAAGTGCATTTAAAGCAATAAAAACTGAAAATGAGTGTCACGCCTAAACCAAAGGACTTATGCACACATTTCAACATGTATTTAGTTCAGGTTGACGTCCTGAAGCCTAAATGAGCATTAATTTGACTACACAACTTATTCCTATGAAGATACATTCAAAGTAAAAAAACGTGCTCTACTCGGCCTGAAAATGCATTTAAAGCAATAAAAACTCAAAATGAGTGTCACGCCTAAACCAAAGGACTTATGCACACATTTCAACATGTATTTAGTTCAGGTTGACCTTCTGAAGCCTAAATGAGCATTAATTTGACTACACAACTCATTCCTATGAAGGAACATTCAAAGTAAAAAAACGGGCTCAACTCGGACTGAAAGTGCATTTAAAGCAATAACAACTGAAAATGAGTGTCACGCCTAAACCAAAGGACTTATGCACACATTTCAACATGTATTTAGTTCAGGTTGACGTCCTGAAGCCTAAATGAGCATTAATTTGACTACACAACTTATTCCTATGAAGATACATTCAAAGTAAAAAAACGTGCTCTACTCGGCCTGAAAATGCATTTAAAGCAATAAAAACTCAAAATGAGTGTCGCGCCTAATCCAAAGGCCTTACGCACACATTTCAACATGTATTTAGTTCAGGTTGACCTCCTGAAGCCTAAATGAGCATTAATTTGACTACACAACTCATTCCTATGAAGGTACATTCAAAGTCACAAAACGTGCTCAACTAGGCCTGAAAGTGCATTTAAAGCAATAAAAACTCAAAATGAGTGTCACGCCTAAACCAAAGGACTTATGCACACATTTCAACATGTATTTAGTTCAGGTTGACCTCCTGAAGCCTAAATCACCATTAATTTGACTACACAACTTATTCCTATGAAGATACATTCAAAGTAAAAAAACGGGCTCAACTCGGACTGAAAGTGCATTTAAAGCAATAAAAACTGAAAATGAGTGTCACGCCTAAACCAAAGGACTTATGCACACATTTCAACATGTATTTAGTTCAGGTTGACGTCCTGAAGCCTAAATGAGCATTAATCTGACTACACAACTTATTCCTATGAAGATACATTCAAAGTAAAAAAACGTGCTCTACTCGGCCTGAAAATGCATTTAAAGCAATAAAAACTCAAAATGAGTGTCGCGCCTAAACCAAAGACCTTACGCACACATTTCAACATGTATTTAGTTCAGGTTGACCTCCTGAAGCCTAAATGAGCATTAATTTGACTACACAACTCATTCCTATGAAGGTACATTCAAAGTCACAAAACGTGCTCAACTAGGCCTGAAAGTGCATTTAAAGCAATAAAAACTCAAAATGAGTGTCACGCCTAAACCAAAGGACTTATGCACACATTTCAACATGTATTTAGTTCAGGTTGACCTCCTGAAGCCTAAATCACCATTAATTTGACTACACAACTTATTCCTATGAAGATACATTCAAAGTAAAAAAACGGGCTCAACTCGGACTGAAAGTGCATTTAAAGCAATAAAAACTGAAAATGAGTGTCACGCCTAAACCAAAGGACTTATGCACACATTTCAACATGTATTTAGTTCAGGTTGACGTCCTGAAGCCTAAATGAGCATTAATCTGACTACACAACTTATTCCTATGAAGATACATTCAAAGTAAAAAAACGTGCTCTACTCGGCCTGAAAATGCATTTAAAGCAATAAAAACTCAAAATGAGTGTCGCGCCTAAACCAAAGACCTTACGCACACATTTCAACATGTATTTAGTTCAGGTTGACCTCCTGAAGCCTAAATGAGCATTAATTTGACTACACAACTCATTCCTATGAAGGAACATTCAAAGTAAAAAAACGGGCTCAACTCGGACTGAAAGTGCATTTAAAGCAATAAAAACTCAAAATGAGTGTCGCGCCTAAACCAAAGGCCTTACGCACACATTTCAACATGTATTTAGTTCAGGTTGACCTCCTGAAGCCTAAATGAGCATTAATTTGACTACACAACTCATTCCTATGAAGGTACATTCAAAGTCACAAAACGTGCTCAACTAGGCCTGAAAGTGCATTTAAAGCAATAAAAACTCAAAATGAGTGTCACGCCTAAACCAAAGGACTTATGCACACATTTCAACATGTATTTAGTTCAGGTTGACCTCCTGAAGCCTAAATCACCATTAATTTGACTACACAACTTATTCCTATGAAGATACATTCAAAGTAAAAAAACGGGCTCAACTCGGACTGAAAGTGCATTTAAAGCAATAAAAACTGAAAATGAGTGTCACGCCTAAACCAAAGGACTTATGCACACATTTCAACATGTATTTAGTTCAGGTTGACGTCCTGAAGCCTAAATGAGCATTAATCTGACTACACAACTTATTCCTATGAAGATACATTCAAAGTAAAAAAACGTGCTCTACTCGGCCTGAAAATGCATTTAAAGCAATAAAAACTCAAAATGAGTGTCGCGCCTAAACCAAAGACCTTACGCACACATTTCAACATGTATTTAGTTCAGGTTGACCTCCTGAAGCCTAAATGAGCATTAATTTGACTACACAACTCATTCCTATGAAGGTACATTCAAAGTCACAAAACGTGCTCAACTAGGCCTGAAAGTGCATTTAAAGCAATAAAAACTCAAAATGAGTGTCACGCCTAAACCAAAGGACTTATGCACACATTTCAACATGTATTTAGTTCAGGTTGACATTCTGAAGCCTAAATGAGCATTAATTTGACTACACAACTTATTCCTATGAAGATACATTCAAAGTAAAAAAACGGCTCAACTCGGACTGAAAGTGCATTTAAAGCAATAAAAACTGAAAATGAGTGTCACGCCTAAACCAAAGGACTTATGCACACATTTCAACATGTATTTAGTTCAGGTTGACCTCCTGAACCCTAAATGAGCATTAATTTGACTACACAACTCATTCCTATGAAGGTACATTCAAAGTCACAAAACGTTCTCAACTAGGCCTGAAAGTGCATTTAAAGCAATAAAAACTCAAAATGAGTGTCACGCCTAAACCAAAGGACTTATGCACACATTTCAACATGTATTTAGTTCAGCTTGACCTCCTGAAGCCTAAATCACCATTAATTTGATCACACAACTCATTCCTATGAAGACACATTCAAACTCAGAAACGTGCTCTACTCGGCCTGAAAATGCATTTAAAGCAATAAAAACTGAAAATGAGTGTCACGCCAAAACCAAAGGACTTATGCACACATTTCAACATGTATTTAGTTCAGGTTGACCTCCTGAAGCCTAAATGAGCATTTATTTGACTACACAACTCATTCCTATGAAGGTACATTCAAAGTCACAAAACGTGCTCAACTCGGACTGAAAGTGCATTTAAAGCAATAAAAACTGAAAATGTGTGTCACGCCTAAACCAAAGGACTTATGCACACATTTCAACATGTATTTAGTTCAGGTTGACCTCCTGAAGCCTAAATGAGCATTAATTTGACTACACAACTCATTCCTATGAAGGTACATTCAAAGTCACAAAACGTGCTCAACTAGGCCTGAAAGTGCATTTAAAGCAATAAAAACTCGAAATGAGTGTCACGCCTAAACCAAAGGACTTATGCACACATTTCAACATGTATTTAGTTCAGGTTGACCTCCTGAAGCCTAAATCACCATTAATTTGACTACACAACTTAATCCTATGAAGATACATTCAAAGTAAAAAAAACGGGCTCAACTCGGACTGAAAGTGCATTTAAAGCAATAAAAACTGAAAATGAGTGTCACGCCTAAACCAAAGGACTTATGCACACATTTCAACATGTATTTAGTTCAGGTTGACGTCCTGAAGCCTAAATGAGCATTAATTTGACTACACAACGTATTCCTATGAAGATACATTCAAAGTAAAAAAACGTGCTCTACTCGGCCTGAAAATGCATTTAAAGCAATAAAAACTCAAAATGAGTGTCACGCCTAAACCAAAGGACTTATGCACACATTTCAACATGTATTTAGTTCAGGTTGACCTTCTGAAGCCTAAATGAGCATTAATTTGACTACACAACTCATTCCTATGAAGGAACATTCAAAGTAAAAAAACGGGCTCAACTCGGACTGAAAGTGCATTTAAAGCAATAACAACTGAAAATGAGTGTCACGCCTAAACCAAAGGACTTATGCACACATTTCAACATGTATTTAGTTCAGGTTGACGTCCTGAAGCCTAAATGAGCATTAATTTGACTACACAACTTATTCCTATGAAGATACATTCAAAGTAAAAAAACGTGCTCTACTCGGCCTGAAAATGCATTTAAAGCAATAAAAACTCAAAATGAGTGTCGCGCCTAAACCAAAGGCCTTACGCACACATTTCAACATGTATTTAGTTCAGGTTGACCTCCTGAAGCCTAAATGAGCATTAATTTGACTACACAACTCATTCCTATGAAGGTACATTCAAAGTCACAAAACGTGCTCAACTAGGCCTGAAAGTGCATTTAAAGCAATAAAAACTCAAAATGAGTGTCACGCCTAAACCAAAGGACTTATGCACACATTTCAACATGTATTTAGTTCAGGTTGACCTCCTGAAGCCTAAATCACCATTAATTTGACTACACAACTTATTCCTATGAAGATACATTCAAAGTAAAAAAACGGGCTCAACTCGGACTGAAAGTGCATTTAAAGCAATAAAAACTGAAAATGAGTGTCACGCCTAAACCAAAGGACTTATGCACACATTTCAACATGTATTTAGTTCAGGTTGACGTCCTGAAGCCTAAATGAGCATTAATCTGACTACACAACTTATTCCTATGAAGATACATTCAAAGTAAAAAAACGTGCTCTACTCGGCCTGAAAATGCATTTAAAGCAATAAAAACTCAAAATGAGTGTCGCGCCTAAACCAAAGACCTTACGCACACATTTCAACATGTATTTAGTTCAGGTTGACCTCCTGAAGCCTAAATGAGCATTAATTTGACTACACAACTCATTCCTATGAAGGTACATTCAAAGTCACAAAACGTGCTCAACTAGGCCTGAAAGTGCATTTAAAGCAATAAAAACTCAAAATGAGTGTCACGCCTAAACCAAAGGACTTATGCACACATTTCAACATGTATTTAGTTCAGGTTGACCTCCTGAAGCCTAAATCACCATTAATTTGATCACACAACTCATTCCTATGAAGACACATTCAAACTCAGAAACGTGCTCTACTCGGCCTGAAAATGCATTTAAAGCAATAAAAACTGAAAATGAGTGTCACGCCAAAACCAAAGGACTTATGCACACATTTCAACATGTATTTAGTTCAGGTTGACCTCCTGAAGCCTAAATGAGCATTTATTTGACTACACAACTCATTCCTATGAAGGTACATTCAAAGTCACAAAACGTGCTCAACTCGGACTGAAAGTGCATTTAAAGCAATAAAAACTGAAAATGTGTGTCACGCCTAAACCAAAGGACTTATGCACACATTTCAACATGTATTTAGTTCAGGTTGACCTCCTGAAGCCTAAATGAGCATTAATTTGACTACACAACTCATTCCTATGAAGGTACATTCAAAGTCACAAAACGTGCTCAACTAGGCCTGAAAGTGCATTTAAAGCAATAAAAACTCAAAATGAGTGTCACGCCTAAACCAAAGGACTTATGCATACATTTCAACATGTATTTAGTTCAGGTTGACCTCCTGAAGCCTAAATCACCATTAATTTGACTACACAACTTAATCCTATGAAGATACATTCAAAGTCACAAAACGTGCTCAACTAGGCCTGAAAGTGCATTTAAAGCAATAAAAACTCAAAATGAGTGTCACGCCTAAACCAAAGGACTTATGCATACATTTCAACATGTATTTAGTTCAGGTTGACGTCCTGAAGCCTAAATGAGCATTAATTTGACTACACAACTTATTCCTATGAAGATACATTCAAAGTAAAAAAACGTGCTCTACTCGGCCTGAAAATGCATTTAAAGCAATAAAAACTCAAAATGAGTGTCACGCCTAAACCTTATGCACACATTTCAACATGTATTTAGTTCAGGTTGACCTTCTGAAGCCTAAATGAGCATTAATTTGACTACACAACTCATTCCTATGAAGGAACATTCAAAGTAAAAAAACGGGCTCAACTCGGACTGAAAGTGCATTTAAAGCAATAACAACTGAAAATGAGTGTCACGCCTAAACCAAAGGACTTATGCACACATTTCAACATGTATTTAGTTCAGGTTGACGTCCTGAAGCCTAAATGAGCACTAATTTGACTACACAACTTATTCCTATGAAGATACATTCAAAGTAAAAAAACGTGCTCTACTCGGCCTGAAAATGCATTTAAAGCAATAAAAACTCAAAATGAGTGTCGCGCCTAAACCAAAGGCCTTACGCACACATTTCAACATGTATTTAGTTCAGGTTGACCTCCTGAAGCCTAAATGAGCATTAATTTGACTACACAACTCATTCCTATGAAGGTACATTCAAAGTCACAAAACGTGCTCAACTAGGCCTGAAAGTGCATTTAAAGCAATAAAAACTCAAAATGAGTGTCACGCCTAAACCAAAGGACTTATGCACACATTTCAACATGTATTTAGTTCAGGTTGACCTCCTGAAGCCTAAATCACCATTAATTTGACTACACAACTTATTCCTATGAAGATACATTCAAAGTAAAAAAACGGGCTCAACTCGGACTGAAAGTGCATTTAAAGCAATAAAAACTGAAAATGAGTGTCACGCCTAAACCAAAGGACTTATGCACACATTTCAACATGTATTTAGTTCAGGTTGACGTCCTGAAGCCTAAATGAGCATTAATCTGACTACACAACTTATTCCTATGAAGATACATTCAAAGTAAAAAAACGTGCTCTACTCGGCCTGAAAATGCATTTAAAGCAATAAAAACTCAAAATGAGTGTCGCGCCTAAACCAAAGACCTTACGCACACATTTCAACATGTATTTAGTTCAGGTTGACCTCCTGAAGCCTAAATGAGCATTAATTTGACTACACAACTCATTCCTATGAAGGAACATTCAAAGTAAAAAAACGGGCTCAACTCGGACTGAAAGTGCATTTAAAGCAATAAAAACTCAAAATGAGTGTCGCGCCTAAACCAAAGGCCTTACGCACACATTTCAACATGTATTTAGTTCAGGTTGACCTCCTGAAGCCTAAATGAGCATTAATTTGACTACACAACTCATTCCTATGAAGGTACATTCAAAGTCACAAAACGTGCTCAACTAGGCCTGAAAGTGCATTTAAAGCAATAAAAACTCAAAATGAGTGTCACGCCTAAACCAAAGGACTTATGCACACATTTCAACATGTATTTAGTTCAGGTTGACCTCCTGAAGCCTAAATCACCATTAATTTGACTACACAACTTATTCCTATGAAGATACATTCAAAGTAAAAAAACGGGCTCAACTCGGACTGAAAGTGCATTTAAAGCAATAAAAACTGAAAATGAGTGTCACGCCTAAACCAAAGGACTTATGCACACATTTCAACATGTATTTAGTTCAGGTTGACGTCCTGAAGCCTAAATGAGCATTAATCTGACTACACAACTTATTCCTATGAAGATACATTCAAAGTAAAAAAACGTGCTCTACTCGGCCTGAAAATGCATTTAAAGCAATAAAAACTCAAAATGAGTGTCGCGCCTAAACCAAAGACCTTACGCACACATTTCAACATGTATTTAGTTCAGGTTGACCTCCTGAAGCCTAAATGAGCATTAATTTGACTACACAACTCATTCCTATGAAGGAACATTCAAAGTCACAAAACGTGCTCAACTAGGCCTGAAAGTGCATTTAAAGCAATAAAAACTCAAAATGAGTGTCACGCCTAAACCAAAGGACTTATGCACACATTTCAACATGTATTTAGTTCAGGTTGACATTCTGAAGCCTAAATGAGCATTAATTTGACTACACAACTTATTCCTATGAAGATACATTCAAAGTAAAAAAACGGCTCAACTCGGACTGAAAGTGCATTTAAAGCAATAAAAACTGAAAATGAGTGTCACGCCTAAACCAAAGGACTTATGCACACATTTCAACATGTATTTAGTTCAGGTTGACCTCCTGAACCCTAAATGAGCATTAATTTGACTACACAACTCATTCCTATGAAGGTACATTCAAAGTCACAAAACGTGCTCAACTAGGCCTGAAAGTGCATTTAAAGCAATAAAAACTCAAAATGAGTGTCACGCCTAAACCAAAGGACTTATGCACACATTTCAACATGTATTTAGTTCAGGTTGACCTCCTGAAGCCTAAATCACCATTAATTTGATCACACAACTCATTCCTATGAAGACACATTCAAACTCAGAAACGTGCTCTACTCGGCCTGAAAATGCATTTAAAGCAATAAAAACTGAAAATGAGTGTCACGCCAAAACCAAAGGACTTATGCACACATTTCAACATGTATTTAGTTCAGGTTGACCTCCTGAAGCCTAAATGAGCATTTATTTGACTACACAACTCATTCCTATGAAGGTACATTCAAAGTCACAAAACGTGCTCAACTCGGACTGAAAGTGCATTTAAAGCAATAAAAACTGAAAATGTGTGTCACGCCTAAACCAAAGGACTTATGCACACATTTCAACATGTATTTAGTTCAGGTTGACCTCCTGAAGCCTAAATGAGCAATAATTTGACTACACAACTTATTCCTATGAAGATACATTCAAAGTCACAAAACGTGCTCTACTCGGCCTGAAAATGCATTTAAAGCAATAAAAACTCAAAATGAGTGTCACGCCTAAACCAAAGGACTTATGCACACATTTCAACATGTATTTAGTTCAGTTTGACCTTCTGAAGCCTAAATGAGCATTAATTTGACTACACAACTCATTCCTATGAAGGAACATTCAAAGTAAAAAAACGGGCTCAACTCGGACTGAAAGTGCATTTAAAGCAATAAAAACTGAAAATGAGTGTCACGCCTAAACCAAAGGACTTATGCACACATTTCAACATGTATTTAGTTCAGGTTGACGTCCTGAAGCCTAAATGAGCAATAATTTGACTACACAACTTATTCCTATGAAGATACATTCAAAGTAAAAAAACGTGCTCTACTCGGCCTGAAAATGCATTTAAAGCAATAAAAACTCAAAATGAGTGTCGCGCCTAAACCAAAGGCCTTACGCACACATTTCAACATGTATTTAGTTCAGGTTGACCTCCTGAAGCCTAAATGAGCATTAATTTGACTACACAACTCATTCCTATGAAGGTACATTCAAAGTCACAAAACGTGCTCAACTAGGCCTGAAAGTGCATTTAAAGCAATAAAAACTCAAAATGAGTGTCACGCCTAAACCAAAGGACTTATGCACACATTTCAACATGTATTTAGTTCAGGTTGACCTCCTGAAGCCTAAATCACCATTAATTTGACTACACAACTTATTCCTATGAAGATACATTCAAAGTAAAAAAACGGGCTCAACTCGGACTGAAAGTGCATTTAAAGCAATAAAAACTGAAAATGAGTGTCACGCCTAAACCAAAGGACTTATGCACACATTTCAACATGTATTTAGTTCAGGTTGACGTCCTGAAGCCTAAATGAGCATTAATCTGACTACACAACTTATTCCTATGAAGATACATTCAAAGTAAAAAAACGTGCTCTACTCGGCCTGAAAATGCATTTAAAGCAATAAAAACTCAAAATGAGTGTCGCGCCTAAACCAAAGACCTTACGCACACATTTCAACATGTATTTAGTTCAGGTTGACCTCCTGAAGCCTAAATGAGCATTAATTTGACTACACAACTCATTCCTATGAAGGTACATTCAAAGTCACAAAACGTGCTCAACTAGGCCTGAAAGTGCATTTAAAGCAATAAAAACTCAAAATGAGTGTCACGCCTAAACCAAAGGACTTATGCACACATTTCAACATGTATTTAGTTCAGGTTGACCTCCTGAAGCCTAAATCACCATTAATTTGATCACACAACTCATTCCTATGAAGACACATTCAAACTCAGAAACGTGCTCTACTCGGCCTGAAAATGCATTTAAAGCAATAAAAACTGAAAATGAGTGTCACGCCAAAACCAAAGGACTTATGCACACATTTCAACATGTATTTAGTTCAGGTTGACCTCCTGAAGCCTAAATGAGCATTTATTTGACTACACAACTCATTCCTATGAAGGTACATTCAAAGTCACAAAACGTGCTCAACTCGGACTGAAAGTGCATTTAAAGCAATAAAAACTGAAAATGTGTGTCACGCCTAAACCAAAGGACTTATGCACACATTTCAACATGTATTTAGTTCAGGTTGACCTCCTGAAGCCTAAATGAGCATTAATTTGACTACACAACTCATTCCTATGAAGGTACATTCAAAGTCACAAAACGTGCTCAACTAGGCCTGAAAGTGCATTTAAAGCAATAAAAACTCAAAATGAGTGTCACGCCTAAACCAAAGGACTTATGCATACATTTCAACATGTATTTAGTTCAGGTTGACCTCCTGAAGCCTAAATCACCATTAATTTGACTACACAACTTAATCCTATGAAGATACATTCAAAGTCACAAAACGTGCTCAACTAGGCCTGAAAGTGCATTTAAAGCAATAAAAACTCAAAATGAGTGTCACGCCTAAACCAAAGGACTTATGCATACATTTCAACATGTATTTAGTTCAGGTTGACGTCCTGAAGCCTAAATGAGCATTAATTTGACTACACAACTTATTCCTATGAAGATACATTCAAAGTAAAAAAACGTGCTCTACTCGGCCTGAAAATGCATTTAAAGCAATAAAAACTCAAAATGAGTGTCACGCCTAAACCTTATGCACACATTTCAACATGTATTTAGTTCAGGTTGACCTTCTGAAGCCTAAATGAGCATTAATTTGACTACACAACTCATTCCTATGAAGGAACATTCAAAGTAAAAAAACGGGCTCAACTCGGACTGAAAGTGCATTTAAAGCAATAACAACTGAAAATGAGTGTCACGCCTAAACCAAAGGACTTATGCACACATTTCAACATGTATTTAGTTCAGGTTGACGTCCTGAAGCCTAAATGAGCACTAATTTGACTACACAACTTATTCCTATGAAGATACATTCAAAGTAAAAAAACGTGCTCTACTCGGCCTGAAAATGCATTTAAAGCAATAAAAACTCAAAATGAGTGTCGCGCCTAAACCAAAGGCCTTACGCACACATTTCAACATGTATTTAGTTCAGGTTGACCTCCTGAAGCCTAAATGAGCATTAATTTGACTACACAACTCATTCCTATGAAGGTACATTCAAAGTCACAAAACGTGCTCAACTAGGCCTGAAAGTGCATTTAAAGCAATAAAAACTCAAAATGAGTGTCACGCCTAAACCAAAGGACTTATGCACACATTTCAACATGTATTTAGTTCAGGTTGACCTCCTGAAGCCTAAATCACCATTAATTTGACTACACAACTTATTCCTATGAAGATACATTCAAAGTAAAAAAACGGGCTCAACTCGGACTGAAAGTGCATTTAAAGCAATAAAAACTGAAAATGAGTGTCACGCCTAAACCAAAGGACTTATGCACACATTTCAACATGTATTTAGTTCAGGTTGACGTCCTGAAGCCTAAATGAGCATTAATCTGACTACACAACTTATTCCTATGAAGATACATTCAAAGTAAAAAAACGTGCTCTACTCGGCCTGAAAATGCATTTAAAGCAATAAAAACTCAAAATGAGTGTCGCGCCTAAACCAAAGACCTTACGCACACATTTCAACATGTATTTAGTTCAGGTTGACCTCCTGAAGCCTAAATGAGCATTAATTTGACTACACAACTCATTCCTATGAAGGTACATTCAAAGTCACAAAACGTGCTCAACTAGGCCTGAAAGTGCATTTAAAGCAATAAAAACTCAAAATGAGTGTCACGCCTAAACCAAAGGACTTATGCACACATTTCAACATGTATTTAGTTCAGGTTGACCTCCTGAAGCCTAAATCACCATTAATTTGACTACACAACTTATTCCTATGAAGATACATTCAAAGTAAAAAAACGGGCTCAACTCGGACTGAAAGTGCATTTAAAGCAATAAAAACTGAAAATGAGTGTCACGCCTAAACCAAAGAACTTATGCACACATTTCAACATGTATTTAGTTCAGGTTGACGTCCTGAAGCCTAAATGAGCATTAATCTGACTACACAACTTATTCCTATGAAGATACATTCAAAGTAAAAAAACGTGCTCTACTCGGCCTGAAAATGCATTTAAAGCAATAAAAACTCAAAATGAGTGTCGCGCCTAAACCAAAGACCTTACGCACACATTTCAACATGTATTTAGTTCAGGTTGACCTCCTGAAGCCTAAATGAGCATTAATTTGACTACACAACTCATTCCTATGAAGGAACATTCAAAGTAAAAAAACGGGCTCAACTCGGACTGAAAGTGCATTTAAAGCAATAAAAACTCAAAATGAGTGTCGCGCCTAAACCAAAGGCCTTACGCACACATTTCAACATGTATTTAGTTCAGGTTGACCTCCTGAAGCCTAAATGAGCATTAATTTGACTACACAACTCATTCCTATGAAGGTACATTCAAAGTCACAAAACGTGCTCAACTAGGCCTGAAAGTGCATTTAAAGCAATAAAAACTCAAAATGAGTGTCACGCCTAAACCAAAGGACTTATGCACACATTTCAACATGTATTTAGTTCAGGTTGACATTCTGAAGCCTAAATGAGCATTAATTTGACTACACAACTTATTCCTATGAAGATACATTCAAAGTAAAAAAACGGCTCAACTCGGACTGAAAGTGCATTTAAAGCAATAAAAACTGAAAATGAGTGTCACGCCTAAACCAAAGGACTTATGCACACATTTCAACATGTATTTAGTTCAGGTTGACCTCCTGAACCCTAAATGAGCATTAATTTGACTACACAACTCATTCCTATGAAGGTACATTCAAAGTCACAAAACGTGCTCAACTAGGCCTGAAAGTGCATTTAAAGCAATAAAAACTCAAAATGAGTGTCACGCCTAAACCAAAGGACTTATGCACACATTTCAACATGTATTTAGTTCAGGTTGACCTCCTGAAGCCTAAATCACCATTAATTTGATCACACAACTCATTCCTATGAAGACACATTCAAACTCAGAAACGTGCTCTACTCGGCCTGAAAATGCATTTAAAGCAATAAAAACTGAAAATGAGTGTCACGCCAAAACCAAAGGACTTATGCACACATTTCAACATGTATTTAGTTCAGGTTGACCTCCTGAAGCCTAAATGAGCATTTATTTGACTACACAACTCATTCCTATGAAGGTACATTCAAAGTCACAAAACGTGCTCAACTCGGACTGAAAGTGCATTTAAAGCAATAAAAACTGAAAATGTGTGTCACGCCTAAACCAAAGGACTTATGCACACATTTCAACATGTATTTAGTTCAGGTTGACCTCCTGAAGCCTAAATGAGCATTAATTTGACTACACAACTCATTCCTATGAAGGTACATTCAAAGTCACAAAACGTGCTCAACTAGGCCTGAAAGTGCATTTAAAGCAATAAAAACTCAAAATGAGTGTCACGCCTAAACCAAAGGACTTATGCACACATTTCAACATGTATTTAGTTCAGGTTGACCTCCTGAAGCCTAAATCACCATTAATTTGACTACACAACTTAATCCTATGAAGATACATTCAAAGTAAAAAAACGGGCTCAACTCGGACTGAAAGTGCATTTAAAGCAATAAAAACTGAAAATGAGTGTCACGCCTAAACCAAAGGACTTATGCACACATTTCAACATGTATTTAGTTCAGGTTGACGTCCTGAAGCCTAAATGAGCAATAATTTGACTACACAACTTATTCCTATGAAGATACATTCAAAGTAAAAAAACGTGCTCTACTCGGCCTGAAAATGCATTTAAAGCAATAAAAACTCAAAATGAGTGTCACGCCTAAACCAAAGGACTTATGCACACATTTCAACATGTATTTAGTTCAGTTTGACCTTCTGAAGCCTAAATGAGCATTAATTTGACTACACAACTCATTCCTATGAAGGAACATTCAAAGTAAAAAAACGGGCTAACTCGGACTGAAAGTGCCTTTAAAGCAATAACAACTGAAAATGAGTGTCACGCCTAAACCAAAGGACTTATGCACACATTTCAACATGTATTTAGTTCAGGTTGACGTCCTGAAGCCTAAATGAGCATTAATTTGACTACACAACTTATTCCTATGAAGATACATTCAAAGTAAAAAAACGTGCTCTACTCGGCCTGAAAATGCATTTAAAGCAATAAAAACTCAAAATGAGTGTCGCGCCTAAACCAAAGGCCTTACGCACACATTTCAACATGTATTTAGTTCAGGTTGACCTCCTGAAGCCTAAATGAGCATTAATTTGACTACACAACTCATTCCTATGAAGGTACATTCAAAGTCACAAAACGTGCTCAACTAGGCCTGAAAGTGCATTTAAAGCAATAAAAACTCAAAATGAGTGTCACGCCTAAACCAAAGGACTTATGCACACATTTCAACATGTATTTAGTTCAGGTTGACATTCTGAAGCCTAAATGAGCATTAATTTGACTACACAACTTATTCCTATGAAGATACATTCAAAGTAAAAAAACGGCTCAACTCGGACTGAAAGTGCATTTAAAGCAATAAAAACTGAAAATGAGTGTCACGCCTAAACCAAAGGACTTATGCACACATTTCAACATGTATTTAGTTCAGGTTGACCTCCTGAAGCCTAAATGAGCATTAATTTGACTACACAACTCATTCCTATGAAGGTACATTCAAAGTCACAAAACGTGCTCAACTAGGCCTGAAAGTGCATTTAAAGCAATAAAAACTCAAAATGAGTGTCACGCCTAAACCAAAGGACTTATGCACACATTTCAACATGTATTTAGTTCAGGTTGACCTCCTGAAGCCTAAATGAGCATTAATTTGACTACACAACTCATTCCTATGAAGGTACATTCAAAGTCACAAAACGTGCTCAACTAGGCCTGAAAGTGCATTTAAAGCAATAAAAACTCGAAATGAGTGTCACGCCTAAACCAAAGGACTTATGCACACATTTCAACATGTATTTAGTTCAGGTTGACCTCCTGAAGCCTAAATCACCATTAATTTGACTACACAACTTAATCCTATGAAGATACATTCAAAGTAAAAAAAACGGGCTCAACTCGGACTGAAAGTGCATTTAAAGCAATAAAAACTGAAAATGAGTGTCACGCCTAAACCAAAGGACTTATGCACACATTTCAACATGTATTTAGTTCAGGTTGACGTCCTGAAGCCTAAATGAGCATTAATTTGACTACACAACTTATTCCTATGAAGATACATTCAAAGTAAAAAAACGTGCTCTACTCGGCCTGAAAATGCATTTAAAGCAATAAAAACTCAAAATGAGTGTCACGCCTAAACCAAAGGACTTATGCACACATTTCAACATGTATTTAGTTCAGGTTGACCTTCTGAAGCCTAAATGAGCATTAATTTGACTACACAACTCATTCCTATGAAGGAACATTCAAAGTAAAAAAACGGGCTCAACTCGGACTGAAAGTGCATTTAAAGCAATAACAACTGAAAATGAGTGTCACGCCTAAACCAAAGGACTTATGCACACATTTCAACATGTATTTAGTTCAGGTTGACGTCCTGAAGCCTAAATGAGCATTAATTTGACTACACAACTTATTCCTATGAAGATACATTCAAAGTAAAAAAACGTGCTCTACTCGGCCTGAAAATGCATTTAAAGCAATAAAAACTCAAAATGAGTGTCGCGCCTAAACCAAAGGCCTTACGCACACATTTCAACATGTATTTAGTTCAGGTTGACCTCCTGAAGCCTAAATGAGCATTAATTTGACTACACAACTCATTCCTATGAAGGTACATTCAAAGTCACAAAACGTGCTCAACTAGGCCTGAAAGTGCATTTAAAGCAATAAAAACTCAAAATGAGTGTCACGCCTAAACCAAAGGACTTATGCACACATTTCAACATGTATTTAGTTCAGGTTGACCTCCTGAAGCCTAAATCACCATTAATTTGACTACACAACTTATTCCTATGAAGATACATTCAAAGTAAAAAAACGGGCTCAACTCGGACTGAAAGTGCATTTAAAGCAATAAAAACTGAAAATGAGTGTCACGCCTAAACCAAAGGACTTATGCACACATTTCAACATGTATTTAGTTCAGGTTGACGTCCTGAAGCCTAAATGAGCATTAATCTGACTACACAACTTATTCCTATGAAGATACATTCAAAGTAAAAAAACGTGCTCTACTCGGCCTGAAAATGCATTTAAAGCAATAAAAACTCAAAATGAGTGTCGCGCCTAAACCAAAGACCTTACGCACACATTTCAACATGTATTTAGTTCAGGTTGACCTCCTGAAGCCTAAATGAGCATTAATTTGACTACACAACTCATTCCTATGAAGGTACATTCAAAGTCACAAAACGTGCTCAACTAGGCCTGAAAGTGCATTTAAAGCAATAAAAACTCAAAATGAGTGTCACGCCTAAACCAAAGGACTTATGCACACATTTCAACATGTATTTAGTTCAGGTTGACCTCCTGAAGCCTAAATCACCATTAATTTGATCACACAACTCATTCCTATGAAGACACATTCAAACTCAGAAACGTGCTCTACTCGGCCTGAAAATGCATTTAAAGCAATAAAAACTGAAAATGAGTGTCACGCCAAAACCAAAGGACTTATGCACACATTTCAACATGTATTTAGTTCAGGTTGACCTCCTGAAGCCTAAATGAGCATTTATTTGACTACACAACTCATTCCTATGAAGGTACATTCAAAGTCACAAAACGTGCTCAACTCGGACTGAAAGTGCATTTAAAGCAATAAAAACTGAAAATGTGTGTCACGCCTAAACCAAAGGACTTATGCACACATTTCAACATGTATTTAGTTCAGGTTGACCTCCTGAAGCCTAAATGAGCATTAATTTGACTACACAACTCATTCCTATGAAGGTACATTCAAAGTCACAAAACGTGCTCAACTAGGCCTGAAAGTGCATTTAAAGCAATAAAAACTCAAAATGAGTGTCACGCCTAAACCAAAGGACTTATGCATACATTTCAACATGTATTTAGTTCAGGTTGACCTCCTGAAGCCTAAATCACCATTAATTTGACTACACAACTTAATCCTATGAAGATACATTCAAAGTCACAAAACGTGCTCAACTAGGCCTGAAAGTGCATTTAAAGCAATAAAAACTCAAAATGAGTGTCACGCCTAAACCAAAGGACTTATGCATACATTTCAACATGTATTTAGTTCAGGTTGACGTCCTGAAGCCTAAATGAGCATTAATTTGACTACACAACTTATTCCTATGAAGATACATTCAAAGTAAAAAAACGTGCTCTACTCGGCCTGAAAATGCATTTAAAGCAATAAAAACTCAAAATGAGTGTCACGCCTAAACCTTATGCACACATTTCAACATGTATTTAGTTCAGGTTGACGTCCTGAAGCCTAAATGAGCACTAATTTGACTACACAACTTATTCCTATGAAGATACATTCAAAGTAAAAAAACGTGCTCTACTCGGCCTGAAAATGCATTTAAAGCAATAAAAACTCAAAATGAGTGTCGCGCCTAAACCAAAGGCCTTACGCACACATTTCAACATGTATTTAGTTCAGGTTGACCTCCTGAAGCCTAAATGAGCATTAATTTGACTACACAACTCATTCCTATGAAGGTACATTCAAAGTCACAAAACGTGCTCAACTAGGCCTGAAAGTGCATTTAAAGCAATAAAAACTCAAAATGAGTGTCACGCCTAAACCAAAGGACTTATGCACACATTTCAACATGTATTTAGTTCAGGTTGACCTCCTGAAGCCTAAATCACCATTAATTTGACTACACAACTTATTCCTATGAAGATACATTCAAAGTAAAAAAACGGGCTCAACTCGGACTGAAAGTGCATTTAAAGCAATAAAAACTGAAAATGAGTGTCACGCCTAAACCAAAGGACTTATGCACACATTTCAACATGTATTTAGTTCAGGTTGACGTCCTGAAGCATAAATGAGCATTAATCTGACTACACAACTTATTCCTATGAAGATACATTCAAAGTAAAAAAACGTGCTCTACTCGGCCTGAAAATGCATTTAAAGCAATAAAAACTCAAAATGAGTGTCGCGCCTAAACCAAAGACCTTACGCACACATTTCAACATGTATTTAGTTCAGGTTGACCTCCTGAAGCCTAAATGAGCATTAATTTGACTACACAACTCATTCCTATGAAGGTACATTCAAAGTCACAAAACGTGCTCAACTAGGCCTGAAAGTGCATTTAAAGCAATAAAAACTCAAAATGAGTGTCACGCCTAAACCAAAGGACTTATGCACACATTTCAACATGTATTTAGTTCAGGTTGACCTCCTGAAGCCTAAATCACCATTAATTTGACTACACAACTTATTCCTATGAAGATACATTCAAAGTAAAAAAACGGGCTCAACTCGGACTGAAAGTGCATTTAAAGCAATAAAAACTGAAAATGAGTGTCACGCCTAAACCAAAGGACTTATGCACACATTTCAACATGTATTTAGTTCAGGTTGACGTCCTGAAGCCTAAATGAGCATTAATCTGACTACACAACTTATTCCTATGAAGATACATTCAAAGTAAAAAAACGTGCTCTACTCGGCCTGAAAATGCATTTAAAGCAATAAAAACTCAAAATGAGTGTCGCGCCTAAACCAAAGACCTTACGCACACATTTCAACATGTATTTAGTTCAGGTTGACCTCCTGAAGCCTAAATGAGCATTAATTTGACTACACAACTCATTCCTATGAAGGTACATTCAAAGTCACAAAACGTGCTCAACTAGGCCTGAAAGTGCATTTAAAGCAATAAAAACTCAAAATGAGTGTCACGCCTAAACCAAAGGACTTATGCACACATTTCAACATGTATTTAGTTCAGGTTGACATTCTGAAGCCTAAATGAGCATTAATTTGACTACACAACTTATTCCTATGAAGATACATTCAAAGTAAAAAAACGGCTCAACTCGGACTGAAAGTGCATTTAAAGCAATAAAAACTGAAAATGAGTGTCACGCCTAAACCAAAGGACTTATGCACACATTTCAACATGTATTTAGTTCAGGTTGACCTCCTGAAGCCTAAATGAGCATTAATTTGACTACACAACTCATTCCTATGAAGGTACATTCAAAGTCACAAAACGTGCTCAACTAGGCCTGAAAGTGCATTTAAAGCAATAAAAACTCAAAATGAGTGTCACGCCTAAACCAAAGGACTTATGCACACATTTCAACATGTATTTAGTTCAGGTTGACCTCCTGAAGCCTAAATGAGCATTAATTTGACTACACAACTCATTCCTATGAAGGTACATTCAAAGTCACAAAACGTGCTCAACTAGGCCTGAAAGTGCATTTAAAGCAATAAAAACTCGAAATGAGTGTCACGCCTAAACCAAAGGACTTATGCACACATTTCAACATGTATTTAGTTCAGGTTGACCTCCTGAAGCCTAAATCACCATTAATTTGACTACACAACTTAATCCTATGAAGATACATTCAAAGTAAAAAAAACGGGCTCAACTCGGACTGAAAGTGCATTTAAAGCAATAAAAACTGAAAATGAGTGTCACGCCTAAACCAAAGGACTTATGCACACATTTCAACATGTATTTAGTTCAGGTTGACGTCCTGAAGCCTAAATGAGCATTAATTTGACTACACAACTTATTCCTATGAAGATACATTCAAAGTAAAAAAACGTGCTCTACTCGGCCTGAAAATGCATTTAAAGCAATAAAAACTCAAAATGAGTGTCACGCCTAAACCAAAGGACTTATGCACACATTTCAACATGTATTTAGTTCAGGTTGACCTTCTGAAGCCTAAATGAGCATTAATTTGACTACACAACTCATTCCTATGAAGGAACATTCAAAGTAAAAAAACGGGCTCAACTCGGACTGAAAGTGCATTTAAAGCAATAACAACTGAAAATGAGTGTCACGCCTAAACCAAAGGACTTATGCACACATTTCAACATGTATTTAGTTCAGGTTGACGTCCTGAAGCCTAAATGAGCATTAATTTGACTACACAACTTATTCCTATGAAGATACATTCAAAGTAAAAAAACGTGCTCTACTCGGCCTGAAAATGCATTTAAAGCAATAAAAACTCAAAATGAGTGTCGCGCCTAAACCAAAGGCCTTACGCACACATTTCAACATGTATTTAGTTCAGGTTGACCTCCTGAAGCCTAAATGAGCATTAATTTGACTACACAACTCATTCCTATGAAGGTACATTCAAAGTCACAAAACGTGCTCAACTAGGCCTGAAAGTGCATTTAAAGCAATAAAAACTCAAAATGAGTGTCACGCCTAAACCAAAGGACTTATGCACACATTTCAACATGTATTTAGTTCAGGTTGACCTCCTGAAGCCTAAATCACCATTAATTTGACTACACAACTTATTCCTATGAAGATACATTCAAAGTAAAAAAACGGGCTCAACTCGGACTGAAAGTGCATTTAAAGCAATAAAAACTGAAAATGAGTGTCACGCCTAAACCAAAGGACTTATGCACACATTTCAACATGTATTTAGTTCAGGTTGACGTCCTGAAGCCTAAATGAGCATTAATCTGACTACACAACTTATTCCTATGAAGATACATTCAAAGTAAAAAAACGTGCTCTACTCGGCCTGAAAATGCATTTAAAGCAATAAAAACTCAAAATGAGTGTCGCGCCTAAACCAAAGACCTTACGCACACATTTCAACATGTATTTAGTTCAGGTTGACCTCCTGAAGCCTAAATGAGCATTAATTTGACTACACAACTCATTCCTATGAAGGTACATTCAAAGTCACAAAACGTGCTCAACTAGGCCTGAAAGTGCATTTAAAGCAATAAAAACTCAAAATGAGTGTCACGCCTAAACCAAAGGACTTATGCACACATTTCAACATGTATTTAGTTCAGGTTGACCTCCTGAAGCCTAAATGAGCATTAATTTGACTACACAACTCATTCCTATGAAGGTACATTCAAAGTCACAAAACGTGCTCAACTAGGCCTGAAAGTGCATTTAAAGCAATAAAAACTCAAAATGAGTGTCACGCCTAAACCAAAGGACTTATGCACACATTTCAACATGTATTTAGTTCAGGTTGACCTCCTGAAGCCTAAATCACCATTAATTTGATCACACAACTCATTCCTATGAAGACACATTCAAACTCAGAAACGTGCTCTACTCGGCCTGAAAATGCATTTAAAGCAATAAAAACTGAAAATGAGTGTCACGCCAAAACCAAAGGACTTATGCACACATTTCAACATGTATTTAGTTCAGGTTGACCTCCTGAAGCCTAAATGAGCATTTATTTGACTACACAACTCATTCCTATGAAGGTACATTCAAAGTCACAAAACGTGCTCAACTCGGACTGAAAGTGCATTTAAAGCAATAAAAACTGAAAATGTGTGTCACGCCTAAACCAAAGGACTTATGCACACATTTCAACATGTATTTAGTTCAGGTTGACCTCCTGAAGCCTAAATGAGCATTAATTTGACTACACAACTCATTCCTATGAAGGTACATTCAAAGTCACAAAACGTGCTCAACTAGGCCTGAAAGTGCATTTAAAGCAATAAAAACTCAAAATGAGTGTCACGCCTAAACCAAAGGACTTATGCATACATTTCAACATGTATTTAGTTCAGGTTGACCTCCTGAAGCCTAAATCACCATTAATTTGACTACACAACTTAATCCTATGAAGATACATTCAAAGTCACAAAACGTGCTCAACTAGGCCTGAAAGTGCATTTAAAGCAATAAAAACTCAAAATGAGTGTCACGCCTAAACCAAAGGACTTATGCATACATTTCAACATGTATTTAGTTCAGGTTGACGTCCTGAAGCCTAAATGAGCATTAATTTGACTACACAACTTATTCCTATGAAGATACATTCAAAGTAAAAAAACGTGCTCTACTCGGCCTGAAAATGCATTTAAAGCAATAAAAACTCAAAATGAGTGTCACGCCTAAACCTTATGCACACATTTCAACATGTATTTAGTTCAGGTTGACCTTCTGAAGCCTAAATGAGCATTAATTTGACTACACAACTCATTCCTATGAAGGAACATTCAAAGTAAAAAAACGGGCTCAACTCGGACTGAAAGTGCATTTAAAGCAATAACAACTGAAAATGAGTGTCACGCCTAAACCAAAGGACTTATGCACACATTTCAACATGTATTTAGTTCAGGTTGACGTCCTGAAGCCTAAATGAGCACTAATTTGACTACACAACTTATTCCTATGAAGATACATTCAAAGTAAAAAAACGTGCTCTACTCGGCCTGAAAATGCATTTAAAGCAATAAAAACTCAAAATGAGTGTCGCGCCTAAACCAAAGGCCTTACGCACACATTTCAACATGTATTTAGTTCAGGTTGACCTCCTGAAGCCTAAATGAGCATTAATTTGACTACACAACTCATTCCTATGAAGGTACATTCAAAGTCACAAAACGTGCTCAACTAGGCCTGAAAGTGCATTTAAAGCAATAAAAACTCAAAATGAGTGTCACGCCTAAACCAAAGGACTTATGCACACATTTCAACATGTATTTAGTTCAGGTTGACCTCCTGAAGCCTAAATCACCATTAATTTGACTACACAACTTATTCCTATGAAGATACATTCAAAGTAAAAAAACGGGCTCAACTCGGACTGAAAGTGCATTTAAAGCAATAAAAACTGAAAATGAGTGTCACGCCTAAACCAAAGGACTTATGCACACATTTCAACATGTATTTAGTTCAGGTTGACGTCCTGAAGCATAAATGAGCATTAATCTGACTACACAACTTATTCCTATGAAGATACATTCAAAGTAAAAAAACGTGCTCTACTCGGCCTGAAAATGCATTTAAAGCAATAAAAACTCAAAATGAGTGTCGCGCCTAAACCAAAGACCTTACGCACACATTTCAACATGTATTTAGTTCAGGTTGACCTCCTGAAGCCTAAATGAGCATTAATTTGACTACACAACTCATTCCTATGAAGGTACATTCAAAGTCACAAAACGTGCTCAACTAGGCCTGAAAGTGCATTTAAAGCAATAAAAACTCAAAATGAGTGTCACGCCTAAACCAAAGGACTTATGCACACATTTCAACATGTATTTAGTTCAGGTTGACCTCCTGAAGCCTAAATCACCATTAATTTGACTACACAACTTATTCCTATGAAGATACATTCAAAGTAAAAAAACGGGCTCAACTCGGACTGAAAGTGCATTTAAAGCAATAAAAACTGAAAATGAGTGTCACGCCTAAACCAAAGGACTTATGCACACATTTCAACATGTATTTAGTTCAGGTTGACGTCCTGAAGCCTAAATGAGCATTAATCTGACTACACAACTTATTCCTATGAAGATACATTCAAAGTAAAAAAACGTGCTCTACTCGGCCTGAAAATGCATTTAAAGCAATAAAAACTCAAAATGAGTGTCGCGCCTAAACCAAAGACCTTACGCACACATTTCAACATGTATTTAGTTCAGGTTGACCTCCTGAAGCCTAAATGAGCATTAATTTGACTACACAACTCATTCCTATGAAGGAACATTCAAAGTAAAAAAACGGGCTCAACTCGGACTGAAAGTGCATTTAAAGCAATAAAAACTCAAAATGAGTGTCGCGCCTAAACCAAAGGCCTTACGCACACATTTCAACATGTATTTAGTTCAGGTTGACCTCCTGAAGCCTAAATGAGCATTAATTTGACTACACAACTCATTCCTATGAAGGTACATTCAAAGTCACAAAACGTGCTCAACTAGGCCTGAAAGTGCATTTAAAGCAATAAAAACTCAAAATGAGTGTCACGCCTAAACCAAAGGACTTATGCACACATTTCAACATGTATTTAGTTCAGGTTGACCTCCTGAAGCCTAAATCACCATTAATTTGACTACACAACTTATTCCTATGAAGATACATTCAAAGTAAAAAAACGGGCTCAACTCGGACTGAAAGTGCATTTAAAGCAATAAAAACTGAAAATGAGTGTCACGCCTAAACCAAAGGACTTATGCACACATTTCAACATGTATTTAGTTCAGGTTGACGTCCTGAAGCCTAAATGAGCATTAATCTGACTACACAACTTATTCCTATGAAGATACATTCAAAGTAAAAAAACGTGCTCTACTCGGCCTGAAAATGCATTTAAAGCAATAAAAACTCAAAATGAGTGTCGCGCCTAAACCAAAGACCTTACGCACACATTTCAACATGTATTTAGTTCAGGTTGACCTCCTGAAGCCTAAATGAGCATTAATTTGACTACACAACTCATTCCTATGAAGGTACATTCAAAGTCACAAAACGTGCTCAACTAGGCCTGAAAGTGCATTTAAAGCAATAAAAACTCAAAATGAGTGTCACGCCTAAACCAAAGGACTTATGCACACATTTCAACATGTATTTAGTTCAGGTTGACATTCTGAAGCCTAAATGAGCATTAATTTGACTACACAACTTATTCCTATGAAGATACATTCAAAGTAAAAAAACGGCTCAACTCGGACTGAAAGTGCATTTAAAGCAATAAAAACTGAAAATGAGTGTCACGCCTAAACCAAAGGACTTATGCACACATTTCAACATGTATTTAGTTCAGGTTGACCTCCTGAACCCTAAATGAGCATTAATTTGACTACACAACTCATTCCTATGAAGGTACATTCAAAGTCACAAAACGTTCTCAACTAGGCCTGAAAGTGCATTTAAAGCAATAAAAACTCAAAATGAGTGTCACGCCTAAACCAAAGGACTTATGCACACATTTCAACATGTATTTAGTTCAGCTTGACCTCCTGAAGCCTAAATCACCATTAATTTGATCACACAACTCATTCCTATGAAGACACATTCAAACTCAGAAACGTGCTCTACTCGGCCTGAAAATGCATTTAAAGCAATAAAAACTGAAAATGAGTGTCACGCCAAAACCAAAGGACTTATGCACACATTTCAACATGTATTTAGTTCAGGTTGACCTCCTGAAGCCTAAATGAGCATTTATTTGACTACACAACTCATTCCTATGAAGGTACATTCAAAGTCACAAAACGTGCTCAACTCGGACTGAAAGTGCATTTAAAGCAATAAAAACTGAAAATGTGTGTCACGCCTAAACCAAAGGACTTATGCACACATTTCAACATGTATTTAGTTCAGGTTGACCTCCTGAAGCCTAAATGAGCATTAATTTGACTACACAACTCATTCCTATGAAGGTACATTCAAAGTCACAAAACGTGCTCAACTAGGCCTGAAAGTGCATTTAAAGCAATAAAAACTCGAAATGAGTGTCACGCCTAAACCAAAGGACTTATGCACACATTTCAACATGTATTTAGTTCAGGTTGACCTCCTGAAGCCTAAATCACCATTAATTTGACTACACAACTTAATCCTATGAAGATACATTCAAAGTAAAAAAAACGGGCTCAACTCGGACTGAAAGTGCATTTAAAGCAATAAAAACTGAAAATGAGTGTCACGCCTAAACCAAAGGACTTATGCACACATTTCAACATGTATTTAGTTCAGGTTGACGTCCTGAAGCCTAAATGAGCATTAATTTGACTACACAACTTATTCCTATGAAGATACATTCAAAGTAAAAAAACGTGCTCTACTCGGCCTGAAAATGCATTTAAAGCAATAAAAACTCAAAATGAGTGTCACGCCTAAACCAAAGGACTTATGCACACATTTCAACATGTATTTAGTTCAGGTTGACCTTCTGAAGCCTAAATGAGCATTAATTTGACTACACAACTCATTCCTATGAAGGAACATTCAAAGTAAAAAAACGGGCTCAACTCGGACTGAAAGTGCATTTAAAGCAATAACAACTGAAAATGAGTGTCACGCCTAAACCAAAGGACTTATGCACACATTTCAACATGTATTTAGTTCAGGTTGACGTCCTGAAGCCTAAATGAGCATTAATTTGACTACACAACTTATTCCTATGAAGATACATTCAAAGTAAAAAAACGTGCTCTACTCGGCCTGAAAATGCATTTAAAGCAATAAAAACTCAAAATGAGTGTCGCGCCTAAACCAAAGGCCTTACGCACACATTTCAACATGTATTTAGTTCAGGTTGACCTCCTGAAGCCTAAATGAGCATTAATTTGACTACACAACTCATTCCTATGAAGGTACATTCAAAGTCACAAAACGTGCTCAACTAGGCCTGAAAGTGCATTTAAAGCAATAAAAACTCAAAATGAGTGTCACGCCTAAACCAAAGGACTTATGCACACATTTCAACATGTATTTAGTTCAGGTTGACCTCCTGAAGCCTAAATCACCATTAATTTGACTACACAACTTATTCCTATGAAGATACATTCAAAGTAAAAAAACGGGCTCAACTCGGACTGAAAGTGCATTTAAAGCAATAAAAACTGAAAATGAGTGTCACGCCTAAACCAAAGGACTTATGCACACATTTCAACATGTATTTAGTTCAGGTTGACGTCCTGAAGCCTAAATGAGCATTAATCTGACTACACAACTTATTCCTATGAAGATACATTCAAAGTAAAAAAACGTGCTCTACTCGGCCTGAAAATGCATTTAAAGCAATAAAAACTCAAAATGAGTGTCGCGCCTAAACCAAAGACCTTACGCACACATTTCAACATGTATTTAGTTCAGGTTGACCTCCTGAAGCCTAAATGAGCATTAATTTGACTACACAACTCATTCCTATGAAGGTACATTCAAAGTCACAAAACGTGCTCAACTAGGCCTGAAAGTGCATTTAAAGCAATAAAAACTCAAAATGAGTGTCACGCCTAAACCAAAGGACTTATGCACACATTTCAACATGTATTTAGTTCAGGTTGACCTCCTGAAGCCTAAATCACCATTAATTTGATCACACAACTCATTCCTATGAAGACACATTCAAACTCAGAAACGTGCTCTACTCGGCCTGAAAATGCATTTAAAGCAATAAAAACTGAAAATGAGTGTCACGCCAAAACCAAAGGACTTATGCACACATTTCAACATGTATTTAGTTCAGGTTGACCTCCTGAAGCCTAAATGAGCATTTATTTGACTACACAACTCATTCCTATGAAGGTACATTCAAAGTCACAAAACGTGCTCAACTCGGACTGAAAGTGCATTTAAAGCAATAAAAACTGAAAATGTGTGTCACGCCTAAACCAAAGGACTTATGCACACATTTCAACATGTATTTAGTTCAGGTTGACCTCCTGAAGCCTAAATCACCATTAATTTGACTACACAACTCATTCCTATGAAGGTACATTCAAAGTCACAAAACGTGCTCAACTAGGCCTGAAAGTGCATTTAAAGCAATAAAAACTCAAAATGAGTGTCACGCCTAAACCAAAGGACTTATGCATACATTTCAACATGTATTTAGTTCAGGTTGACCTCCTGAAGCCTAAATCACCATTAATTTGACTACACAACTTAATCCTATGAAGATACATTCAAAGTCACAAAACGTGCTCAACTAGGCCTGAAAGTGCATTTAAAGCAATAAAAACTCAAAATGAGTGTCACGCCTAAACCAAAGGACTTATGCATACATTTCAACATGTATTTAGTTCAGGTTGACGTCCTGAAGCCTAAATGAGCATTAATTTGACTACACAACTTATTCCTATGAAGATACATTCAAAGTAAAAAAACGTGCTCTACTCGGCCTGAAAATGCATTTAAAGCAATAAAAACTCAAAATGAGTGTCACGCCTAAACCTTATGCACACATTTCAACATGTATTTAGTTCAGGTTGACCTTCTGAAGCCTAAATGAGCATTAATTTGACTACACAACTCATTCCTATGAAGGAACATTCAAAGTAAAAAAACGGGCTCAACTCGGACTGAAAGTGCATTTAAAGCAATAACAACTGAAAATGAGTGTCACGCCTAAACCAAAGGACTTATGCACACATTTCAACATGTATTTAGTTCAGGTTGACGTCCTGAAGCCTAAATGAGCACTAATTTGACTACACAACTTATTCCTATGAAGATACATTCAAAGTAAAAAAACGTGCTCTACTCGGCCTGAAAATGCATTTAAAGCAATAAAAACTCAAAATGAGTGTCGCGCCTAAACCAAAGGCCTTACGCACACATTTCAACATGTATTTAGTTCAGGTTGACCTCCTGAAGCCTAAATGAGCATTAATTTGACTACACAACTCATTCCTATGAAGGTACATTCAAAGTCACAAAACGTGCTCAACTAGGCCTGAAAGTGCATTTAAAGCAATAAAAACTC